>NC_137613.1:12998938-13631938 GCF_963280865.1 Gymnoscopelus braueri
ACTATTAATATTATCCAGTGATATGAAAACATTAGCTAATGTTTTCATATCACTGGATAATATTAATATTTTATATTGCACGTGCATAATGTTTTCATGATGAGTAGTGTTATTCAGTACAAATAGCACTAGTGAAGGAACTACACTTCCTGAAAAACGGCACTGCCCACCAGCTGCTCAAAGCTCCGGAAGATATAAAAGTAACGGCGGATCCGGAACAAGGGCTAGCGTCACGTAACGTACAGTTGCACGCTAGCGAGCGCTCATGTGTGGATGTACCCAGTGTGCTACAGTGAGGTCTTTCAATTAGCCTATTGGCCCCAAAGTATAGCGTCCTGATTCCAAACACTGTGGCTGCTACGCTCCACTGACCTTGTTCTCTCACACACACACACACACACACACACACACACACACAGGCTTCACAATGTTCCTCGCAAGCCAGTCATTGGTGGAAGGTAACTAAGCACATTTACTCAAGTGCCGTACTTAAAGGGACAGTTCACTCAAAAAAAAAAAAAAAATTCTATCGATTAGTCACCCCATGGACACTTGAATTCAAGGTAGGCAGCGGTTCCGGTAGGAGACACAGAGACTCTTTGTATCTCCTACCGGAAAAGCTGCCGGTCATCAAATTATTGGCTTAGAAATGTGACAAAAACTAAACAATATCCATGAATTCAAGTCTCCATGGGGTGACTAATAGATAGAAAAAATCGTTTTGGATGTGAACTATCTCTTTAAGTACAATGTTGAGGTACTTGTACTTAAAGGACGACTTCACCACTTTTCAACATATCTTCATATAATAGGTCCTCACTAATGCTCATGATAAAATTATACAATTTTTTTCTACTTGGTCTGTGTCTCATAGGAGGGCTGTGGACAGTCCAGAAACCTGTCTACCAGTGACATCATCGTTAGGCAGGATTTTTTTCCCCAAAAAGATAAAAAAAATAATATTCAGATTTGTATTAAGGCGAGAACAATGGGATCTATTATTGCATTGCAACTTTCCAGGAATACAAAGCCTGCAGTTTCTATTAGCTTGGATTCCCCATCGATGATGTCACTGGTAGACGGGTTTCTGAACTGTCTACAGCCCTCCTCTGAGACACAGACTGATTAGAAAAAAATGGTACCATTTTATCATGAGCATTAGTGAGGACCTATTATATGAAGATATGTTGAAAAGTGGTGAAGTCGTCCTTTAACCTGAGTAGGCCTATGTCATTTTCTTTCTATACTAAATAACACTTTTGGTACTTTAAGTCCATTTTGATACCAATTCCAGACTTTTACTTGTAACAGAGTGTTTGTACATTGCAGTATTGATACTTTACCTTAAGTAAAACCTTTGAGTACTTTTTCGACCATTGCCAGGCTGTTAGAACAAGTGTGCCGTGCCAACACAACTCTGGATGAAGATCCATGGATGCATCCATCCATCCATGCCTCGTGCAGAGCACTGCGTAGAATAGATCGTCTCGCTAAATCATCAGAACATTGGATTTGGTCCCCGGTCTTGGCCTGCCTGATTAAATTCCACCTCACTGCTATCTTCGTTCTGAAAAACACCTTTCATATTTGGAAATAACAACAGCAACAAAAAATATACTCATTTATTTATTATGATCTCATGACAAATTGTGTTGATTACCGTTAGTGATCAGTAGTTCTACAGTTTCAGTCTTGGCAACCCAGGTTTCTATTGTACAATCATGATGCTGTGTTTGCATCCACCTGGTGCGCCACGATTAAAATCCATCTCTTCTAAAAGATTTTGGGGAAAATGACAATTTACTGTAGAACGTTTAAGTTGCCTTTTTCTATATGGTCCCCTTTTCTGCAACCAGTATGTCTGCCACTGTGAATCTGAAGGGAAAACAAATCCTTTTACACAACTATGCTAAATAAACAGAGTAAAAAGCATACTTACTGTCATTGTCTCCGCCAGGCCGAAAGGAATGGCGAGAGAGTATGTTTTGCACCCTGTCCGTCCGTGTGTCCTTCTGTCTATGAGCAGCTAATCTCCGGCACCGTTGGCCCGGTAACTCCGAAACTGTGCACACATACTCCCTGGATGCCAATTCAGAACCTCTGGCCCGAATATTTCAGTTTGGCCTGTTATAGCGCCACCAGGAGGCTGATTTGTGCAAAACACATTTTTTATACTACTCCTACAGATTTTGTCCAAACATCACGTAAATCGGTACACAGTATCTCTATAGTCATGTGATCAACATGGATCTGTCCGATTTCCCATATTCCATCCTGATTGCCTGGCTTCCAAAGTTTGCAGGACAGATCCGTTTTGAACAAAATGCCTCAAATCATGAACGCAGCGTGCAATTTCCGTGAGATTTTGCACACACATTCCCACTAGGCCGATGCCACCATTTTCACATTGGCCTGTTATAGCACCACCAGCAGGTCTAATTTAGCAAAACACATTTTTGGAACAAAATGCCTCAAATCATGAATGCAGTGTCCGATTGCTGTGAAAGGCCAAAGAAGAAATGGCATCCCTTTGCACATTGGCCTATTATAGTGCCACCAGGAGGCCACAATAACGTACCTGACCTGGCGGAGACCTGTGCTCTGTGCAATATGTTTCTTTATCAGCTCCTGATTTCATAGATTAATACATTCAAGCTTATTTTGTCTGCATCCCATAGTACGGGTAGTAGTTGCATTATAAAGAGAACAAATAATGAAACGGTTGATGAATCTTCACCAAAAAGCATTCTTGAATTATATCAACAATTAGATTAGATTTTATTTTACATATATTTACATTTATTACATGATACATTCAAGTGTACTCTATTCATAATCATTTAAAAGACCAATAAGAAACATTAAAATATTAAACTCTTTGATTTACATTGTCCACAAATTAGCACATTAGATTCAAAGGTAACCGTTAAAGGGGCATGCTGTAGTTTTTGACCCAAAGTTGAAAACAAACTACATCATCAGCCAAGGGCAGGGGTTCTCAACCTTTTCAGGCCGTGACCCCCCCAAAATGATCATATTTGAACTGGGGACCCCCCCCCCCACACACACACACACACACACACACACACACACACACACACACACACACACACACACACACACACACACACACACACACACACACACACACACACACACACACACACACACACACACACACACCCTGATAAGCACTTGGAATGTAGGAGTTGAAGCATTACATTTTGTTTGACTCGGTTCCACAGATAAATATTGTGAAAATAGCCGATCTACAAGCTCACATATTTTCCTCTTCCTAATATTATTTGACAATTTTTGGCCAAGGTTTGACCATTTTCTATTGTATAGTTTGTTGATTACTTTTGATACAGTAATGGTCTCTTATTTTTTTTAGGTATTAAAAAGGTCTTAAAAGTCCTTACATTGTCGTTTCACTGTCATCTGGGGACCCCCCCCCTGGGTGGGGGTCCCGACCCACAGGTTGAGAACCACTGTCCTAAGGAGTCATGCTCCTATAATGTGACAAGGCTAAGGTGTCATTAGGCTAGAGTGACACGCTGTCCGGGTTGAAAAGGGACTGAAGTCTGCACTTTGCTTTCTCCTGTAGCACCGAACGCTTCATACCTAGAGAAACATATAAAATAACATTAAACTAACTTTTACATCCTCCAATGCAGGACTTTGGGTTTATTTGTGTCGTCCTTTTCATTACACAGAAGTTTCGGGGAAAATGTATCATTTTATTTAAATCAATATTTTTAAATAATCAATGTGTGTGTGTGTGTGTGTGTGTGTGTGTGTGTGTGTGTGTGTGTGTGTGTGTGTGTGTGTGTGTGTGTGTGTGTGTGAGTGTGTGTGTGTGTGTGTGCGCGCATTACTATACCTATATAGTTTGGTCCTATATATAGGACCAAACCAAACTAACAAGATAAATTGTTGTTTTGGTTGAAAAACAATTCAACAGTGTGTAGAACAGTGTATTGTACTCACAGGCTGCTGTATGAGCTCCAGTCAGCCTTGCTGAGAGAGGCTCTGGTGGTCAGCAGAGCTGAGGTCAGATGAGATTGACTGAGAAGCAGGCCTGATCCACTGGACACTGGAGTCACCTGCTCACTGGATCCACCTGCTTTCTGTCCCTAAAAACAACAACAAACGTGGGGATTGGGGAAGCAGCATTTAGTTTATATGTACATATACTGGAACAAACTCTCAGAAAACTGCAGGTTCTGCTGCCACTCTTATTTCTGTTAAAACACAACTAAAGACCTTTCTGTTTGCCTTTACCTTTCTTTCCGCCAGTGTTGATTTTAACAGCAAATATTGATTTAGTTTCAGTCATAATCTTTTGAATAAAATTCCATTTAGTTTTAGTCATATTTTAGTCATCTTAAATGTTTTACTTTTTGTCTAGTTTTAGTCGACTAAATATCATATAATTATAGTCGACTAAATCTACCAGTTTATTGTCAACTGGGGGCATAGCTGAATGGTTAGAGAGCCCGTCTGGGGCCAGGTTCGCGATTCCAGGCCTGGGCCAGCAATGTGTCGAATATGACTGGTCGAAGTGTCCATTTCACGGGGAACATTCAATCGTAAATGTCAGTAACAGTTTCCCCTTTCTTTTTTTAAATGATGATGTTTCACTTGCTTTTGCCATTGTTTATATAATGACATCTGCATCTTCCAACCTGTAGAATAGTGACACGCCCATACGAGTTCAGGGCAAGAAAAAACAAGACATTTTTGGTTCCAGCTCCAAACCAACATTTAGGGTTCTGAACAAATTGATTTTCAGTGGAAACACTCTGAACTGGTTCAAAATTAGGCGGGGGAAAAAAAACGGAACCGGTTCAACCCCGGTGGAAAAGTCCTCACTCCTGTATTGACTCACACTGCCTCCTCTGGGCTTTTTTCATGAGTATCCTCATGGCATCATTAAAAGCAACTTGCAAACTGTGCAGTAGAAGTATAAAGTACAAAAACAACTGAAAATACTCAAGTAAAGCTCAGTACTTAAGCAAATAAACGTAGTTAATTTCCACCACAGCTCTCGGGCGGTGTTGTGCACGGTGTAACTCACATTGTCTCTCCTGTGGCTGCTCTTGATGGTTCTGATCTCCTGTAGGAGGCGCTCCATCTGCTCCTGGTTCAGCTCCTCAAAGCCCCTCTGGATGGAAGGCATGTAGGCCGGGGGGAGTCGTACCGACAACCCTGTGAGGTCCTGGCTCATGGAGTTTGGACCAGAGACGCACTGAGAGTTCTGGGGTTTTACAACAAAAGAAGCTGTCTTACAGTGCCATCTAGTGGCTTTCTGGTATACGTGTGGTGCCTCCATGTATTTTAAAGGAGATGACATTGATGATCAGTAATAGGCGCAGTGGTGGAAGAAATACTCAGTAGATTTTACTTCAGTAAAAGTATCAGTACCAATAGCCTATAGATACGCTGTTAAAAGTAATACGCCTGCATTAAAAATCTTACTTGAGTAAAAGCGTAAAGGCATGGACTGCTAAATGGCTAAATTGTGGTATTGGTATCAAAATATGCTTACAGCGCCAAAGAAAAAAAGTATTTATAAAACTTCATCGACAATAGTCAACTTAAATTTAGTTTGTGTTCACAAATGTCCTCTCACCTGTCCAGACGGCGAGGCGTGGTTGTTCCCCAGCTCCGACTCGTAGGAGCTTCCAAAGTAGAGCCTCCACAGGTTGCTGCGGTGGAGCTCAGGTTCCAGATGGCGGTGGTTCTCCGGGAGAAGTGCCGCCGCGGCCTGGTCCAGCCCCGCCCCCACTCCCGGCTCCGCCTCCCCGGCAGAGTCGTCCGAGCCGCTGCTGTGGTTGAGGAAGATCATGGAGCCCAGGCTCATGTCGCTGTCTGACCCCGAGGTCAACTCCTGAACGCCACACGGGAGAACAAAGACAACATTTTTACATCTTAGGAGGAGCTGACATGTTAGTCCAGAGCAGAGGTATAGGGCATAGCAGTGGCAGCCATTTTCTGGTTCCACTCCAAAATAGTCAATGCATTTTTCCCATTGAGATTTCCAAAAATATTTATATCAATTCATTTAAGCCTAGACAAGCCATCCAGGGTCCTGGTGAATCATGACCATAAAATTTAATTATATGATATACTATATTTAATAAATACCCTTTGTTTTCCCGTTTTCAAAAACGTTTTTTCACAGAATCAAACGTTTTATGGTCATGATTCACCAGGACCCTGGATGGCTTGATTCTAGGCTTAAAATAATTGATTTCTCTCTGGAAATCTCAATGGGAAAAATGCATTGTCTATTTTGGAGTGGAAACAGAAAATGTCCGCCACTGCTATGCCCTCGCCTATCACAATTATTCCATTATCACCTAATCGCAATTATTTGAGATAATCGCAATGAATTTGCATGATCGTCGTTAATCGTTTCCATGTTGAGAAAGGTTCATACATTTTGAAACATTTTCAAAAATAGTGTAAATATTATTTATTTACACTATTTTGTTACAAATCTTTAGTATAAAATATTAAACATGCCGTGTTTTCGCCACAATACAATATTCATTTTGACTATTGGTATCGTTCATCGTCAGTAATTTCTTTGTGCATTTGAGTTTTTTGTCATATCTGCCCCATGCAACTTGTGTTTAAAAGCCACACAATTAAATTGTTAATTGCAACTATTTGTATGACAATTAATCGTCAAGTACAATTCATAATGGTGACAGGCCTAAGCAGATGTACTCAAACTTTTTTTTTTTATCCCAGCCATGATGATAAAATGATCATGAAAGCGACATCAGAAAGAGTTGGACAAGGGATAGAAGACATAATGATACAGTTTGTTTTTTCACAATAGACTTGTTAGTGGAGGAGGGAACAAAAAATAAAATAAAGATATCTGGTGGTTCTCAAACTTTTTAATTTCAAGGACCACCATAACTCTGTGAGGGAATCGTTAAGGAACCGGAATGGTTAAAATCCATAAGGAACCCAACCCCCAGTAGTACTGACATGTGTGGTGCTGGCCGCCAGGCTGCCGTGTGCCGCCTCCAGCTGTCCGTTGTACAGCAGGGCTCTCAGGTCGGCTCCGGTGAAACGCTCCGTGGCGGCGGCCAGCTGCCCCAGGTCCACGTCATCGGCCAGGGGCAGGCCCGCGCTCAGAGCCCTGAGGATCTCCACACGATCCTCCTGAACCCGCCGCCAGAGGAAGAGACACACAGAGAGAGAGAGAAGGTTTTAAGGTGGTTATTTCGTCGACTAAATCTATGACGAAAAATGTTCGTCGACTACCTTTTTTGACTGACGAAAACTAGATAAAAACAAAATAAAAACTAAGCTACAATGACTAAAACTAAGACTAAATATATTGACAATTTCGTCAACAAATAAAAACGAGACTAAAATGTTAGTGAGGGACTAGTAGTGGAGAAGAGATCCAGTAGAACTAAAAAACAAATAAATGTATGTTTGGTTGCGCTCGGGTGTTGTGCTCTGACAATAGCAGATCTACAAGCTGACAACGCGTCGCGCTGCGACATGTTGTGAGCTTGTAGTTCGGCTATTTTCAGCATGCAAACAAGTGTAAGATCAGCCATTACAACACCATCAAGGCACCGCCAACATACATTTTAGCCGACTAAATCAACTATGGATTTAGTCGACAATAATCTTATGATATTTAGTCGACTAAAACTAGACAAAAACTAAAACATTTCAGATGTCTAAAATATGACAAAAACTAAATCAAAATTTGCTGTCAAAATTAACACTGTTAGATCCACATCGAAGGCAGTTCATTACATTAACCACTGACTTGAACCCTAGCGTCCCTATTCTGTGGGCGAACAGTTGCCGATCTATAAGCTCACAATCTATAAACTTACAATCTACTATCTATAAGATCTATAGGCTCGCAACGCGTGTTAAGCGTCGCAAAGCGTCTTGTTGTGAACTTATTAGGCATGTAACGATTCACTCAACTCACGATATGATTCTAATCACGATACTAGGTTCACAATAAAAAATGTCATGATTTTTTCAACACAAAATAAATTTCCAGACAAAATCTTTTTAAAAAATTTTTCTCTTACGCAAATCCAGTATTTTCTTCTCTTTAATTTTTTTTTTACAATACTGTGTTTTCTCATATCCTATTTTAAATACAGTAGCAAATGACTTAAACTATTTTTTTATCAATTCTCATACAAAGATCCTTTATTTTCTTCTCTTTTTTTTTACACGCCCTCTGCTGTTTGCATCGCAAATCCGCAAGCTCAAAACCCGTCGCTTCGCGCCGCGTATCAAACTTCAAACAGATCTGCTACTTTAGTAGTATGATCAAGTAGGGTGTTATTTTACGAAAAAACACAGAAATGATCTGATCTGATGTCAGACAGACCAGGTCTGGGGGAGGGCAGTACTAAAGCAGTGATCAGTGAGTGTATAATGTTAAACAGACCAGGTCTGGGGGAGGGCAGTAGAGGGACTTGTCCAGTCTACCAGGTCTCAGCAGGGCCGGGTCTATCAGGTCTGGTCGACTGCTGGCTGCGAGCACATACACACCTGATAGCAAACACACACAAAAATATTATCACACAAATTAGGTACTAACCACACCGGATAGATACTGTATGTACAGTAGATAATTATTTGGTTTGTTTTGTCTTCTTCCCTTTCTCTTATGGAAATATTTTTTTTTGTTATTTCTCTTATGGAAATAATGCATTAGAAAAAAATTACCCACCATTTTACACTTGTAAACCTGTGCTGTGACAATAAAGTTGGTTAGTACAGTTAGTACACTGTTTCCCAAATTGGGTCACAGACACAGTTTTATGGGTCGCAAGTAAATGTCCATTCTTTATACTTTCAGAGTTAAATGAACACTCAGGATGTTGCTAGCAGACCATGGTAAACAGTATGTGTTGCTACAGTGTGAAGTGAAGTGAAGTGTTACAGTACCTTGCAGACCCTCCACCCCGTCCAGCTGTGTGAGGAGTTGGTTGACCACGCGGTCCGTCACCCCCGTGTTGTCATGACCCCTCCTGGGGGCCAGCGAGTCAAACTCATCAAAGAACAGGATGCAGGGCCTGGCTGCCTGGGCCCTGAGGGGGGGGGGGGGGGGACAACACCGTCACCACTACGTCACTGCTACCAGTTTACAGTTACAGGCACCAAATTAAAGCCTACAGTTAGAATAGAGTGGAAAACATGTTAACTGAGCGGATTAGAGAACCGACCTTTGAAAGACGTCCCGGACTGCCTGTTCACTGGCTCCGATGTACTTGCTGAGAAGCTCAGGTCCCTGGAAGGGTAGAACAAAAAATCTGCTATTTTCTATAATACTAGCTTTTAGATCTGCTATTTTCTACTACTACTACTTTCTACTACCAAGTAGTCTGTAAGATTTTAAACAAAAGTTGTAAAAATTGCTGTATAAAAGGCATTAAAACTATTATTTTGCATTGTACAGAGGTCTCCCTCCTCATTTGTTTTTTGCATTGGATTTCTGCCTCCTTGGGAACCCTAGGAATTTTTTGTGTGGCAAAAGAAATTTGTTAAAATTAATAAACTCTCACAGGTTTATCTACCAACATTAAACCAACTCATCGACTGGGGCGGCAGTGGCCCAAAGGTTAGAGGAGTGGTAAAATCTGGGTGGGGAAGTGAATGGCCACCACTCACCCCTCCCCCAACACTGCTGGTTTTAATGTGCGTGCGTGCGTGCGTGCGCATGTGCGTGTGTGTGTGTGGGGAGTTGCTGAAAATGAGCGCTTTATTTACCCAGCTACTACCCTGGGTAAATAAAGAACACAAATAAATAAAATAAACTGTCACCAGAAGGTCCTGGTCAAGCCATATACTGTACCTTGATTGAGATGAAGTTCATGCCACTGTCTTTGGCCACGGCCCCTGCCAGCAGGGTCTTGCCCGTGCCAGGGGCTCCGTAGAGGAGCAGCCCTGAGCAATGGCGGATAGGCAGCTTGGAGAACAGGATGGGATACTGCAACGTACAGGAGACACATGCCATTTAAAGTGCACATAACCCAACATACAAAAATTATATCTTAAGGCACTATGTAACTTTCCATTGAACCCGGTGCTGAAATATGTGCTGAAATATTTACCATTGAGCTAATTGAGACTGCTTGCTCAAAATTCGTGTCAGATCCTGTGTCTAGGTGAGGCATGACCTTTGACACGATTTAAATGTATCAATAGAAGAGCAGGGAGATCAAATACAACCACCCCAATTGTATGTTATATTGTATTAACATACTCTACCATACAGATTGGATAATATTACATTTTATTCATTAAAATAGTGTTTCATAGTGCCGCTTTAGTCATTTTAACTTACTTCAGCTACTGTAGATATATTTATTTTAGCCTTGTCAGGTGTTACATAATAGATAAAATAGATAGACAGACAGACGGATACTTTTCTTTCTTACAATAATCTATTTTAACTCCTAGGAAGCCGCGAAATGAGCTTTCTAAAGTTTCACACAAAAAGAAGAAAAATCTGTTCCCAAAATCTGCTCTCGGGACAGTTTTTGTAAAGAAATATAAAACCTGGCCAAGAGGGCAGTGTGTTCTCATAAGCGTTTACTGAAATCAGACGTACGAGTAAAGAAAATAGTTGATTTTTGCGAGTCATTTTCCCCTTTACATTGTACATTAAGGACACTTTTGATATCTTTGTATTTAACATTTTTATCCAACCCATTTAGACATTTTCAAGCTGGGAACACCTCTGTGTCATTTTATTTGTTGCTATATATCGTATAGCAACATTTTCTTGTTTTTTTTTATTTTTTTTTTAAGTTTGAATAAAAAATAGTTTTTCAGAACATTTGTCAGAATTTAGAGGCCGTTTTTAGAAACAGCCTCAGGTCTAAAATGGATTAAAGCAGTGATTCTCAATCCCTTTCATTTCTTTCAAAGACTCCCAGCGTGATATTGAATAATTATGACATGGACCCCCATTTATTATATGATTTTGAGTCTGGCCCCAATCTATACAGTAAAACCCTCAGTATCAATGTAACTCTGAGAGCTTACATAAGCTCTCAGAGTTACAGACACGTAAAAGGTCCATTTGGTGCTATCAATCATTTAGCTGGGGACGCCCCTGGAACCCCCTCAAGGACCCCTGGTGGTTCCCCCACACACTCTATATCCCACATGGTTTGACCGTTGTGCAGCTGACCTTGGCAGGGAGCAGGATGGCGTCCATCAGCTGCCGTCGCACGTCTTTCAGCCCCCCCACCCTGTCCAGCCCCGCCCCGCTGGGGGGGGTGTGGAGGTCCATGGCCAACAGCGAGGGGGGCGTGAAGCCCTCCAGAGCCTGCTGGAAGTCCTCCTGAGACAGACACACACCTGAGGACGGAGAGACACTGTATTAGTAGTCTCGCGTAGCCAGACAACTATTCCACAACCTCCGAACGCTATATAGAGTCTGGAACTACACCTCCTGAATGCTATATAGAGTCTGGAACTACACCTCCTGAATGCTATATAGAGTCTGGAA
This sequence comes from Gymnoscopelus braueri, assembly GCF_963280865.1. Taxonomy (NCBI): domain Eukaryota; kingdom Metazoa; phylum Chordata; class Actinopteri; order Myctophiformes; family Myctophidae; genus Gymnoscopelus; species Gymnoscopelus braueri. The sequence goes on from NC_137613.1 coordinate 13,010,469, forward strand.
CTACACCTCCTGAACGCTATATAGAGTCTGGAACTACACCTCCTGAATGCTATATAGAGTCTGGAACTACACCTCCTGAACGCTATATAGAGTCTGGAACTACACCTCCTGAATGCCGAAACTGGCACTTCAGTTCACAAAAATATATTTTAAAATATCTTTACATTTTATTTTTTAATTTCCATTTCTGCTAAGCATCAAGCTGTATATACTTAGATGATTTTGATTTATATTAGGATAAATTGGCGCGACTGTAAAGACGAAACGGAAGTGGGGAGGAGGCTTAACATCCGCTTTATATTTTAATCATGATCAGAGGCAACAGTGTGGCCACACAAGACTACTGTATTAGTGACGCTAGTGATATATACTGTAGATGATATGGCCCTTTAACCACTTAAACCCTACAGTATTCAGTTTAGCCCCCCCGGGGGGCCTTAACTGTACTACCAGAAGTAGTATGTGGATGTGACGTCGTCACAAAAAACGTCACATCCGTTCATCCCAACGATGGGATTTTCAGAAAAACAGCTGTAACTCAGTTTCTTTTTTTTGCATTGAAAACCACCCGTTTTCAACGGGGCGTAGCCCCAAAATGGCGGATCGCGGTTGGAATGTTGTCGTTCCTATGGATACACAGATATCTCCGCCAACCCACGGGGACTATTTTTTTTGGGACACAAATGTCACTTCCACAGCGTTTCAAATATGATCGGATTGAGGTAATTACGCTGGCAAGGGGATAGAAAACTATGTTTAATATCTTGGCAATCAATGTGTTAAAACCAAATCTCTCCCCCAAATAGCCGTGAAACCATGAAACGTCTGTCTTCTTGAACAGACCATATAGAAACGTTACCATGTTTGAATTACATCTCCTTACCAGAAGCTCAATCCTGGACAGCCTTAATTATTCAAGACATATTTAATACTTTATTGTACGACAGTGTAATGCAAAAGTGATGATAGATACTGGATGTAATAATGCTCAAAATAGGGCCACCAGGCTGAAAGTGAACATTAAAATGTGTTAATGTACAGTAGTACGGTGGTTGGTTACCGTGTCCAGTGCGTACAACACTGGCGTGCACGCTCCTCTCTAGCAGCAGAGCCAGGTCACGGGGCACGTAACCCTCCGTCTCCTTGGCGACCATCCCCAGGTCCAGAGTGTGTAGGGTCTCCTCTGATAGGCCGGTCCTCCTGAGGATCAGACAGCGCAGGATCTCTGCTCTCTGCGTCTGAGGGAAGACGTACAGTATAACGCTGTTGTCGGGCAGAAACCTCTTATCTCCATATTTTAACTTTTTGTGTTTTTTCTAATTAACTAACTAGTTAGTTAGTTAATTAGTATTATATTTACAGTATATATCAACTGGTGTCTTTATTCATGCAATTCTCTTTTCATTGTGTGTAGGGCTGCAACTATCAATTATTCTCTCTCTCAATTATTGTATTGATCAATTTTCATAAAATTATCGAAAATCATATTTTTTTATATTTTGGTTTATTTTGTAGATATCAATGATTGACAAGTACACATGTGTACGTTTTATAATAGAATACATTGACTAGTCTGACTAACAACTTAAGGCCTATTTTGTACTTTGTTGCACAACAGTGTCGCATAGAAATTGCAGAAATCGTCAATATTATGGCCAGATTTGTTCCCTTTAGAATAAATCACTTTTATTAAAAAAAAAGTTTTGATTAAAAAAATTATAATAAATTACATCAGTTCAATAAACTGTAGTACCCCTAATTGTGTGTGTGTGTGTGTGTGTGTGTGTGTGTGTGTGTGTGTGTGTGTGTGTGTGTGTGTCACATGGAAATTGGCATTCCAGGGAAATTGAAAGAGGAGCGCTCGCTTTTAGGCGCGGGGCTTAGGCGCGAGAAGGGGCTTTTAGAGACAGGGTTTTTTACGCGAGGCTTGCAAGGAGGAGGAGGAGGCGCGAGGCGGGGCTTTGATACGAGGCGGCGCGAGGAGGAGGAGGAGGGGGAGGAGACGCGAAGCGGGGATTTGATAAGAGGCGGCGCGAGGAGGAGGAGGAGGAGGAGGAGGAGGAGGAGGAGGCGGCGCGAGGCGGGGCTTTGATGCGAGGCCGACCTGGCTTTTGTTATTCCCCCCCACATAGCAACCAGGAAGCTACGCTAGGGGAACGCTGAACACGCGTTCACACGCACACATGATAATAGTTATTGTCCATGACGGAGGCGCGCCGACTCAGCAGAGCTTGAGGCCGAGGAGGCGCGCGGCGCGAGTGCCCGCGCCGACTGGCCGAAGGTCTGCTAGTCGAATCAGCGCCGTCCGAGTTGTGAACCGATAGGGGGAGAATAGATCTTTTCATGGGTTACAGTCTATGGTTACTATCCAGTGTCCACGACGACACACATGTGTGTGTGTGCGTGTGTGCGTGTGCATGTGTGCGCATGCACACACGCGTGCGCACACATGCACACGCACACACGCATGTGCATGCGTGTGCCTTGCATTCATTGCCCTCTAGTGTTGGTTAAACAGAATTGCCTGGGTGGGTGGTAAAAACAAGCGCTCCTTTTTCAATTTCCCTGGAATGCCAATTTCCCTGTAACATATATACTGTGTACCTGGTCAGGGGGTTGTATGTGGAGGAAGCCCTGGATGAAGTGGGAGCCCTGCACCTGGGTCAGGGAGCGGTGCAGAGAGTGTTCACTGTGGCTGGAGAGGAGCAGACACACCAGGCTGGAGCGCTGCACCAACTCATCCACTATGTCCATGAGACCTGGACACACACACACGTTTGTATTACCGTAATACATTTGTGAGGACATCAACATTTTATTACGCTTGTACAATGTATGAAAGTGATGTTTTACTCTGTGCGATGTGTTTCCGTAGGAGCGCCTCGGGGCCGTGCTCGTGCTCCGGCGAGGTGGGCGCACCCGTCACGTGATCCAGGTCGTCCAGTAGGACCACCGAGGGCTGCCTCCACACCGCCTGCTCAAAAACCTCCTCCAGAGTCTGCCTCACCGTCTCCGCCCTTTTCCCTGGAAAATAAATACTGTTTGATTGACATGAAAAATGAAAAACAATGTTCGCAATTATTTGTGCGACAATTAATCATCAACTTAAATGTTGTAATTGTGACAGCCATAGCGAGCGTGTGCGCGTGCGTGTGTATCCTCCTACCTTTGAGCTTTTTGCAGTCCACCACCTCCACATGTGCGTCCAGGTCTTCCCCAGCCCTCCTGCACAAGGCTTTAGCCAGAGCGCTCTTCCCACTGCCCTGTAGAAGAAGACAACCAACATAACACCATGTGTACCGTATGTTAGCCCAGTGCTAACCATGCCAGCTAAAGGACAATCTCTTGTCAATCTCTCGGGATGGGGGGGGGGGGGGTTAAAGGTTACCTTGGCTCCGGTGACGAGCAGCGCCCCGCCCCGGAGACCCCGTCCCGTGGACACCAGCTCTCGGGAGAGCGGACCGGCCTGGAGGCTGTAGTAGATGAACTCAAACCCAGTGGTGATCAGGTCCTTCATCCCACTGGGGTCGGAGACCATTTACATTAGCAGACGCTCCTATGCAAAGTGACTTAAATTTTTTTGTGGGGTAGGGTTGAATTTGTTTACAGAAATAAATATATAGATATATTATACCACATATATATAAGTATACCACATGGGAACTCATTTTTACAAATCAGATTTGAACCACATTCCTAGGTGGTTTTAAATGCAATTAAAGTCCAAATTAAATTTCCAAAGTCTCAGACTGTACACCTGACACTGATTTACACTTCCATATCATGTATTTCACAAATAAATGGGACTGGCCTGCTGTCTGAAACAAAGCCACAGAGCTCGTACTGTAAAAGCAATAAATAGCACCAGACGTACCCGAGAGCACTCAGACAGGGAAGATCTGAATGGAATGCGTCGCCCGGGGATTTCACTGCTGGTGGTGTGTTGACCGGCTGTCTGTCTACCTGGATGTTTCCACAACAACAACTGTGTTATTTCAGAACAGACTTAAACAAAATTCACTTTCACCCATTGCCGTCAAAATGTCTATCCAGAGGTTCTCAAACTATGGGTCGGGACCCCAAGTGGGTTTGAGGGAAGGTGACGGTGGGGTCACACATTGACAATTGAAAAAAGACAAAATGTATCCTTCCTATCAAGTCTGTTTTTATTGATTTGAATACACTCTTTTATTTAAATTAAGGTTCTGGCAGAAACACTTGTATGTAGCTTTTAAACTATGTTGATGAGACACAAAGCATGAATCACAACATAGTGAATGTATTTTCTAATAAATATTCAATGTACCGGTATACCAGTGTTCATTTTGTTGACGAAGACTAAGACTAAAAGACTAAAATACAAAGATTTTGATATTTAGTCGACTGAGACTAAACCATTTCAGATGACTAAAATAGGACTAAATGGTGTGTTATTCAAAAGACTACATCAGAATTAGCTGTCAAAATGAACATTGCGGTATACTTTATTTAAGCTTTATTTCAACTTTCAAAAAAGCAAGGTGTAATGCACACCGGATCAGCTCAGAGACGGGTGCGTAGGCAGGGATCAGACGTATAGAATACAATAAAATGACCCGCACACCGTCTACACACTAAGCACAATAAGGACAACTTTATTTAGGCAAGCTAGACCTTCTTCAGGCATCTGGCGTCTTTGAGATGCCTGAAGAAGGTCTATTGACCGAAACGTTGCCTAAATAAAGTTGTCCTTATCGTGCAAGTGTACAGTAGACGGTGTGCGGATCATTTTATTGTATTCTAACTTTGAAACTGAAAAATGTACCCCCATAAAAAGGGATCCTCCTGGTATAAAATAAGTTTTGAGAACCCCTGGACTATACTGTACGTACAGCAGTGTTGACAGCTAATTTAGTTTCAGTCACAGTCTTTTGAATAAAATTCCATTTAGTTTTAGTTATATTTTAGTCATCTGAAATGTTTTAGTTTTTGTCTAGTTTTAGTCGACAAAATATCATAAGATTTTAGTCGACTAAACCTACAGACTAAAATGTATTTTGGCGGGCATCGATTGCCTGCTGAAAATAGCCGATCTACTGTACAAGCTCATAGCGCGGCGCGTTGTGAGCTTGTAGATCTGCTATTTTCAGAGCGCAATATATATTTAGTCAATATATTAAGTATTTAGTTTTTATTTAGTTTTCGTCAATGAAAAAAGGAAGTCGACGAACATTTTTCGTCATAGTTTTAGTCAACAAAATCAACACTGACGTACAGTAATGTGAATGCTGAAGAAACGGTGACAAAGATTATAAATGTGACTAATCTGACAGCATGAACAGTACCTGTATGGCTGCCTTGCGTAGGACAGTAGGAGCTAATAGAAACAGTATGAACAGTACCTGTATGGCTGCCTTGCGTAGGACAGTAGGAGCTAATAGAAACAGTATGAACAGTACCTGTATGGCTGCCTTGCGTAGGACAGTAGGAGCGAGCAGAAACAGCTGGTCGGGTGGATCGCTCTCTGGCTCTGGCTTAAGCACAGTCAACGCAAGCTCCAGCTTAGCTAAAAAATAGTCACAATAATTTTTTTAAGATATATTTGTGGGGCTTTTCTGCCTTTATTGATAGTACAAAGTAGAGAGTGACAGGAAACCGAGAGAGAGAAACACGCAGAAAAGGACGTCGGGCTCAGGACTCAAACCTGCGACTTGGCAGGCTGCATTAGAGCCAATATGTGGTATGCGCCCTAACCACTAGGCCAGCGGCGCCCCTGTTCACTATTTACTGTATGTACCACTATGTGGTATGTACAGTAAATGTCATGGTTGTTGATTTTCCAAACTCCAGGAGTAGTAACTTATCAGTATGATGAATTATCCTTCAAACCGGTTTCCACTCACCTTCATTTCCGTGTAGAGGGATGACGCTGCAGCGTGTGGTCAGACAGGCCAGCGGTTGGTGGCTCTGTGTGTGCAGCCAATCCAAGAAGGCGGTCTGGATGTCCTCGTCACTCTCGTCTGGCTGTGACTACAACAACAAGACATGGTGACAAAAGCTCTCAAAGCATCCGATGGCAACGAGCTTTTATCTGCTGCTGCCAAGCTTGGCAAACAATTTTACACTATACACACCAAGTAGATGAAATGACTGAGTGAGCCATCATTGGAACTGCACACTCACGACTGAAAATGTTTGTATGACCTAACGTGCCACACACTAGCGCTATTTAATAATATGTAAAATTATGATGTTTTAGTAATATTGCTCCTTGCTGTCAACCCGGTGAATAAATCACAGATTGAGGCTTTAACATTTGCTTTAATATGAAATATCAGACACTATTATTAAGATTTTATGGAAGATGCTTCTCAACATACGGCTAGTTTGACTACTTCAAATGCTCGAATCTTAATGATAACCGAAAATAGCCTATCTACAAGCTTGAGAGCTTGCAGATCGGCTATTTTTGCTGCGCAACATCCATAGAAGACATGCTGCTGGCTTCTAAGGAATCCAAATGACTGAAATCAGTCGTGGCGACTGAGAACTTTAATCCATGTTTGTCATGAGAGGATCTGGAACTCACCGCTGGCTTTAAGGGCTGTAGGCGAATACTCAAGGCCACTTTACAGGTGGTCTCAACGGGCTTGATCCTCACCGTGGAGTGGGAGCTGATGTTCAGTTGTGTCGTCAAGTGCTCCGGCATCTAAAAAATACATGTTTCTTGTAAGATTGAACTACTGGGAAAGAGCCACGTTACCCCACTTTCAATATGCCGGAAGCTATTTTGGTCATGTTATTATTATTGTAGGCGATGACTTTCCAAAAATGACTTTCCAAAATAGCAAAAAATAGCAGATCTACAAGCTCTCAACACGCCACGCCACACCACGACACGTTGTGTCCTTGTAAATCGGCTATTTTCACTATTTATCACATGACAAATTATATAGGGCTTAAGTGGTTACAGTAAGCATATTCATAGTTCACATGCAAGTATGCCTTCCGTCACCTGCATAGGCCTGTCACAATTATTTCATGTTAAAATAATGTTCATATATTTTCCAAAACATCAAAGAAATAGTGGAATAGCTTGTAGATCGGCTATTTCCACTATTAATGTTTATTTTTAAGTATAAAGTAATTAAATATGTGTTATATGTCATATCTGCCATGTGAAACTTTTGTTTATGAAGGCTAAAAGCCAAACAGAAATGTTTATTTGTATTCATAATGTTCCAATAATGTTCAACAACAGAAACACAATTAAATGGTTAATCGTAATTATTTGAGTGACAATTAATCATCAAGTAAAATGTCAGTCTGGACAGCCCTACTACACCTGCGGTTTGCCACACTCACCCACACTCTTCCACAGTGGATCTCCCCCATGTCAGGGTATCTCTGCAGGCCTCCTCCTAGCTGCTCCATGTGGTGACACACCACCCGGACCACCACGGTCTCCTCCTCATCCTCCTCCTTCTCCTCCTCCTCTCCCACCCTACCTGCACCTGCGGGATCCTTGGAGGAGGCACTCCCAACAACCTTCTTTTTCTCCGTGATCCGCTTAACCCTCTCCCTCCCTTCTTTGGGAGAGAGGACCCTGGAGAGCAGGCCGTAGGTCACCACCGCGGAGGAGCGGCGGCCTCCTCCTCCGGGCGTCCCGTCCTCCGTGCCCCGCCACCAGGGGAACAGATGAACCACCCCGGCCGCCGCCGCGCCGCCGCCGTGGGGGCTTATGGTGCAGACGTAGCCGGGAGGGGCGCGGCACACCCTGTACATGGAGTCACTGACGAGGGCCGGGATGGCAGGGACGGGGGGAGGAAGGTCCCTGACGGGGTAGCTGCCCGTTAGCATGTAACGCATCAGGCTCTGTAGGTCAGCTATGCCGCCCACTGCCCACTGGTGGTTAGGAGGGGTAGAGGACGAGGCACTAATGGAAGAGTTAGAAGTGTGTCCCTGATGATGATCGCTGGTTTGGAATGACGTCGGCGGCGGCAGGGAGGAGGGGAAGTCGAGGTTGGACCGGCGTCCGTGAGGAGGAGGAGGAGGAGGAGGAGGAGGAGGAGGCTGCTGGTCCCCCTGAGCGGCTGGGAGAGGAGGAGGGCCACTTCCCCCTCCCGTGTGGATCTTTGGAGAGACCATGAGCTCTGTGAACTGCTCCAGGCGGCCGTAGGGTACGGATGGCGAGAGAGATGCTACAAGGGGTGTTAGGAGAGAAAAGAGTATATTTATGTGCCATGCATCAATGTCGTTCCTACTGTAACCTCTTATCACCATATTTTTACTTTTTGAGTTTTTTCGTAAATTATTGCCCTATAGGCCTACTTGATCATACTACAGCGTCACATAAAAGCTTCAAAAGTATCAGATCCGCAAGCTCGAAACGTGGCGGGAAGCGAAGCGTTTTGAGCTTGTAGATCTGCTACTTAAGCTATTTCTGAATTTGAATTCTGAAAAGTAACAGTTTTGGACATAATGAGGTTTCCACCCCGACAGAGACGATGTCCTAGGCCTGGTCATTAAAGCTGGAAAAAACTGAAGCTAAACTAAACACAAGCCCATGCTTAACATCTCACACACTCTCCGACCAGTTCAACAATTCATTGCAAAATGCCACAGCAAACAGCACCATTTCCATTTCAGATGAAAGGCAGAATTAATACGGTAATATGGACCTAGATCAGTGGCTCCCAAGCAGTGTGCTGAGGCACACTGGTCCAGGTGTGCCTTGGGATTTTGTTATTATTATTGCAATACATACAACTACACAAAAGGTTGTGGTTTTAATGTTTTATTTTAAATTCTTTACTATAATATATATAATTTTTACCCATTTCCAAATAGGCAAATTCTATACCCTAAATATATATAATTTATATACATTTGAATCACTTTCAACCAGGCATGCCATTACAGGCGCAAATTGTATTTTTTAAAATAGCAGATCTTCAACGCGGCTAGTCCCACTATGAATACAGGTGTGCCTTGAGACTTGACCGTATGTTGGTCCACCCATGAAGTAAAACTAACCTATCCTGATGTAGATGACAGTGCGTTGGTCCACCCATACGCTAATACCGACCTATCCTGATGTAGATGACAGTGCGTTGGTCCACCCATACAGTAATACTGACCTATCCTGATGTAGATGACTGTGTGCTGGTCCACCCATACAGTAATACTGACCTATCCTGATGTAGATGACAGTGCGTTGGTCCACCCATACAGTAATACTGACCTATCCTGATGTAGATGACTGTGCGCTGGTCCACCCATACAGGGAACACAGCGTCCTGGAACACCACTCTGATCTGATCCAACAGCTGCTGCTCCAGAGCTGCACTGTGGAGCTCCTGGGAGGGTATAGTGTTACTCATTTACATTAGGGCAATATATCAATATTATATCAATGTTATATGTTCATGGATTAAACTGCTTACCAAGATCTCCCAGTCATCAGAAGACACAGGCTCCACGAACACCTGATGCACAGATGAGACTTGATGACATGGCCTCAGGAAGCCCTGGAGGAAATCATCAGAATTATCACCAATTCAATACAGACAACCGTCTCCTCCTGGTCAAATTATTACATGAAATCTGTGTTTCTCAACGGGGGAGGGGCGGTACTGCCCCCTAGAACAGGGCTTCTCAAAGTGGGTGCCGCGGCCGAGGGGTTCCTCAGAATACTTTGATAATATTTGGAATTTATCAATGTCACTTCAGTTTAACCACTTAGACCTTCTAAGTGGTTAGCCTACAGTACACAAAGTCTCTCCACCAAAAATAGCAGATCTACAAGCTCACAACGCATCACAACGCGTCACAACGGGACACGTTATCTGCTATTTTTGATGAATGTTCCCCCAGAATAGGAATGCTGGGATTTAAGTGGTTAAACGCCACGTATAAAAGTTACTTTCAGTCTTTCCTAAATAATGGAAACAGATATTCTCTCCAATTCTCCTCGTGACATACTGTATCTTTGGGGGAAAGATTTACATATTTACGTACCGCTGATATGACAAAAGGTGCTATAAAGTAACAATGTAATTCATGTGCCGTGGATGAAAAGGTTATTTACAGGGGTGACCTGAGCCAAACATGTTTGAGAACCACTCCCCTAGAACACCGGGAGGTGCTGGAAGCTATATTCCTGAAAGGCGGGCACTGAGGTGCTGTTGGGGGGGCTTAAGGGACCTTGATGTTGGGGGGTGCTGGCCCAAATAGTTTGAGAACCACTGAACTAAACTAATGTTTATAACATGTCCTACGTAAAGTGTGACCTGCCTGTACATAATGTACATGGTTACAGCTGTGCTTCACGCATTAAAACCACTTTAGCCCTATTTTCAGATTTTCAACATCCTATATTAAGATTGGCTAAAGCTGGCTGGCCGGCGGACCACGGCCACGTCAGTATCACTCAGACACATAACCACAAACCCTCATCTTCCTCCTGGGAAGCAGTCTAATCACATTCGAACAGTCCTGTGTAAAATCTGTTATTTGGTATTCATCGAGATGTTGCCTAAATCATATAAGCAATACAATAATAAACAAACATGAACTTTCAGAGCAGGAACTTAGCTTACATTTTAACTGGGTGTGGGAGGGTTGAGTGAGAACCACTGAATTACATTCATTTAAATACTTAGTGACCACCCACCTGCTCTCCATCTTTCAGCCCCAGCTTCTGTCCCAGGTGGCGACACAGCGCCACCTTGTGGTCCTCCCCGCTGGAGGAGGAGGAGGAGTTTCCACTTCGAGTCCAACCGAGGAAGACAGGAGAGCCATGGTCCCAGGACAGCTGCACAGCCTGCTTCTGTTCATTGATGCAGTTTAGATTATTGTACTTTAAAAAACTTCATATACGTTGTTGTTAGGTAAATATGTATGGTGGCCATGTCTTCATTAATACAGGTGTACTGTACACAAACAACAGTATAAGAAGTATTGTCACACATTTACACACTGTCATTTATATGAATGTATTTTCCAAACGGTGGCGACCACCACCACACCAAATGAAACTTTTCACAAATGTACTGCGATAAATTAATCACCATACGTAGCCCTGGTCCAGAGCGTTAGAGAGAACTCACTAACGCTCTGGACCAGGGCTATGATCGTCCCCCTGATGATCGCACCCAGTGCCGCGCTACGAGCTTGTAGATCTGCTATTTTTGAAAAATTTGAGACAGCAACCCAAAAAAAAAAGAAAAAACATCATTTTGGGGGTCCTTGACATGAAAGAGTTTGAGAACCACTGGTGTTACAGTACCTTGCAGACCCTCCAAACTCATCAAAGAACAGGATGCAGGGCCTGGCTGCCTGGGCCCTGAGGGGAGGGGGGAGAGAGGGGAAGAGAGGGGAGGTGACCGTCACCACCATGTCACTGCTACCAGTTTATACAGTTACAGGCACTAAAATAAAGCCTTGTTTGTTTGTTTGATTGATTGATTGAATACTTTATTAGTGCGAAATGTAAACAGCATGTGGTACAGTCAGACATTAAAGCTAAAAGGATAACAGTAACACAAAACACACTTGTTTCCATTGTGGTCCTATGTATTCAATTCATCAACATAGCATATAGCATCCAAAATTAGCACAATAATACATGTCATCAACAAATACAAAAGAGATGGAAAATGACATTTACCTCCCCTTGTGGTCTCCTGATAGATGTTTTTTTTTCAGGTCAGTTTTGAAAGAAACCAGTGTTACACATCCTTTAATGGATGGTGTTTCAGGACATTCCACATGTTGGTGACAGAGCAGTGGAATGAGAACTTTCCCATGTTTGTTCTAAGTGTGGGTGCTACCAGATCATGGTGGCTCCCTCTAGTGGTGTGGCTGTGGGAGTCACTCACTTTGGAGAAGTAACTTCAACAGGTATGAGGGTATTGAGGGCACTGAGGGAAATGTCTCTTTGTCTATCTGAACCCATTAAGACCGGGAACACATCAGTGTAACCATTTAGACCTGTTATACTTTGGCTATTAAAAAAATAGCAGATCTACAAGCTCATAGTGCGGCACTATGAGCTTGTAGATCTGCTATTTTTGAAAAAATATTGAACATTTGTGCAAATCTTTGAATATATATATTTTTAAAACGATTTTTAAAAACTGAAATCTTTGCTTTTGGAGATCCTTGGAACAAAACATTTTCAGATGGGGGTCTGCGGACAAATAACATAATTTTGGGGGTCCTTCACGAGACAAAGTTTGAGCACCACTGATATAGCAACACAGGTTTTTCAGAAAACTGTTAGGATTTAGAAGACATTTGTAGAATGGGCTTCAGGTCTTAATGGGTTAAGTGCTGCAAGGCAAGAAGTCAAGAGCTTGTTAGCAAGTCATCCATCAGGAAGCTGGTGAAATTCTCACAGAAAACTCCAAGGGTTCACCGGTGAAAACATCAGGTTCAAATCTTACTCTCTGTTATTTTTGTACTTTACCTTGTAAGGACCTGAACGGGGGTGAAACCTTTCAAAAATATTCCAAGGGCTCTGAGCTCATATGAGCCTCATGCCATACATACATGGTTTATACAGAAGCTTAAATTCTTAATACATAATGGCTATTACAGTGTAAAGTATGCCGTTTGTTAACATAAATAATGATTATTAATATATTAAAGCTGCACTAGGTAACTTTCCTCTTCTACCCCGGATTTGAACCTGGTTTCCTGCGCAAGTGCTGATATTTTTTACCATTGAGCTAATAGAGCCTGCCTGCTTGCTCAGGGAATAAATTGAATCTTGACCATCAGGTCAAAATTGGTGTCAGATCCTGTGTCTAGGTGAGACATGACCTTTGACACGATCTAAATGTCTCAATAGAAGAGCAGGGAGATCAATTGTATAAGTTATATTGTATTCACATTCTCTACCATACAGATTGGACAAAATTACATTTTATTCATTAAAACAAGTTTAAACTAGAAAAAGTGCTCCTCGGAGCACAGGTCTCCGCCAGGTCAGGTACTTTTTTCTGGCCTCCTGGTGGCGCTATAATAGGCCAATGTGAAAAGGGTGCCAACCGTGCCATTTATTCTTGCATTGACACTGCATTCATGATTTGAGGCATTTTGTTCCAAAAATGTGTTTTGCTAAATTAGACCTGCTGGTGGCACTATAACAGGCCAATGTGAGAAGGGTGGCATTTCTTCCTCGGCCTATTGGGAATGTGCGTGTGAAATTTCACGGAAATCGCAAGCTGTGTGTATACTTTGAGGCTTTTTGTTCAAAGCGGACCAATCCTGCAAACTTTAGAAGCCAACCTTAGGCAATGAGGATGGAATATGGGAAATCGGACAGATCCGTGTTGATCACATGACTATAGCGATACTGTGTACTGATTTGCATGACGTTTTGATAATATTTGTAGGAGTAATATAAAGAAATGGGTTTTGCACAAATCGGCCTCCTGCACAAAACACACTTGTTTCCATTGTGGTCCTATGTATTCAAATAATCAACATAGCATAGCATCCAAAATTAGCACAATAATACATGTCATCAACAAATACAAAAGAGATGGAGAATGACATTTACCTCTCCTTGTGGTCTCCTGATAGATGTTTTTTTCAGGCCAGTTTTTGAAAGAAACCAGTGTTACACATCCTTTAATGGATGGTGTTTCAGGACATTCCACATGTTGGTGGCAGAGCAGTAGAATGAGAACTTTCCCATGTTTGTTCTAAGTGTGGGTGCTACCAGATCATGGTGGCTCCCTCTAGTGGTGTGGCTGTGGGTGTCACTCACTTTGGAGAAGTAACTTCGATAGGTATGAGGGTATTGAGGGCACTGAGGGAAATGTCTCTTTGTCTATCTTAAGTGCTGGAAGGCAAGAAGGCAACAGTTTGTTAGAAAGTCATCCGTCAGGAAGCTGGTTCTCACAGAAAACACCAAGGGTTCACTGGTGAAGACATCAGGTTCAAATCTTACTCTGTTATTTTTGTACTTTACCTTGTAAGGACCTGAACGGGGGTGAACCTTTCAAAAGTATTCCAAGGGCTCTGAGCTCATATGAGCATCATGCCATACATACATGGTTTATACAGTAGCTTCAATTCTTAATACATATTGGCTATTACAGTGTAAAGTATGCCATTTGTTAACATAAATAATGATTATTAATATATTAAAGCTGCACTATGTAACTTTCCTCTTCTACCCCGTATTTGAACCTGGTTTCCTGCGCAAGTGCTGATATTTTTTACCATTGAGCTAATAGAGCCTGCCTGCTTGCTCAGGGGATAAATTGAATCTTGACCATCAGGTCAAAATTGGTGTCAGATCCTGTGTCTAGGTGAGACATGACCTTTGACACAATCTAAATGTCTCAATAGAAGAGCAGGGAGATCAATTGTAAAAGTTATTTTGTATTAACATTCTCTACCATACAGATTGGACAATTACATTTTATTCATTAAAACAAGTTTAAATAAAGTAATTTAGTCCCCACTCCTTTGGGGTATCAAGTGAGACAGCCTCTCTACCCACTCAGCTATGGCCACGTCATACATTTATACATTAATACATTGGTTCCCAAACTGGGGGGTCCCCACATGATTTGGGGGGGTCCCCAGGTGATTAGCTTAATGTGCAACGTTGTCTTCTCACTCAGCAGTAAACAATGCTTGCAAAATGTGTAATCTCCGCACATTTCTACAAGCAACGCCTCCCATTGCGAGGTGCTGTGAGCTTGTACGGCTATTTTCACAATATTTATCTGTGGAACCGAGTCAAAATGGTATGCCTCAACTCCTATAATTCCAAGTGCTTGTCAGGGTGGGGGTTCAAATATGATTATTTTGGGGGGTCACGGCCTGAAAAGTTTGGGAAACCCTTGCATTAATATATACGTTCAGTTGTGAGTTTTATAGATGGCTTTCCAAGATTCTCAAGTGGGCCTCTCTGTTAAAGGAGGTACAGTAAGCAGCCTCAGGCATTAATCACATCCAACATTTAGCCACGGTTGTTGTAATTATTTAGATAAAATGTAGTCATCACCAATTCATACATTCATTAATATACTGTACATCTATCACCAATTAATATATGCATTAATATACTGTACATCTATCACCAATAAATATATGAATGAATATACTGTACATCTATCACCAATTAATATACCAATGAATATATACAGACTATCAACAGTGAATATGAAAATGAATATTATGTACAGTATCAACAGGCCTTCTGGGTAATATATGTCTATTAAAAAAAGCAATGAATATATGACTGAACATAAAGTAACACTAGTTAGGAAAGAGGGTTTAATATGAAAGATAAAGTTTAATCATCATCACCATAACATGAATTAGAAGAAACTGCAAAAACTATTCACAAGCAATATTTACAGACTGTTTGTTTAAACTGAATGAATAGACGTTCTTCCTTAATTAGACATTTAGCAACGAAAGATAAAGCAGGTGAGCTTTGCATATGAGAGCTACCCTCTATAACATTAACTACCGGGATTAACACCACTATATTAAAAGGTGTATGTCTTGTAAGACTCTTACATACAGTATGTAACCATACATTACATGTACTTAAGATTAAAAAATGTTGCACATAAGTTACATACTCACGTTACCAAGTAGATATCGTATCAACTCATACCACCACAGTTAATTTCCAAACATATTGGTAAGCTAACAATGGCTCTCAATGTCTGTTGCCATGACGGTCGGTGGACAATACATTTTTAGTTAAAAGACAATACAGTTCCACATTTAAAAAAGATTTTTGCTCTTCCAAACTAATCTCTCAAGAACAGATTCTGCTCTGCGTTGGAATCTGTCGTGAAGGTTTGTCATAACGTGTACACACTGGGCTACAAGTGGGCGTGCCTTCAGATCAGGAAGCAGGCCGCGCTTTACCCAATCAAATGTAGTGGGCGGGATTTACGTGTCCGCCGATCATTCCCCACTCGAAACCAACCAAAACTAATTTAACAATAGCGTCCGCGGAGCAGACAAAACCACGAAAAGATATTCACATTTTAACTTGCTCTTTTATCATAGAAACAAGTGGGCTTATGACCAAAACGATCCATGTTCTTTGGGAGAAGTGGTGTTAGTGTTCCGTGTAGAAATATTGTTAGTGGGAATGAAAACATAGTCGCACCACCGGAAGTGAAACGCTGAAGGCAGACCAAAACCCCGGTTTCCTTGCGCACGGGTGCTACGTCGTCATTGTCCCAGAGCCAAGTGAGATAGTACAAACAGCAGAGGGCGCTGTTTTTCCTTCTCATTTGGTTCTGGGTTCCCAGATTGCTTCCAAACTGATAGTCTGACTGTTCTGTAGAGCAGCTAAAAATGAAATACCATGAACCCTGCTTCTGCTCTCCTTTCTTCCACCTCACAAGTACTTCCGTTCACTTCCTGGTGGCAGTTTTCCCAGTAACTTCAGACGTTTGTCCAGTGAGTCTTCATACACCACCTCCAGCACTGAATAACGGCTGTGGCTCTCCTTTAATGTTTGTCTCAGTGTTGTCATCTCTCTGTTCTTCTCCCCCAGCTGTATGTTTAACCCTCTCTGCGTCTTTGTGTTTGAGTGTTTCAGTGTTGTCATCTCTCTATTCTTCTCCCCCAGCTGTCTGTTAAACTCTCTCTGCGTCTTTGTGTTTGAGATCATGATGTTCCACTGGATCTCAGACAGAAGAACCTTCATCAGAATTGCTTTGTAGGTCTCTCTCAGCTCCTCTATGTCCTGTATGTGTCTCTCCTCCCTCTCTGTCCTCTCATTCTCTCTCTTTGCTCTAAACCTATCGAGCTTTCTCTCCATCTCCTCTCTTCTCTCAGACTCCCTTCTCAGCTCCCCTTCCAGCTCTCTTTTCCTCTCTTCACCCCACTCCTCCCTCATTTGTCTCTCCAGTTCACTTATTCGATGGTTCATCTTCCTGATGTCTCCCTCAAGCTTTTGGATGGATCCATCTATCTTCCTCAGAGAGTCCTTAAGCTCATTCTCAAACCTCTCCCTCATCTCCTGCTCCTCCATGTGTCTCCTCTCCTCCATGTCCCTCTGAATCTTTCTCTCCATCTCTCTGACGAGGGTCTCTGCATCCAGGTAGGTCTGAGTGCTGTAGAAGCTCTCTGTGTTTCGTGCCACCATGCTCTCTATCTTCTCCAGCAGCTGTGAAACCTGACCAGCATTGCTGCTGTCTGTAATGTTGAGGACGTGGCATCTGCTCCCACATTTCTCTACAAGCTGCTGATGTTCCTGACTGCCTGCTTGGAGAAACTCCTCAACACTCTGCTTTTTCATACTGTCAGTGTGGATAATGATGGCAATGCTGTGTTCCCAGCAGCTCTCTCCAAACGCCTCCTGCATCTTCTCCATCATCCCTCTCACCTCTCCTTCAGAGGACTCTGCTGGTATGACCAGGAGGAAGGCATGGGGACCCGGGGCGGACAGACGTACACACTGCCCCACATCCTGCCTTGTGTCCTCCAGTGAGCGTCCAGAGAAGTCTGGAGCATCCACCAGCACCAACCGTCTCCCACAGACGTCACCCTCTCTCCTCCTACTCCTCTGGCTCAGTTCAGAGGAGCTGGCCTCAGCACCAAACACCTCCCTGCCCAGGATGGTGTTTCCTACTGCGTTCCTCACAGCTACAGTCCTCCCCAGTAGCACCAGTCTCAGCTCAGACACTGGTGAGTCAATAATGTTGTCTGCTGCCACTGAAAGACAACACAATGGAAGAATAGAGTGAAAATACCACATTATAAGCGTTGTTCAGAGACTCTGTGCATGCATAGTGTGAAAGACTCATAATTGCTGTCCTGTTCTGGGACAAATTGGTCATCTTCAGACATGTTTGATAAACCTAACCCTTAATGTTTATCAAACTATAAATGAATCAGTCAAGTAATTTGTAAAGAAGCGGTTCCAATGTGTGTAAGAGGAAACACATGGTAGTCTACTCTACACCACCAGACCAACAGTGGGGGACTTGCCAGCAACAGGAAACACAAAGCACATTTGAGAATTGACAATGACAAAATTGGAAGAGAAAATGTGAACAAATAGCAAGAGAAAAAGACAGTAAACATATTCCACTATGTCTTAACTCCATACATCAAGGTTATATGTTTTTAAACCTTGTGCACTAACTGTACTTTTTTTTAGATTAACACATACTCTATAGACTATAATGTTCCTTGCTAGACTATTTGTAAAAGCAGCATAGACTCACTATATGGAGGTTCAGCCTTACTGTGTCTCCTCTTCCTCACTGGTAGAGAGGAGTCTTCATCTGTGGTCTCTCCACCCACTGCAACACAACACAGACATCAATCAAACAGTCCAGGTGGATTAAAAACAGAGTAGAGCGAAAGAGCTTTAGCCATGTTCTATAGCCACACATTCTACACATATATGCTCTAATCTGTGATGTTATGATGAGATGCTATGGTGTGGTTCTGACATCAAATAGAAAGACTTGCACTTTTGACTATTCACAATTCTTTTGTGTTAAGCTTTACTGGTAATGTTCATGTCTTTTTACACCCTTGACAGTCTTAAGGTCTGACTACACTTGCTATAGGTGAGAGGGTCCATGGACAGCAGATGGTTGAGATTATACTACAATTTGCAGACACATGCATTCAAGAGCAATACAGGCAACGCTCAATACTATAATACTCATAATCTAACAAACTTCTTCCAAAAAACTGAAGGATTTGTGAGAAAATGTTTACTGTAGTTTTACTCTATCTTGCGTCAGTTATTTCTGTGCATTCCTGTTATACTCTGACGGCCAGAAATTCGAATAAATTCCCTCAACAAAGCTTTGAGAAGTATTTTTTATTTACTTTTTTATTTTTCTCGGGTGTAGATATTACAAACCTGGGAACAAATGTCACGTCAATTTCAAGTCCTTTATCGTCACATAATATAATAGAGCAGGTATAGTGATGAATATCCTTTCATTATCTCCTCAAACAAAGCGTCTATTTTTCTTTTCTAACACATTAGCAGTCAGTGGGCTTGTCCGCACATAAAGTACACACAATCACACAATCTGAGATGCACAGACATGAGCTGGTGATAAAATTTACATCATTATGTAGATTTACTTTTTCTTGTCAATAGAACCATAAGCATAGAAAGTTAAGAGTTTCATTTATAACACATTTTAAAGGCAGGCTATGAAATTGAATGCATGACCAGAATGAATAGTGTAACATCATGAAGTTCAACAGAAATTTAAAGAGTAACATGGACTCACAGTCTGGAGGAAGATATAGCATACTGCGTGTCCTCCTCAGTGGAAGAGTGGAGTCTGTGTTCTCTCCATCCTCTGCAACATAAATAGTCAATGTATTGACAATAGTAAGGAAAACAAATGGGGTTACTGGGCTATTAAATGACACTGGATGTATTCTATAGTACTTTTGCACTTTTTATTACTAACTTTCTGGAGGAATGTTGATGCTCCATCTCCTGATTGGTAGCTTGGGGCCTGCTGTAGAGGTAAACCCACTCTCTATAATACAAGACAACTATTTATCAACTTACTAATGTTGACGTCACACATGAAGGAAATATATTTCAGATTACTGACCAGTCTTTTTGTCTGACTCAGTCCTCAGTTTCTCTAATTCAGTCAGATCACGATGACAGATCTGCTGAGCTGCAATGACAGGTTGAAGATACAGCATTTATATTTTGATGAACCACTGAAAACATAATCTAGAGATATAATTTTTAACATTTTTATAATCCAATTAAGGACATATATTTCATTTTACTTACCAGTCTTTTGGTCTGATTCAGTCCTCAGTTTCTCTAATTCAGTTTTCAGATCGCAGATCTGCTGAGCTGCAACGTTGAAGATATACTTATTATATTAAATAGTATTCATTATTTAATGAACCACTGATAAAAATAATCAAGAGAGATGAGGTCTTTCTTTTTAAATCCATTTCTCACCAAGCTGTTTGTTTTCAGTGATGACATCATCCCATTCCTCTTGCATCGTCTTCAGCTCTTCATCTTTCTGATTCAGTTGTTGGTATGTTTCTGTCAGTAGTTTATTACTTTCATCCAATTCATGAACTTTTTTTGTCAGTAGTTTATTACTTTCATCCAATTCTTGGCCTTTTTCTGTCAGTAGTTTATTACTTTCATCCAATTCTTGGCCTTTTTTTGTCAGTAGTTTATTACTTTCATCCTCTTGGCCTTTTTTTGTCAGTAGTTTATTACTTTCATCCAATTCTTGGCCTTTTTCTGTCAGTAGTTTCTTACATTCATCCAATTCTTGGCCTTTTTTTGTAAGTAGTTTCTTACTTTCATCCAGTTCTTGGCCTTTTTTTGTCAGTAGTGTATTACTTTCATCCAAATCTTGGCCTTTTTTTGTCAGTAGTTTATTACTTTCATCCAATTCTTGGCCTTTTTTTGTCAGTAGTGTATTACTTTCATCCAATTCTTGGCCTTTTTTTGTCAGTAGTTTATTACTTTCATCCAATTCTTGGCCTTTTTTTGTCAGTAGTTTATTACTTTCATCCAATTCTTGGCCTTTTTTTGTCATTAGTTTATTACTTTCATCCAATTCTTGACCTTTTTCTTTCAGTAGTATATTACTTTCATCCAATTCTTGGCCTTTTTTTGTCAGTAGTGTCTTACTTTCATCCAATTCTTGGCCTTTTTTTGTCAGTAGTTTATTACTTTCATCCAATTCTTGGCCTTTTGTTGTCAGTAGTTTATTACTTTCATCCAATTCTTGGCCTTTTGTTGTCAGTAGTTTATTACTTTTATCCAATTCTTGGCCTTTTTTTGTCAGTAGTTTATTACTTTCATCCAATTCTTGGCCTTTCTTTGTCAGTAGTTTATTACTTTCATCCAATTCTTGGCCTTTTTCTGTCAGTAGTTTCTTACTTTCGTCCAATTCTTGACCTTTTTTTGTTAGTAGTTTCTTACTTTCGTCCAATTCTTGGTCTGTTTCTGTCAGTAGTTTATTACTTTTCTCCAGTTCTGTCCGTAGGACCTGTGGATCTACAGAACATACACGCTCAGATGAACCAAAGACATTGTAACGTGTGTGTGTGTGTGTGTGTGTGTGTGTGTGTGTGTGTGTGTGTGTGTGCGCTTGTGCGTACGCGCGCGTGTGTGTGCATGCATGTGTATACTTGTATTACTATACTTGTGAGGGCCAAATGTCCCCACAAGTATAGTATAATTTCAGAAATAGACATTGTGACCATTTTCCGGGTCCTCGAAAAATAAATGGTTGTTTTATGGTTAGAATTTCTTTTTAGAGAAAAGGCTTACAATTAAGAAAATATTATAGGTTGGGTTAAAGTTTAGGATTAGACATTAAGAGGTTAAGTTTAGGCGTTAGGATTTAAACTTAATCGTACGCGGTGTCGTGCACTGACAATATCAGATCTACAAGCTCATGACGTGTCTGTAGATCTGATTTTTCGGCTTTGCGGTTAAAACAGGCAACAAAGAAAATGGCATTCGTAAAATCACCGTCCTAAAACCTTCATTTACCTCACAAGTATAGTAATACGTGTGTGTGTGTGTGTGTGTGTGTGTGTGTGTGTGTGTGTGTGTGTGTGTGTGTGTGTGTAATTGTGTTTCATTGATAAATGTAAAGTATAATAAAGTTTAATGTAGTTTTCGTTTGAATCTGTTTGTTATCCTACTTACCAAGCATATGAGCTGATTTCTTTCTTCTATTCTTCTGCTCTGCTGTCTCCTTGCTGAGATAAGCTTCAGCTTTAGTTTTACCTACCATCGGATAAAAACAGCCTTTGTAAATAAATACATCTACTGATGCACAAACTTGGACACATCATCAGTGTTGTTTCCTGGAGTCACTGGGTGTTTCGGGTCTCGCAACAGACACCCTTCTCCAGGCGACCCGACCGAGGCTGATCAGACCCCGGTCTGTGTCCAAGTGGCATACTACAGCCCCCACTGTCTCTTGAGGGGAGTAAGAGACAGTGCTAATGAGGGGGTTAGGGTTTAGGGTGGCAGGTGAGATGTTAACAGAAAGTTTTGGGGACACTAGGAGGCTCTAGGCACTGTGGGTTGACTCCGGGCCTGGCTCCTCCTTCGTCTGACCAGAATTGGGCATTCTTCTGTGCGTTGCGTCGTCATCATTGCTGCTAGGCAAAAACGTCTCATTCTACCTTGATGGATTTTTAAACCCTCCTTGCAGGTTTTACTGCAGTCTGTAGCTTTTTTTTTTTTAGGTTTGTATACCTATTGTAAATATTATTATATTATAGTATTATATATATTATTATTATTAATTACTTTTATGAATAATTATGTCACTCTCCTCCCATGGGTCCTGGGCTGAGAGTTCAAGATAACTCAACTAAATACATAAATAAATCCAGAGGTGTCACAATGTTGATTTCAAATTGTAGGATGGGGAATGACTGATTTAAGCAGCCATGCCTGCCTGAGTCAAACTAATTGGACTCAGAGCTATAGGTGTCACTAAGGATAAATCAGTCATCTCCACCAACATTCAGAGAGAGACACTGTCCAGACAGAAGTTATCATCTGCTCTACCCTGTAACAGATGTTTAGTTTCCTTGTGACTTTATACCACAGTACAGTAAACACCAAAGGCACAGCCAGCAGCATGTCTACTATTTCTGCAGACTAGAGACAATTTTTAGAGAGAGAACCCAATTTCAGAAGCAGAACTTACTATAGACATTAGTACAATGCAGAGCGGGTCAGATGGTCAATAGTGTGGCAAGTGGGGCGTGGCAACAGAATTTTGAATGGTCAGGACCAGAGAAGGGTGCATATCTGGTGCAGTGGTGAGATGGGTTGCATTACGCTGAATATTGTCTATGGGCGTGTTGCAGGTGGATTCAATCATGGTCAACCAAATGATCACTTTTTAGTTGATCAATCAGTAAGACTTTTATTACTTAGAAACCTATATGGATATATGCTTTCAATATTCTGTGTGAGTCATGATGACGCAGTTTCGCTGGACAAATCTTTGACCTTGTTGACACCACAATTGCTGGATGCTGCTGTTTGCAAACCACACCCCCTACTGCACCTCTCCTCCCACACCAGTGTACAGTGAATCCCCAAAACACCAAAAACAGGCAGTGGGTAAGAACTCTGAGCCACTGCAAAATGAGGAATGGTCAATTCATCCGAAGTCAGTGCAACTGTTGACAGTGCTCCTGCTCCAAAATAAAGCCCTTAAACCCACCCTTACTCCATTCATTTTTTTCTGCACCAGCCTCTCTTCTAACTTTGAATTCTTGCCTACCTATTTCTTCAAAATCCACACTCTCTGTGGTTCCTGTTGTTCAGGCCACCTTTAGAATGTATACACAACTTCGTAGACATTTCTGTATCAGACAATTCCACTGTAAATCACCCTTCATAATAATCCTTTGTTTCCTCTTTTACAACATGATGGGGTGTTTTAGGTCCGGCTCTAAAAAGGTATCTGAACAGTTCAGCATTATTTTCATGAATGGATATTTCACCTCTTTTCAACAACTAGCTTTCCTCAGTTTACCAGCAACATGACTGGAGCTGCTCATTGATATGAGACTGACTGTCAGTCACCGTTATTGAGAACAATAGAGTCCCAATAGTTGTTGGTGTCACGCCCACGCCCATGGGAGCACCACACACCTGTGCCCACTTCCACACCTGTGCCTGTTTCCACTGACTAGCCACAGTATTTATTGCCTCACTCATACCACTATTCTCTGCCTGCTGATCAGACCAGGGCCCTGTTTCACGAAAGCGGAATTAAATTATCTTGGTTTAAAAGGCAAATCCAGGTTTGACAAGCCTGCACTGTTCAGCATGGTTTATTCAGTTCCACGAACGCCAAGCCGGGCTGAGAAGGAGCGGCTTTGTCGAGCCAGGATCGTCAAAAGTATTGCAGACAAATTATATGCAAAAGTCGTCCAAAAATATACAATTAATTTATGTCCATAAATATATAATTCAGTTAGGCTTAAACATGAGGAGTTTAAGTGAATATTGGAATTTTAATTATAAACACTTAGAATCCTTTTCTAATTTCTAAAATTGAAGATCTACAAGTGAAAAGCTTGCCTTTTGGTGGCCGGAGGTCAACGGGGGGCCGGGGGTCCACGGGGGTCCGGGGGTACACGGGTCCATGGGGGCCCCGTGTTGACGGGGACCCCCGTGCACACCCGGTCGCCACGGGGACCCCCGTGGACCCCCGACCGCCACAGGGACCCCCGTGCAACCCCGGTCGCCACGGGGACCCCCGTGGACCCCCGGCCGCCACAGGGACCCCCGTGCAACCCCGGTCGCCACGGGGACCCCCGTTGACCCCCGGCCGCCACAGGGACCCCCGTGCAACCCCGGTCGCCACTGCCTCTGCCTGTATCTGGATTTGACCCCTGTATGACAACTCGTCGCACTGCGACACTTCAGCTATTTTCTGTGAAAACCTTCCCCACAATAAGGATGCTGGGGTTTCAGTGGTTAAATAACCTAGACATGACATAGAATTATTAAATAATAATACATTAATCTGATGTCTCATAATTGTGTATTATAATCTGTCAATAATATAAATCAGCTTGGCTGTTAACTTAAATGACACTATCTTGTACAGCAGTGGTTCTCAACTTGTGGGTTGGGATCCCAGGGGGGTCCCCAAATTATGTTGGGGGGTCCCCAGATGATTAGTATAATGTGCAACATTGTTTTCTCACTCAACAGTAAACAAACCAACATACAGTATAAGTGTATACAGGGTATCTGCACATTTCTAAAGTGACAATTTAAGGACTTTTAAGACCTTTTTAATACCTCTAAAATGAAAAGGGAAAAAAGACCATTAGGCTACTGTGTGAAAAGTAATCAACAAACTATTCTATTAAACATAAAGGCCAAATTGTCAAATATTACCAAAGAAAGAGGCAAACATTGTGTAAATAGCTGATCTACATGCTTGTAGATCAGCTATTTTCACAATATTTATCTGTGGAACCGAGTCAATTAAAATTGAATGCCTCAACTCCTACAATTCCAAGAGCTTGTCAGGGTGGGGGGTCCCCAGTTCAAATATGATTAGTTTGGGGGGTCCCCAATTCAAATATGATTATTTGGGGGGGTCCCCAGTTCAAATATGATTATTTTGGGGGGTCGCGGACTGAAAAGGTTGAGAACCACTGTTTTACAGTATATGGTATGCAGTAAGGTCTGCTACTGTTTCTGTTCATCTTTAGATAGTGTTTATCTGTAACATTTACAAACAGGTCAACTCTTCAACACATTAACACATAGACACAACATGTAGATCAAATATATGAAGTGATTAAATGTCAGCTTAACCACTTGAACCCCAGCATCCCTATTCTGAGGGGAAAGTTTGTGAAAAAATTGTTGATCTACAAGCTCACAACGCATCGTGATAAGTTTGTATGCTTGTAGATCAGCTATTTTTGCCAAAGAGATGAGTGTAGACTGGGAAAAAAGGGAATACCTAGCACAGTTTACCAAGTATAGAGGGTTTAAAATATCAATAAAGTAATTGTTTTCTACGGTATGTATAGTAAAACCTTCCTCTGTTAAGATGATAAAAAGTCTTCTGATTGTGAGTCAGATCATTATTGTTAACGTTTTGATTTTGTTTTGTCTAAAATAAGTGAAATATAAAGCGTGGACAGTGAGAGTGGTTACACTTCAACCTGTTTCTCAGTTTACCAGCAACATGACTGGATCTGCTCATTGATATGAGACTGACTGTCAGTCACTGTTATAGAGTATTACTATGATACAGACCAATAATGCAATAGTTGTTGAAGTCATTTATATTTTACATAAATAATTATGTGAAAATGTATTTATTTTGTATTAAAACTGCAGACATTAGTACAAGAGGTGATTTGGGAAGCTCATGACCTTAATAATAACTCTTGGGATTTGACAGAAAAGGTCATATTTGTATTCGTATAAGCAAATAACCATCCTTGTAAAAAAATATTAGGCTTGAAACATCAAGCGATATAAAATACAATGTCATTCACAGTGAAGACTGATTAGATCCATTCAATTTGTGTTCTATGATTGTGAGAACGTGATATTAATCTGAAAACACATCAGTGAACATGAAGTAGAATATGTTTGATACTCACCATCATCTTCATATTGCATAAAAAGAAAAACACATGTGTTTAGAAAACTGATATTTTATACATAAAGATGACCGAGTGTTTTCTTTTAAATTGCTAAATAACCTGGAATAAGAATGTTAGATATTTGGTACAGAGGGGAAAAGTGGTCCAAGTACAGAGTTAACTCAGGTCTGTTTCACTAAGTATAGAGGGTTTCATTGGTTAAGACTCCTTCAGTTTGTATTCCGCTATGGTGAAAACTTGATGTCAATCTGAAAACATATTGGAGGACATGAAGTAGAATTGATTTAATACTCACATCCCACTAGTTCACGTTCACATTCATCATTCATGTAAAGAGAAAACACATGGTTTGAATGGTTAGAAAACTGATACTTCACAAACAGAAAGATTACTAATAATTAGCAAATTGTTAAGGAACCTGAACTATGGAATGCACTATAGAATGGGTTAAATTAATCGACTATCTCAATTATTTTACAAAGTAATATCTTGCTTCATTAATCATAATGATTCAGCATTCTAATTACAACATTCTAATTTCATTTGTGAAGTGACTAAATGTCAGCTTAGAGATACAATTCTACACTATAGTATATATTAAGAGTGAAACATTTTCATCTGCTATGACAGATTGATTTATAGTAAAATGATTAGTTTCATAGTAAAAAAACAAAGTGTTGAGTACTTGAATCAATCTATTGTCTGATGTCAAGATTATTTGCTATTCATGTCAACTGTTTCTGCAGTCCATGCCATTAATTATTAACCAGCCTTGTGGGCACCAACTTGTCATATTTTTAATGTTTGCACAAAACGTTCACCTCCACACTACTCAGGAATCAACTTTATCCTCCATAATAATCTTCTGATTCATTCATTTAATCTTCCTCAGTATGCCATCATTTATATCTGGTATTAACATGCATTCTGTATCTGTATATGTTAACCCTTTAAGACCGGGAACGCATCTCTGTCATTTTAAGATTGTTTTGGCTATTCAAAAATAGCAGATATACAAGCTCATAGCGCGGCACTCTGTACCGCGCTATGAGCTTGTAGATCTACTATTTTTGAAAAACTTGTGAACATTTGTGCAAATCTTTGAATATGTATTTTTCTTTAAGCAAATTTTTTTTACTCTGTTACAACTTCTGGGGGTCCCTGGAACAAAATATTTTGAGGTGGGGGTCCACGGCCAAATACATATCATTTTGGGTGGTCCTTGACATGAAAAAGTTTGGGAACCACTGATATTATAGCAACAACGTTCAAAGATTTGAGATCAAAATGTTCGCTTTAAAAAACATATATATTCAAAGATTTGCACAAATTTTCACACAAAAGAAATGAATATACCATATATATATATTTTTTTATATATATATATATTAAAAATTGCAGATCTACAAGCTCATAGCGCGGCACTCGGTGCCGCGCTATGAGCTTGTATATCTGAAAGAAATTGCATGAAAGTGACACGGATGCGTTCCCGGTCTTAATGGGTTAAGGGAGAGCACATGTTAGTGTAATATGTAAACACATAGGATGGATTGTGATGATTGGAATGTAATCACATGTCAGACCACATCAGAAACTGCATGTGTTCTTGTTCCTGAGGTTGTGTGTATGTATTTGTCCTTAAAGGGTAAGACCACTTTGGTAGAGGTTTGGGTTGTGTAGTTACCTTGCCATGATGTAACTCCAAAGGTGGGCAAGAAATCAAAAATAATTGCTCCATTGATTAGAAATTGATAATTAAAAAAATGCTCCTCATTGACTTACATTGTACGGTAAAACAGCTCTCAAAGTCACTCTTTTAGCACATAAATGAACCCAAACATAGCTGATTCAGGCAATATAGAACATCACCAAACCCAGTACTGTTTGTTTTTTTAATAAAAATGTCAACTTCCTTTTGATTTTACTATTTGAAGATCTGGATCCGGATCCGCGGATCCAGTCCAGGTTTTCTACTTATTAAAAATGGCAAAATCAACAGGAAGTTGACATTTTTATTTAAAAAAAAAACAGTACTGGGTTTGGTGATGTTCTATATTGTCTGAATCAACTTTGTTTGCGTTCGTTTATGTGCTAAAAGAGTGACTTTGAGAGTTTTACCGTACAATGTAAGTCAATGAGGAGCATATTTTGAATTATCAATTTCTAATCAATGGAGCAATTATTTTTTATTGCTTGCCCACCTTTGGAGTTACATCATGGCAAGGTAACTACACAACCCAAACCTCTACCAAAGTGGTCTTGCCCTTTAACAGTTTATTTAGTTTGTGGCTACAATAATTAGAATATGTTTTATTTGATGATCATTTGTGAGCCTAACTACCATTTAACTGGGTCTGGAAGATCCTATAGCACAGTGTCATACAAACATACATGAGAGATTAACATGATCACATTATTGTAGGATACATGGTTACATTCTGAGCTGAATCTATGTTCTACCATGTAGACCTGTAAGCTACACTATGTAACTTTATTAGTGAATAACATGTTATTTTGACCAATCTGTATGGTAGAGTATGTTAATACAATATAACTGGTGGTTATAAACACAATGGTGGTGGTTGTATTTGGTCTCCCTGCTCTTCTGTTGAGAAATGGTAAGGTCTGACCTACTGGTAGACAAGTGGTACTGCATGAAGGTCAAAATGTAATTTCTCTCCTGTGTAAGAAGACATGCTCTATTAGCTCTGTGGTAAAAATGTCAGCACTTGTGCAGGTGACCTGGGTTTGAAGCTATATGGAAAGTAATGAAGACTTAGATTACAGTAAACACTTATAGCCATTATATAATTATATATACATATTGTTGCTGTCGGGCAGAAACCTTGTATCTCCGTATTTTAACTTTTATGTTTGTTTGTTATTTCGTAACTGAATGCCTTACTGTATCATATTACAATGTCAGACAACAATTGCAAAAATAGCCGATCTACAAGCTCACAATGCGTCGCACCGTGATGCGTTGTGAGCTTGCAGATCGGCTATTTTTGATAGTTTAAAAAAAAGGTAAAAGTTTAGGGTTTTATTAATATTTGATGAATAGTATTAACAATAGCTTGTGACTAAATAATAACTACATTAGATCCTTTAGAACACAGTCATGTTCTTTTTTTTCCATTTCCTGAAAAGTAACAGCTTTGGACATAAAGGTTTCCACCTGACAGCTACAATATCACAGTTAATAATAATGCACAGTGACAGTAGGTCACTTACTTATTAATCCCACAGCAATCTCCTCCTCCTGTTCTCCATGTTTGACCTGACAGATGTAAACTCCATCATCTGTACTCCAGCTGTAGTCTCTCAGTGTCAGAGACACATTGCCTTTCTGCAGCTCCTGGACGTTCAGGGTCAATCTGCCCTCGAAGCCCCTCCCCTCTATCACCTGACCATTCTTATAAAGGTAAATACACTCTGACTCCTTAAACCACCTGATTGTCATGGAAGACGCACTGGTCTCAGGAGAGAGCTGACAGGGGAGGGTGACATTATCACCATCATAACCCCCAGCACAGCCTTTAGTGACGAGTTTAAAGTCACCTGCAGTGAAAAAAATCACACCCTGTGTGAAGTGGGCGGTGTCTTGCTAGCTAATCACAATACTGAATGGAGTCGATCAATCATGTACAAAGGATAAATACATTTATTGAAACACTCTTTATGATGGACAAAACCATAACTTGAAAAAAACCAAATTTTGGTTTTTTTCAAGTTATGGTTGCTTATATAGGGCTATGCACATGTGTCATGTGACACTGGCCAATCACAGTCCTGAATAGGCTGTGATTGGCCAATCACAGCGCTGGATAATTCTACTAATTTCCTGGGCCCAGATCACAGCGCAGGAAAATGTACATTTTTCCAAATCTCACTTATAGGGGCGGTTTCACCGCCCAAAAATACACAGTTAGTGAAGAAAGAATTACTGTTCATTTAAACATAATCATAATTAAGAAGACCTGCAGTGATGTAACCAACACTTTACAATGACTCCCCCCAACACACACACACACACACACACACACACACACACACACACACACACACAGTTTGCCTTCTATATCTTCATTAATTAATTTCCTAAAGGATTCAACAGGTTATAAAGTCAAAGCAGCTCTTTGCTACAAGGAACATAAACATAATTATGATCAAGGCAGAGTTTTATCTAATTAAACACTGAATAGGACTGAAATGATTAGAACATCTGATAAGCTTCTGTCTTGGTCTTTATGACTTGAACCAAGTTATGTTATAGTTACTAATGGAGCTCAGCACCTTCTCATATCCTCACTGTCTGACAGAAACCTTGTATGTCCAAGTAGTTATTATTCACTCACAAGCTCTTGTTAATACTTTATAAACACGTAACAGATCTACAAGTTCACGTTGTGAGCTTGTAGATCAGCAATGTTTTGCTACCTTTGTGTGACACTGTAGTATGATGAAGTAGGGCATTGATTTATGAAAAAACATAAAATGTTTAAGTATAGAGATACAAGGTTTGTGACTCAACAGGGAGGATATATTAGTGGACGTTAGGGTGTTCATTTAATCCATTTGCCTAATGAAGACCTACATGGTCAAAACGTTGCCCTTATAATACACTTGTTATGGGAGCTTTAACATATACAGATACAGAATGCATGTTAATACCATATATAAATGATGGCATACTGAGGAAGATTAAATGAATGAATCAGAAGATTATTATGGAGGATAAACTTGATTCCTGAGTAGTGTGGAGGTGAACGTTTTGTGCAAACATTAAAAAAAATCATTATAAAATTATAAAAAAATCATGCACATTTGTTCAAATCTTTGAATACATATTTTTTTAAAGTTAACATTTGTAACTCAAATCTTTGCTTCCGATGATTCTACAATGTTTTCTAAATGCTTTATTTCTTTTTGAAAAAGCGTATGTTGCTCTAATCAGTGGTTCTCAAACCTTTTCATGTCAAGGGCCCCCAAATTGACATGTATTTGGCCGCGGACCCCCATCTCAAAATATGTTCTTCCAGGGACCCCCCATGGAAGCAAAGATTTGAGTTAAAAATGTTCACTCTAAAAAAATATATATTCAAAGATTTGCACCAATTTTCACGATGTCTCAAAAATAGCAGATCTACAAGCTTCTATATTGTATATTTGCTAATTTTTGAATAGCCAAAGTATAAAATATGGATAAAGTGGTTACACAGATGCGTTCCCGGTCTTAATGGGTTAACTCAGTGTTTTCTTATTTATTATATTTGACCTCTCTTTGATTTCTGCCTTTTTATCTGACACCTGGCCTAAATACAGGCACAAGCCTCAAAGCTGGCACAAGCAGACTGAAGAACACTTTCCTCCCCCAGGCTATAAGACTGATAAATAAGAAACAACAATGAACATCTTCTGTGGTATTACGGCCTTGTATGCTGTTTGTTTTTAACTGTTTTTAACTGTTTTTAACTGTTTTTAACTGTTTTTAACCTGCTACTATGAATGACATCCTGTCACACACAGGGAATGTTTTGGAAAAGTGGATATAAGTGTGAGCTTGTATATCTGCTATTTTTGAATAGCGAAAGAAATCTAAAAATGACACCGATTATTTTCCGGTCCTAAAGGGTTAATCCACTGACCAAAAACAGCGTGCTCACGTGAACCCCTTGCCCTGAATTTAAAAAAGTAAAGATTTAGTGATGGAAATTTAAGCAAAGGTCTGGCTGGTCTGTCTGTGAATGATAATGTTTATGTATTATTGCTTGACGTGTGAACCACATATCTCCCTCCTCCTCATACATTATCAGTATATGATGGTTCATCTATCAGGAAAGAAACAAACTGTGTTGTGACCTACCATGACCTCTGGCCGCTGCCATGTCTCCTGTATAGAAGAGAAATAACCAAATTACCACACCTAACATTCATCACATTTATCTGTAAATAGTTTGTGATTTATGAGCTGCAATCTTCTTCATGAGAATGGAGATTAATTTCTTTGCATTTGGTCACAAGCATTGGTGTGAAGTAACTAAGTACATTTACTCAAGTGCTGTACTTAACTACCATTTTGAAGATATTTTTACTTTACTAGAGTATACAATTTCCAGTACTTTTACTTCTACTCCACAACATCTCAGAGGCAAATATTGTACTTTTACTCCACTACAATTACTTGACAGATTTAGTTACTAGTTACTTTGCAGCTTTAGATTATTATCACAAAACAAACATTAACTACTTCAGCCCTATATATATTTTGTCCATTTGCAAATAGTCGATCTACAAGCTCACAATGTGTCGCAATGCGACGCATTGTGACCTTGTAGATCTGCTAATTTCAAAAGATTTTTATACATTTTGAACTATGAGTACTTTTACTTTTGGTATTTTAAGTAAATTTTGATAACCAGTATTTTTACTTGTAACAGCGTATGTCTACGCTGCAGTATTGACACTTTTACACTTTAGTACTTTTCCACCATTTGGTCACAAGTAACCAACAGTTCATACAGACTGTTGTTTCCTGCTCACAAAGCCTGAAACCTACAGTGGTTCTGCAGACAGATTTCTTCATCATTAAAGGTTGAAAAATGTTAAGAGAATCTCTTACCTTTCACTGCTTGGCATACGCTTTATACTTGAAAAACTAATTCATACAAATCCTCACACATTACTGACTCCTATACAACTAACCAGCGTGAACACAAGTGAAAGTATTAATGTCAGTTCCTCACTGACACTGGCCGCCGGGAGGGGCGGGACAATCCATGGTGGCCTGCCGTCTGATTGGCCTGCCTTGCCTGTCTGTCAGGCCAGGCAGGCAGGCTCCAGGCAGCGCTTAACCTCACGTCACTAGACGCTCCACCTACTGTCTGTGCCTGAGGAGCAGCATTCCTGATGGGACCTGCATGGCAGTGAGACAGACAAGACTAGACAAGAGCCCACAGTAAGGAAAGAACTGCAAGCACAATGTTAAGATCACTGATGGAAACACTTAACACAGGGTGGCATGTGGTTCACAACCTTTTGGATCAGGGCCCACTTGAACATCTCAAAAGCCATTACTGCCGCTGTGTTAAGTGGTCAGATGGGTGGGCCGTGTGCATTTTCAGTGCACGATTATTTTAGTGTTAATTTTAACAATCAATCAAATCGTGTTCTGGCTTGGATCAATGGAACTTAGTATGCTTTAAGTTCCAATTTATCAGGTTTTCAAGAAAACAATACCATCATTGTTTTTTTTCACAGTAATCTTTTAATAGATGATATTATCATCATAACAATCGATTTTTACATATTCAAATCTAAATCTGTAGGACTGTACAGTATGTGATTATAATCCTGTACAGTATGTGATTATAATCCTGTACAGTATGTGATTATAATCCTAATTTACGGTTATACATTCAAAACAATCCCGGATTGGGCCCCCATTTATGCTCTCGAACTGAGAAAAAGGAACTGAAATCTCAGCCATATGTATTTGTGTACGATACAAGGAAGTGGATAGAGCACTCTCATCATTATTCTACTGTAAGTATTTGTCTCTTTAGCAAGAACTACACGTGATGGTGAAGAAAGAGAACTTGCGGACAAACCACACGTCATTTGACAAGACATTTCCAGCAGACAGAGAACTGAGAAAAATAAATAAACTAAGGAACTGAAATTTCAACCATTGCCCAAAACCATGCTAAAACTATCAAGTCAAGTGCAATCATCAGTATGTTAATCATAAATAATATTTTTTGTATCGTTTGATGTGCGTTACACTTTTTTCATAATTATACATATTAAACTATTAACTTATTCTCATTATTGCATTATTTGAATTAGGGGTCTATAATGAGATGAAAAGGCAGTGGCTAAATCTCTCTCTCTCTCTCTCTCTCTCTCTCTCTCTCTCTCTCTGATGACTACCTTTTTTTCACTGTAGAAAGCTAAATAAAAACGAAATAAAACCTAAGCTATGATAACTAAAACTAGGACTACATATATTGACAATTTTGTCAACAAAGTAATTTTATGTTGGCTGCACTCGGGTGTTGCGCACTGAAAATAGCGGATCTACAAACTCACAACGCATAACGCTGCAACGCGTTTGTAGATCTGCTATTTTCAGCAAGCAACCAAGTGTAAAATCAGCCATTACGATGCCATCAAGGCACCGCCAAAAATACATTATAGTCGACTAATATCTAGCTCATCAACCTTGGAGGTAGATGAGCAGCAGAGACCCGGGTACGGATCCCAGGGCATTACACACATCTTACATACAATAGGGTCATGTCAGAACTTGTCAGAATTGGACCCCCAAATTGATATTTATTTGGCCGCGGACCCCCATCTGAAAAGGTTTTGTGCCAGGGACCCCCAGAAGAGAAGATTTGTGTACAAAAAGCACTTTCAATATTTTTCAAAAATGAATATCCAACGTATAAAATATGGATAAAGGGGTTAAAATGATGGTGATGCTACATTTAAATTCTATATATTTTCGGGACTGGAAATTCCAAGATGGTGGTTTTGAATTCGACGAAAAAGTGTCTTGAAAACGTGTCTGTAGAAACCAATGGGTGACCTCACTGTTCCCTTTGTCCATATTTGTTTACAGTCTATGGGTGCAACTCACATTGATGGTTCTGATCTCCTGTAGGAGGCGCTCCATCTGCTCCTGGTTCAGCTCCTCAAAGCCCCTCTGGATGGAAGGCATGTAGGCCGGGGGGAGTCATACCGACAACCCTGTGAGGTCCTGGCTCATGGAGTTTGGACCAGAGACGCACTGAGAGTTCTGGGGTTTCATAACAAAAGAAATTGTCTTACAGTGCCATCTAGTGGCTTTCTGGTATACGTGTGGTGCCTCTATGCATTCTAAAGGAGATGATAGTCAGTGATACTTGCAGTGGTGGAACAAAATAGAAGATATACGCTATGAGCTTGTAGATCTGCTATTTATTTTCTTTAGCGTGAAAATGTGTGCAAATATTTGAATATATATAAGCGTAAATTTGTAACCCAAATCTTTGCTTCTGGGGATTCTAAAAATATCTTCTAATCTAAATCCTAAATAGTTTTTTTTTTTTTTAAACACATGTTGCTATAATCAGTGGTTCTCAAACTTTTTCATGTCAAGGACCCCCAAAATGATGTGTATTTGGCAGAGACCCCCATCTCAAAATATGTTGTTCCAAGGACCCCCCAAGAAGCAAATATTTGAGTTAAAAATGTTCGCTTAAAACAATATATATATTCAAATATTAGCACAAATTTTCACGATTCTTCAAAAATACCGAGTATTTATATATATGAGCTTGTAGATCTGCTATTTTTTAATAGCCAAAGTATATAATAATGGTTAAAGTCGTTACACAGATGGTTTTAATGGGTTAAGTAAAAGTATCAGTACCACAATATAGAAACACGCTGTTAAAAGTAATATGCCTGCATTCAAAATCTTACTTGAGTAAAAGTATAAAGGTATGGTCTGCTAAATGCCTAAATTGTGGTATTGGTAGGCCTATCTAAATATGCTTACAATGCCAAACGTAAAAAAAAGTGTCAAACTTCATCGACAATAGCAGATCTACAAGCTCACAACGCGTGAGCTTGTTCTACAAACAGCTAAGCAGTCTGCAAGACATTTCAGATTGAGAATTTAACCTTTACTTTTATGAAATTATCAGAGAATAATAGGGTTTTATGGAAGATGCTTCTGAACATGTATTGTATTGTTATTTTTGACCCATTCTAATTCTCTTTAATCTTATTAAAAAAATGACTGAAATCAGTAGTGATGATAGGCCTGTCACAATTATTACATAATTGTCTAATCGCTATAATTTTGCATAATCGTCATAATCGCTTCCATGTTGAAAAATGTTCATGTATTTTCAAATATAAAAACATTTTGAAAGTATAAAATAATTAAATATGTCAGTAATGTCTTGAATATTTAAGTCATATCTGCCCTGAGCAATGTGTGATTATGAAGCCTAACAGGCAAACAGAAATGACATTTTTATTCATATGTTCCAATGTTCAAAAACACAATTAAATCGTTAAAATCGCAATTATTTGTGTTACACTTTATCATCAAATTAAATGTTGTAATGGTGACAGCCCTAGTGGAAACTGAGAACTTTAAAATCCATGTGTTCACAAATGCAGTGGTGTAAAGTAACCAAGTACATTTACTCTAGTCTGTGGAGTTTACTCAAGTTTAGTGGAGTATTTCCAATTTTCAATACTTTCACTTCTACTCCACTACATCTCAGAGGCAAATATTGTACTTTTACTCCATTACAATTATTTGAAAACTTTAGTTACTAGTTACTTTGCAGATATCCCTCTAAAGTGGTTAAAATAAAATAAAATGTCCCGGTCTTAATGGGTTAAGAGGGAATGGTTAAGGAAGCAGAACCCAACCCCCAGTAGTACTGACATGTGTGGTGCTGGCCGCCAGGCTGCCGTGTGCCGCCTCCAGCTGTCCGTTGTACAGCAGGGCTCTCAGGTCGGCTCCGGTGAAACGCTCCGTGGCGGCGGCCAGCTGCCCCAGGTCCACGTCATCGGCCAGGGGCAGGCCCGCGCTCAGAGCCCTGAGGATCTCCACACCATCCTCCTGAACCCGCCGCCAGAGGAAGAGACACACAGAGAGAGAGAGAAGGTTTTAAGGTGGTTATAGATCCACACCGAAGGCAGTTCATTTACATTAACCACTGACTTGAACCCTATAGCGTCCCTATAGAGGCTATGCACGTGACATCATCGTACCCGGAAGTTATGCGGGAACGCCTACTGAGTGGCAACAAAAAACGTTCTGGCCTTTACAGCCCCATACATCCAAACATAGTCTTATCTGATTGTATTAAACGACGTTAAACTCACCAACATGGCAGCTGTATGGAAAGCTTGAATTATCCTCTTTCTATCTGCAAAGTTTGTGTTTCATAAAAATCTACTTTCTGTCAATGAATTCCGTGCAGGTGATTATTTTTCTAAGTGTCAGAGTTCAGAAGCGCTCGTTTTACAGTAACACAACGTCCCGCTGCCTCCTGCATTATGTGACATTTAGAAACAGGTGGTACGCAGGACCGTTGAGCGATTTCCCACGAGCGCTTCCAAACTCCAATTACGCTCCATGCTGCTCAATGTTTTGCCACTCAGTCTAGATGAGGGGGGCGTGTTCCTTACTTCCTTCACAGGTTTTACCAATGATACTAATGAAGGCTCTGTTCCATTTAGTGTAGCACAGTGGTTCTCAAACCTTTTGATTTTAAAGGACCCCCTATAACTTTGAGAGTGTACAAATGGAACCAAATGGACCCGTAAGGGTCCATTTGGTTCCATTTGTACACTCTCAGAGTTACACACCTTTTAAGGGGCCATTTGGAACCCCCTCAAGGAACCATGAGGGTCCCTGGACCACACTTTGAGACCCACTGGTGTAGCAGAGTGTTTCCAGTGAGCCAACATGCAACAATATCAGCACCCTGACTCTGTTTGACCAGAATGGAACAGAGCCTTCATTAAGTATCATTGGGTAACACATGTGAAGGAAGTAAGGAAGAGGCCCAATTTCTCTCCAAAATGGCTGCTGTGCATAGAGCTTATTCTGGGAGGCGAACAGTTGCTGATCTATAAGCTCACAACAATCTATTAAACTCATGATCTACAATCTATATAAGATCTATAGGCTCACAAAGCTTGTTAGGCGTCGCGATGCGTCTCGTTGTGAACTTATAGATGGGCTATAGCTTGGGCAAAGAGATGTGGTGTACAGGGGAAGTCCTGGGGGACAGCGGTCGACTAAGTATAAAGGGTTCATTATGTTTGAAGTTGTCTTCCACCTACTTTTTAAAAGTGTTCTACTATACCAACTGTTTTGTCTTTGTGAATCACTGTGTGACCTTACATGGTTTCTATGTTTCTGTCGGGTGGAAACTTCATCATTATGTCCAAAACTGTTACTTTTCAGGATTCACATTCAAAAGCATCAAAAGTAGCAGATCTACAAGCTCAGAACGCATTTTGTGTGACGCTGTAGTAAAGATCAAGTAGGGTGTTAAAATAATGGATGATAAGAGGTTTCTGCCCGACAACAACGATATAATAAGCATGTTAAATGGTTGAAATATTAGTGTGCTAAAACAGTGATCATTATGAGTGGGTGTATGATATTAAACAGTACAGACCAGGTCCTGGGGAGGGCAGTAGAGGGACTTGTCCAGTCTACCAGGTCTCAGCAGGGCCGGGTCTATCAGGTCTGGTCCACTGCTGGCTGCGAGCACATACACACCTGATAGCAAAACACAACACAAATATTTTCACTCAAATTATCTGTATTGTGGCCTGTACCGCTGGCGTAGCGGTCCGGTCCAGGCACCAAAGTAGCCTGACAGCATGTTGGGGTTCGAGTCCCAATCCCGACGGCCTTTTGCTGCATGTCACTCCCCATCTCTCTACCCATTTCCTGTCAGACTACTATCCTATCAATAAAAAAATATAGGTATTACTGGGGATGCCTGGTGGCTCAGCCAGTTAATAAACTGTTTCCCAAACCATGGGTCGGGACCCATAATTGGGTCGCGGCGGACCCACATTTTAACGTCCAATTTTTTGTCCCTGTTTGATCTACAAGCTCATAGCGCGGCACCGAGTGCCGCGCTATGAGCTTGTAGATCTGCTATTTTTGAAAAATTTGAGATAGCAGCCCAAAAAAAAGAAAAACATCATTTTGGGGGTCCTTGACATTAAAGAGTTTGAGAACCACTGGTGTTACAGTACCTTGCAGACCCTCCACCCCGTCCAGCTGTGTGAGGAGCTGGTTGACCACGCGGTCCGTCACCCCCGTGTTGTCATGACCCCCATGGCCAGCGAGTCAAACTCATCAAAGAACAGGATGCAGGGCCGGGGGGGGGGGGGGGGGGGGCAGCACCGTCACCACCACGTCACTGCTACCAGTTTATACAGTTACAGGCACTAAAATAAAGCCAAGCTTGTTTGATTGATTGATTGAATACTTTATTAGTCAGAAATGTAAACAGCATGTGGTACAGTCAGACATTAAAGATTTAGTTCACCCCCAAAATGAGTTTTTTTCTATCGACTAGTCACCCCACGGAGACTTGAATTCATGGGGTGAAAGAAAAGCAAACACACAAAATCAAAAGGAATCAAAAAGCTATAATACAAATGAATAAGCAGTCTGTCAGCATGACACCTGCATTCAAAATCTTACTTGAGTAAAAGTATAAAGGTATGGTCTGCTAAATGTCTAAATTGTGGTATTAGTATTAAAATATGCTTGAGTTAAATTAATCGACAATAGCAGATCTACAAGCTCACAACGCGTGAGCTTGTTCTACAAACAGCTAAGCAGTCTGCAAGACATTTCAGATTGAGGATTTAACCTTTGCTTTTATGAAATTATCCGAGAATAATAGGGTTTTATGGCAGATGCTTTTGAACCTGCTAGTTTGACCTAATTCTCTTTAATCTTATCAAAAAATGACAGTAAAGGGTTAGAAATCAGTAGTGACGACGAGGCTTGTCACAATTATTACATAATCATCTAAACACAATTATTTTTTGCATAATCGTCATAATCGTTTTTAAATTTTCAAATTTAAAAACATTTTGAAAGTATAAAATAATTAATTATGTCAGTAATGTCTTGTATATTTAAGTTTAAGTGTTAAGTAAGCAGAACATCATTTGAAAGTACATTTGTAGAACCTGCACGATCCTAATTAAAACATGTTTTTCATTCATTGCTTGGTGGCAATGCAGTCTGGACTACAGGAACTGACATGATGACCTGTCCATTATTATAAACATAAGTTGTTACTTTGCTGTGTCCCGTAGTTAAATAAAGCAGACCTTAATAAAAAAGTAGGCTGTTTTTTAGTGCTGCAATGGATCATATTTATAGAGTAGCAGAGATATACCTTATTAGAGACTCATTCCACAACAGCATTGGCTAATTGTTCTGGATATAATAACACACTTTGCCCAGTAGATGTCCTCATAGCATACAGTATGCTTGGTTGTAAATGAAGCTAATAGTTATGGAAACACTTCATATGGTGAATAATAATAATAACTAGACGGGTCGCAATTCTGGGAAATTGCAAAGTGTGGTTGCGCCGACGCCGGTCGCAGGTCGCCGCCGCCGGGACTTGAGGAATATGCTTGGAGGAATACCATCGGAGGCCGCGTGACGTGCCATTCGAATTTGGTGCTGATTGGATCCTGTGTTCGTGATACATGGCGTTTTGATTTGAAGAAATAGGCCCCTCCCACTAAAATAAATAAGCCCCTCCCACAAATGTAGCGGGCCAATGACATCGTCATGTCACTCCTGAGATCACCTGCTTTTCAATTTGAGGGGAGTGATCCCCCCAAAAATCATGTTTTTGCATCAAACGGTTACATTTTGTGCATTTGTGGCGCCCCCTATGGATCAAAGAGGAAATGCTTTATGGGATTTGTTGAGTAAACCACCCTCGACATGTGATTCAAATTTGGGATTGACTGGACGTTTCGTTCGTGATTTGTGGTCTTTTTTGTAAAACGGGCCCCTTCCGCTAACTTTGGAAGCCATTTACGAACGAACGGTATGGACTATCAAAATTCTGTTTCGGTCCAGATTATCGCATGGGTCCAGAGATCATGTGTACCAATTTTTGTGAAATTTGGACAAAATATATAGGAGGAGGAGCTAAAAGTGTGTTTTGAAGAAAATTCAAAATGGCGGAAAATCTATCCTGACGCAAATGGGCGTGGCCTATATGGGGAGTTGCGTCATGAATTTTGATTTTACGACCTACGGTTCAAGAGTTATAGGCCAAAACGTAAAGGGGGCTGTTATAGCGCCACCATGTGGCCGATTAGTGTAATTATTTTTTCAATAATTTTGGACTAAATTATAAACCTCCCCACCAAATCTGGTAACTCTAGCTCTTACGGTTTCTGAGAAAAAAATACTTGAATTTGAGTTTTTTCACTTTTCCATTAAAGTGGATGGGGAAATTTAATGCACTAATAAATCAATATCAATAAAACTATGCAACCAATCTCTTAGCAAAATACACGCACAGGATTCCCGGTGAGACCGGTCATTTTGACATATGGCACTAAATTGGGAAAAATAAACTGTGGGAGGAGAGACCCGGCAAAATAAAGTTTATCTAGAAGAATAATAAAGCCGGAGGATTACTATAGTCTGGTTGCCCTGTTAGGGCAACCACACTAATAATAATAATAATAGCAGCTTTAATAAGTGGTATTGTACCCCTCATTGTATCCTCTGCCTTCCTCACACAAACAATGTTTTTTTTCATGTACAGTTTATGAATGTGTGTGTGGACAGGGTGTGGTTA
This sequence comes from Gymnoscopelus braueri, assembly GCF_963280865.1. Taxonomy (NCBI): domain Eukaryota; kingdom Metazoa; phylum Chordata; class Actinopteri; order Myctophiformes; family Myctophidae; genus Gymnoscopelus; species Gymnoscopelus braueri. The sequence goes on from NC_137613.1 coordinate 13,052,000, forward strand.
GTGTGGTCTTTTCTTAGATCATGGCTTGCATAACAGTGCCTTGATCACAACTCTGCTATCAATCATTAATTAGTGTGGTTGCCCTAACAGGGCAACCAGACTATAGTAATCCTCCGGCTTTATTCTTCTTCTAGATAAACTTTATTTTGCCGGGTCTCTCCTCCCACAGTTTATTTTTCCCAATTTAGTGCCATATGTCAAAATGACCGGTCTCACCGGGAATCCTGTGCGTGTATTTTGCTAAGAGATTGGTTGCATAGTTTTATTGATATTGATTTATTAGTGCATTAAATTTCCCCATCCACTTTAATGGAAAAGTGAAAAAACTCAAATTCAAGTATTTTTTTCTCTGAAACCGTAAGAGCTAGAGTTACCAGATTTGGAGGGGATGTTCATAATTTATTCCGAAATTATCTTAAAAATAATCACACCATTCGGCCTGATGGTGGCGCTATAACAGCCCCCTTTACGTTTTGGCCTATAACTCTTGAACCGTAGGTCGTAAAATCAAAATTTATTTTCCCCTAGATTCCTTGGGTCATGACGCAACTCCCCATATAGGCCACGCCCATTTGCGTCAGGATAGATTTTCCGCCATTTTGAATTTTCTTCAAAACACACTTTGAGCTCCTCCTCCCATATATTTTGTCCAAATTTCACAAAAATCGGTACACATGATCTCTGGACCCATGCGATAAACATATCCAAACGGCATTTTGATAGTCCTTACCGTTCGTCCGTAATTGGCTTCCGAAGTTAGTGGGAGGGGCCCGTTTTATCAAAAATGCCAAAAATCACAAACAAAACGTCCAATCGATCCCAAATTTTAATCACATGTCGAGGGTCGTTTACTCAACAAATCCCCAAAATAATTTCCACTTTGATCCATAGGGGGCGCCACAAATGCTCAGAATGTAACCGTTTGATGCAAAAACCTTATTTTGGGGGGATCAATCCTCTCAAAATGAAACGCAAGTGATCTAAGGAGTTACGTGACAATGTAATTGGCACAGCCTCCGACGGTATTCCTCCCAGCGTATTCCTCGAGTCCCGGCGACAGCGACCCGCGACTAGCGTCGGTGCAACCACACTCTGCAATTGCCCAGAATTGCGACGCGTCTAGTTAAGCTTAATATCATAGACAATACTCCTGGAGAACTAAATAACCATCTACTGTATGGGTTCTTTATAATAACTATTACTAACCCGCTGCCACTGTCCTTAAGTCACAACTGGAGCAGAACAGTGGTGAAGACAGGACTAAGCCTAACACCCAGTCATCCGTCTGATATGCAGAAACAGCAGCAAGACAAACACCAAGCTAATAAACAATAACTGATAGCAGTAACACTGTACGTACCTGTGATTTATTAGCGGCAAGTATTTTACTGAGCAGAAAACATAGTTACATTAATCCTCATAAGCTACAAGACAGAAGATGAACGTTGGCTGACCCCTGTGCATGTGTCCACCATTGCATGGCAGTGTTGATCTTGTCAACTAAATATGTTCATCGACTAACTTTTATCACTGACGAAAACTAAATAAAAACTAAATAAAAACTAAATAAAAACAAAGCTATGATGACTAAAACTAAGACTGAATATAGGCCTATTGACAATTTTGTGAACAAATAAAAACTAGACTAAAATGTTAGTGAGGGACTAGTAGTGGAGAAGAGATGCAGTAGAACTAAGAGACGAGTCATTTTATGTTTGGTTGCGCTCTGGTGTTGCACTCTGAAAATAGCAGATCTACAAGCTCTCAACGTGTCGCAGCGCGACACGTTGAGAGCTTGTAGATCGGCTATTTTCAACATGCAAGTGTAAAATCAGCCATTACGACGCCATCAAGGCACCGGCGAAATACATTTTAGTCGACTAAATCAACTGTAGATTTAGTCGACTATAATCTAATGATATTTAGTCGACTAAAACTAGACAAAAACTAAAACATTTCAGATGACTAAAATATGATTAAAACTAAATGGAATTTTATTCAAAAGAATAAAACTAAATGTGCTGTCAAAATCAACACTGTTGCATGGAGAGCATTTCGTACAAAAATTTAAGAAATGAAAACTGTGTACAGCATGAGATGTGATGAACAACAGAATCACAACATGTAGTGGAGGCCTTCATCTGGTGTAAAACTACTCTGCACTTGCTTATCAGACAGAGCTGCTTTGCATGAAGCTACAGCAGAACTACAGTACAGTATCACTCATAATATTCAGATGAAATAGACATTGTCCTACTGTACCTCTACTGGCAGACTTCACAGCATCAAACCTGAAGTGTAACAGGTGTTTCACTTGCCTTGCCAGAAACAGCATGTTTCTGCCTTGATGGAAGAGCTTTAAATGGAATAATTGCTTCATACTGAACAGACTTTATGTTTAATTCTCTCCTCTGCCCTACAGAGACCATATAGAACAGCTAACTATCTGCATCTCCTAACAGTATCGCTAGTATAATTTGGTGACATTTATGAGTTAAATGTTTTGTTTCTAATGAAATCTAAACTTTTCTAGAACCTGATGGATGCCACTATGGAGCCAAAACAACAGCCAGCATCCAACAAGTCTGGTCTCTATTTTCTATTTAGATCTGATATTACACAAATTCAGCATTTTATAAACGTTTTAAATGTCACCATAATTGAAAAGCAAGTCTGTTTATAATCTATCGTGAAGTTAAATGCCTGCAGTGGCTAGAATGAAAGGCCTCTCTCTGGGGTGACAGGAATGGATGTAATAATTATGTTTTTGATTCTTTAGCTTATTTCTTATAGGAGTCTATCTAAGTATTTACCATGGAGGGCCAAGAGTATTGCAGGTCCTATGAATATCATATGAATTCACTGAATAGTTCAACTCCTCTGTAAGGACATAAACTCCTGTAGTGCTGGGTTGAGATGAGGACAACACTGTTTTATCCACACTGTAAAACCCACAGTGTTAATTGAACTCTGAAAGTGTACCAGTGGCGCCAAATGGGTCCATTTGGTTCCATCAGAGTTACAGACCCGTAAGGGTCCATTTGGACCCCTGGTGGTCCCCGGACCGGATGTTGAGAACCAGTCTTAAATCTCTTATGTCAGTACACTGAACATTAGACAGCACAAACATTCACTCTCAGCCTAGAGGCAGAGCAGAGACAGAGCAGCAGTTTACCCACAATGCAGTGTGAACATTGACCTACAGTATTCCATCCATCATACTGACAGTTGAGGTTTCTACAGTGTCTTATTTGACCTTTAGGCTTTTAGCTGACAACATGTCCAAACACAGAGTCATCTTCATTTCATAAGTTGACAACAATTATAACCTTAATTATTACAAAACATACGTTAACCACTCCAGCCCTAATTTAAACCTTGGCTATTTGAAAATAGCCAAGTATATATCTACAAGCTTGCAAGGCGTCGCAACGCTTTGTGAGCTTGTAGATCTGCTATTTTCCATGGATTTTAATACATTTTATAGCTTCATATGATACCATGTGAAACGGGATCTTGATACCGATATTTGTGTACTTTTACTCAAGTAAATTTAGAATTCTGGAGTTTTACTTGCAACAGAGTGTTTCTACATTGCAGTATTGATACTTTTAATTAAGTCCAAAATTGTAGTACTTTTTCTACCACCGGCACACTGACTACGCAGTCGGTTGCCGACTCCTGACCTATACCCTAGTACAGTGGTTTCCAACCAGTGGTCCGGGGACCACCAGTGGTCCTTGAGGGAGTAACAGGGGGTCCTCAGCTAAATTAGTTACCATAAGCGTCACAATCATTTTAACCGCTTAACTTTGGCTATTCAAAAATAGCAGATATACAAGCTCATAGCGCGGCACCGAGAGAGCTATTTAGCTGAAACATTGTTGTAAGTATGTATGTGTGTGACACACACACACACACACACACACACACACACACACACAGTTTTTCTTTTGTATGAGTGTTTGTTCTTGTAACAAGAGTCTCCTCATCTCTCCAGCTGTTTATTAACATTTCAGGTGGGATAGCAATTTCATCCAATCAGGAGAGATGACCTTATGACAGGCTCAACAGTTGGACAGACGACAGCCAGGTTTCAAGATCACATCATGAGTTCACTTTGTTTATTCGTTTTTTAGAATATTTAATTATAAAGAGGTTTGTTCGAGAATTCCACCAAAGTTTTTAAACCTAAAAAATGCTGTACACCAGTTATGGCTGTATGTATAGATGTAAAAATGACCCTATCACTAATTACTGCTGGTAGATTTGCGGTTTGTTGTATCTCTGACTGAAATAAGAAGTTGTTGACCTATATTTGAATCATTCTTACTGTTGTAGGTCTATTGATTCACATTATATTGACTATTGTTACACAGTAGAAAGTCTTCAAATAGTGTGAAGTATTCATCTTAATTACTGGGGTCTCATATGCTTTTTTATGATGTAGAATGCCTCCCACTATATCAATGAATAAGCTACAACATAAACATTTAATAAATGATGTACATTTGAACAGTGACCTCTAGTGGTGGCATGTAAAACAGAAATAAATGACCTCTGTTGTTTTTCACAGTTTAACTGTGAAGGCGGTTCGATTGGTAGGTTCTCTGTGACTATTTATTTTTGTTCACAATTGTGCCATTATCAGTGGTGGAAAGTAACTAAGTACATGAACTCAAGTACTGTAATAAAGTACAATTTTGAGGTATTTGTACTTTACTTGTGTATTTCCAATTTCCAATACTTTTACCACACTACATCTCAGAGGTAAATATTGTACTTTTACTCCACTACAATTATTAGAAAATTTGAGTTACTAGTTAAACATACATAAACCACTTCAGCCCTATATACATTTCGGCCATTTGAAAATAGCCGATCTACAAGCTCACAATCGCGATGTGACGCATTGTTGTGAGCTTGTAGATCTGCTATTTTCAAAAGATTTTTTATACATATGAAAACTTGAAATGGAACATTCAGCATTTACGAATACTTTTACTTTTGGTACATTTTGATGCCAATACTTGTATACTTTTACTCAAGTAAATTTTGAATTCCTGACTTTTACAGAGTATTTCTACATTGCAGTATTGATACTTAAGTAAAACATTTGAGTACTTTTTCCACCACTGGCTATTATATCACTAGTATCAGTTAAGTACATACTGTAGGGTTGTTTATTCACTTACCAAGGCTGTATGTTCTATGAACAGTACTGTTTCTGTTTCCATCCATCATGATGGAAAATACAAGAACAGACCAGTGATTGCACATTGCAGAATAATTCACATTTTGGAATCAAACCTACAATATGGTTAAAATGTTCATATCAATATTTTAATGTAGGGGTCTTCAACAGGGGGTCCGGGACCCCTAGGTGGTCCTCAGAGTTACTACAGGGGGGCCGCCAAATCTTTTTGTGATAGGAACTTGTTTTTTTATTCTAACCACTTGAACCTATAGCATCCCTATTCTGAGGGGAACTGCTTATTAGCAGATCTAATAAGCTTGTAGATCGGCGCCATAGGATGGTGTTCACTGCTCCTAGAAGTGGAAGGGGAAATGCAGGGGACAAATTTCACATATATACAGTGACAAAAAAACAGCACAATAGATGGAATAGTGGGGACTATTCTATCTATCGTGCTGTTTACATTTCTGACTAATAAAGTATTCAATAATTAAAAAAGTATAAAAATAAAAATAAACTATAAATAAAATGAAAATATTTGAGAACCACTGACACAAAGAAGGAAATTCTTGGGGCGAAGGGCACAGTTATTTAAAAAAAGAAAATGTTTTACCCTGTTTCTGCTGCAGTGTGTGTAGGCTGCAGTGGTGGAAAAATACTCAATTGTTTTATTTAAGTAAAAGTATCAATACTGCAATGTAGAAGTACTCTGTTACAAGTAAAAGTCCCGAATGAAAAGTACTAAAAAGTATAGGTATCAAAATGTACTTAAAGTACCAAAAGTAAAAGTACTAAAATGTTTGAAAATAGCAGATCTACTTGTAGATTGGCTGTTCTCAAATATCCTATGTATAAAATAGGGCTGAAGTGGTTAATGTATGCTTTATAATGTTATCATTTATATCTGCAAAGTAACTAGTAACTAGGGGTTACGTAGGTAACCCCAGTTTTATTAGTTCCGTAGTGATATGCTTACTTATGGGATATCATCGCCCTCTAGCGATGCACAGAGCACAACACATGAACTCCCGGTCACAATTTCAATTGGCTAGGGTTATGTGACGCAAAACCGGAAGCCGGTTGGGGTATAAAGCCCCCTGCGTCACTAGGTTCGTCCTCTTAAACCCTTCACTCTGCACGCTAGTTGAAGCGCACAGAAGGGGTTTATGGTAAGCATATTACTACGGAACTAATAAAACTGGGGTTACCTACGTAACCCCTAGTTTTATTTCGTTCCTCCTTAATATGCTTACTTATGGGACACATAAACGCCCCCTGGGGAGACCCAGGCAACAACCCTACCCAATCCGTACGCCCATGGCCTCAGGTCATGCCTCCGGCAAGGCCTAGGCCACCAGACGCATGACCCCTCAGGTCAAAACGGAAAGGACGTGAGGCAAGGACCCGTCAGACAAGTCTGACCCCTCTAACCCGTGAGGCTAGACTCCGTCCACCTCCCAAGTGTATGAGAGATAGGCCCTTTCTTACCCCCCCCCCCCCGTCCCCCCGGACCTGGCCAAGCCCGGTCCCGGGGAAGCAGAAAGGAGACTACCGGCAGGGGAAGAGGCAAGCCCCCAGGCATGCCGCAGCCACCCCTGACAACAGCCAACCCACACCACCAAGACCGCGAGTGACACCCGTTGTGTCACCACGGTCAAGGTGGGGGTCACAAAGGTCAAGACCTCTGCCACTTTTGATGACAGGCCAGCAGAAGGAGAAACGTGCCCATGAGCACGCACACTACCTCCCCGGCTGCCATCAGCCTCCGCACCTAAGACTGTGTGCGTCCTCCCAGATGCCGCCACATCTAGGCTGCAGAGGGCCGCCAAGGCCCCATCTAGCCATTACGCCAGTTCCAGACACCAAGGCCAAGCCAGTTTCCAACAGAAACCACCTGCCGCCATCTGAAAAACGCATGCAACCCGGGCTCACAGAGAGCGCCTGCATGCCAACGCGTTTAGCTTTCAGAGAAGCCCGTTATCCGGCTTAATCCACTTAACGCCGGTCAAGCTTAGCCTTTCACAGGCCAGACCCAAAGGTCCAACGTCTGAGGGTGCTCGTGAAAAACCTCGTCCCCGCCCTATCTCAGAAGGTCTCTGAACAGCGGGAGAGGCCACGGCTCAGCGTAGAGGTGTAACAATCACACCGCGATGATATCGCAGCATATGTACACAGGACGCAATTATCTCATAAATCATATAAATATAATTTATGAATTAATTACAATATAATAATACATACATAAAGATAGATATAAATATATTATTATTATTGAAACTTACGTCACTGTAATGTAACGTGAGTTCTTGGACAGGTTTTTATAAATGTCTTTGATCAGAGAGAGGTAATCTTTAACTGGTTCAACAAAAGAGACCAAAAATCATTGCTTTCAAGTTACAATAACGATGGGTTTATTCAGACTTCACTGTTACAAGTATTTATAAAGCAAAACTTGGGAAACAGAAACTTATGTTGTGTATGTAGTTAAATGTGGGGAGATAAAAACACAGGAGAGAGAAAAAGTCACAGGGAGGAAAAGAAGGAATCACATTGGGAATGCATTATTGTAACACCTTCTGAGCTATGCTCAACTATAACCGATATTCTCTTGTAAACACAGTAACGTCGCCTTAAGATTAATGCACAAATCAAAATGGTTCAACACACCTTTAGACCCGGATAGGGCCTGAGTCCGGAGACTCTGGATTCGGGAGAAAGATACACAGGCGCGCTTTAAAGCCCAACTTGGCACTTGTTCTAGCGAGTGGAAGAAGAGAGTTCGGAAATCTCAGTGTAATGGCAGACTGAGTTAGCGTCGACGGTGGCGGAGATCGGGTCGCCGAGTTGACCGCGGCGATGTCCTCTTGGAGAAGGGCGCACTGATGCTCTTTCAGTGCTCGCTGCCTCTGGGAGACGAGAGTGAGGCCGTGGTAGGCCTCCGTGCGACGGGGATTTGGGTGTCCTCGTCGTTGGTTGGTGATGGGAGAGCCAGGGAGGGTTTTTCCCTTGGCGGCATTGAGCCAACAGGAGGTCCTGTCTGGACCTCCTCGTCGGTGGTTCCGTATTGAAGAGCACAGAGTAGTGTTCCTGGGGACTCTTTATGCCCCAAGATTCCTTTGAAGTGTTTACAAGTCCTCTCTATGTTAATTCCTTATCTGCTGTGGGATTGCTGACTCTGAGGCACAGGGGGGGGAGCAAAACCCTTCAGTGCACTTCATGACCAGGTCACTTCTACACACCAGGCATACATCTGGAAATACAGCATAGTAATACATTTTCACATTATTGTCCATTATTGTCCACATGTCTCTCCATGAGGTCACGTGTAGAATGTCTTTTTTGTGGCGAAAACATAATTTTCCATGCGCTAAAAAGAGGGAGAAAGAGTGAGAGAGAGAGAGGGGGGTTGTTGTGTGTGTGTGTGTGTGTGTGTGTGTGTGTGTGTGTGTGTGTGTGTGTGTGTGTGTGGTTCACAAAGGGGCATTGTGCCTTTTTCACCTCCTGGTGTGGAGGTGACGGCCATCTGCCTGAATGATCTCCAAGGTCTGCTTTCTCGCAAGATTTGCCCTTCCTTTCTGGTTCATCTTTTGATGTCATCTACGTTATCTTTAGCAGGATGGGAGAGAGATAGTGGGAAATTCCAAACAGCCCCTTGGTGTGGCAGTCTGGTATTTTAACGGTTTGCCCGCGACGTCGCTGTTATCAACGTGTCGCTTACAGAGGAGAGGAGTAATCTCCGATCTCCACACACCCCATGCTGGAGCCACCAGCAGCACAGTCCTGCCCTGAACCCTGATTCTCTCCAACGATGGAGGGATCAGTTCCAAGGGCGGGAAGGCATACAGCAGAACGTTTGGCCAGACGTGCGCCAAAGCGTCCACCCCCAAGGAGAAGTCCTTGTGACCCATCGAGAAGAACCGTGGCCACTTCGAGTTCTCACTGGATGCAAACAAGTCGACTTGAGCCCGGCCGAACCGGGCCCAGATCAGGTTCGCAACCTGGGGGATGAGAGACCAATCCTCGTGCAATGCGCAATGGCCAACTCCGTGTGCCGCGCCACCTCCTCCCTCGACCCCGCTGCCAACAGCCAGTCATCTATGTACGTCGCCAGACGGAGACCCTGTTGGCGCAGCGGAGCAATAGCCGCGTCCGTGCATTTCACGAAGATCCGAGGGCTCAGTGACATGCCGAACGGGAGCACTGTGTATTAGTACACTTTGCCTTCGAAGCCAAAGCGCAGGAACTTCCGGTGCGAGGGGTAGATTGGGACGTGAAAATAGGCATCCTTGAGGTCTATACTCGTCCACCAATCCCCCTGTCGTATCGAGTGTAACAACGTGGCTGTTGTCAGCATTCGACCTACGGCGTCCTTCAGAAATCTATTTAAACCTTTCAGGTTCAGAATAGGTCTTACGCCCCCCCCCTTTCTTTTTCACCAGGAAATATTCCGAATAGAAGCCCAACCGGCTCTGATCCGGGGATAATTCTCTGTAGTGCTCAGTAGTGACAAAACCTCTTCTCTCAGTGTCTTGGCGGCTTGGCCTTACGCTCGAGAGAAAATAACATCGTCTGTCAACGGAGGTTTGCTGGAGAATTGCAACCTATACCCCCTCTGGACCGTGCGTAGCACCCAGGGGTTTGGTTTGCAAGTTTTCCATCGCGCCAGGCAACGAGCTAGAGGGTTCGTGGGGTTGGTGGGGGCCACTAACGTCACCTGCTCCACAGAGCGCTTGCCCGTTTCCAAGGAAACTTGTGACGCTTCCGGTCCGATCGCCCTGATCATTGGGAAGGCGTCCACAAGGGGCAGCATCGGTAGCATCGGTCCCTGCAAAGGACGCGATGACGTCACTGCCTCGGAGGACGTGCCTGTTTCCATAGGAACAGGAGGCGTTGTCACTCCGGGCAACCCGACAGCGGAACCCTTCATCGGTGTTGCCGTTACCCGGACCGATACTTTCGTCCCACCTGGGGAGTGTCGATGGGGTAACAACGGGGTCCTCTGGCCTGTCAGCTTCCACCTCTTGTCGTCCGCCATCTCAGGGAGGTCGACGGGGGCGGCCCTTTTGTGCAGTCTCGATGGTGTAACACCGGAGCCCTCAGGAATGTAAGCTCCCGCCTCTCCTCGTCCGCCATTTTGGGGAGGTTGAGGGAGGCCGCCAGTTTGTCCTTCAACCGTCCTACAGAGGCGCTTTTCTGCCATCTGCCGGACGGAAGAAGGAACTGTCGTGACGCAGTTAGAAAAGTTCCATTCACAAAGGGGCCCTGTTACACACTTTGAAAACAACACTTTAGCGACATTTGATTCATAGCAATAGGTGGTACTACCTGCACTTGATTCATCATGTTCATGGCACGCACAGGGGTTGTCCCTACAGTGCTCGGAATGCTGCCCAAGGCGCAAACCGAACACTGAGGGCTCATGGCAGAGATTTGAGGACAGGGCACCCCATTTGCTTCGGGGTACGATCCGCCTCGATCATTCGCATGAGAAGAAATGAGCATTTGTGATTTTGGCAATAGATTTATTCCACACACAGGATGCACATTTGACACAGACATTTTTGACACAAAGGACACCGTGGAGACTGAACCTTGTTCATTGTCTTTAGCGTCTCTTTTAGTCTATGTGTACCCGCGGAGCCGCCCGTGGCTCTGTCCGGTGGGGCAAGAAGAGCGCCAGTTCTGTTCCCCAAGTGGGGAGCTGACCCCGCATGATGCCGGCCAAGTGGCCGTGACGGGATCAGCCGAAGACTGTCACTTATCCCTCCCCCTGCGGCTAGTCCCGCTGTCCTGACGGTGGAGCGTAGTCGACACAGGGGGGGGGGGGTTGGGTGTCCCTGCGCCTTACGTCCATCGTCCCCAGAGAACCATAGGGACGCTCCCAGGAGCTGGTTCTCGTGGAGGAGGTCCTGGACGAACCTCGCCTCCGTCCAGCGGGACGTGTCCCACCCGTGGCCCCTTGCTGGTGCGGCCCAGCCGTAGAGGGGGCGGCGGTGGCAAGGGGACCTGCGGCCGCCTCCTGTTGCTCCTCCGCCTGCGTTCTGCCTAGCAGATCAGCGGTGGTGTCAAACAGGTTGTGGGCCCGGAGTGGAAGTGCAATAAGTCCCGTAGACACGACTGCCTTCGTCTCCGCGGCGAGGTCCAGCCATTTGACCCTCTCCAGGTCCGCAGTGAGGGCCATGGCCCGGCCTGTTCACATTAGCCCTTGGCATGTGCAGAGGATTGCGATCTGTACCAGTCTGTCTAGCTCTGTCGCACCCACTCGTCGTGGACCACCGACGCGGGCTTCGTCTCCATCAGGGGTTTCGCCATCAGCTCCTTCAGTCTTACGCCGTCTTACGGCGGACCCCTGTAGAAGCGACACCGTGTTGAATGCCTCTGCAGCTGAGCCCGAGGCTTTGTACAGAGTGTTCAGGGCCGCGGTGTGCTCCCTTCTAGAGCGCTCGGCGAATACAGGCCTGTTCCCCTGGCACATCTTCAGGACCCGCTCCTCGCCCGCTCAATGGTACTCGCCAGGGTAGGGTCCATAGGAGGGAGGCCTGAGACCCCCAGGTCCGTGCCGGACAGAATCTTCAACGCGAGGCCTAGCCTCTCCGGTTCCTTCCTCCCTCTCTGCCAAGAGTAATGTAGGGCCCCTCGGACTCCATCCGCCTCGGGCAGGAGTTTGGAAGCGACCTGTCGGGGGATGAGGGGTGCCAGGCCTTGGAACCCCGGGATGGGGGCCCCGACGGACACCTTTACTGCCTCCATAGGCTGCTCCAGGCCACATCTGGAGATCGCCCTTTTCAGCACAGCAGAGACGGGCTCGAGGGACTCCTTCGCCCGGCTAGGAGCCTCCGCCCTCGCCGCTGCAGGCACAGGAGGGTCCGGACTGGACATCGGTGCCTCCTGTGCTCGGTAGGAGGTGAGCTCCTCCTCCTCGCCGCCGTCGTGGAAGGCGCCATCTCCCCCGAAGTCCTCTCCGTCTGAGCCGATGTTACCGTCCGGTGTCGGCGTGTCGCCCCAGGCGGGGAGAGAGATGGGGGGAGAGAACGAAGCGCAGCAGTCGATTTGCGGCCCACTGGCCTCGACTGGCGTGGCTCGGTCCGGCAACGAGGGTAACGCCCCAGGGGCAGCCTCGCGCCGGACCTTCCTCCTGGCACCGCTGGAACTCGGGGCAGCATCTCACGGTGGGCCCGTGGACCCTAGGCCTGCGCTCACCGCCGACGCCGTGAAGCCCATGGCGAGGCTAGCGTCGGGGTGAGCGCTGCTGCTGGAGGACGCCAGCCCTCTGGCTCTCTTGAGGCGATGCTCCAGTTGATGAACGGTGAAGTCATCACAGGCCTTGCATGCGTCCTCGTCCCCCGGGCTGTTGAGGGCGAGCCACGCGTGGTTGGGCCCCAGGCACAGGATGCACAGACGGTGACGATCGTCCGCGGCTACAGGTAGGCCGCAGCCCACTAGGCCGCAGACATGAGGCGCCTCCATCTGTTCCTCTTGTTTTAACACAAGGTCGAAACAAACAAAAGGCTAGCTAGCACTAGCCTAGCGTTAGCTGTTAGCTTAAGCGGCCTACTAGCCTGGCTAACAGCGTAGCTTCGAAAACTTGCCTCGTGGTAGAAAACTTGAGGATAGAAAAGATTTAAGTAATGCGGGAACGTTCTAACCGAATAAAAAGAAACTTGAATTACGAATCGCCCGTAGAGTGGCACTGGGTGCCCTCGCTCTGGGATCAGCTGGGATTCGAAGAGTTTCGTCGTGGTTGCTAGTTGTTGCTTCAGGGCTCGTGCACTTCGCTGTTTGCAGAGTGAAGGAAGAGGACGAACCTAGTGACGCAGGGGGCTTTATACCCCAACCGGCTTCCGGTTTTGCGTCACAGAACCCTAGCCAATGGAAATTGTAACCGGGAGTTCATGTGTTGTGCTCTGTGCATCGCTAGAGGGTGATGATATCCCATAAGTAAGCAACTTAAGGAGGAACTAAATAATAACTAAAGTTTTCAAATAATTGTAGTGGAGTAAAAGTACAATATTTGCCTCTTGATATGTAGTGGAGTATAAGTACTGACAATTGGAAATACTCCAGTAAAGTAAAAATACCTCAAAATTGTACTTAAGTACAGTACTTGAGTAAATGTACTTAGCTACTTTACACCACTGGTATTTAGATATTAGATATTCATTCTTAACTTCCCATACAAAGCCATTGTAAGTTGAAGCTTCATTGTAACTATAATAGATTCAATGAAAACACACGTCCTTGGTTCTGGTGACTGATAGTGTTCTTCTAATACGTGCTGAATGTGTTTAGTTTCTACAGTAATACTAAGACAGTTACAAAGCAACATGAGGCAAACGGTCCATGTAGATGTATTTATTATATGTTATATGTGGTGTAATGTTAAAGACAGGTACTGCATGGCAACTAATAACATTGCATCAATCTTCATGTCATCTGTACAAAGTAAAGGCAAAACCTTTGTTTTCCAAATCACAGAGTCCACCTCTCTTTCAGGTGATATGACATAACTTCACATTACAATATGATCTCTTCTTCTAAAGTAATAATAATACATACGATTTATATAGCGCTTTTTTGGGTACTCAAAGTCGCTTTACAGAGCAGATAAAAACAACTTTATTAGAACAAACTAAACTAATCTTATTATAATATGTGCAATGTCATATTTACACACACACAAAGGGGGAAAAAAGAAAAGAAAAAGCAGAAGCAAAATTCCCTCAATATTAAACAGATCCAGTCATGGCTCTAAAGTGATGTATGGATGGATTATTTTAAGTCTCTACAATGCCCTCCTTCCCTCCTTTCTGCTAAGTATCAGACGGCAGTTATAAATGAATAAAGAAGTGTATTAATGCTGATCTGAGACCAGTGCGTTTCTGCTGAGCATCAGACAGCAGTTATAAATGAATAAATCATAGTTTTTCTGGTCATGTGACGTGTGACCAGTGATCTTTACATCCTTAATTACTATGAGTTCTGATCTTCCTGAAAGACAATGGATATCACACTTTATCTTACTGTAAATCTGCCAAGTTGTCCCTGATTATAACTAAACATATGTTTTCATATGACAAGTAAAGATTAATCATCATCATCATCATTACGAATTAGCCAATACAGAAGCTATTTACATTTGAAATTCGAATAAATATTGTTTAACTTAATGCATGATTCCTGGGGTTTAATTTAAGATTTAGCAAAGAAAGGTACAGGTGAGCGTTGCTAATTAGAGCTATTCTATATGTGCTGATTAACTGTACAGAGATTAACACCACTATATTAAAAGACTTACCCAGGTGTTAATAAGTGAACCCATGAATTACATTATTTATTTTAACAAGTTCCACATAATATGTACAACTTATTATGTTACACGTTATACTCATGTTACCAATAAGATATCTTGTAGTTCATTTCTGAACAACATCTCATCCACCATGACTCTCCTCTCCCTATCTCCCAAACTTTTCCAGTAAGTTCAGCATCTCTTCCTTCAACACTGAACAAAGTTTGTGTCTTTCCTCTTTCATCTCTCTGTTCTTCTCCTCCAGTTGTCTCTCAAACTCTCTCTGCATCTTCTCTTTCATCTCTCTGTTCTTCTCCTCTAGTTGTCTCTCAAACTCTCTCTGCATCTTCTCTTTCATCTCTCTGTTCTTCTCCTCCGGTTGTCTCTCAAACTCTCTCTGCATCTTCTCTTTCATCTCTCTGTTCTTCTCCTCCAGTTGTCTCTCAAACTCTCTCTGCATCTTCTCTTTCATCTCTCTGTTCTTCTCCTCTAGTTGTCTCTCAAACTCTCTCTGCATCTTCTCTTTCATCTCTCTGTTCTTCTCCTCCGGTTGTCTCTCAAACTTTCTCTGCATATTTCTCTTTAAGGTCATGATGTTGCTGAATAACTCAGGCAGGATTATCTTAATCATCTCTGCTTTCACCCTCCTGTCTCCTTCATAGATCTCTCTCATCTCCTCTATTTCCTGTCTGTGTCTCTCCTCCATCTCTCTCTTCTCGTTCTCTCTCTCCTCTTTACACTTCTCCAGTTTTCCCTTCATCTGCCTCAGCTCTTCTTCCAGTTCTCTTTTCTTCTCTTCATCCCTCTCCTCCCTCATTTGTTTCTTCAGTTTAGCCAGTTTATACTTAAGCTCACTGATCTTTACCTTAAGCTTTTGGATGGTTTCCTCTTTCTCCCTCCAAGATTCCTCAAGCTCCTTCTCAAACCTCTCCCTCATCTCCTGCTCTTCCTTGTGTTTCCTATCTACACTGTTCTTCTGAATCGTCTTTTCGGCCTGGGCTTCTGCCTCCTGGTAGTTGCTGTAATATTCATGCAGGTGTTCACTAAGGTTAGAGTCCAGCTGTTGGAGGATGTCAATCATTTCTGAACTTGCCTTCTTTCCCTTGTTGCTCACCATGTCAATAATTCCCCGTGCTTTTTCGAACTTTTCTAATTTCACTCTGACTGACTCCATTTCTTGATCTTTGATTACTTTCTTAGCGAAAAGTTCATCCATTAGGGAATTCAGGATGGGCACTGAGACTCTATTAACAAACTCTGTCCTCATAATCATCAGATATTTCTCTGCTTCCTGGATCTTTATCTTTGGCAGAATTTGCTGAGTCGTGGAAGAACCTTGAAGACAAAATTGGGGGTTGGTTTTATTATTTGTGGTATAATTGTGTAATAATAACATTGATTATATATATATATATATATATATATATATATATATATATATATATATATATATATATATATATATGAAGGTCACTAGCATGTTTATTAATTGTATCGTACTATAAATGAATCAATCAAGTAATTAGTAAAGAAGCGGTTGGTGGAAATTTCTTGTCAGAGGAAACACATGGCAGTCTACACCACCAGACCAACAGTGGGGGACTTGGCAGCAACAGGGAACACAAAGCACATTTGAGAATTGTCAATGACAAAATTGGAAGAGAAAATGTGAACAAATAGCAAGAGACTGTAGACATATTCCACCGTCTCTTAACTCCATACATCAAGGTTATATATTTTTCTTTATTCACTATATTTAAACCTTGTGCACTAATTGACTTTAATGTTTTTAGATTAACACATACTGTATAATGTTCCTTGCTAGACTATTCGTAAAAGCAGCATAGACTCACTATCTGGAGCTAGATCCTTACTGAGTCTCCTCTTCCTCACTGGTAGAGAGGAGTCTTCATCTGTGGTCTCTCCACCCACTGCAACACAACACAGACATCAATCAAACAGTCCAGGTGGATTAAATACAGAGTAGAGTGAAAGAGCTTTAGCCATGTTCTATAGCCACAAAATCTGCACATATATATGCTCTAATCTGTGATGTCATGAGGATATCCTATGGTGTGGTTCTGACATCAAATGGAAAGACTTGCACTGTTTGACTATTCACACTTACCTTCTTTTCTTTTGTGTTAAGCTTTACTGGTAATGTTCATGTGTTTACACCCTTAACACCCCCACACTCCCAATGTCCCCCACCTGTATGAATGAATGAACCATTGTAAAGCGCTTTGAGCACTTGGAAAAGCGCTATAAAAATGCAATTCATTATTATTATTATTATTATTAACAGTCTTAAGGTCTGACTAAACTTGCTATAGTGCGTAGCAAAAAATCCTGAAGAGGGTGTCAACAAGTGTCATTTGGTAGCGCGGACAACTTGGTGGGGTATTAACAGGTTGACTTAACATTGACCCCCACCAGTATGTCTGCAGCTACTATGCCACGCCCCCCCTGTGGTGACGACACGTTTTTTTACTATTATAAATATATATATATATTTCTCACCAAGCTGTTTGTTTTCAGTGATGACATCATCCCATTGCTTTTTCATCGTCTTCAGCTCTTCATCTTTCTGATTCAATTCTTGGTCTCTTTCTGACAGTAGTTTATTACTTTCATCCAATTCTTGGCCTTTTTCTGTCAGTAGTTTATTACTTTCATCCAATTCTTGGCCTTTTTTTGTCAGTAGTTTATTACTGTCATCCAATTCTTGGCCATTCTGTGTCAGTAGTTTATTACTTTCATCCAATTCTTGGCCTTTTTTTGTCAGTAGTTTATTACTTTCATCCAATTCTTGGCCATTTTGTGTCAGTAGTTTATTACTTTCATCCAATTCTTGGCCTTTTTCTGTCAGTAGTTTATTACTTTCATCCAATTCTTGGCCTTTTTTTGTCAGTAGTTTATTACTTTCATCCAATTCTTGGCCTTTTTTTGTCAATAGGTTATTACTTTCATCCAATTCTTGGTCTTTTCTTGTCAGTAGTTTCTTACTTTCCTCCAGTTCTGTCCGTATGACCTGCAGATCTACAGAACATATACGTTTAGATGAACCACAGACATTGTAACGTGTGTGTGTGTGTGTGTGTGTGTGTGTGTGTATGTGTGTATGTGTGTATGTGTGTATGTGTGTATGTGTGTGTGTGTGTGTGTGTGCGTGCGTGCGTGCGTGCGTGCGTGCGTGCGTGCGTGCGTGCGTGCGTGCGTGCGTGCGTGCGTGCGTGCGTGCGTGTATTACTCTACTTGTGAGGGCAAAACATCCCCACTAGTATAGTATGATAAATATAAATTGTGAGGACCATTTTCCAGGTCCTCACAAGAGAAATGGTTATTTTATGGTTAGAAAAGATTTTTAGAGAAAAGGCTTACAATTAGGAAAAGATTATAGGTTGGGTTAAAGGTTAGGATTAGACATTTAGAGGATAAGTTTAGGGGTTAGAATTTAAACTTAATCGCACGCCGGTGTCGTGCACTGAAAATATCAGATCTAAAAACTCACTGTGTGTGTGTGTGTGTGTGTGTGTGTGTGTGTGTGTGTGTGTGTGTGTGTGTGTGTGTGTGTAATTGTTTCATTGATAAATGTACAGTATAATAAAGTTGAATGTATAGTTTTCGTTAAGTCTATTGTTATCCTACTTACCAAACACATGAGCTGAATTCAGTCTTCTATTCTTCTGCTCTGCTGTCTCCTTGCTGAGGTAAGCTTTAGCTTCAGCTTTAGCTTTAGCTGCTTCATCTACATAAAAAGAGTTAAACTGTGTTTTAATAACAACTCTTCATCATGTTATACTGACTGGATAATAAATACATTTAACATTCAATCAACGTCAGTCTTGAATACATGTACATGAAGAAGAAAAGGCATGCAAGAATCTGAACACATCAGATAAAAACAGACTTTGTATACCTATTGTAAATATTATTATATTATAGTATTATATACATTATTATTATGTAAATATAAGCTGAATTACTGATTTGTGTGAATAATTATGTCACTCTCCTCCCATGGGTCCTGAGCTGAGAGTTCAAGATAACTCAACTAAATCAATAAATACAGAAGTGCCACAATGTTAACTTACATCTAATTGTAGGATGGGGAATGACTGATCTAAGCAGCCATACCTGCCTGAGTCAAACTAATTGGACTCAGAGCTATAGGCAGGGGCGTGCTGGGACCGTGCTGGGGGGGGGGGGGGGGGGGAGTTGGTTTTGTCAACGGGGGGGGTGGCGTTTTAACCCAGCAACCCTATGTAAATTACGCGACTGGTGAAAAACGTCCCAGCCCAACAGTAACGTAACTAATAATTGGGCCGCGCGACCCGGAAATTACCGTAATAATCCTAAAACGGGAGCAAACATTTTTTTTAATTAAAAACCGGCCGTCTGGCGGCCCGTAAATGGCGCGGCCGTTCTGGAATATTCCCGAATTTCCCAGTGGCCAGCATGTCCCTGGCTATAGGTGTAACTAAGGATACATCAGTCATCTCCACAAACATTCAGAGAGAGACACTGTCCAGACAGAAGTTAACATCAGCTCTCCCCTGTGGCTTTGTACCACAGTACAGTAAACACCAAAGGCATAGCCAGCAGCATGTATCTCCGCGAAGGTATTCAAAATTAGGGCCGAAAAGCACTGTTTATTCACACTGGGGGAGTGGCTGTGATTTTTTTTTCTTGCACACTGTTC
The DNA here is from genome assembly GCF_963280865.1 of Gymnoscopelus braueri. Taxonomy (NCBI): domain Eukaryota; kingdom Metazoa; phylum Chordata; class Actinopteri; order Myctophiformes; family Myctophidae; genus Gymnoscopelus; species Gymnoscopelus braueri. Next base: position 13,071,188 of record NC_137613.1, read on the forward strand.
TGTTAGATAACAACGACTTCATAGAAGACTGTTGTGATATCTGATCACGCCTGTGCCCTTTGAACTCTCTCTTGCAGGACCATTTAACCAATGGGATCCAGATCCCATTGGCCTTGATTCTCAACTTTGTATCAGGTCAGATACATCAGATACATCTAACTAACCTGACTATAACACCTACGTGGTTCCTTTCATCCAGATACAAATGTCTACTATTTCTGCAGAATAAAGACAGTTTTTAGAGAACCCAATTTCAGAAGCAGAACTTATGCAGAGCGGGTTAGATGGTCAATGGTGTGGCAAGTGGGGCGTGGCAACAGACTTTTTGAATTGTCAGAACCAGGGAAGGGTTCATATCTGGTGCAGTGGTGAGATGGGTTGGATTACGCTGAATATTGTCTATGGTTGTGTTGCAGGTGGATTCAATCATGGTCAATCAAATGATCACTTTTTATTACAGTGCATTGTGCATTTACACAGTGTTATGGAAGAAGAGACATTTCTCCCAAGAGCAAACTGATGTAACATAAAATTAGCTTGGGGTTAGTGATGTCTGGCGATGAGCCAAAGAGAGACTGTCATATGGTGTAATAATCTATCTAGTTGACCAATCAGTAAAACCTTTATGAAGGAGAAACCTATATGGATATATGCCTTCAATATTCTGTGTGAGTCATGATAATGCAGTTTCGCTGGACAAATATTTGACCTTGTTGACACCAAAATTGCTGGATAATGCTAATTTGCAAACCACACCCCCTACTGCACCTCTCCTCCCACACCAGTGTACAGTGAATCCCCAACATGGTTTTCTACAGTATGTATAGTAAAACCTTCCTCTGTTAAGATGATAAAAAGTCTTCTAATTGTGAGTCAAATCATTATTGTTAAAGTTTAGATTTTGTCTCAGTCAAAACATGTTTAATATTAAAAATAAGTGAAATATAAAGCGTGGACAGTGAGAGTGGTTACACTTCAACCCAGGGACGTCAATTGGGTATGGCAAGGTATGACAGGTGCCATACCTTGGCTCCAATTTATTTAATAAGAAAATCATGAATAGTAGCCTAATGCAGATGTAAGACCTATTGTATTGTGTTATAGGTATAATGAATAGTTTTCTATGCATTTCAGGGGTTTTGACCCCCCCCCCCAAAAAAGAAAATCTGCCGTGCGCCCAGGATAGGTGTCCATTATTATCATCTCTGGGAGTTGGCAACCCTAACCTTGCCATACCTTAGCTTTTGCTGAACTGACACCACCTGTTTCTCAGTTTACCAGCAACATAACTAGAGCTGCTCATTGATATGAGACTGACTGTCAGTCACTGTTATAGAATAGTATTACTATGATACAGACCAATAATGCAATAGTTGTTGAAGTCATTTATATTTTACATAAATAATTATGAAAAAAATATTTATTTTGTATTAAAACTGCAAACATTAGTACAAGAGGTGATTTGGGAAGCTCATGACCTTAATAATAACTCTTGGGATTTGACAGAAAAGGTCATATTTGTATTCATATAAGCAAATGACCATCCTTGTAATAAAAAGTTAGGCTTGAAACATCAAGCAATGTAAAATACACAGTCATTCACTGTGAAGACTTATTAGATCCATTCAATTTGTGTTTATGATTGTGAGAACGTGATATTAATCTGAAAACACATCAGAGAACATGAAGTAGAATATGTTTGATACTCACCCCAAGCTTCATATTCATAATGCATGAAAAGAAAAAGAAAAACATGTGTTTAGAAAACTGATATTTTATACATTAAGATGACCGAGTGTTTTCTTATAAATTGCTAAATAACCTGGAATAAGAATATTAGATATTTGGTATAGAGTGGTCCAAGTATAGAGAAAACTCAGCACTGTTTCACTAAGTATAGAGGGTTTCATTGGTTAAGACTCCTTCAGTTTGTATTCTGCTATGGTGAAAACTTGATCTGAAAACATATTGGAGGCCATGAAGTAGAATTGATTTAATACTCACTCAACGCTAGTTCACGTTCACATTCATCATTCATGAAAAGAGAAAACACATGGTTTGAATGGTTAGAAAACTGATACTTCACAAACATAAAGATTACTAATAATTAGCAAATTATTAAGGAAACTGAACTATGGAATGCAATAATAGAATGGGTTAAATTAATCGACTATCTCAATTATTTTACAAAGTAATATCTTGCTTCATTAATCAATGATTCAGCATTCTAATTACAACATTCTAATTTAATTTTTGAAGTGACTAAATGTCAGCTTAGAGATACAATTCTACACTATAGTATATATTAAGAGTGAAACATTTTCATCTGCTATGACAGATTGGTTTGTAGTAAAATGATCAGTTGGGGAAAAAAAGTGTTCAGTACTTGAATCAATATATTGTCTGATGTCAAGATGATTTACTATTCATGTCAACTGTTTCTGCAGTCCATGCCATTTATTATTAACCAGCCTTGTGGACACCAACTTGTCATATTTTTTATGTTTGCACAAAACGTTCACCTCCACACTACTCAGGAATCAAGTTTATCCTCCATAATAATCTTCTGATTCATTCATTTAATCTTCCTCAGTATGCCATCATTTATATCTGGTATTAACATGCATTCTGTATCTGTATATGTTAACCCTTTAAGACCAGAAACGCATCTGTGTCATTTTAAGATTTCTTTGGCTATTAAAAGATAGCAGATATACAAGCTCATAGCGCGGCACAGAGTGCTGCGGTATGAGCGCATGCAGCACTTGTGCAGGTGACCTGGGTTCAAATCTCAGGTAAGACACGAAAGTTACAGAGTGCAGCTTTAATGTATCCTTTAATATGATTGGATGACTTGTCATTAATGAAGTCATCATCAGGTGCACACATGCTTGTATCATAAGCATGTGTGCGCACGCGTGTGCATGCGCACACATGCACACGCGCACACGCACACATGTGTGTCGTCGTGGACACTGGATAGTAACCATAGACTGTAACCCATGAAAAGATCTATTCTCCCCCTATCGGTTCACAACTCGGACGGCACTGATTCGACTAGCAGACCTTCGGCCGGTCGGCGCGGGCACTCGCGCCTGGAGGCCCGAGGGCGCGCCTCCTCGGCCTCAAGCTCTGCTGAGTCGGCGCGCCTCCGTCATGGACAATAACTATTATCACGTGTGCGTGTGAACGCGTGTTCAGCGTTCCCCTAGCGTAGCTTCCTGCCTGGTTGCTATGTGGGGGGGAACAACAAAAGCCAGGTCGGCCTCGCATCAAAGCCCCGTCTCCTCCTCCTCCTCCTCCTGGCGCCGCCTTGTATCAAAGCCCCGCTTCGCGTCTCCTCCTCCTCCTCGCGCCGCCTCGTATCAAAGCCCCGCCTCGCGCCTCCTCCTCCTCCTCGCGAGCCTCGCGTAAAAAACCCTGTTTCGAAAAGCCCCGCCTCGCGCCGAAGCCCCGCGCCTACAAGAGAGCGCTCCACTTTCAATTTCCCTGGAATGCCAATTTCCCTGTGACATATATACATATCGTTGCTGTCAGGCAGAAACCTTGTATCTCCGTATTTGAACTATTCTATTTGTTTGTTATTTCGTAACTGAATGCCTTACTGCATCATGCTTCAATGTCACACAACAATTGCAAATATAGCCGATCTACAAGCTCACAACGTGTCGCACCGTGACACGTTGTGAGCTTGCAGATCAGCTATTCTTGCAAATTAAAAAAAAATTAAAAGTGGTTAAGTTTGGGGTTACATAAATATTTGATGAAGAGTATTAACAATAGCTTGTGACTAAATAATAACTACATTAGATCCTTTAGAACACAGTCATGTTCTTTTTTTTTCATTTCCTGAAAAGTAACAGTTTTGGACATACAAGGTTTCCACCTGACAGCTACAATATCACCTTAATGATAATTAACGATGTGAGTTTGTACATCGGCTATTTTTAATGAAGATATTTGGTATAGAGGGGAAAAGTGCTCCAAGTACAGAGTTAACTCAGGTCTGTTTCACTAAGTATAGAGGGTTTCATTGGTTAAGACTCCTATGTTTGTATTCTGCTATGGTGAAAACATGTTGGAGGCCATGAAGTAGAATTGATTTAATACTCACCAAACACTAGTTCACGTTCACATGAAAAGAGAAAACACATGGTTGGAATGGTTAGAAAACTGATACTTCACAAACAGAAAGATTATTAATAATTAGCAAATTGTTAAGGAACCTGAAATATGGAATGCGATAGAATTGGTTAAATTAATCGACTATCTCAATTATTTTACAAAGTAATAACTTGCTTCATTAATCATAATGATTCAGCATTCTAATTACAACATTCTAATTTCTTTTGTGAAGTGACTAAATGTCAGCTTAGAGTTACAATTCTACATTATAGTATATATTAAGAGTGAAACATTTTCATCTGCTATGACAGATTGGTTTATAGTAAAATGATCAGTTTCATAGTAAAAATAAAGTGTTCATTACTTGAATCAATCTATTGTCTGATGTCAATATTATTTGCTATTCACGTCAACTGTTTCTGCAGTCCATGCCATTAATTATTAACCAGCCTTGTGGGCATCAACTTGTCATATTTTTAATGTTTGCACAAAACGTTCACTTCCACACTACTCAGGAATCAAGTTTATCCTCCATAATAATCTTCTGATTCATTCATTTAACCTTCCTCAGTATGCCATCATTTATATCTGGTATTAACATGCATTCTGTATCTGTATATGTTAACCCTTTAAGACCGGGAACGCATCTCTGTCATTTTAAGATTGATTTGGCTATTCAAAAATAGCAGATCTACAAGCTCATAGCGCGGCACCGAGTGCCGCGCTATGAGCTTGTAGATCTGCTATTTTTGAAAAACGTTTGAACATTTGTGCAAATCTTTGAATATGTATTTTTTTTAAGCGAACATTTTTAACTCTGTCACAACTTCTGGGGGTCCCTGGAACAAAATATTTTGAGGTGGGGGTCCACGGCCAAATACATATCATTTTGGGTGGTCCTTGACATGAAAAAGTTGGGGAACCACTTATATTATAGCAACATACGTTCAAAGATTTGAGATAAAAATGTTTGCTTTAAAAACATATATATTCAAAGATTTGCACACATTTTCCCAAAAAATGGCAGATCTACAAGCTCAAAGCGCAGCACTCGGTGCCGTGCTATGAACTTGTATATCTGCTATTTTTGAATAGCCAAAGAAATCTGAAAGTGACACGGATGCGTTCCCGGTCTTAATGGGTTACGGGAGAAAACATGTTAGTGCAATATGTAAACACATAGGATGGATCGTGATGGGTTAAACATGATTACATAATTATATATACATATCGTTGCTGTCGGGCAGAAACCTTGTATCTCCGTAATTTAACTTTTATGTTTGTTTGTTATTTCGCAACTGAATGCCTTACTGCATCATACTACAATGTCACACAACAATTGCAAAAATAGCCGATCTACAAGCTCACGAGTCGCACCGTGGCGCGTTGTGAGCTTGCAGATCGGCTATTCTTGCTAGTTAAAAAAATTGTGAAAGTGGTTAAGTTTGGGGTTTTATAAATATTTGATGAAGAGTATTAACAATAGCTTGTGACTAAATAATAACTACATTAGATCCTTTAGAACACAGTCATGTTCTTTTTTTTCCATTTCCTGAAAAGTAACAGTTTTGGACATACAAGGTTTCCACCTGACATCTACAATATCATGGTTAATGATAATTAACGATGTGAGTTTGTACATCTGCTTTTTTTTATGAAGATATTTGGTATAGAGGGGAAAAGTGGTCCAAGTACAGAGTTAACTCAGGTCTGTTTCACTAAGTATAGAGGGTTTCATTGGTTAAGACTCCTTCAGTTTGTATTCTGCTATGGTGAAAACTTGATGTCAATCTGAAAACATATTGGAGGACATGAAGTAGAATTGCTTTAATACTCACTTCCATCTAGTTCACGTTCACATTCATCATTCATGTAAAGAAAAAACACATGGTTGCAATGGTTAGAAAACTGATATTTCACAAACAGAAAGATTACTAATAATTAACACATTGTTAAAGGAGCATTTCACCCCTGGAAGAAACTGCAATCACTCAATGGTAATAGTATTTGTAGTAGATAACAGTAGCGCAATTTAAAATTTGCAACCTATGGCCAGAAAAATTATGAAATCTGTGAGTTTGACTAGGGTTTGACTGGACTGCTGCATTACTACAATGACCATAATGCTTTGGTGCACTGCACCTCCTTGTGGCAGGGGAGGTCGCATGTGGGTGTGATCTCCAACAATAACGTCCAAACAGCATGCCAGTGTTGCCATGTCTGCTTATTATAAGCGGCTTCTTTCTAAAATGTAGTTGATATTTGGGCTTGTTTCCAAATGTTTTGATTGTTGTTGAAACCAGTGGTTCTCAAACATGTTCATGTATTTTTCCACAGACCCCCATCTGAAATTATAATTTGTGGCAGGGAGCCCCTAACAAATATGTGTCAAAAATATTCCACATTTTGAAAAGCAAATAAAAATATTTTGCAAAAAAAATAAAAAAGAATCCACATTTTGGACTTTTTCCCCCTCAAGATTTTTTTGTAAATAGCAGATCTACAAGCTCACAATGGGTTGCGAAGCGTTGTGAGCTTGTAGATCAGCAATTTTCAAATATATAATATCCCATGTCTAGGTAAAGTGCTCTTGGCATAGTTATTTTTCTTTTGGGCTTGTTTTCATAGACCTGGCTGCTTATTTCTCTCACAATATCTGGCAACACTGGCTGTCCTAGCACACGTTCATCTAGTTACATATATGTCCAAGGATTCGTTAGTGATGTCATATCACTGACAAATCCTCAGTACCTTTATGCAGTTTCACTTCCGTGTCGCATAGTATTGACATCACTGTCACATCCTTGGTATTATGATCCTAGCCTTGCGTGACGGTGTTTGTTTACCAGCGCTGCCACTCCACGCTGTATTTTTTTTTTCAAGCTTGCGCTTATGAAACACTACACAGGATTATTATTTCATGTCAACATTCAAGTACAACTATCAGAAGATAACTCAGGTAAAGTAATGCCTCACTCTGCAAGGGGGGTTGCCCGCTGGCCACAGCTAATGGGAGTGGCCGAGTGGCGAAAGAAGGTTGAACAAAGTGTTACGGGGGCTGTCGTTTGGAGCTGGTCTGACTGAGACGCGTCAAGACAACATGTAGTGCGGAAAGGAATGAGACATATCTCTCATGACGCAAATAACGTCACGAAGAATGCGAAGATTACTAGATATCTAAAAACACAGATTATTCACAAAAAAAAAACCAGGATCTTGTTTCTTGACTCCTAAACTTCATTAAAAGACCGAAAACTTCTTCCAGGGGTGAAATGCTCCTTTAAGGAACCTGAAATATGGAATACAATAATAGAATGGGTTAAATTAATCTACTATCTCAATTATTTTACAAATAGCTTGCTTCATTAATCATAATGATTCAGCATTCTAATTACAACATTCTAATTTCATTTATGAAGTGACTAAATGTCAGCTTAGAAATACAATTCTACACTATAGTATATATTAAGAGTGAAACATTTTCATCTGCTATGACAGATTGGTTTATAGTAAAATGATCAGTTTAATAGTAAAAAGAAAGTGTTGAGTACTTGAATCAATCTATTGTCTGATGTCAAGATTATTTGCTATTCACGTCAACTGTTTCTGCAGTCCATGCCATTTATTATTAACCAGCCTTGTGGACACCAACTTGTCATATTTTTAATGTTTGCACAAAACGTTCACCTCCACACTACTCAGGAATCAAGTTTATCCTCCATAATAATCTTCTGATTCATTCATTTAATCTTCCTCAGTATGCCATCATTTATATCTGGTATTAACATGCATTCTGTATCTGTATATGTTAACCCTTTAAGACCGGGAACGCATCCGTGTCATTTTAAGATTTCTTTGGCTATTCAAAAATAGCAGATATAAAAGCTCATAGCGCGGCACCGAGTCCCGGGCTATGAGCTTGTAGATCTGCTATTTTTGAAAAATCTTGAATATGTTATTTTTTTAAGCGAACATTTTTAACTCTGTTACAACTTCTGGGGGTCCCTGGAACAAAATATTTTGAGGTGGGGGTCCACGGCCAAATACATATAATTTTGGGGGTCCTTGACATGAAAAAGTTTGGTTAACACTGATATTTTAGCAACATACGTTCAAAGATTTGGGATAATAATGTTCGCTTTAAAAAACATATATTCAAAGATTTGCACACATTTTCACAAAAAAACAACACATATATATATATATATATATATATATATATATATATATATATATATATATATATATATATATATATATAAATTGCTGATCTACAAGCTCATAGCGCGGCACTCGGTGCCGCGCTATGAGCTTGTATATCTGCACATTTTTAACAGCCAAATAAATCTGAAAGTGACACAAATGCATTCCCGGTCTTAAAGGGTTAAGGGAGAGCACATGTTAGTGTAATATGTAAACACATAGGATGGATTGTGATGATTGGAATGTAATCACATGTCAGACCACATCAGAAACTGCTCTGACACACAGAGTGATGTGAGTGGGACGTAATGAGTCCAAGAAAATATGTGTTCTTGTTCCTGAGGTTGTGTGTATGCATTTGTCTTTAACACTTTATTTATAGTTTGTGGCTACAATAATTAGAATATGTTTTATTTGATGATCATTTGTGAGTCTAACTACCATTTAACTGGGTCTAGAAGATCCTATAGCACAGTGTCATACAAACATACATGAGAGATTAACATGATCACATTATTGTAGGATACATGGTTACATTCTGAGCTGAATCTATGTTCTGCCATGTAGACCTGTAAGCTACACTATGTAACTTTATTGGTGAATAAAATGATATTTTGACCAATCTGTATGGTAGAGTATGTTAATACAATATAACTGGTGGTTATAACCACAATGGTGGTGGTTGTATTTGGTCTCCCTGCTCTTCTGTTGAGAAATGGTAAGGTCTGACCTACTGGTAGACAAGTGGTACTGCATGAAGGTCAAAATTCTACTTCTTTCCAAGAAGACATGCTCTATTAGCTCTGTGGTAAAAATGTCAGCACTTGTGCAGGTGACCTGGGTTTGAATCTCGGGTAAGACAGTAAAGTTACAGAGTGCAGCTTTAATGTATCCTTTAATATGATTGGATGACTTGTCATCAATGAAGTCATCATCAGGTGTGAACTGGAGCCAAATCACACTGTGATCATTATGTTTATGATCAAAATGCCTCAAATCAAATCAGAAAGACCAATAAGCTATCAGAAAGTGACTATATGGAAAATAATTAAGACTTAGATTACAGCAAACACTTATAGCCATTATTTGAAAGCACAGCGTAATTTATACATGGAGAGATAAACATGATTAAATAATTATATATATATAATCGTTGCTGTCGGGCAGAAACCTTATAAACCCGTATCTCCGTATTTTAACTTATATGTGCGTTTGTTATTTTGTAACTGAATGCCTTACTGCATCATACTACAATGTCACACAACAATTGCAAAAATAGCCGATCTACAAGCTCACAACGCGTCGCACCGTGACGGGTTGTAACCTTGCAGATCGGCTATTTTTGCTAGTTTATAAAATTGTGAAAGTGGTTAAGTTTGGGGTTTTATATATATTTGATGAAGAGTATTAACAATAGCTTGTGACTAAATAATAACTACATTACATCCTTTAGAACACAGTCATGTTCTTTTTTTTCAATTCCTCAAAAGTAACAGTGTTGGACATACAAGGTTTCCACCCGACATCTACAATATAACGGTTAATGATGATGCACAGTGACAGTAGGTCACTTACATGTTAATCCCACAGCAATCTCCTCCTCCTGTTCTCCATGTTTGACCTGACAGATGTAAACTCCATTATCTGTATGTCTGTAGTCTCTCAGTGTCAGAGACACATCACCTTCCTCCAGATCCTGGATGTTCAGGGTCAATCTGCCCTCGTAGCCCCTCCCCTCTATCACCTGACCATTCTTATAAAGGTAAATACACTCTGACTCCTTAAACCACCTGATTGTCATGGAAGACGCGCTGGTCTCAGGAGAGAGCTGACAGGGGAGGGTGACAGGACCTTTCCAACCCACAGCATAGCCTTCAGTGACGAGTTTAAAGTTACCTGGAGTGAAGAAAAGACACAGTTAGTGAAGAAAGAATTACTGTTCATTTAAACAGAACCATAATTAAGTAGACATGCAGTGATGCAACCAACACTTTACAATGACTCCCCCCAACACACACACACACACACACACACACACACACACACACACACACACACACACACACACACACACACACACACACACACACACACACACACACACACACACACACACACACACACACACACACACACACACACACACACACACGTTGTGAGCTTGTAGATCAGCAATGTTTTGCTACCTTTGTGTGACACTGTAGTATGATGAAGTAGGGCATTGATTTATGAAAAAACATAAAAAGTTTAAGTATAGAGATACGAGGTTTGTGACTCAACAGGGAGGATATATTAGTGGACGTTAGGGTGTTCATTTAATCCATTTGCCTAATGAAGACCTACATGGTCAAAACGTTGCCCTTATAATACACTTGTTATGGGAGCTTTAACTCAGTGTTTTCTTATTTATTATATTTGACCTCTCTTTGATTTCTGCCTTTTTATCTGACACCTGGCCTAAATACAGACACAAGCCTCAAAGCTGGCACAAGCAGACTGAAGAACACTTTGCTCCCCCAGGCTATAAGACTGATAAATAAGAAACAACAATGAACATCTTCTGTGGTATTACGGCCTTGTATGCTGTTTGTTTTTAACAGTTTTTAACTGTTTTTAACCTGTTACTATGAATGACATCCTGTCACATACAGGGAATGTTTTGGAAAAGTGGATATATTTGACACATTTCCTGCCAAAACTTTCAAAGGGATTTGATACTATATGACATGACCTCCAATTACAGCAATTAATTATTGGCTTAGAGTACACATAGAGGATGAAAATGCGCGCGCGCGCGCGCACACACACACACACACACACACACACACACACACACACACACACACACACACACAGCATATTTTTCATACAACAATATACAGTCATTGTGTTTTTTTTGTCTAATTGCCAAGCAGCATCTTAACCCATTAAGACCAGGAAGGGAAAGCATCTGTGTCATTTTAATATTTATTTGGCTATTCAAAAATATCAGATCTACAAGCTCATAGCGTGGCACATGTGCCGCGCTATGAGCTTGTAGATCTGCTATTTTCTTTTTAAAGATCTTGAAAATGTGTGCAAATCTTTGAATATATACATATATATACATTTTTTACTCATATCTTTGCTTCTGGGTGGTCCCTGAAATATATTCAGATGGGGGTCAGAGGCCAAATACATATAATTTTGGGAAGTCCTTGAAATGAAAAAAGTTTGAGAACCACTGATATTATAGCAACATACGTTTTTGTTTATTTTTAAACTGTTAAGATTTAGAAGACATTTTGTAAAATACCCAAAAGCAAATATTTGAGTTACAAGTGTTAGCTTTAAAAAATACATATTCAAAGACCCACGATTTTCCACAATTTTTCAAAAATTTAATGACACAGATTTTGTCCCGGTCATGTTAATCCACTGACCAATAACAGCGTGCTCACGTGAAGCCCCACCCCTTGTCCTGAATCTCACTTTATCACCCAAGAGGAAGTAACACTTTTTTAGTAGTTTAGTAGTAACAAAGATTGTTAATATAGAAAGATACACATTCTCCATTGGAGCCACTAGAGGCGAAGTTGTACACAAATCCTACAAATGGTCTCCAAAGTAGGCGTGGTTGTCTTCTCCTTTAACATTTTAGTACTTTTACTTTTGGTACTTTAAGTACATTTTGATACCAATACTTTTGAACTTTTACTCAAGTAAATTCTGAATTCCGGACTTCTACAGTTTGATACTTTTACTTAAGTAAAACATTAGAGTACTTTTCCATCACTGGTAGTAAGTAGCTAGTTTTGTTACCATTAGACACTACACTACAGAAAGTATTAATACTCAGCACTAAAGTCTCACTTGTATATGAAATAGAGGAGAAAAAGAGGATTACGTCAACAACCTAGATGACGTCTTGTGGAAAAAAGACAGACACATTCTTGTATAAATATATATTTTCACTGTTTTGAGGTGTGTTTTTTTGTTGTTGTTGTTTATTCTTCTTTACTGTCAGTGTTGAAAGCAGTAAAGATTTAGTGAAGTACATTTAAGCAAAGCTCTGGCTGCATGGTCTGTCTGTGAATGATAATGTTTATATATATTACTGCTTGAAATGTGAACCACATATCTCCCTCCTCATATCAGGTGATCATGGTTCATCAATCAGGAAATAAAAAAACTGTGTTGTGACCTACCATGACCTCTGGCCCCTGCCATGTCTCCTGTGTAGAAGAAAAATAGCCAAATTACCACTTCATCACATTTATCTGTAAATAGTGTGTGAGCTGCAGTCTTCTTCATGGGAATTGAGATTACTTTTGTTGCAATTGGTCACAAGTAACCAACAGTTTGTACCGTCTCGTCTGTTGTTTCCTGCTCACAAACCCTGAAACCTACAGTGGTTCTGCGGCCAGATATCTTCATTATTAAAGGTTGAAAAATGTTGAGAGAATCTCTTACCTTTCACTGCTTGGCATACGCTTTAGACTTGAAAAACTAATTCATACAAATCCTCACACATTACTGACTCCTATACAACTAACCAGCGTGAACACAAGTGAAAGTATTAATGTCAGTTCCTCACTGACACTGGCCGCCGGGAGGGGCGGGACAATTCCCGGTGGCCTGCCGTCTGATTGGCCTGCCTGGCCTGTCTGTCAGGCCAGGCAGGCAGGCTCCAGGCAGCGCTTAACCTCACGTCACCAGACGTGTGACTAATTTACGGTTATACATTCAAAACAATCCCGGATTGGGCCCGTGGGACCATTTATGCTCTCAAACTGAGAAAAAGGAACTGAAATCTCAGCCATATGTATTTGTGTACGATACAAGGAAGTGGATAGAGCACTCTCATCATTATTCTACTGTAAGTATTTGTCTCATTGGCAAGAACTGCACGTGATGGTGAAGAAAGAGAACTTACGGACAAACCACACGTCATTTGACTAGACATTTCCAGCAGACAGAGAACTGAGAAAAATAAATAAACTAAGGAACTGAAATTTCAACCATTAGCCCAAAACCATGCTAAAACTATCAAGTCAAGTGCAATCATCAGTATGTTAATCATAAATAATGTTTTTATTATTGTTTGATGTGCGTTACACTTTTTTCATAATTATACATATTAAACTATTAACTTATTCTCTTTGCATTATTTGAATTAGGGGTCTATAAAAAGATGAAAAGACAGTGGCTAAATAGATCTCATGCCCACAATGAAACTGTTGGGGCACTGTTCTAACCTTCTTGAATTAGCACGCACGTCACAAATGTGTTTCGTTGTGAGCTTGTAGATCGTTTTTATTTTTTCCCGAAAATAAATACATACATACACATATATATACATATATATATACATATACATACATACATACATACATACATACATATATATATATATATATATATATATATATATATATATATATATATATATATATATATATATATATATTTATATACATACATATACATATACATATAGGCTCAATATTTGTGGCACTAGTGTTTATGCAGAAATACTAGTCTAATAGTTTTAAAATGTGTAGCATACTGGCATAGACACTATGGCACATTACGAGTAATTTCAGGGAAGCCAGGAAAGCCATGACCGTCGTTGCCCCTCAGTTTTGCCTTGTGCACTGTGGCATGCCCTGAGGCCACAGTGGGCTTAATGCCCCAACTTTGTTCCACTTTCTCCTCTGTCTCTTTCTTGTCAATATGTAGACACCAGTGTCTCTTTCTTGTCATCTTGTCATGTAGACACCTGTGTCTTTTGTTGAGATTCTGAATTCTTAACTCCGCTGAGTCCCCATCTTTAAACCAATCCAGTAACTTTGATTGCAGGGCTGAGGCATGGATCAGATTGTAAATACCATCATTTATTTATTTCACAGCAGATAGTCTACATATAGAATTTAAAATCCTTAACCCTTAAATTCAATTAATTATTTAAATGGACTAAAATCTTGTTTTATTTGATGGCCTCCCTGCCCTGGCATCAAGGCCTTTCTGCCCTAAAAAAATTAAAAACACCAAAGGCCAAGTGGCCTTGCCCATAAATGACAAAATTCCAGGCCTGGTGCTAGTCATTTGGGTTTCTGGTAAAATTATTGACCATTTATTTTGTATGTCTGTGACAAAAATAAAATATTGATCAAAATGTCCGTCACAAGCTGACATGGTGATGACCCCTAAATCTAAGTAGGTGAGATACTGACCTACCCACGTTTAATCAGACTATTGATTGGTCTAAGTAGGTGAGATACGACCTACCCATGTTTAATCAGACTATTGATTGGTCTAAGTAGGTGAAATACTGACCTACCCATGTTTAATCAGACTATTGATTGGTCTAAGTAGGTGAGATACGACCTACCCATATTTAATCAGACTATTGATTGGTCTAAGTAGGTGAAATACTGACCTACCCATGTTTAATCAGACTATTGATTGGTCTAAGTAGGTGAGATACGACCTACCCACGTTTAATCAGACTATTGATTGGTCTAAGTAGGTGAAATACTGACCTACCCATGTTTAATCAGACTATTGATTGGTCTAAGTAGGTGAGATACGACCTACCCACGTTTAATCAGACTATTGATTGGTCTAAGTAGGTGAGATACTGACCTACCCATGTTTAATCAGACTATTGATTGGTCTAAGTAGGTGAGATACGACCTACCCATGTTTAATCAGACTATTGATTGGTCTAAGTAGGTGAGATACGACCAGTGGTGGACAGTAACGGAGTAAATGTACTTGAGTACTGTACTTAAGTACAGATTCTGAGGATATGTACTTTACTTGAGTATTAGATTTTTTAAATACGTATTACTCTTACTTGAGTACATTTCCAAGATATTTTTTTTACTTTTACTCGAGTACATTTATAGAAAGGCTGGAAAGTACTGAGTACTTTTAGGATGGCAGTTTCTTTTTTCTTCCCTAAAATGCAATTGGCGACACTTCTGCTCTCACTAGCCGTGTTTCTGGCTTCCCCTTCCGCTCGCCTCTTTATTGAGACATTTAGATCGTGTCAAAGGTCATGTCTCACACAGGATCTGACATGAATTTTGACCAGATGTGTTAGTATAGGAAATCAAAGGTTGTATGGAGACCAAGCAAGTCGACTTGTCTCTGTGCCATCTTGTTTTGACAGGGTGAAGTTCGCCGCTGTGCATGTCGACGTCATCTTGTTTTGGTGAAGTTAACGTTTGTGCGTGTGGGTACATATGAAAATGCAGACAAAGAGGAAGGCTGTAAATTACTGAGTAATTTTAGGTTGGCTGTTTCTTTATTCTTCCGTAAAATGCAATTGGTCTCACTTCTGCTCTCACACTAGCCGTGTTTCTGGCTTCCCCCTCCGCTCGCCTCTTTGTTACATCTTGTATGGGTGTATAGGAGTAAAAGTTCTGGTTCCATTTTCGTTTTTTATGCATGCAGTGCAGGTGGTTTCAGAGAGTTACTTATCTGAAAAAAGAGTGACAAGGTCCTATAAATTCATTGTGAAAACATCACAGCAATTCATTGATATAAAAATTAAGAAATGTACTTCTACTTTTACTTTAAGTATTTTTAAAAGCACTGTAAAAAATAATGACATGAGATCTACTTAAAGAGGCACTATGTAACTTTTTTTAATGGATAAAATGTAATTTTGTCCAATCTGTATCAAAGCAAAGCAAAGCAAAGCAAAGCAAAGCAAAGCAAAGCAAAGCAAAGCAAAGCAAAGCAAAGCAAAAGCAAAGTTTGTTGTTTACCCAGGGTGTTGGACTAAGTGCGAAACTTATTTACAGCCAGACCCTGCATGGAAGCCTTGCTCAAGGGCTATTCAGCGGTGATTCATGATTGATGTGATGAATTGGGGAATCGAACTAGGGACCTTCCGGTATCAAGGCCGCCCCTCTAACCACTAGGCCACCGCTGCCACTGTATGGTAGAGTATGTTAATACGGTATAACTTATACAATTGGGGCGGCTATATTTTGTCTCCCTGCTCCTCTATTGAGGCATTTAGATCGTGTCAAAGGTCATGTCTCACACAGGTGAGATGTGTTAGTATAGGAAATCAAAGGTTGTATGAGACCAAGCAAGTCAACTTGTCTCTGTGCCGTCTTGTTTTGACAGGGTGAAGTTCGCCACTGTGCATGTCGGCGTCATCTTGTTTTGGTGAAGTTAACGGTTGTGCATGTGGCCGGGTACAGTACATATGAAAATGCAGACAACAGCTTCCTCTTTGTGACCACATCCTCTTTACTTATGAGCTGGTGAAAAAATATGTGTAATCACTGTAATCAAAACGCCCTTCATGACAGTTACTCTATCCATTTATTCTTTTATTTTTATTTTTTAGAACAGACGGTCTGAGTTTAAAGTTAGCTCCATGTCCTAATCGTTGAATCTGATTATTATTGTATCTTGACAAAAAGGTCACAGTTGATGGCCCTGGATCTGAGAATTTGTACCAAATAGATTTTCTTTACCACCAAAGTACATTAAGAACTGGAATATAATGAATGTGATCTGAGTGCAGCTTTGTCAGCAATGTGTCACTCATGTGTGACTCCTGTTATTTCCTCATGAGAAAATAATAATCTTTTGAGGCACTGGGGTTCACGCTGGTCCCCAGGAAGACTAAGCTGACCGCGCTTTTGTGGTGGCGGCCCCAGAGCTGTGGAACAATCTCCCCCCACATCAGATCTGCCAAGTCCATCAAGATTTTTAAGTCCTTACTAAAAACTCACCTTTTCTCTCTGGTTTTTAACAACATCCACTCCTAAAAAAATCCTATTTTAACTCCTATCTAACGTTTCCTACCTCAGTGTGTACATAGGTGTAAATACAATCTCGTTCTGTGTCAGTGTCTCCTATATGCATACATGTTATGTATTTTATACATGTTTTTGTTCTTTGATTTGATGTATTGCTTTGCTTTTACCTGTGCAGCACTTTGGTCAACTAAGGTTGTGTGAACATGTGCTCCAAAATATAAAAATGCCAAGAAAACCAAAGTATGGGTATTTAACACAGAGGACATCATTGCCACTGCCAACGGGACAGTGCTTGAGGTAGTCGAGGACTTCAAAGGACTTTTACTTTTACTTAAGTATTTTTAAAAGCATGTACTTTTGAATACTTAAGTATATTTAAAAGCAATTACTTTTTTACTCTTACTTGAGTAACATTTTGACTGAGCTACTTTTACTTGTAGTGGAGTAAATTTGACCAGGAGTATCTGTACTCTTACTCAAGTACTGGGGTTGAGTACTTCGTCCACCTCTGGATACGACCTACCCACGTTTAATCAGACTATTGATTGGTCTAAGTAGGTGAAATACTGACCTACCGACGGGGCTCAGTAGGTGTTATACTGTATAGTTTTGGACCGTGGCGGAGGCGCGCCGCCTAAAGCAAACTTGAGCCACGAGAGGCACCGCCGAGCGAGCTAAAGTGAGCAAGTTGCCGTGCCGAACGTAGCGAAGTTCGCTTGAGCCGACTCAGTGCCGTCCGAGTTATGTACCGATACACACAGAATAGTAAATCATGTTTTGGGGTGAGCGTTTGCCCCAACTTTCATCAAACCACAGAATAACGGCAAAATACCCACTGAGCCCCATCGGTAGGTCAGTATCTCACCTACTTAGACCAATCAACAGTCTGATTAAACGTGATAATGTCCAATTCAGTGCATTGACAGCATCCGAAGCCGGTGAACTGCCCACCAGCTACTCAAAGCCCCGGATGATATCAAAGAAAGGGTCGGAAATGCAACCAGCTGGCTCAACTTGTCGCGTGGGGTCGGTCGGTCGGTCGGGGTCGGTCTCTCTCTCTCTCTCTCTCTCTCTCTCTCTCTCTCTCTCTCTCTCTCTCTCTCTCTCTCTCTCTCTCTCTCTCTCTCTCTCTCTCTCTCTCTCTCTCTCTCTCTCTCTCTCTCTCTCTCTCTCTCTCTCTCTCTCTCTCTCTCTCACAGCAGTATGTTGCTATAATATCGGTGGTGCTCCAACTTTTCCATGTCAAGGTCCACCCAAAATTATATGTATTGTATATGTACTCCCAGAAGAAAATGTTTGCTTTTAAAGCATATATATATTCAAAGATTTGCAAAAAATGTCCATGATTTTTCTAAAAATAACACACACACATACATATATATATATATATATATATATATATATTGTATATCTGCTATTTTTTGAATAACCAAAGAAATCTTAAAATGACACAGATGTGTTCCCGGTCTTAATGGATTAAATATAAAGTTATAGAACCACAGTGTGTAGAACAGTGTGTTGTACTCACAGGCTGCTGTATATGAGCTCCAGTCAGCCTTGCTGAGAGAGGCTCTGGTGGTCAGCAGAGCTGAGGTCAGAGGTCAGATGAGACTGACTGAGCAGCAGGCCTGATCCACTGAGTCACCTGCTGACCACTGTCCTGATGACACTGAACACACACACACCACAGTTACACACTGTCCTGATGACACTGAACACACACACACACACAGTTACACACTGTCCTGATGACACTGAACACCACACACAACACAGTTACACACTGTCCTGATGACACTGAACACACACACAACACAGTTACACACTGTCCTGATGACACTGAACACACACACAACACAGTTACACACTGTCCTGATGACACTGAACACACACACAACACAGTTACACACTGTCCTGATGACACTGAACACACACACAACACAGTTACACACTGTCCTGATGACACTGAACACACACACACACACAGTTACACACTGTCCTGATGACACTGAACACACACAACACACAGTTACACACTGTCCTGATGACACTGAACACACACAACACAGTTACACACTGTCCTGATGACACTGAACACACACACAACACAGTTACACACTGTCCTGATGACACTGAACACACACAACACACAGTTACACACTGTCCTGATGACACTGAACACACACAACACAGTTACACACTGTCCTGATGACACTGAACACACACACAACACAGTTACACACTGTCCTGATGACACTGAACACACACAACACAGTTACACACTGTCCTGATGACACTGAACACACACACAACACAGTTACACACTGTCCTGATGACACTGAACACACACACACACACACACACACACACACACACACACACACACACACACACACACACACACACACACACACACACACACACACACACACACACACACACACACACACACACACACAGTCCTGATGACACTGAACACACACACACAACACTACACACTGTCCTGATGACACTGAACACACACACACACACACACACACACACACACACACACACACACACACACACACATAACACACTGTCCTGATGACACTGAACACACACACACCACAGTTACACACTGTCCTGATGACACTGAACCACACACACACACACACACACACACACACACACACACACACACAAAACACTACACACTGTCCTGATGACTACCTTTTTTTCACTGTAGAAAGCTAAATAAAAAACTAAGCTATGATAACTAAAAGTAAGACTAGAATATATTGACCATTTGTCAACAAAGTAATTTTATGTTGGCTGCGCTCAGGTGTTGCGCACTGAAAATAGTGGATCTACAAACTCACAGAACGCATAACGCTGCAACGCGTTTGTAGATCGGCTATTTTCAGCATGCAACCACAGTGTGAAATCAGCCGTTACGATGCCATCAAGGCACCGCCACAATACATTATAGTCGACTATATCTAGCTCATCAACCTTGGAGGTAGATGAGCAGCAGAGACCCGGGTTACGGATCCCAGGGCATTACACACATCTACATACAATAGGGTCATGTCAGAACTTGTCAGAATTGGACCCCCAAATTGATATGTATTTGGCCGCGGGACCCCCATCTGAAAACGTTTTGTGCCAGGGACCCCCAGAAGAGAAGATTTGTGTACAAAAACACTTTCAATATTTTCAAAAATTGAATAGCCAACGTATAAAATATGGATAAAGGGGTTCAAATGATGTGTGATCCTACATTTAAAAAAATGCTTTTCGGGAAAATGGTGGATCAGAATACACAGAAAAAGTGTCTTGAAAACGTTTCTGTAGAAACCAATGGGTGACCTCACTGTTCCCTTCGTCCATATTTGTTTACAGTCTATGGGTGCAACTCACATTGACTCTCCTGTGGCTGCTCTTGATGGTTCTGATCTCCTGTAGGAGGCGCTCCATCTGCTCCTGGTTCAGGAGTCGTACCGACAACCCTGTGAGGTCCTGGCTCATGGAGTTTGGACGAGAGACGCACTGAGAGTTCTGGGGTTTCACAACAAAAGAAGTTGTCTTACAGTGCCATCTAGTGGCTTTCTGGTATACCTGCGGTGCCTCTATGCATTCTAAAAGGAGATGATACTGAGTAATACTTGCAGTGGTGGAAGGAAAAAAAATGAAAATCTTCATATATTTTTAAAGTGAACATTTATAACTCAAATCTTTGCTTCTGGGGTTATACAAATGTCTTCTAAATCCTAACAGTTTAAAAAT
Source organism: Gymnoscopelus braueri (assembly GCF_963280865.1). Lineage (NCBI taxonomy): Eukaryota > Metazoa > Chordata > Actinopteri > Myctophiformes > Myctophidae > Gymnoscopelus > Gymnoscopelus braueri. Next base: position 13,092,055 of record NC_137613.1, read on the forward strand.
ATATATATTTTGCTATAATCAGTGTTTCTCAAACTTTTTCATGTCAAGGCCAAGCGTCCCCATAATGTTATGTATTTGGCCGCGGACCCCCATCTCAAAATATGTTGTTCCAGGGACCCCCCCCCCCCCCCAGAAGCAAAGATTTGAGTTAAAATTGTTTGCCGCTTTAAACAATATATATATATATTCAAAGATTTGCACACATTTTCACAATAAAAAAAAAATAGCACATCTAAAAGTGCTGCGCTATGAGCTTGCATATCTGCTATTTTTGAAGTATAAAATAATGGTTAAAGTGGTTAAACAGATGGTTTTAATGGGTTAAGTAAAAGTATCAGTACCACAATATAGAAACACAGAGTTAAAAGTAATATGCCTGCATTCACAATCTTACTTGAGTAAAAGTATAAAGGTATGGTCTGCTAAATGCCTACATTGTGGTATTGGTATCAAAATATGCTTACAATGACAAACGTAAAAAAATTGTCAAACTTCATCGACAATAGCAGATCTACAAGCTCACAACGCGTGAGCTTGTTCTACAAACAGCTAAGCAGTCTGCAAGACATTTCAGATTGAGAATTGAACCTTTACTTTTATGAAATTATCAGAGAATAATAGGGTTTTATGGCAGATGCTTCTGAACATGTATTGTATTGTTATTTTTGACCCATTCTAATTCTCTTTAATCTTATAAAAAATGACTGAAATCAGTAGTGGTGACTATAGGTCTGTCACAATTATTACATAATCGTCTAATCGCTATTATTTTTGCATAATCGTCATAATCGTTTCCATGTTGAAAAATGTTCATGCATTTTCACATATAAAAACATTTTGAAAGTATAAAATAATTAAATATGTCAGTAATGTCTTGAATATTTAAGTCATATCTGCCCTGAGCAATGTGTGATTATGAAACCTAAAAAGCAAATAGAAATTTCATTTTTATTCATATGTTCCAATGTTTAAAAACACAATTAAATCGTTAAAAATCGCAATTATTTGTGTGACAATTAATCATCAACTTAAATGTTGTAATGGTGACAGCCCTAGTGGTAACTGAGAACTTTAAAATCCATGTGTTCACAAATGCAGTGGTGTAAAGTAACTAAGTACATTTACTCAAGTCTGTACTTTTTTTTAGGTCCTTTTACTTTAGTGGAGTATTTCCAATTTTCAACACTTTCACTTCTACTCCATACTCAAAGGCAAATATTGTACTTTTACTCCATTACAATTATTTTAAAACTTTAGTTACTTTGCAGATCCCTCTAAAGTGGTTCAAATAAAAAAAATGTCTCAGTCTTAATGGGTTAAGAGGGAATGGTTAAGGAAGCAGAACCCAACCCCCAGTAGTACTGACATGTGTGGTGCTGGCCGCCAGGCTGCCGTGTGCCGCCTCCAGCTGTCCGTTGTACAGCAGGGCTCTCAGGTCGGCTCCGGTGAAACGCTCCGTGGCGGCGGCCAGCTGCCCCAGGTCCACGTCATCGGCCAGGGGCAGGCCCGCGCTCAGAGCCCTGAGGATCTCCACACCATCCTCCTGAACCCGCCGCCAGAGGAAGAGACACACAGAGAGAGAGAGAAGGTTTTAAGGTGGTTATAGATCCACACCGAAGGCAGTTCATTTACATTAACCACTGACTTGAACCCTATAGCGTCCCTATAGAGGCTATGCGCGTGACATCATCGTACCCGGAAGTTATGCGGGAACACCTACTGAGTGGCAAAAAAAACTTTCTGGCCTTTACAGCCCCATACATCCAAACAGAAAAGTCCTATCTGATTGTATTAAACGACATTAAACTCACCAACACGGCAGCTGTACGGAAAGCTTTGAATTATCCTCTTTCTATCTGCAAAGTTTGTGTTTCATAAAAATCCACCGTAGAGACATGTTATGAGCTACTTTCTGTCAATGAATTCCGTGCAGGTGATTATTTTTCTAAGTGTCAGAGTTTGGAAGCGCTCGTTTTACAATTAACGCAACGTCCCGCTACCTCCTGCATTATGTGACATTTAGGTGGTACGCAGGACCGTTGAGTGATTTCCAACGAGCGCTTCCAAACTCCAACGCTCCATGCTGCTCAATGTTTTGCCACTCAGTCTAGATGAGGGGGGCGTGTTCCTTACTTCCTTCACAGGTTTTACCAATGATACTAATGAAGGCTCTGTTCCATGTAGCACAGTGGTTCTCAAACCTTCTAATTTTAAGGACCCCCATAACTCTGAGAGTGTACAAATGGAACCAAATGGACCCTTACGGGTCCTTTTAAGGTGCCATTTGGAACCCCCTCAACCAAACTTAGAACCATGAGGGTCCCTGGACCACACTTTGAGACCCACTTGTGCAGCAGAGTGTTTCCAGTGAGCCAACATGCAACAATATCAGCACCCTGACTCTGTTTGACCAGAATGGAACAGAGCCTTCATTAAGTATCATTGGGTAACACCTGTGAAGGAAGTAAGGAAGAGGCCCAATTTCTCTCCAAAATGGCTGCTGTGCATAGAGCTTATTCTGGGAGGCGAACAGTTGCTGATCTATAAGCTCACAACAATCTATAAAACTCATGATCTACAATCTATATAAGATCTATAGGCTCACAAAGCTTGTTAGGCGTCGCGATGCGTCTCGTTGTGAACTTAGCTTATAGAACTTAGAACTTAGCTTGGCTATAGCTTGGGCAAAGATATGTGGTGTACAGGGGAAGTCCTGGGGGACAGCGGTCGACTAAGTATAAAGGGTTCATAATGTTTTAAGTTGTCTTCCACCTACTTTTTAAAAGTGTTCTACTATACCAACTGTTTTGTCTTTGTGAATCACTGTGTGACCTTACATGGTTTCTATGTTTCTGTCGGGTGGAAACTTCATCATTATGTCCAAAACTGTTACTTTTCAGGATTCACATTCAAAAGCATCAAAAGTAGCAGATCTACAAGCTCAGAAGGCGTTTTGTGTGACGCTGTAGTAAAGATCAAGTAGGGTGTTAAAATAATGGATGATAAGAGGTTTCTGCCCGACAACAACGATATAATAAGCATGTTAAATGGTTGAAATATTAGTGTGCTAAAACAGTGATCATTATGAGTGGGTGTATGATATTAAACAGTACAGACCAGGTCCTGGGGAGGGCAGTAGAGGGACTTGTCCAGTCTACCATCCACCCATCCAGTCATTTGGCTGACGGCTGACGGCGCACGCTCTGCTGCGACGACACGGGTCTGTTCGCTTATTGTTTAGTTTTTGTTTAGTCTTTTAGTTTGTTTAGCGTTGCGTCCAGTCTTTTTGTCTGAGTCCCCACTGTCTGGCTAAGCACATCATGCTGGACATGTACAGAATAACCTGGATTATATTTATAATCCTCTGGATCATAAATGACAGCTCCGCGGTGGCCCCGAACCTAGCCCAGTGTTAGCAACGGGGGTTAGCGGTGGCTATGGAGGAACACTCAGCTACACCTACAGCCGAGATGATCTACTCCAACTACGGTCCTCTATCCTCTGCAACATGGGACCGGTGGGTATACCACCGGAGATCCGTCCAAGGAAAAGGGGGAGACGGGGGGGTGTCCGTACCAGACTGAGGAAGCGTCGCTTCAGACCCCATCTCCCCTCCATCATCTTGGCCAATGTTCGCTCTGTGAGGAACAAGATGGACTTATTACACGCCCGGTGCCGTCTGGAGAGAGCCTACAAGGAGGCTTGTATCATCGCCCTGACTGAAACCTGGCTCGATGAGGACATACTGGACTCTGCTGTCAGCCTGGACGGATTCACCGTCATACGGGCAGACAGGACAGATCAGTCGGACAAGGATGGTGGTGGGGGGGTCTGCATCTACGTGAACAACAGGTGGTGTAACAACATCAAGATCCACAACACAGTCTGTACACCTAACATGGAGATGCTAACCCTGTCACTTCGCCCTTTTTATCTCCCAAGAGAATTCCCAACTGTGGTTATCGGGTGTGTTTACATCCATCCCAAAGCCAACTGTAGGATAGCAGCAGAGCAGGTAGCCGAGGCAGCTAACTCTCTGATGGCTAGGTACCCTGAAGCCCCGGTGTTCTTTATGGGAGATTATAACAGCTGTAGACTCGAGGGGGTTTTGCCCCCTTTCCATCAATATGTGGACGTTCCCACGAGGAAAGAACGTACCTTGGATCTATGTTATGGAAATATTGATGATGCTTTTAGTGCGAGAGCGCACTCTCCACTCGGACGCTCAGACCACAACTAAAGCCAAATTCCATTCCCCAAAGCTCGGTCACTCGCTCACTCTCCTCGCTTCCTCCACTCGCGCCTAAGCCCCGCCCCTGAGAGGAGCCGAGGATTATTTGCGAGGACGGAGTGGTCGAGTGGTTGCCGTCGGACTGCACTGGGTCCGTCATTTCAAAGCGACGGCAAATTCCGCGATCACTTATGACGTCTCAAACAGCTGGACCAGAGCCGTGGATGAAAATATACATGCATAGAATAATATGCAGGTATAGAATAATACAGAATATAAGAATAGACAATTCATCAATGTGGATGGCCACATTGTTATCTTTATAGTTAACATTTTGTGCAAAGCCATTTATTCCTGAAATAGTGAACGAAGCGCCAGTATGAGCAAACATTTATGAATTAAATCCTGACCCATCCCTCTTTTTGCTCGTACAGTCCCCAGACCCCCCACCCCCCGCAGCAGTCCCGCACGGCACTGCTGCTTATAACAGCCACCTTATATTACAGAGTATGTCTGACTCTGAATTACATCATTCATGCAGGGTGGCCGTACGTCCTCTTTTACCCGGACATATGCTCTTTTGGGGGGCTGTCTGGGGGGTTTTATAAAATCCTTCAAATGTCCGGGGTTTTGAGAGTTTGGGTGATATCCCCCCACTTCTGGGACGAAGAAAAAAGAAAAAAACTCAGACGATTTTGTGATTTTGCTTGATATTGTTTGATAGCGAAATAAATCATGACATGAAAGAATACCCTTCACAGCTAATAGAGAATTAACGTTTTTAAGAATCGGTTCAGAATTGAATGAGTACGGCTATAGTTAAAGCGTAAAGTGTCCTCTCCTATATTCAGTCTATATATAAATACAATACATTATTTTAAACATAATCTTTGTCACAGTAATTTATAGTAGTCCATGCACTGCATTGAGGCATGCAAGGAGAGAAATGAACTATCAGCTTTTGAGACAGAATAAGTGTGCACAATATATTACAATGTATATAATTGTATTATGCTTTATATCATACAACGCCATAAAGCCAGTGGCTTGTTGCGTCTTTTCTGTTAATTTACACTGTGTGTGTGTGTGTGTGTGTGTGTGTGTGTGTGTGTGTGTGTGTGTGTGTGTGTGTGTGTGTGTGTGAGATGCGCAACGAGTGATCGGCGGGGGCGAAGGGGTTTTGGCATGGTTTTGGGTTTCAAGCATTGTTTGTGTGGCCACATGTGGAGGAGGACCATGTATACGTCACGGGAGAAGGGAAAAAACAAAAAAAACGTGTACACGTGATGCGGAAGTCTGCCGCGGAGTAGCTGTGGAGAGTGGTCGAGCCTACACTTGATGTACACTCGCTAAATGCGGAAGTGGAGAGCCTCCTCGGCTCCTCCACTCGACTCCACTCGCCTCCTCCAAGAAGCAACTGAATAATTGGACCCTGACTACTTCCGGTTTGGAGTCGGAGTGACCGAGTGGGAGTGAGCGAGTGGCCGAGATTTTCGGGTTTGGAATTTGGCTATAGTCTTTCTGCTTCCGCACTACAAGCCGGAGCTGAAGCGATCCAAACCGCAGACCCACTGCGCCCCCCAGTGGTCGGAGGACGCAATCGCACAGCTGCAAGGCTCTCTGGCATGCACGGACTGGGACGTCTTCCAAGGCGACCTGGATGAGAAGGTTTCCGTGATCACCGACTACATCAAGTTCTGTATCACCACCACTATACCCACAAAGACAATAAAGAAATATCCAAACTCCAAACCATGGATTACTCCTCATATTAAACATAGTCTCAGAGAAAAGCAGAAGGCATTTCAACGCCAGGATTGGGCCGCCCTCAAAATTATTGATGGGCAAATTAAGAATGAAATTCTTAATGCCAAACTCAAATACAAAAACAGTCTAGAACAGGAGTTTAGTAACATGAACACAAAACAAGCTTTCAATAAAGTCAAAATTCTAACCGGTGGTGAGACAAGACAAAATATCTGCACAACCCCAGATCCTACCACCTTTGCAAACACACTGAATACTTTTTATAAACGTTTTGACAGTCAGGACTACTCTGCTGCCTGTGAGGAACTATTGGGAGCCCTCCCCTTCCAGGAGCCTTCACATCCCCCATTCACCCAGGAGGATGTACGACAGCTGCTGGCCAGGTGTAAGCCTGGCAAGGCGCCAGGGCCGGATGGCATCTCGGCGAAGGTGCTCAAGCTCTGTGCCATGGAGCTCTCCCCCATCCTTCACTCCATCTTCTGGGAATCCTACAGGACAGTGTCTGTACCCACCCTCTGGAAAACATCCACCATCATACCGGTACCCAAGAAACCCCGCCCCTCAGAACCCAACCACTATAGACCTGTTGCACTAACATCAATAATGATGAAACTCATGGAAAGACTGATACTGAACATCATCCTGCCAGCTGTCAGGTCACAGCTGGACCCGTATCAGTTTGCCTACAGGGCCAAGAGGGGGACAGAGGATGCTGTGGCATGCCTCCTTCATCCCCTTCTACAACACCTGGATTCATCAAAGGACAATTTTGCCTCTATTCTTTTTGTTGACTTTAGTTCTGCCTTTAACACCATTCAACGCCATCACATGATCAAGAAACTGCATCACCTCAGCATCCCCCCACTCCTCATCCACTGGATTCACAGTTTTTTGAGTAATAGACCACAAACAGTTAAAGTAGGCTCATCATTTTCATCAACTGTCATTACCAACACAGGTGCCCCTCAGGGCTGTGTTCTCAGTCCCTTCCTCTACACATTATACACAAATGACTGTTTCAGCCCCTCACCCACCAACATCACATACTTGAAATACTCTGATGACACTGCCATTCTTGGACTGCTCAATGACAATAACTCTATCACGGACTTCCATAACACCATCTCTCATTTCACACAGTGGTGCACTGACAACTACTTAGAGTTGAATGTGGCCAAAACAAAAGAACTGGTCATTAACACAACCCAAACTGGACTCAACCCACTCCTCATTCATGGTAAAACAATAGAACAGGTTGACAGTTTCACATATCTTGGACTCACACTGGACAACAGACTCAGATTTGATCAACACATCACATCTATCCATAAACGTTTTCAGCAAAGACTTTATGTGATCCGCAAGTTACGATCATTATCTGTTGCCCCTCATCTTCTGCTATTTATACTGTACAAAAGTATCATTCAACCCGTTTTGTTGTATTGTTCCGCATGTTTTTTCACTGTCCATGCCAAACAGAAACAAACTTTACAGTATCACCCGTATTGCCTCCAAAATCATCGGACTTCCCATACCCACACTTGCTGATATGAACAATAAGGCCATCACACGCTTAGCACTTTCAATAACAAATGACACTGATCATCCCCTGTATCGCTACTTTGACCTCATGCCATCTGGTCGGAGATACAGAACCTTAAAATGGAAAAAGGTTACTTTTAGCAGGAGTTTTGTCCCCTCAGCCATCGCGGCATTAAACCAACTGCCCCGTCCATAAGAGGGTTTTTCTGTGTACAGTGGGGACCTCATGTCTTTGTCTTTGTGATATGTTGTTTTTGTTGTTATGTTTGTTTTGTTGTTTTTGTTGTAACGAACAGACCTGTGAAGACAATTTTCCCCTTGGGGACAATAAACGATATTATTATTATTACCAGGTCTCAGCAGGGCCGGGTCTATCAGGTCTGGTCCACTGCTGGCTGCGAGCACATACACACCTGATAGCAAAACACAACACAAATATTTTCACTCAAATGATCTGTATTGTGGACCGGACCGCTGGTGTAACGGTCCGGTCCAGGCACCTATAGGCTCCAAAGTAGACTGACAGCACGTCGCGAGTTCGAGTCCCAATCCCTACGGCCTTTTGCTGCATGTCACTCCCCATCTCTCTACCCATTTCCTGTCAGACTACTATCCTATCAATAAAGGCATAAAAGCCCCAAAAAGTCTTCTTTAAACATATATATATGTATTAATGGGGATACCTGGTGGCTCAACCACTTAATACACTGTTTCCCAAACCACAGCACCGTCACCACCACGTCACTGCTACCAGTTTATACAGTTACAGGCACTAGAATAAAGCCTTGTTTGATTGATTGATTGAATACTTTATTAGTCAGAAATGTAAACAGCATGTGGTACAGTCAGACATTAAAACTAAAAGGATAACACAAAAAATTGTGGTCCTATGTATTCAATTTATCAATACTAGACCATACCCGGTGAAGGGCGCAGACGAAAGTAGTTGCAAACTTGGGGTTATTGCACGTCCTGTAGCGCGGTCCCCCCGCGGGTCCCCCCGCGGCACCCCCCGCGGTCACCCCTCCCCACGTCAACCCCCACACACCCCCCCCCCCCCCCACGGGCAACCCCCCACACACCCCCCCGTCGCGGAACCCCCCGGGTCCCGTCGCAAACACACACACACACGCAACGTTTAGCACGACACACATACGCGGCCGTCGCGCGAACACAAATAATGTACATTTTGACACGTGCCTCCCCAACGTGCATACACGGCCGCGGAGGCGAGTGTTCTGTGTGTGCAACAGTGTAACGCTGTGGTGTGTGCAACAGTGTAACGCTGTGGGGCTGTAGATGCGACGCATGCGCACACACAGAGCCAGCGTGTGTGTCGCGGCTGGATTGGATGCGACGCATGCGCAGTTTGATCGGGCACAGACGAACGGCCCACCCAAGACGGACGGACGGACGGACGGACGGACGGACAGACAGACAGAGGTTACTCAAATTATAGGAAGATAGCATAGCATACAAAATTAGCACAATAATACATGTCATCAACAAATACATAAGAGATGGAAAATGACATTTACCTCCCCTTGTGGTCTCCTGATAGATGTTTTTTTCAGGCCAATTTTTGAAAGAAATCAGTGTTACACATCCTTTAATGGATGGTGTTTCAGGACATTCCACATGTTGGTGGCAGAGCAGTAGAATGAGAACTTTGCCATGTTTGTTCTAGGTGTGGGTGCTACCAGATCATGGTGGCTCCCTCTAGTGGTGTGGCTGTGGGAGTCACTCACTTTGGAGAAGTAACTTCAACAGGTATGAGGGTATTGAGGGCACTGAGGGAAATGTCTCTTTGTCTATCTTAAGTGCTGCAAGGCAAGAAGTCAACAGCTTAAGCTGGTGAAATTCTCACAGAAAACTTCAAGGGTTCACTGGTGAAGACATCAGGTTCAAATCTTACTCTGTTATTTTTGTACTTTACCTTGTAAGGACCTGAACGGGGGTGAAACCTTTAAAAAATATTCCAAGGGCTCTGAGCTCATATGAGCGTCATGCCATACATACATGGTTTATACTATACATTAAATTCTTAATACCTGTGGTGTAAAGTAACTAAGTACATTTACTCAAGTACTGTACTTAAGTACACTTTTGAGGACTTTTTACTTTACTGGAGTATTTCCAATTTTCATTACTTTCACTTCTACTCCACAACATCTCAAAGGCAAATATTGTACTTTTACTCCACTACAATTATTTACTTTGCAGATTTTGTTATAAAAACAATTATTACAAAACATACAGTAACTACTTCAACCCTATATACATTTCGACCATTTGAAAATAGCCGATCTACAAGCTCACAATGCGTCGCATTGTGAGCTCACAATGCGTCGCATTGTGAGCTTGTAGATCTGCTATTTTCAAAAGATTTTCATACATTTGAAAACTTGAAATGGGACATTCTGCATAATGAGTACTTTTTCTTTTGGTACTATCCCAAAATGTTCTATTTTCTATATAGAAAAAGCATTTCTATATTACAGTATTGATATTTTAACTTTAGTAAAAAAATGTAGTACTTTGCTGCTTACATTTTGGCTATTACAGTGTAAAATATGCTGTTTGTTAACATAAATAATGATTATTAACATATTAAAGCTGCTCTATAGGTAACGTTCCTCCTCTGACCCGGATTTTAACCTGGTTTCCTGCACCAGTGCTGACATGTGTACCATTGAGGGTCAGCCCTGGTAAGGACATAGTGACATGTTTACCATTGAGGGTCAGCCCTGGTAAGGACATAGTGGTGTACAGTGTCTGAAAGGAATCTTATAGGACAGCGACTCCCAACCTGTGGGCCGGGGACCACTGGTGGGCCATCAGGTTCATTGCAAATGGTCTCCGAAATAATTTAATTGGCAAAACACAAAGATTTGATTGATAATATAACATTAACATTGAAAAATGTATGAAAAAGGTCATGGTATTTATCATTGTGATACCGATAAATAGGAACTTAAAGTATAAAACGTTATTTCAATTGAACTGAGCTGGAACACAATCATTAAAATAAACGTGCTCTGAAAATGCACGTGGATCAGGGTCCACTGGAAAATCATCAAAGTGTTCGCGGCCAACCCATCTGAAGTGGTCAGATGGGTGGGCCGCGAACACTTTGAAGATTCTCAAGTGGGCCCTGATCCAGAAAAGGTTGTGAACCGCTGTTACAGGAGGAACAGGAGGTACAGTAAGCAGCCTCAGGCATTAATCACATCCAACATTTAGCCAAGGTTGTTGTAATTACATAGATTATATGTACTGTCATCACCAATTAATATATGAATGAATATACTGTACATCTATATCACCAATTAATATATGAATGAATATACTGTACATCTATCACCAATTAATATATGAATGAATATACTATACATCTATCACCAATTAATATATGAATGAATATACTGTACATCTATCACCAATGAATATATCAATGATACTAATGAACAGTGTAATATATCAACAGTGAATATTAAAATTAATATTATGTACAGTATCAACAGGCCTTCTGGGTAATATATGAACAGTCTATTAAAAAAAGCAATGAATATATGACTGAACATAAAGTAACACTAGTTAGGAAAGAGGGTTTAATATGAAAGATAAAGTTTAATCATCATCACCATAACATGAATTAGAAGAAACTGCAAAAACTATTTACAAGCGATATTTACAGACTGTTTGTTTAAACTGAACGAATAGACGTTCTTCCTTAATTAGACATTTAGCAACGAAAGATAAAGCAGGTGAGCTTTCATATGAGAGAGAGCTACCCTCTATACAATTAACTACCGGGATTAACACCACTATATTAAAAGGTGTATGTCTGACTCTTACATACAGTATGTGACCAAATATTACATGTACATAAGATTCAGAAATGTTGCACTTAGGTTATATATACTCAAGTTACCAATTAGATATTGTATCTACAAACTTTAAAACAATACAGATTTACATTAAAAAAAATATGTTGCTCTTCCAAACTGACACATAGGCTGACTGTTCTGTACAGCAGCTAAAAACTTAAATGCCCTGAACCTCTGCTCTCCTTTCTTCCCCCATCACATGTACTCACTTCTAAACTTCTACAGTTTTTCCATTAACTTCAGACGTTTGTCCAGTGAGTGCATATAGATACACCTCCTCCAGCACTGAATAACGGCTGTGGCTCTCCTTTAACTTTTGTCTCAGTGTTGTCATCTCTCTGTTCTTCTCCCCCAGCTGTCTGTTAAACTCTCTCTGCATCTTTGTGTTTGAGATCATGATGTTCCTCTGGATCTCAGGCAGGAGAACCTTCATCAGGTTTCTCTCTGCTTCCACTCTGGCCTCTGCTTTGTAGGTCTCTCTCATCTCCTCTATGTCCTGTGTGTGTCTCTCTTCCCTCTCTCTCCTCTCATTCTCTCTCTTTGCTCTAAACCTATCGAGCTTTCTCTCCATCTCCTCTCTCTTCTCAGACTCCCTCCTCAGCTCTCCTTCCAGCTCTCTTTTCTTCTCTTCATCCCTCTCCTCCCTCATTTGTCTCTCTAGTTCACTCGTTCGATGGTCGATCTTCATGATGTCTCCCTCGTGCTCTTGGATGGATCCCTCTATCTTCCTCAGAGAGTCTTTCAGCTCCTTCTCAAACCTCTCCCTCATCTCCTGCTCCTCCATGTGTCTCCTCTCCTCCAAGTCCCTCTGAATCTTTCTCTCCATCTCTCTGACCTGGGCCTCTGCCTCCTGGTAGGTCTGAGTGCTGTAGAAGCTCTCTGTGTTTCGTGCCACCATGCTCTCTATCTTCTCCAGCAGCTGTGAAACCTGACCAGCATTCCTGCTGTCTGTAATGTTGAGGACGTGGCATCTGTTCCCACATTTGTCTACAAGCTGCTGATGTTCCTGACTGCCTGCTTGGAGAAACTCCTCAACACTCTGCTTTTTCATACTGTCAGTGTGGATAATGATGGCAATGCTGTGTTCCCAGCAGCTCTCTCCAAATGCCTCCTGCATCTTCTCCATCATCCCTCTCACCTCTCCTTCAGAGGCCTCTGCTGGTATGACCAGGAGGAAGGCATGGGGACCCGGGGCGGACAGACGCACACACAGCCCCACATCCTGCCTTGTGTCCTCCAGTGAGCGTCCAGAGAAGTCTGGAGCGTCCACCAGCACCAACCGTCTCCCACAGACGTCACCCTCTCTCCTCCTACTCCTCTGGCTCAGTTCAGAGGAGCTGGCCTCAGCACCAAACACCTCCCTGCCCAGGATGGTGTTTCCTACTGCGTTCCTCACAGCTATAGTCCTCCCCAGTAGCACCAGTCTCAGTTCAGACATAGAGGGAGACACTGGTGAGTCAACAATGTTGTCTGCTGCCACTAAAAGATAACACAATGGAAGAATAGAGTGAAAATGCCACATCATAAGCGTTGTTCAGAGACTATTTGCATGCATAGTGTGAAAGACTCATAATTGCTGTCCTGTTTTGGGACAAATTGGTCATCTTCAGACATGTTTGATAACCCTAACTCTTAATTGTATCATACTATAAATGATAAAATCAACTAATTTGTAAAGAAGCGGTTGGTGACCCAATGTGTGTCAGAGGAAACACATGGTAGTCTACACCACCAGACCAATAGTGGGGGACTTGGCAACAACAGGGAACACAAAGCACATTTGATTTTGGCAATGACAAAATTGGAAGAGAAAATGGGAACAAATAGCAAGAGAAAAAGACAACCCATTTAGGGCGGGAACCCCTATTTGTAACTATACCTTTCAAGACGGTAACCCTTTTTGGGGTTCTTGTTGCCATGTACAGAATATAGCAACATACATTTTGTGCTTTTCAGAAAGCTTAGGTGGTGTTTATGTTGGTTAGCTTAATGTTTGTTATATATTTGTCTTTATTCACTAAGTTTAAACTGTGTAAACTAATTGCACTTAAATGTTTTGAGATTAAAAGGTACTGTATAATGTTCCTTGCTAGACTATTTGTAAAAGCAGCATAGACTCACTATCTGGAGCTCGATCCTTACTGCGTCTCCTCTTCCTCACTGGTAGAGAGGAGTCTTCATCTGTGGTCTCTCCACCCACTGCAACACAACACAGACATCAATCAAACAGTCCAGGTGGATTAAATACCAAGGAGAGCTAGTGAAATGTTCATGTGTTTTTACACCCTTATTGACAGTCTTAAGGTCTGACTACACTACTATAGGTGAGAGGGTCCATGGACAGCAGATGGTTGAGATTATACTACAATTTGGTGTCTGCAGACACACATGCATTGAAGAGCAAGACTCAAGAGCAATACAGGCTACGCTCAATACTATAATACTCATCATCTAACAACCTTCTTCCAGAAAACTTAAGGATTTGTGAGAAGATGTTTACTGTAGTTTTACTCTATCTTGCGTCAGTTATTTCTGTTTATTCCTGTTATACTCTGACGGCCAGAAATTCTAATAAATTCCATCAACAAAGCTTCGAGAAGTATTTTTTATTTACTTTTGTATTCTGCAGTTCAAGTCCTTTATCGTCACATGATATAATACAGCAGGTATAGCGATGAATATCCTTTCATTATCTCCTCAAACAAAGCGTCTATTTTTCTTTTCTAACACAATAGCAGTCAGTGGGCGTGTCCGCACATAAAGTACACACAATCACACAATCTGAGATGCACAGACATGAGCTGGTGATGAAATGTACATCATTATGTAGATTTAGCATTTCTTGTCAATAGAACAAGTATAAGCATAGAAAGTTAAGAGTTTCATTTATAACACATTTTAAAGGCAGGCTATGAAACTGAATGCATGACCAGAATGAATAGTGTAACATCATGAAGTTCAACAGAAATTGAAAGAGTAACATGGACTCACAGTCTGGAGGAATCCATGGCATACTGCGTGTCCTCCTCAGTGGAAGAGTGGAGTCTGTGTTCTCTCCATCCTCTGCAACACAACATAAATAGTCAATGTATTGACAATAGTAAGAAAAAAAGAAAGGGGTTACTGGGCTATTAAATGAAACTGGATGTATTTTACAGTACTTTTGCACGTTTGATTACTAACTTTCTGGAGGAATGTTGATGCTCCATCTCCTGATTGGTAGCTTGGGGCCTGCTGTAGAGGTAAACCCACTCTCTATAAGACAATACAACTATTTATCAACTTACTAATGTTGACGACACACATAAAGGAAATATATTTCAGATTACTGGCCAGTCTTTTTGTCTGACTCAGTCCTCAGTTTCTCTAATTCAGTCAGATCATGATGCCAGATCTGCTGAGCTGCAATGACAGGTTGAAGATATACAGTACTTATGTTTTCATGAACCACTGAAAAAATAATCTAGGGAGATGAGGTTATTACATTTTATAATTCAATTAAGGACATATATTTCATTTTACTGACCAGTCTTTTGGTCTGATTCAGTCCTCAGTTTCTCTAATTCAGTCTTCAGATCACAGATCTGCTGCGCTGCAATGTTGAAGATATACTTATTATATTAAAAAGTATTCATTATTTAATATACAAATAATCCAGAGAGATTAGGTCTCTCTTTTTTTAATAATCAATTTCTCACCAAGCTGTTTGTTTTCAGTGATGACATCATCCCATTGCTTTTTCATCGTCTTCAGCTCTTCATCTTTCTGATTCAGTTGTTGGTCTCTTTCTGTCAGTAGTTTATTACTTTCATCCAATTCTTGGCCTTTTTCTGTCAGTAGTTTATTACTTTCATCCAATTCTTGGCCTTTTTTTGTCAGTAGTTTATTACTTTCATCCAATTCTTGGCCTTTTTCTGTCAGTAGTTTATTTCTTTCTTCCAATTCTTGGCCTTTTTCTGTCAGTAGTTTATTACTTTCATCCAATTCTTGGCCTTTTTTTGTAAGTAATTTATTACTTTCATCCAATTCTTGGCCTTGTAGTTTATTACTTTCATCCAATTCTTGGCCTTTTTCTGTCAGTAGTTTATTACTTTCATTCAATTCTTGGCCTTTTTTTGCCAGTAGTTTATTACTTTCATCAAATTCTTGGCCTTTTTCTGTCAGTAGTTTATTACTTTCTTCCAATTCTTGGCCTTTTTCTGTCAGTAGTTTATTACTTTCATCCAATTCTTGGTCTTTTTCTGTCAGTAGTTTATTACTTTCATCCAATTCTTGGCCTTTTTTTGTCAATAGTTTATTACTTTCATCCAATACTTGGCCTTTTTTTGTCAGTAGTTTATTACTTTCATCCAATTCTTGGCCTTTTTCTGTCAGTAGTTTATTACTTTCATCCAATTCTTGGCGTTTTTCTGTCAGTAGTTTATTACTTTCATCCAATTCTTGGCCTTTTTCTGTCAGTAGTTTATTACTTTCATCCAATTCTTGGCCTTTTTCTGTCAGTAGTTTATTACTTTCATCCAATTCTTGGCCTTTTTTTGTCAGTAGTTTATTACTTTTATCCAATTCCTGGCCTTTTTTTGTCAGTAGTTTATTACTTTCATCCAATTCTTGGTCTCTTTCTGTCAGTAGTTTATTACTTTTCTTCAGCTCTTGGTCTCTTTCTGTCAGTAGTTTATTAGTTTCCTCCACTGTCAGTAGAACCTGCAGATCTACAGAACATATACGTTTAGATGAACCACAGACATTGTAACGCGTGTGTGTGTTTGTGTGCGTGCGTGCGTGCGTGCGTGCGTGCGTGCGTGCATTACTCTCCTTGTGAGGGCCAAACATCCCCACAAGTATAGTATAGTATGAGAAATAGACATTGTGAGGACCATTTTCCAGGTCCTCACAAGAGAAATGGTTGTTTTATGGTTAGAAAAGATTTTTAGAGAAAAGGCTTACAATTAGGAAAAGATTATAAGTTGGGTTAAAGGTTAGGATTAGACATTTAGAGGTTAAGTTTAGGGGTTAGGATTTAAACTTAATCGCACGTCAGTGTCAGATCTAAAAACTCATGGTGTGTCTGTAGATCTGATATTTTTGGCTTTGCGGTTAAAAATCACTGTCCTAAAACCTTTATTGTCCTCACAAGTATAGTAATACAAACGTGTGTGTGTATGTGTGAGTGTGAGTGTGAGTGTGAGTGTGTGTGTGTGTGTGTGTAATTGTTTCATTGATAAATGTACATTATAATAAAGTTGAATGTATAGTTTTCGTTAAGTCTATTGTTATCCTACTTACCAAACACATGAGCTGAATTCAGTCTTCTATTCGTCTGCTCTGCTGTCTCCTTGCTGAGATAAGCTTTAGCTTCAGCTATAGCTTTTTCTATATAAAGAGAGTTAAACTGTGTTTTAATAACAACTCTTCATCATGTTATACTGACTGGATAATAAATACATTTAACATTAAATCAACTTCAGTCTTGAATACATGTACATGAAGAAGAACAGGCATGCAAGAATCTGACACATCAGATAAAAACAGACTTTGTATACCTAGTGTAAATATTATTATATTATAGTATTATATACATTACTATTATGTAAATATAAGCTGAATTACTGATTTGTGTGAATAATTATGTCACTCTCCTCCCATGGGTTCTGGGCTGAGAGTTCAAGATAACTCAACTAAATAAATAAATACAGAAGTGCCACAATGTTAATTTACATCTAATTGTAGGATGGGAAACGATTTAAGCAGCCATACCTGCCTGAGTCAAACTAATTGGACTCAGAGCTATAGGTTTAACTAAGGATAAATCAGTCATCTACACAAACATTCAGAGAGAGACACTCTCCAGACAGAAGTTATCATCTGCTCTCCCCTGTAACAGATGTTTAGTTTCCTTGTGGCTTTGTACCACAGTACAGTAAACACCAAAGGCACAGCCAGCAGCATGCATCTCCGCAAAGGTATTCACAATATTGGAAGGGGTCATTGGGGACAAAAAGCACTGTTTATTCACACTGGGTGAGTGGTTGAGAATTCTTTTTTTCTTGCACAGACTTTCATTTTCTGTTAGATAACACCTGACTTCATATAAGATATCTACGTGATATCTGATCACGCCTGTGACCTTTGAACTCTCTCTTGCAGGACAATTTAACCGATCCAGATCCCATTGGCCTTTTGAAACACTCCTACTCTAAGACGATGACTTTGTCAACTTTGTATCAGGTCAGATACATTTCTTCATAACACTAATATCACACCAGGTGTTTCACTCTATGAGAGATGTTTACATCTTCTATTAGAGGACACATTATATCATACTCTGGTTTCTGAAACAATGCATGAAATGAACTGCTCTTATTACAAGGCTAGATAATGAATTCCCCCTCTCCAGATATCTCTTAATTCTCAAGGTTATTTGATACACTGGTTCTGAGTCAGTTCAGCTCATGCTTACTCTATTGTAGTCATTTCTTTCTGCACCAGCTTCTCTTCTAACTTTGAATTCTTGCCAACCTATTTCTTCAAAATCCACACTCTCTGTGGTTCCTGTTGTTCAGGCCACCTTTAGAATGTATATGTCACAGGTAAATTGGCATTCCAAGGAAATTGGAAGGAGAGCGCTTGTTTTTAGGCGCGGGGCGGGGCTGCGAGGCGGGGCTTTGATGCGAGGACGAGGACGACAACATGGATACACATACATACCGGCCTCAGTGGCGCACTTCGATAGTCATTGGACTCCCCATCCACTACCACTGGGATTCTGGGTTTGACCCCCGCTTGGGACATTACTTTTACAAACAACCGCGGACTACTTTTTTTCGCCGATAAAGTATAGTTTTGGACCATGACGGAGGCGCGCCGACTCAGCAGACCTTGAGGCAGAGGTGTCGCGCCCGAGTGCCTCCAGGCGCGAGTGCCCGCGACGACCGGCCGATGGTCTGCTAGTCGACTAAGCGCCGTCCGAGTTATGTACCGATAGGCACAGAATCGTAAATGATGTTGTGGGGACTGCGTTTGCCCCTCTATGGTTTGCCCCAACTGCCACTCACTGCACTAACATAGCCCGCCAGCCCCGCCCCCTCAGGCTCGCCCCCTTGTGCTTCAACTGCATGGAATAAGGCTGTTCGCGGTGTGTGTGTGTGTGTGTGTGTGTGTGTGTGTGTGTGTGTGTGTGTGTGTGTGTGTGTGTGTGTGTGTGTGTGTGCGCGCGCATGGGTGTGTGCGTGCTCGTTTGTGCGCGTGTGCATGCGTGCGTGTGTGGTGTGGGACTCATGTCTGGCTTGCATTGCCCTCTAGCATTGGTTCTACAGAATTGCCTGGGGGGCAGTTTAAACAAGCGCTTCTTTTCCAATTTACCTGGAATGCCAATTTACCTGTAACATATACACAACTTTGTAGACATTTCTGTATCAGTACAATTCCACTGTAAATCACCCTTCATAATAATCCTTTGTTTCCTCTCTTACAACATGATGGGTGTTTGATGCATGTCACTGTTATTGAGAATGATAGAGTCCCAATAGTCGTTGGTGTCACGTCCACACCCATCGAAGCACGCACACGCACACACACACACACACACACACACACACACACACACACACACGTGCCAGTTTCCACTGAGTAACCACAGTATTTATTGCCTCACTCATACCATTATTCTCTGCCTGCTGATCAGCCCAGTTTAACTCTAGTCTAGCTCGCTTCAACCTGTTATTCGGAACCTTTATTTCTGCCTGTTTATGACCTCTGCCTGTATCTGGATTTGACCCTTATGCGACACGTTGTGAGCTTGTCGATCAACTATTTTCTGTGAAAACCTTCCCCACGATAAGGATGCTGAGGTTTAAGTGGTTAAATAACCTAGACACGACATAGAATTATTAAATAAATTAATCTGCAATCTCATAATTGTGTATGATAATCTGTCAATAATATAAATCAGCTTGGCTGTTAACTTAAATGACACTATTTTGTACTGTTTGGACCAGGACTGGACCCACGGACCACGGCTAGCCTTACCCCTCTTGGACCAGGCGCCATGCAGACTGCCCCCTCAGAACTCTGACCCACGCTCCCCCTTTGACTATGTCTCTGCCTGGTCCCTTTGCCCCCGGTTGCTTCTCCCCCCCAGCCTTTGTTCAATAAAACCTGTAAACCTGTTTAAATAAATAATAATGTGAAAAGGTCTTGTAGGTTTTGTATTCAAACTAAAAACATTAGTAGGCTACAAGAGGTGATTTGGGATTATCATGACCTTAAATGTTTTAGACCTGAAACAATATAAGATACAATGGCTGTTTAGAAGAAGAAAAAAAAAAAGTACAAAAGATGACAGATTATTATTATTGATTTAATTGTTAACTACTTAAACTCTATGGTTGGTTAAAACTGCAAACATTAGTACAAGAGGTGATTTGGGAAGCTCATGACCTTAATAATAACTTATATTTGTATTCATAAGAAAATTATACCATCCTTGTAATAAAATGTTAGAGTTGAAACATCAAGCAATGTAAAATACAATGTTCATTCACTGTGAAGACTTATTAGATCCATTTAATTTGTGTTCTATTATTGTGAGAACGTGATATTAATATGAAAACACATCAGAGAACATGAAGTAGAATATGTTTGATACTCACCCCAAGCTTCATATTCATAATGCATAAAAAGAAAAACACATGTGTTTAGTAAACTGATATTTTATACATAAAGATGACAGAGTGTTTTCTTATAAGTTGTTAAATAAACTGGAATAAGAAATTAAATGATTTAATAAATGAGTCTGTGAGGTTGTACATCAGCTATTTTTAATGAAGATATTTGGTATAGAGGGAAAAAGTGATCCAAGTACAGAGTTAACTCAGGTCTGTTTCACTAAGTATAGAGGGTTTAATTGGTTAAGACTCCTTCAGTTTGTATTCTGCTGATGATATGATGACAGATTATTATTAGTTTAATTGTTTAACTATTTTAACCCTATATGGTTGACCGGGGTCTCTCAGGGCTCTATAAAAGTGTCTTTTCTGTTTTCTGTGGGGAAAGCTTTCTCTGAAAATAGCTGATCGACAAGCTCACAACGTGTCACAGTAGGTAGGACACTTTGTGAGCTTGTCTATCAACTATTTTCTGTGAAAGCCTTCCTCACAATACGGATTCTGGGGTTGAAGTGGTTAAATAACCTATAGACACAACATAGAATTATTAAATAAATGAATCTGCTATCTCATAATTGTGTATGATAATCTGTCAATAATATGAATCAGTTTGGCTGTTAACTTAAATGACACTATTTTATACTGCAGTGGTTCTCAACCTGTGGGTCAAGACCCCCAGGGGGGTCCCCCATATTATTTTGGGGGGTCCCCAGATGATTAGCTTA
The DNA here is from genome assembly GCF_963280865.1 of Gymnoscopelus braueri. Lineage (NCBI taxonomy): Eukaryota > Metazoa > Chordata > Actinopteri > Myctophiformes > Myctophidae > Gymnoscopelus > Gymnoscopelus braueri. The sequence continues at coordinate 13,112,873 of NC_137613.1, forward strand.
ATGTGCAACATTGTTTTCTCACTCAACAGTAAACAAACCAACATACAGTATAAGAGTATACTCTGCATATTTCTAAAGTGATAATTTAAGGACTTTTAGGACCTTTTTAATACCTCTAAAATGAAAAGGGAAAAAATACCATTGTCAAATATTACCAAAGAAAGAGGCAAACATTGTGGAAATAGCCGATCTACAAGCTCACAACGCAAGGCATTGTGAGCTTGTAGATCAGCTATTTTCACAATATTTATCTGTGGAACCGAGTCAATTAAAATTGAATGCCTCAACTCCTACAATTACAAGAGCTTGTCAGGGTGGGGGGTCCCCAGTTCAAATATGATTATTTTGGGGGGTCCCCAGTTCAAATTTGATTCTTTTGGGGGGTCGTGGCCTGAAAAGGTCGAGAACCACTGTTGTAGAGTATATGGTATGCAGTAAGGTCTGCTACTGTACTGTAAGTACTGTACTTAAGTACAATTTTGAGGTATTTGTACTTTACTTGAGTATTTCCAATTTCCAATACTTTAACTTCTACTCCACTACATTTCAGATCCAAATATTGTACTTTTACTCCACTACATTTATTTGAAAACTTTAGTTACTGTTACTTTGTAGATTTTGATTATTATTACAAAACTTACATTAAGCACTTCAGCCCAAATACATTTCGGCCATTTGAAAATAGCGGATCTACAAGCTCACAATGCGTTGCATAGCGAAGAATTGTGAGCTTGTAGATCTGCTATTTTCAAAAGATTGTTATACATTTGAATATTTTAAATGGGACATTCTGCATAATTAGTACTTATACTTTAAGTATATTTTGATGCCAATACTTTTGTACTTTTGCTCAAGTAAATTGAGAATTCAAGACTTTTACTTGTAACATAGTATTTCTAAAATAGTGCAGATTTGATTTTACTTAAGTAAAAAACTTTGAGTACTTTTTCCACCACTGTCTTCAACACATCCTGTGTAAGAAGACATGCTCTATTAGCTCTGTGGTAAAAATGTCAGCACTTGTGCAGGTGACCTGGGTTTGAATCTCGGGTAAGACATGAAAGTTACAGAGTGCAGCTTTAATGTATCCTTTAATATGATTGGATGACTTGTCATCAATGAAGTCATCATCAGGTGTGAACTGGAGCCAAATCACACTGTGATCATTATGTTTATGATCAAAATGCCTCAAATCACATCAGAAAGACCAATAAGCTATCAGAAAGTGACTATATGGAAAATAATGAAGACTTAGATTACAGTAAACACTTATAGCCATTATATGAAAGCACAGTGTAATTTATACATGGAGAGATAAACATGATTACATAATTATATATACATATCGTTGCTGTTGGGCAGAAACCTTGTATCTCCGTATTTCAACTTTTATGTTTGTTTGTTATTTCGTAACTGAATGCCTTACTGCATCATACTACAATGTCACACAACAATTGCAAAAATAGCCGATCTACAAGCTCACAACGCGTCGCGGGTGCAGCGCTTTGTGAGCTTGTAGATCGGCTATTTTTGCTAGTTAATCTTTTTTTAAAGTGGTTAAGTTTGTGGTTTTATATATATTTGATGAATAGTATTAACAATAGCTTGTGACTATATATAATATATAATAATAACTACATTAGATCCTTTAGAACACAGTCATGTTCTTTTTTTTCCATTTCCTGAAAAGTAACAATTTTGGACATACAAGGTTTCCACCTGACAGATACAATATCACGGTTAATGATAATTAACGATGTGAGTTTGTACATCGGCTGTTTTTAATGAAGATATTTGGTATAGAGGGAAAAAGTGGTCCAAGTACAGAGTTAACTCAGGTCTGTTTCACTAAGTATAGAGGGTTTCATTAGTTAAGACTCCTTCAGTTTGTATTCTGCTATGGTGAAAACTTGATGTCAATCTGAACACATATTGGAGGCCATGAAGTAGAATTGATTTAATACTCACATTCCCCTAGTTCACGTTCACATTCATCATTCATGAAAAGAGAAAAAACACGGTTGGAATGGTTAGAAAACTGATACTTCACAAACAGAAAGATTACTAATAATTAGCAAATTGTTAAGGAACCTGAAATATGGAATGCAATAATATAATGGGTTAAATTAATCGACTATCTCAATTATTTTACAAAGTAATAGCTTGCTTCATTAATCATAATGATTCAGCATTCTAATTACAACATTCTAATTTCATTTGTGAAGTGACTAAATGTCAGCTTAGAGATACAATTCTACACTATAGTATATATTAAAGGGGTAGTTCACCCCCCAAATAACTTTTTTTCTATTGATTACTCACCCCATGGAGCCTTGAATTCATGGATATTTTTTTGTTTTTGTCGCATTCCTTCCTTTATTATTTGATTATAATAAATTTAGCCCCATTGATTCCGGTAGGAGACACAAATGCATTTGTGTCTCCTACCGGAATCAATGGGGACACATTTATTATAATCAAATTATTGGCTTAGGAATGTGACAAAAACAAAAACATATCTATGAATTCAAGGCTCCAGATGGTCAGTAATCAATAGAAAAAAAGTTATTTTGGGGGTGAACTACCCCTTTAAGAGTGAAACATTTGCATCTGCTATGACAGATTGGTTTATAGTAAAATGATCAGTTTCATAGTAAAAAGAAAGTGTTCAGTACTTGAATCAATCTATTGTCTGATGTCAAGATTATTTGCTATTCACGTCAACTGTTTCTGCAGTCCATGCCATTTATTATTAACCAGCCTTGTGGGCACCAACTTGTCATATTTTTAATGTTGCACAAAACGTTCACCTCCACACTACTCAGGAATCAAGTTTATCCTCCATAATAATCTTCTTCATTCATTTAATCTTCCTCAGTATGCCATCATTTATATCTGGTATTAACATGCATTCTGTATCTGTATATGTTAACCCTTTAAGACCGGGAACGCATCTCTGTCATTATAAGATTGTTTTGGCTATTCAAAAATAGCAGATATGCAAGCTCATAGCTCTATGAGCTTGTAGATCTGCTATTTTTTTAAAACATTTGAACATTTGTGCAAATCTTTGAATATGTATTTTTTTAAGCAAACATTTTTAACTCTGTTACAACTTCTGGGGGTCCCTGGAACAAAATATTTTGAGGTGGGGGTCCACGGCCAAATACATATCATTTTGGGTGGTCCTTGACATGAAAAAGTTGTGGAACCACTGATATTATAGCAACATACGTTCAAAGATTTGAGATAAAAATGTTTGCTTTAAAAACATATATATTCAAAGATTTGCACACATTTTCCAAAAAAATGGCAGATCTACAAGCTCAAAGCGCAGCACTCGGTGCCGTGCTATGAACTTGTATATCTGCTATTTTTGAATAGCCAAAGAAAACTTAAAGTGACACGGATGCGTTCCCGGTCTTAATGGGTTACGGGAGAAAACATGTTAGTGCAATATGTAAACACATAGGATGGATCGTGATGGGTTAAAAATGATTACATAATTATATATACATATCGTTGCTGTCGGGCAGAAACCTTGTATCTCCGTATTTTAACTTTTATGTTTGTTTGTTATTTCGCAACTGAATGCCTTACTGCATCATACTACAATGTCACGCAACAATTACAAAAAATAGCCGATCTACAAGCTCACAACGAGTCGCACCGTGGCGCGTTGTGAGCTTGCAGATAGGCTATTCTTGCTAGTTTAAAAAATTGTGAAAGTGGTTAAGTTTGGGGTTTTATAAATATTTGATGAAGAGTATTAACAATAGCTTGTGACTAAATAATAACTACATTAGATCCTTTAGAACACAGTCATGTTCTTTTTTTCCATTTCCTGAAAAGTAACAGTTTTGGACATACAAGGTTTCCACCTGACATCTACAATATCACGGTTAATGATAATTAACGATGTGAGTTTGTACATCGGCTTTTTTTTATGAAGATATTTGGTAAAGAGGGGAAAAGTGGTCCAAGTACAGAGTTAACTCAGGTCTGTTTCACTAAGTATAGAGGGTTTCATTGGTTAAGACTCCTTCAGTTTGTATTCTGCTATGGTGAAAACTTGATGTCAATTTGAAAACATATTGGAGGCCATGAAGTAGAATTGATTTAATACTCACACGAGTCTAGTTCACGTTCACATTCATCATTCATGTAAAGAGAAAACACATGGTTGGAATGGTTAGAAAACTGATACTTCACAAACATAAAGATTACTAATAATTAGCAAATTATTAAGGAAACTGAACTATGGAATGCAATAATAGAATGGGTTAAATTAATCGACTATCTCAATTATTTTACAAAGTAATATCTTGCTTCATTAATCATAATGATTCAGCATTCTAATTACAACATTCTAATTTCATTTGTGAAGTGACTAAATGTCAGCTTAGAGATACAATTCTACACTATAGTATATATTAAGAGTGAAACATTTGCATCTGCTATGACAGATTGGTTTATAGTAAAATGATCAGTTTCATAGTAAAAAGAAAGTGTTCATTACTTGAATCAATCTATTGTCTGATGTCAAGATTATTTGCTATTCACGTCAACTGTTTCTGCAGTCCATGCCATTTATTATTATCCAGCCTTGTGGGCATCAACTTGTCATATTTTTAATGTTTGCACAAAACGTTCACCTCCACACTACTCAGGAATCAAGTTTATCCTCCATAATAATCTTCTGATTCATTCATTTAATCTTCCTCAGTATGCCATCATTTATATCTGGTATTAACATGCATTCTGTATCTGTATATGTTAAAGGAGAATTCCGGACAAATTAAGTGTTATCTTTCATGTCTCGTTACTCACCTAGCGACGTAAAAAGTGGCGTTCTTTTTTTCCATATATTCCCCTGTCGTCATTTTTTAAACACCCTCCGTTGTTATAATGGGAGCGAGTGGGTTAGTGAAGTTCGTCTATTATAACCGACGCAATGTTATTTTTTTCTCTACTACGATTCATTGTAGAGTCTCATGATAGTCAAACATGCGCTGAACATTCCTGCGAGCCTGCCGTTAATGGCGAACGATTTAACACTGGATGCTTGTTTCTTTCCAGAACCTGGCAACTCGTGTTGCCAGATTCTGGAAACAAGCAACCAGTGTTAAATCGTTCGCCATTAACGGCAGGCTCGCAGGAATTTTCAGCGCATGTTTGACTATCATGAGACTCTACAATGAATCGTAGTAGAGAAAAAAATAACATTGCGTCGGTTATAATAGACGAACTTCACTAACCCACTCGCTCCCATTATAACAACGGAGGGTGTTTAAAAAATGACGACAGGGGAATATATGGAAAAAAAGAACGCCACTTTTTACGTCGCTAGGTGAGTAACGAGACATGAAAGATAACACTTAATTTGTCCGGAATTCTCCTTTAACCCTTTAAGACCGGGAACGCATCTCTGTCATTTTAAGATTGTTTTGGCTATTCAAAAATAGCAGATATACAAGCTCATAGTGCGGCACCGTGTGCCGCTCTATGAGCTTGTAGATCTGCTATTTTTGAAAAACGTTTGAACATTTGTGCAAATCTTTGAATATGTATTTTTTTTAAGCGAACATTTCTAACTCTGTTACAACTTCTGGGGGTCCTGGAACAAAATATTTTGAGGTGGGGGTCCACGGCCAAATACATATCATTTTGGGTGGTCCTTGACATGAAAAAGTTGGGGAACCACTGATATTATAGCAATATACGTTCAAAGATTTGAGATAAAAATGTTTGCTTTAAAAACATATATATTCAAAGATTTGCACACATTTTCCAAAAAAATGGCAGATCTACAAGCTCAAAGCGCAGCACTCGGTGCCGTGCTATGAACTTGTATATCTGCTATTTTTGAATAGCCAAAGAAATCTGAAAGTGACACGGATGCGTTCCCGGTCTTAATGGGTTACGGGAGAAAACATGTTAGTGCAATATGTAAACACATAGGATGGATCGTGATGGGTTAAACATGATTACATAATTATAAATACATATCGTTGCTGTCGGGCAGAAACCTTGTATCTCCGTATTTTAACTTTTATGTTTGTTTGTTATTTCGCAACTGAATGCCTTACTGCATCATACTACAATGTCACACAACAATTGCAAAAATAGCCGATCTACAAGCTCACAACGAGTCGCACCGTGGCGCGTTGTGAGCTTGCAGATCGGCTATTCTTGCTAGTTTAAAAAATTGTTAAAGTGGTTTAGTTTAGGGTTTTATAAATATTTTTTAAGAGTATTAACAATAGCTTGTGACTAAATAATTACTACATTAGATCCTTTAGAACACAGTCATGTTCTTTTTTTTTTCATTTCCTGAAAGTAACGGTTTTGGACATAAGGTTTCCACCTGACATCTACAATATCACCTTAATGATAATTAACGATGTGAGTTTGTACATCGGCTTTTTTTAATGAAGATATTTGGTATAGAGAGGAAAAGTGGTCCAAGTACAGAGTTAACTCAGGTCTGTTTCACTAAGTATAGAGGGTTTCATTGGTTAAGACTCCTTCAGTTTGTATTCTGCTATGGTGAAAACTTATTATAAATAAGTTGGAGGCCATGAAGTAGAATTGATTTAATACTCACTGTTGTCTAGTTCACGTTCACATTCATCATTCATGAAAAGAGAAAACACATGGTTGGAATGGTTAGAAAACTGATACTTCACAAACAGAAAGATTACTAATAATTAGCAAATTGTTAAGGAACCTGAAATATGGAATGCAATAATAGAATGGGTTAAATTAATCGACTATCTCAATTATTTTACAAAGTAATATCTTGCTTCATTAATCATAATGATTCAGCATTCTAATTACAACATTCTAATTTCATTTGTGAAGTGACTAAATGTCAGCTCAGAGATACAATTCTACACTATAGTATATATTAAGAGTGAAACATTTTCATCTGCTATGACAGATTGGTTTATAGTAAAATGATCAGTTTCATAGTAAAAAGAAAGTGTTCAGTACTTGAATACATCTATTGTCTGACGTCGAGATGATTTTCTATTCATGTCAACTGTTTCTGCAGTTCATGCCATTTATTATGAACCAGCCTTTGTGGGCACTAACTTGTCATAATTTTAATGTTTGCACAAAACGTTCACCTCCACACTACTCAGGAATCAAGTTTATCCTCCATAATAATCTTCTGATTCATTCATTTAATCTTTCTCAGTATGCCATCATTTATATCTGGTATTAACATGCATTCTGTATCTGTATATGTTAAGGGAGAGCACATGTTAGTGCAATATGTAAACATATAGAAACACATGAAAGTTACAGAGTGCAGCTTTAATGTATCCTTTAATATGATTGAATGACTTGTCATCATTTATGGGTCTATGTGCAATGACAATGGGTGATTTTATTTTTATTCCCAGTGACACAGTTTAAATGCTTTTTTATGCTTATTTCATAATATATCTTTTATATTTGTCTTCTCTCAGTTTTAACCAGTGCCCCCCCCCCCTTTTTGTGATGTGTTTTTAACTAACCTTGCCTGTATGAGCTATGGGATATCTGAATTTCTCTATTTATTATCTATTTAGTATCTATTTATCTATCTATCAATGAAGTCATCAAATCAAATCAGAAAGGCCAATAAGCTATCAGAAAGTGACTATATGGAAAATAATGAAGACTTAGATTACAGTAAACACTTATAGCCATTATATGAAAGCACAGTGTAATTTATACATGGAGAGATAAACATGATTATATAATTATATACATATCGTTGCTGTCGGGCAGAAACCTTGTATCTCCGTATTTTAACTTTTATGTGTGTTTGTTATTTCGTAACTGAATGCCTTACTGCATCATACTACAATGTCACACAACAATTGCAAAAATAACCGATCTACAAGCTCACAGCGCGTCACACAGTGATGCATTGTGAGCTTGTAGATCGGCTATTCTTGCTAGTTTAAAACATTTGGAAAGTGGTTAAATTTGGGGTTTTATTAATATTTGATGAAGAGTATTAACAATAGCTTGTGACTAAATAATAACTACATTAGATCCTTTAGAACACAGTCATGTTCTTTTTTTTCATTTTCTGAAAAGTAACAGTTTTGGACATACAGTACAAGGTTTCCACCTGACATCTACAATATCACGGTTAATGATAATGCACAGTGACAGTAGGTCACTTACCTGTTAATCCCACAGCAATCTCCTCCTCCTGTTCTCCATGTTTGACCTGACAGATGTAAACTCCATCATCTGTCTCTCTCTGGTCTCTCAGTGTTAGAGACATATTGCCTTTCTGCAGATCCTGGATGTTCAGGGCCAGTCTGCCCTCGAAGCCCCTCCCCTCTATCACCTGACCATTCTTATAAAGGTAAATACACTCTGACTCCTTAAACCACCTGATTGTCATGGAAGACGCGCTGGTCTCAGGAGAGAGGTGACAGGGGAGGGTGGGATTATGACCTTTATAACCCAGGGCAAAGCCCACAGTGACGAGTTTAAAGTCACCTGGAGTGAAGAAAAGACACAGTTAGTGAAGAAAGAATTACTGTTCATTTAAACATAACCATAATTAAGAAGACATGCAGTGATGTAACCAACACTTTACAATGACTCCCCCCAACACACACACACACACACACACACACACACACACACACACACACACACACACGCATATTTTTCATACAACAATATACAGTCATTGTGTTTATTTGTCTAATTGCCAAGCAGCATCTTAACCCATTAAGACCAGGAAGGGAACGTATCTGTGTCATTTTAAGATTTATTTGGCTATTCAAAAATAGCAGATCTACAAGCTCATAGCACGGCACCAGGTGCTATGAGCTTGTAGATCTGCTATTTTTTTTTAAAAATCTTGAAAATGTGTGCAAATCTTTGAATATATATATATATATATATATATATATATATATATATATATATATATATATATATATATATATACACATTTTTAACTCATATCTTTGCTTCTGGGTGGTCCCTGGAATCAAATATTTTCAGATGGGGGTCAGAGGCCAAATGCATAATTTTGGGAAGTCCTTGACATGAAAAAAGTTTGAGAAACACTGATATTATAGCAACATACTTTTGTGTTTATTTTTAAACTGTTAAGATTTAGAAGACATTTTGTAAAATCCCCAAAAGCAAAGATTTGAATTACAAATACATATTCAAAGACCCATGATTTTTCAAAAATTAAATGACACAGATTCTTTCCCGGTCATCTTAATCCACTGACCAATAACAGCGCGCTCACGTTAAGCCCCGCCCTTTGTCCTGAATCTCACCTGATCACCCAAGAGGAAGTAACACTGTTTTAGTAGTTTAGCAGTAAGCAGTGGTGTAACTAAGTACATTTACTCAAGTACTGTAGGCTACTTAAGTACAATTTCTAGGTACTTTTACTTTACTGGAGCATTTCCAATTGTCTATACTTTTACTTCTACTCCACTACATCACAGAGGGAAATATTGTATTTTTACTCCACTACAATTATTTGACAGCTTTAGTTAGTTACTTTGTATATGTACATTATTACATTATAAAACACACATCAACAACTTTAGCCCTATTTTATACCTTGGCTATTTTCAAACATTTTAGCACTTTTACTTTTGGTACTTTAAGTACCTTTTGATACCAATACTTTTGAACTTTTACTCAAGTAAATTCTGAATCCCGGACTTCTACAGTATTGATATTTTTACTTAAGTAAACATTTGAGTACTTTTTCCATCACTGGTAGTAGTACAGTAGCTAGTTTTGTTACCATCGGACACTACACTACAGAAAGTATTAATACTCAACACTAAAGTCTCACTCGTAAATGAAATATAGGAGAAAAAGAGGATTACGTCAACTTCAACCTAGATGACGTCTTGTGGAAAAAAGACAGACACATTCTTGTATAAATATATCTTTTCAATGTTTTGAGGTGTGTTTTTTTGTTGTTGTTTTTTTTCTTCTTTACTGTCAGTGTTGAAAGCAAAGATTTAGTGAAGTAAATTTAATCAAAGCTCTGGCTGCATGGTCTGTCTGTGAATGATAATGTTTATATATATTACTGCTTGAAATGTGAACCACATATCTCCCTCCTCATATCAGGTGATATCATCAATCAGGAAATAAAAAAACTGTGTTGTGACCTACCATTACCTCTGGCCTCTGCCATGTCTCCTGTGTAGAAGAAAAATAGCCAAATTACCACACCTAACATTCATCACATTTATCTGTAAATAGTTTGTGAGCTGCAGTCTTCTTCATGAGAATGGAGATTACTTTTGTTGCACTTAAGTAACCAACAGTTCGTACCGTCTGTTGTTTCCTGCTCACAAACCCTGAAAGCTACAGTGGTTCTGCAGCCAGATTTCTTCATTATTAAAGGTTGAAAAATGTTAAGAGAATCTCTTACCTTTCACTGCTTGGCATACGCTTTAGACTTGAAAAACTAATTCATACAAGTCCTCACACATTACTGACTCCTATACAACTAACCAGCGTGAACACAAGTGAAAGTATTAATGTCAGTTCCTCACTGACACTGGCCGCCGGGAGGGGCGGGACAATTCCCGGTGGCCTGCCGTCTGATTGCCCTCCCTGGCCTGTCTGTCAGGCCAGGCAGGCAGGCTCCAGGCAGCGCTTAACCTCACGTCACCAGACGTGTGACTAATTTACGATTATACATTCAAAACAATCCCGGATTGGGCCCTTGGGACCATTTATGCTCTCGAACTGAGAAAAAGGAACTGAAATCTCAGCCATATGTATTTGTATACGATACAAGGAAGTGGATAGAGCACTCTCATCATTATTCTACTGTAAGTATTTGTCTCATTGGCAAGAACTGCACGTGATGGTGAAGAAAGAGAACTTACGGACAAACCACACGTCATTTGACTAGACATTTCCAGCAGACAGAGAACTGAGAAAAATAAATAAACTAAGGAACTGAAATTTCAACCATTGCCCAAAACCATGCTAAAACTATCAAGTCAAGTGCAATCATCAGTATGTTAATCATAAATAATGTTTTTATTATTGTTTGATGTGCGTTACACTTTTTTCATAATTATACATATTAAACTATTAACTTATTCTCTTTGCATTATTTGAATTAGGGGTCTATAAAAAGATGAAAAGACACTGGCTAAATAGATCTCATGCCCACAATGAAACTGTTGGGGCACTGTTCTAACCTTCTTGAATTAGCACGCACGTCACAAATGTGTTTAGTTGTGAGCTTGTAGATCGTTTTAATTTTTCCCCGAAAATAAATACATACATACACATATATATACATATATATATATATATATATATATATATATATATATATATATATATATATATATATATATATATATATATATATATACATATATATATATACATACATACATACATATACATATACATATACATATACATATACATATACATATACATATATAGGCTCAATATTTGTGGCACTAGTGTTTATGCAGAAATACTAGTCTAATAGTTTTAAAATGTGTATCATACTGGCATAGACACTATGGCACATTACGAGTAATTTCAGGGAAGCCAGGAAAGCCATGACCGTCGTTGCCCCTCAGTTTTGCCTTGTGCACTGTACGTGGCATGCCCTGAGGCCACAGTGGCCTTAATGCCCCAACTTTGTTCCACTTTCTCCTCTGTCTCTTTCTTGTCAATATGTAGACACCAGTGTCTCTTTCTTGTCATCTTGTCATGTAGACACCTGTGTCTTTTGTTGAGATTCTGAATTCTTAACTCCCCTGAGTCCCCATCTTTAAACCAATCCAGTAACTTTGATTGCAGGGCTGAGGCATGGATCAGATTGTAAATACCATCATTTATTTATTTCACAGCAGATAGTCTACATATAGAATTTAAAACCCTTAACCCTTAAATTCAATTTATTATTTAAATGGACTAAAATCTTGTTTTATTTGATGGCCTCCCTGCCCTGGCATCAAGGCCTTTCTGCCCTAAAAAAATTAAAAACACCAAAGGCCAAGTGGCCTTGCCCATAAATGACAAAATTCCAGGCCTGGTGCTAGTCATTTGGGTTTCTGGTAAAATTATTGACCATTTATTTTGTATGTCTGTGACAAAAATAAAATATTGATCAAAATGTCCGTCACAAGCTGACATGGTGATGACCCCTAAATCTAAGTAGGTGAGATACTGACCTACCCACGTTTAATCAGACTATTGATTGGTCTAAGTAGGTGAGATACTGACCTACCCATGTTTAATCAGACTATTGATTGGTCTAAGTAGGTGAGATACGACCTACCCATATTTAATCTGCTATTGATTGGTCTAAGTAGGTGAAATACTGACCTACCCATGTTTAATCAGACTATTGATTGGTCTAAGTAGGTGAGATACTGACCTACCCACGTTTAATCAGACTATTGATTGGTCTAAGTAGGTGAGATACGACCTACCCATGTTTAATCAGACTATTGATTGGTCTAAGTAGGTGAGATACGACCAGTGGTGGACAGTAACGGAGTAAATGTACTTGAGTACTGTACTTAAGTACAGATTCTGAGGATATGTACTTTACTTGAGTATTAGATTTTTTAAATACGTATTACTCTTACTTGAGTACATTTCCAAGATTTTTTTTTTACTTTTACTCGAGTACATTTATAGAAAGGCTGGAAAGTACTGAGTACTTTTAGGTTGGCAGTTTCTTTTTTCTTCCCTAAAATGCAATTGGCGACACTTCTGCTCTCACTAGCCGTGTTTCTGGCTTCCCCTTCCGCTCGCCTCTTTATTGAGACATTTAGATTGTGTCAAAGGTCATGTCTCACACAGGATCTGACATGAATTTTGACCAGATGTGTTAGTATAGGAAATCAAAGGTTGTATGGAGACCAAGCAAGTCGACTTGTCTCTGTGCCATCTTGTTTTGACAGGGTGAAGTGCGCCGCTGTGCATGTCGACGTCATCTTGTTTTGGTGAAGTTAACGGTTGTGCGTGTGGGTACATATGAAAATGCAGACAAAGAGGAAGGCTGTAAATTACTGAGTAATTTTAGGTTGGCTGTTTCTTTATTCTTGCCTAAAATGCAATTGGTCTCACTTCTGCTCTCACACTAGCCGTGTTTCAGGCTTCCCCCTCCGCTCGCCTCTTTGTTACATCTTGTATGGGTGTATAGGAGTAAAAGTTCTGGTTCCATTTTCGTTTTTTATGCATGCAGTGCAGGTGGTTTCAGAGAGTTACTTATCTGAAAAAAGAGTGACAAGGTCCTATAAATTCATTGTGAAAACATCACAGCAATTCATTGATATAAAAATTAAGAAATGTACTTCTACTTTTACTTTTACTTTAAGTATTTTTAAAAGCACTGTAAAAAATAATGACATGAGATCTACTTAAAGAGGCACTATGTAACTTTTTTTTAATGGATAAAATGTAATTTTGTCCAATCTGTATGGTAGAGTATGTTAATACAATATAACTTATACAATTGGGGCGGCTATATTTTGTCTCCCTGCTCCTCTATTGAGACATTTAGATCGTGTCAAAGGTCATGTCTCACACAGGTGAGATGTGTTAGTATAGGAAATCAAAGGTTGTATGAGACCAAGCAAGTCAACTTGTCTCTGTGCCGTCTTGTTTTGACAGGGTGAAGTTCGCCACTGTGCATGTCGGCGTCATCTTGTTTTGGTGAAGTTAACGGTTGTGCGTGTGGCCGGGTACAGTACATATGAAAATGCAGACAACAGCTTCCTCTTTGTGACCACATCCTCTTTACTTATGAGCTGGTGAAAAAATATGTGTAATCACTGTAATCAAAACGCCCTTCATGACAGTTACTCTATCCATTTATTCTTTTATTTTTATTTTTTTAGAACAGACGGTCTGAGTTTAAAGTTAGCTCCATGTCCTAATCGTTGAATCTGATTATTATTGTATCTTGACAAAAAGGTCACAGTTGATGGCCCTGGATCTGAGAATTTGTACCAAATAGATTTTCTTTACCACCAAAGTACATTAAGAACTGGAATATAATGAATGTGATCTGAGTGCAGCTTTGTCAGCAATGTGTCACTCATGTGTGACTCCTGTTATTTCCTCATGAGAAAATAATAATCTTTTGAGGCACTGGGGTTCACGCTGGTCCCCAGGAAGACTAAGCTGACCGCGCTTTTGTGGTGGCGGCCCCAGAGCTGTGGAACAATCTCCCCCCACATCAGATCTGCCAAGTCCATCAAGATTTTTAAGTCCTTACTAAAAACTCACCTTTTCTCTCTGTTTTTTAACAACATCCACTCCTAAAAAAATCCTATTTTAACTCCTATCTAACGTTTCCTACCTCAGTGTGTACATAGGTGTAAATACAATCTCGTTCTGTGTCAGTGTCTCCTATATGCATACATGTTATGTATTTTATACATGTTTTTGTTCTTTGATTTGATGTATTGCTTTGCTTTTACCTGTGCAGCACTTTGGTCAACTAAGGTTGTGTGAACATGTGCTCCAAAATATAAAAATGCCAAGAAAACCAAAGTATGGGTATTTAACACAGAGGACATCATTGCCACTGCCAACGGGACAGTGCTTGAGGTAGTCGAGGACTTCAAAGGACTTTTACTTTTACTTAAGTATTTTTAAAAGCATGTACTTTTGAATACTTAAGTATATTTAAAAGCAATTACTTTTTTACTCTTACTTGAGTAACATTTTGACTGAGCTACTTTTACTTGTAGTGGAGTAAATTTGACCAGGAGTATCTGTACTCTTACTCAAGTACTGGGGTTGAGTACTTCGTCCACCTCTGGATACGACCTACCCACGTTTAATCAGACTATTGATTGGTCTAAGTAGGTGAAATACTGACCGACGGGGCTCAGTAGGTGTTATACTGTATAGTTTTGGACCGTGGCGGAGGCGCGCCGTCTAAAGCAAACTTGAGCCACGAGAGGCACCGCCGAGCGAGCTAAAGTGAGCGAGTTGCCGTGCCGAACGTTGCGAAGTTCGCTTGAGCCGACTCAGTGCCGTCCGAGTTATGTACCGATACACACAGAATAGTAAATCATGTTTTGGGGTGAGCGTTTGCCCCAACTTTCATCAACCCACAGAATACGACAAAACACCTACTGAGCCCCATCGGTAGGTCAGTATCTCACCTACTTAGACCACTCAACAGTCTGATTAAACGTGATAATGTCCCATTCAGTGCATTAACAGCATCCTATATATATATATATATATATATATATATATATATATGCTATTTTTTTAATAGCGAAATAAATCTTAAAATGACACAGATGCGTTCCTGGTCTTAATGGATTAAATATAAAGTTATAGAACCACAGTGTGTAGAACAGTGTATTGTACTCCCAGGCTGCTGTATATGAGCTCCAGTCAGCCTTGCTGAGAGAGGCTCTGGTGGTCAGCAGAGCTGAGGTCAGAGGTCAGATGAGACTGACTGAGCAGCAGGCCTGATCCACTGAGTCACCTGCTGACCACTGTCCTGATGACACTGAACACACACACACAACACAGTTACACACTGTCCTGATGACACTGAACACACACACAACACAGTTACACACTGTCCTGATGACACTGAACACACACAACAGTTACACACTGTCCTGATGACACTGAACACACACTCAACACAGTTACACACTGTCCTGATGACACTGAACACACACTCAACACAGTTACACACTGTCCTGATGACACTGAACACACACACAGTTACACACTGTCCTGATGGCACTGAACACACACACACACACAACACAGTCACACACTGTCCTGATGACACTGCACACACACACAACACAGTCACACACTGTCCTGATGACACACACACACACACACACACACACACACACACACACACACACACACACACACACACACACACACACACACACACACACACACACACACACACACACACACACACACACACACACACACACACACACACACACACACACACACACACACACAGTCCTGATGACACTGAACACACACACACACAACACAGTTACACACCGTCCTGATGACACTGAACACACACACACACACACACACACACACACACAACAGTTACACACTGTCCTGATGACACTGAACACACACAACACAGTTACACACTGTCCTGATGACACTGAACACACACCACAATTACACACTGTCCTGATGACACTGAACACACACACACAACAGTTACACACTGTCCTGATGACACTGAACACACACAACACAGTTACACACTGTCCTGATGACACTGAACACACACACACACACAACACTACACACTGTCCTGATGACACTGAACACACACACACACAACACTACACACTGTCCTGATGTAGGGGTGTTCGATATTGTGATAACTATCGTCGCGACGATAGAATGTCCCCACGATATGCGTTTTCAGAGATATCGTACATATCGTCATACAGGGAGTTACTTAGTTATAGAACGTGCACTCGCTGTTTTATTAAATTTTTTGTTTTTTTTATATTTTATTAGGCAAAATACTTGTCTAAAAGGTCCAAAAAATTTCCTTGCGGTCTTGTTTCCATTGAGGTCCTGTGAGTGCACAGTCTATGATTTGCAGTTTTATTCCTTCATTTATACTTCTGTAGTACGACGGTTTCGTTCGCCAAAAAGAACAATCTACAAGCTAACAACGCATCTCTCCCATGAGCATTTGCAGCTTGAAGATCTGTTGTTTTTATCAGACACGCTCCCAAAGTACCCGCCCCCTTTCTTCTTGCCAGCAACTGGGGAAACCCCGTCGACACGGCTGACCGCACTCACCGCACTACAACAACAAGTCAACAATGGACGACGAGTCAGAATTAGATGAGGAAGAATTAGTCCCCAAAAAGAAGTTCACGGCTGTTGTATGGAACGATTTCGGATTTTCCACAACAGACAAGGACCAAACAAACGCAATTTGCAGAATTTGCAAAAAAGAAAATCTGAAAGCGACAGATGGCAACACTGCTTACGAGACCATCTCAAACGCAAGCACCAGAGAGAGCATGCAGAGACTGTATCAATACAAGGTCCCCCGCGTGTGAATAAGAAATGTACCGGCGCAGGGGCACCACATCCATAACAGAGGCATTTGATAAAGGGGTTTCTTATGAAAAGGAAAGCAAACTGTGGAAAGACATAACTGAAGCGGTGGCGTTTTATGTGGCCAAGGATATGCATCCAATTAAGAGCGTGGAAAACAGAGGTTTCGTGAGGCTGATGAAAACCATTGATCCACGCTACGTGGTGCCCGGTCGCAAATATTTGTCTAAAAAGGCCATTCCAAAAATGTACACTGAATGCCGAGAGAAGGTACAACAGCTGGTTCAAAACGCCCATATTTTTGCTACAACCAGTGATTTATGGTCTAGCCGCATGTCAGAACCATATATGAGTCTCACCATTCATTTCATTCACAAGTGGAAGCTGCAAAGTGCATGTCTCCAAACGATATACTTCCCAGTAGATCATACAGGGAACCTAATTGCAGCTGGCCTAAAAGACTTACTTGAAGGCTGGGGACTGAAAGAGGAGAACATGACCTGCATGACCACAGACAGTGGAGCAAACATGGTTAAGGCGTTGGATGTTAACAAGTGGACTTGCCTGGCGTGCTTTGGCCACAGACTTCACCTGGCCATCGGTGAGTGAAACAAGTAGATTTTTGCCACCGTCTGTCATTCAGATAAGGTCGGGAGTTAATTCATAATAATACTACAAACAAATATATGTTTCTTCATTGTGTGTGTGTGTGTGTGTGTGTGTGTGTGTGTGTGTGTGTGTGTGTGTGTGTGTGTGTGTGTGTGTGTGTGTGTGTGTGTGTGTGTGTGTGTGTGTGTGTGTGTGTGTGTGTGTGTGTGTGTGTGCGCGTATAATGCATTTCAATAAAATATATAAAAATCTACAAAACAAGTAAAAAGAAAAAAATACAATTCAAAATATAAATAGTCTAATGAAAATGTGAATTAAAATGTATTGTGTGATACTGTGATTAACCAATTGAAAAATATTTAGTAGTGATAATAAATAGTGTAAAATTAAATTCACAAGCTAGGCCAAACTGTCCCTATGTTTTAGTGTTGTGCAAAATAGTTGGCATATGTTAAACCAGATTGATTAATACATCTTCATCTTCTATTCCTTAGAAAAAAGTGCCAAAGATGGTCGTGTTGATCGCACAGTGTCCATCTTGAAGAAAGGGGTTAGTGCATTCTCCTTCAGCTGGAAGAAAAAGAGGGAGTTGGCTTTTCTTCAACAGGAGTATAAGCTGCCAAAGCACAAACTCATGACCGACTCACCAACTCGATGGGGTTCCAAACTCGCCATGATTGAGAGAGTACTAGAACAGGAAAGGGCCTTTTCTGAGATCCTTAAGGCAGACAAGAAGACAAAGTGTTTGGTCCCTGGATACAACGAAAAGGATGTGATGGAGTCTGTAGTGATGGCCCTGGGTCCACTACGGGACTTCACAGATGCACTCTCAGGTGAGGACTTTGTGGGTTTATTTACATTGTTTTATTATTTATATTTTTTTAATTAGAAAAGTGGCAATACAATCAATAGAACTCAATATACAAAACAAATACAAAAATAAATAACCTGCGTGCTATTTGTCCTCTTTTTTTCTTTCTTTTTAGGCGAGGACTATGTGAGTGTGTCTTATGTAAAGCCAGTGCTTCACCTGTTCAAAGAAAACCTCTTGAAACCGAATGATGACGACACAGACCTCTCACGAGAAATGAAGACGACCATTCTCGACTACCTCACTGACAAATATAAGGATGCCAAAACTGATGAACTGCTGGATATGGCTTCACTTGTTGATCCAAGGTTCAAGACACAGTACATTGACAGTGACAAGACAGAGAAGATACAAGCCAGAGCTGTGTCTGAGCTTGAGTCCTTGCTGACTGTCACTGTACAAGCACAGCATCCCGCAGCATCAGCTCAGCCCAGTTCATCTACCTCCACATCACAGAGCCTGGCCCCTGAGGCAGAAGAAACGCAGGGGCAGGGCCCCCACCAAAAGAAAGCTAAGAAAACACTGGCCAGCTTTTTGAAGACCTCTGTTGCAACTGCAGTAGGCGCATCTTCTTCTCCATCCCTAAAAGAAGCAATAGAGGGAGAATTGAAGTCCTACCTGTCCATAGTAAATGCAGACAGTGAAATAGATCCTCTTGAATGGTGGCAAAAACATGAGGCAAACTTTCCAAGGGTGGAAGCTAGAAAGTATCTCTGCATTCCGGCAACAAGTGCTCCCTCAGAGAGGGTGTTCAGCACTGGTGGCAATATTGTCACATGTCAGAGGGCAACTCTCAAGCCAGAGAAAGTTGACAAACTGATTTTCCTGGCAAATAATCTGTGACTGTGTTCTGTCATACAAAAAGACAATTTTTTAAAAGTAAAAAAAAGTAAAAAATGCCATAAAAAATATTTTAAAAAAAAATGATGTGAAAGAGCTAAAGCTAGTTAAAGCTAAATACTAGTTTAAAACTTTGTTTTCAATTTTCGGCAAGTTCCAAGCATAGTTAGTAAAGGAAGTCTGTGCAGTGTGTCAATCAATCGTGCCTTGCCACAATTCTTTTTTTTCTGTATTCACTTTCATAAAAAGCTCTTTTAGACAGCGTTTTTTCCTTGATGAAAGGAAGATTGTATGAATATAGCCTAAGGAAGAACACGCAGACTCAAGTACACACAAAAAACTTCTGATTGTAAACTCTATAATCCTGCATGTTGTTTGCCTATTGCAACAGAGTGGCCTCCACCTCACCGCAAGCCTGTTCAATTCACTGAGGATTGTGTGTGTACTGAACGCTTAACTGTCCTGTTCACCTACCCCCCCCCCCCCCCCCCTCCCCTCCGCCCTCTTCCTGGTGCTGGAACTCTTGATACTGCGGTAGAGCCCCTTGCCCGGTCGCGGTCGTTGTAGGGGGTTGAACAGTCTGTGACTTGGGTGGTGCTTGTCCTTGATGATGCGCTTGGCTTTGACCACGCACCGCTTTTTGTACAGTTCCTGGAGCGCTGGGAGCTCGATTCCCATTATCCGCTCTGCCGATCGCACTACTCGTTGTAGGCTGATCTTTTCTCGGGCAGTGCAGTTCCCGTACCAGGCCGTGACACAGCCTGTTAGGATGCCTTCAACAGAACTGTTGTAGTACAGCCTGAGGATGCGACGTCCTACTCCGAGCTTCTTCAGGCGGCGGAGCCAGTACAGTCGCTGCTGAGCCTTTTTCCTCACGTGTGTGGAGTGCGTCATTTGAGGTCCTCCTCGATGTGTACTCCGAGGAACTTGAACTCACTGACCCTTTCCACTGCAGCACCGTCGATGAGGATGGGCGCATGGTCTCTCCGCGGCCTCCTGAAGTCCACGATCAGTTCTTTGGTCTTGTCGACGTTAAGAGAGAGGTTGTTCTCTCGGCACCAGCGTGCCAGTGATTTGATCTCCTCTCTGTAGTCAGACTCGTCGTTGTTGACGATTCGGCCTATCACTGTCGTGTCGTCCGCGTACTTTATGATGGTGTTGGAGACATGTGTGGCTATGCAGTCATACGTGTACAGGGAGTAGAGGAGAGGGCTCAGCACGCATCCCTGGGGTGCTCCGGTGTTGAGGGTCAGGGGGTCGGATGTGATGCTGCCCATTCTCACCACCTGATGTCGGTTGGACAAGAAGTCCTGTATCCAGTCGCACATGCTTGGGTGTAGCCCTAGGTCTCTGAGCTTTTTGTCAAGTATTGCTGGGACAATGGTGTTGAATGCTGAGCTGTAGTCCACGAACAGCATACGTACATATTTGTCCTTCAGCAGCTTGTTGTCCATGTGCGAGAGGACGGTGTGGAGAGCCATGGCAATAGCGTCGTCGGTGGATCTGTTTTTGCGGTATGCATACTGCCACCGATCCAGCGAGGCAGGTAGCGTGGAGCTGATGTATTCCCTCACCAGTTTCTCGAAACACTTGCTGACGATCGGGGTGAGAGCAACAGGTCTCCAGTCGTTCAGGCATGTCACTTTGGCCTTTTTGGGAATGGGCACAATGGTTGACATTTTGAACCCTGCAGGGACCACAGCCAGGGAGAGGGAGAGGTTAAAGATGTCAGCGAAGACACCCGCCAGCTGGTCTGCACATGTCTTAAGGACCCGGCCTGGAATCCCATCAGGTCCGGCTGCCTTGTGGATGTTGACCCGTGTGAAGGCTGTACGCACTTCTCTCTCCGAGATGGTTAGAGGGTTCTCCTCTGCTGGTGCTGCCGATGGCCCCGCTTGGCTGCCGCGGTTGGAGCTGATCTCAAACCGGCCGTAGAAAGTGTTCAGTTCGTTGGGGAGGGAGGCAGGCGGGTTCACCTCGCTTCTGGTTCTTGTTTTGCAGTCTGTCAAGGTGTGTACCGCCTGCCATGTGCTCCTGATGTCGCCATTGCTGAGTTTGTCTTGCATACTCTCTTATGTTGTACTTAGTTATGTTTTTGTGCCTTGAATATTTTTTATTTTATTTAGCAAGAGAGTGCACTTGGTTGTGTTAACATTTGTAGGCCTACGTCTACCTACTTGAACACTGAGGAATTGTTAATTCAGAGATTCATTGCATTGCAGAATTAATTAAAACCAGCGTTAAATGGTATTTTGGTCTAAATGGTCTGTTATCCCTTTTCTTTTAGTTTTTGTTACCTTGTAGGTGGTCGTACTGTTAAGTAACTTGAAAAATTACCATAATAACCAACATGAAAAATAATGGTGATATATATCGTCTATCGTGATATTTATTGAAAAATATCGTGATAGCATTTTTTTCAATATCGAACACCCCTATCCTGATGACACTGAACACACACACACACTACACACTGTCCTGATGACTACCTTTTTTTCACTGTAGAAAGCTAAATAAAAACGAAATAAAAACTAAGCTATGATAACTAAAACTAAGACTAAATATATTGACAATTTTGTCAACAAAGTAATTTTATGTTGGCTGCGCTCGGGTGTTGCGCACTGAAAATAGCGGATCTACAAACTCACAACGCATCACGCTGCAACGCGTTTGTAGTGTAAAATCAGCCATTACGATGCCATCAAGGCACCGCCAAAACACATTATAGTCGACTATATCTAGCTCATCTACCTTGGAGGTAGATGAGCAGCAGAGACCCGGGTACGGATCCCAGGGCATTACACACATCTTACATACAATATGTCATGTCAGAACTTGTCAGAATTGGACCCCCAAATTGATATGTATTTAGCCGCAGACCCCCATCTGAAAACGTTTTGTGCCAGGGACCCCCAGAAGAGAAGATTTGTGTACAAAAAGCACTTTCAATATTTTTCAAAAATGAATAGCCAACATATAAAATATGGATAAAGGGGTTAAAATGATGGTGATGCTACTTTTAAAAACATTGCTTTTTGGGACCGGAAATTCCAAGATGGTGGATTTGAATTCGACGAAAAAGTGTCTTGAAAACGTGTCTGTAGAAACCAATGGGTGACCTCACTGTTCCCTTTGTCCATATTATTTTACAGTCTATGGGTGTAACTCACATTGTCTCTCCTGTGGCTGCTCTTGATGGTTCTGATCTCCTGTAGGAGGCGCTCCATCTGCTCCTGGTTCAGCTCCTCAAAGCCCCTCTGGATGGAAGGCATGTAGGCCGGGGGGAGTCGTACCGACAACCCTGTGAGGTCCTGGCTCATGGAGTTTGGACCAGAGACGCACTGAGAGTTCTGGGGTTTTAACAACAAAAGAAGTTGTGTTACAGTGCCATCTAGTGGCTTTCTGGTATACGTGTGGTGCCTCTATGCATTCTAAAGGAGATGATAGTCAGTAATAGTTGCAGTGGTGGAAAAAAATAGCAGATATACAAGCTCTTAGCGCGGCACCAAGTGCCTCACTATGAGCTTGTAGATCTGCTATTTCTTTTTTTTATCGTGAAAATGTGTGCAAATATTTGAATATATATAAGCGAACATTTGTAACTCAAATCTTTGCTTCTGAGGATTCTACAAATGTCTTCTAAATCCTAATATTTTTTCAGAAAAACTTATGTTGCTATAATCAGTGGTTCTCAAACTTTTTCATGTCAAGGACCACCCAAAATGATATGAATTTGGCCACAGACCCCCATCTCAAAATATGTTGTTCCAGGGACCCCCGAGAAGCAAAGATTTGAGTTAAAAATGTTCGATTTAAACAATATATATATTCAAAGATTAGCACACATTTTTACGATTTTTCAAAAATAGCAGATATACAAGCTCATAGTGCGGCACTGAGTGCGGCACTATGAGCTTGTATATCTGCTATTTTTGAATAGCCAAAGTATAAAATAATGGTTAAAGTGGTTACCCAGATGGTTTTAATGAGTTAAGTAAAAGTATCAGTACCTCAATTAACACGCTGTTAAAAGTAATATGCCTGCATTCAAAATCTTACTTGAGTAAAAGTATAAAGGTATGGTCTGCTAAATGCCTAAATTGTGGTATTGGTATCAAAATATGCTTACAATGCCAAACGTTAAAAATGTGTCAAACTTCATCGACAATAGCAGATCTACAAGCTCACAACGCGTGAGCTTGTTCTACAAACAGCTAAGCAGTCTGCAAGACATTTCAGATTGAGAATTTAACCTTTGCTTTTATGAAATTATCAGAGAATAATAGGGTTTTATGGCAGATGCTTCTGAACATGTATTCTATTGTTATTTTTGACCCATTCTAATTCTCTTTAATCTTATAAAAAATTACGGAAATCAGTAGTGGCGACTATAGGCCTGTCACAATTATTACATAATCGTCTAGTCACTATTATTTTTGCATAATCGTCATAATCGTTTCCATGTTGAAAAATGTTCATGCATTTTCAAATATAAACATTTTGAAAGTATAAAATAATTAAATATGTCAGTAATGTCTTGAATATTTAAGTCATATCTGCCCTGAGCAATGTGTGATTATGAAGCCTAAAAAGCAAACAGAAATGACATTTTTATTCATATGTTCCAATGTTCAAAAACACAATTAAATCGTTAAAATCTGAATTATTTGTGTGTCAATTAATCTGCAACTTAAATGTTGTAATGGTGACAGCCCTAGTGGTAACTGAGAACTTTTAAATCCATGTGTTCACAAATGCAGTGGTGTAAAGTAACCAAGTACATTTACTCAAGACTGTACTTTTTTTTTAGGTACTTTTACTTTAGTGGAGTATTTCCAATTTTCAATACTCTTGAAAATGGTTTAGTTTTAGTCATACTTTAGTCGACGAACATTTTTCGTCATAGTTTTAGTCGACAAAATCAACCCAGCATCTCAGAGGCTTTAGTTACTAGTTACTTTGCAGATCCCTCTAAAGTGGTTTTAAAAAAATCCCGGTCTTAATGGGTTAAGAGGGAATGGTTAAGGAAGCAGAACCCAACCCCCAGTAGTACTGACATGTGTGGTGCTGGCCTCCAGGCTGCCGTGTGCCGCCTCCAGCTGTCCGTTGTACAGCAGGGCTCTCAGGTCGGCTCCGGTGAAACGCTCCGTGGCGGCGGCCAGCTGCCCCAGGTCCACGTCATCGGCCAGGGGCAGGCCCGCGCTCAGAGCCCTGAGGATCTCCACACCATCCTCCTGAACCCGCCGCCAGAGGAAGAGACACACAGAGAGAGAGAGAGAAGGTTTTAAGGTGGTTATAGATCCACACCGAAGGCAGTTCATTTACATTAACCACTGACTTGAACCCTATAGCGTCCCTATAGAGGCTATGCGTGTGACATCATCGTACCCGGAAGTTATGCGGAAAAAACGTTCTGGCCTTTACAGCCCCATACATCCAAACAGAAAAGTCCTATCTGATTGTATTAAACAACATTAAACTCACCAACATGGCAGCTGTACGGAAAGCTTGAATTATCCTCTTTCTATCTGCAAAGTTTTTGTTTCATAAGGATCCACCGTAGAGACATGTTATGAGCTACTTTCTGTCAATGAATTCCGTGCAGGTGATTATTTTTCTAAGTGTCAGAGTTTGGAAGCGCTCGTTTTACACTAACGCAACGTCCCGCTGCCTCCTGCATTATGTGACATTTAGAAACAGGTGGTACGCAGGACCGTTGAGTGATTTCCAACGAGCGCTTCCAAACTCCAACGCTCCATGCTGCTCAATGTTTTGCCACTCAGTCTAGATGAGGGGGGCGTGTTCCTTACTTCCTTCACAGGTTTTACCAATGATACTAATGAAGGCTCTGTTCCATTTAGTGTAGCACAGTGGTTCTCAAACCTTTTAATTTTAAAGGACCCCCATAACTCTGAGAGTGTACAAATGGAACCAAATGGACCCGTAAGGGTCCATTTGGTTCCATTTGTACACTCTCAGAGTTACACGCCTTTTAAGGGGCCATTTTGGAACCCCCTCAACTTGGAACCATGAGGGTCCCTGGACCACACTTTGAGACCCACTGGTGTAGCAGAGTGTTTCCAGTGAGCCAACATGCCACAATATCAGCACCCTGACTCTGTTTGACCAGAATGGAACAGAGCCTTCATTAGTTTCATTGGGTAACACCTGTGAAGGAAGTAAGGAAGAGGCCCAATTTCTCTCCAAAATGGCTGCTGTGCATAGAGCTTATTCTGGGAGGCGCGAACAGTTGCTGATCTATAAGCTCACAACAATCTATTAAACTCATGATCTACAATTTATAATAGATCTATAGGCTCACAAAGCTTGTTAGGCGTCGCGATGCGTCTCGTTGTGAACTTATAGATGGGCTATAGCTTGGGCAAAGAGATGTGGTGTACAGGGGAAGTCCTGGGGGACAGCGGTCGACTAAGTATAAAGGGTTCATTATGTTTTAAGTTGTCTTCCACCTACTTTTTAAAAGTGTTCTACTATACCAACTGTTTTGTCTTTGTGAATCACTGTGTGACCTTACATGGTTTCTATGTTTCTGTCGGGTGGAAACATCATCATTATGTCCAAAACTGTTACTTTTCAGGATTCACATTCAAAAGCATCAAAAGTAGCAGATCTACAAGATCAGAGCGCGTTTTGTGTGACGCTGTAGTGAAGATCAAGTAGGGTGTTAAAATAATGGATGATAAGAGGTTTCTGCCCGACAACAACGATATAATAAGCATGTTAAATGGTTGAAATATTAGTGTGCTAAAACAGTGATCATTATGAGTGGGTGTATGATATTAAACAGTACAGACCAGGTCCTGGGGAGGGCAGTAGAGGGATTTGTCCAGTCTACCAGGTCTCAGCAGGGCCGGGTCTATCAGGTCTGGTCCACTGCTGGCTGCGAGCACATACACACCTGATAGCAAAACACAACACAAATATTTTCACTCAAATTATCTGTATTGTGGCCTGGACCGCTGGCGTAGCGGTCCGAGCACCTATAGGCTCCAAAGTAGCCTGACAGCACGTCGCGGGTTCGAGTCCCAAATCCCGACGGCTTTTTGCTGCATGTCACTCCCGTCTCTCTACCCATTTCCTGTCAGACTACTATCCTATCAATAAAGGCATAAAAGCCAAAAAATCATCTTTAAAAAAATTACTGAGGATGCCTGGTGGCTCAGCCAGTTAATACACTGTTTCCCAAACCATGGGTTGGGACCTCTTTTATACAGTCTATGGTTGGGACCCATTATTGGGTCGCGGCGGACCCACATTTTAATGTCCAATTTTCTGTCCGTTTGCCAAGGTGTGATCCCGGTATGACCCCCCCCCCCCCTATTAGGTCTATTTTTTATACTTTCAGAGTTAAATAAATACTCATGATTTTGCTAGCAGACCATGGTAAACAGTATGTGAAGTGTGTAGTGCATTGGTTCGCAAAGTGAACCAGGGGTCCTTGGGGGGGGGGGGGGGTACCAGGGGGTCCCCAGCAAAACTAGTTAATATGGAGTCACTATCATTCTAACCACTTTAACCATATTTTATACTTTGGCTATTAAAAAAATAGCAGATCTACAAGCTCATAGCGCAGCACCAAGTGCCGCGCTATGAGCTTGTAGATCTGCTATTTTTGAAAAGTTTGAGACAGCAGCCCCCCCCAAAAAGGGGGGGGGGGGGGGGAGACAGCACCGTCACCACCACGTCATAGCCCCTTTCGGGACCCTGTTTACCTTTTTTGTATTTGGGAAGGCGGTATCCAGGGTCCCTTGTAGCTCAAAACACGCTCTCTCGTACCGGCGGCTACCACTGTCTGGTCTCGGTCTAATAGCTCGTCGCTTAGAAGTTGCAGAGATTTCTCAAAGGTACCAACATGAGCAATACTAACGCGCGAGAAAGCGGCATTAAAGCGCGCGGGTCGGCGATGCCGTTTAACATTTTTAATAATTTAGTAAAACTTAAGCTTCTTTCTCACACTCTGCTCCACTGCCCATGTCCCGCCTCCCCGCGGTGACTGACAAGCTGCGCGTCCTACGCATAACTCTATGGTCCTCGTTACTGCCTCTGATTGGCGAGCTCCTACATGCTTGCATGACAATCACAACGCGGGGAGGCGGGACATGGGAAGTGGAGCTGCAGGACGACGAGCTATTAGACCGAGACCAGACAGTGGTAGCCGCCGGTACGAGAGAGCGTGTTTTGAGCTACAAGGGACCCTGGATACCGCCTTCCCAAATACAAAAAAGGTAAACAGGGTCCCGAAAGGGGCTACACCACGTCACTGCTACCAGTTTATACAGTTAAAGGCACTAAATTAAAGCCTTGTTTAATTGATTGATTGAATACTTTATTAGTCAGAAATGTAAACAGCATGTGGTACAGTCTGACATTAAAGCTAAAAGGATAACACAAAATAAAAGTCCTGGGGACTTGTTTCCATTGTGGTCCTATGTATTCAATTCATCAACATAGCATAGCATACAAAATTAGCACAATAATACATGTCATCAACAAATACAGTATAAGAGATGGGAAAATGACATTTACCTCCCCTTGTGGTCTCCTGATAGATGTTTTTTTCAGGCCAGTTTTGAAAGAAACCAGTGTTACACATCCTTTAATGGATGGTGTTTCAGGACATTCCACATGTCGGTGGCAGAGCAGTAGAATGAGAACTTTCCCCATGTTTGTTCTAAGTGTGGGTGTTACCAGATCATGGTGGCTCCCTCTATTGGTGTGGCTGTGGGAGTCACTCACTTTGGAGAAGTAACTTCAACAGGTAGGCTATGAGGGTATTGAGGGCACTGAGGGAAATGTCTCTTTGTCTATCTTAAGTGCTGGAAGGCAAGAAATCAACAGCTTGTTAGCAAGTCATCCGTCAGGAAGCTGGTGAAATTCTCACAGAAAGCTCCAAGGGTTCACTGGTGAAGACATCAGGTTCAAATCTTACTCTGTTATTTTTGTACTTTACCTTGTAAGGACCTGAACGGGGGTGAACCTTTCAAAAATATTCCAAGGGCTCTGAGCTCATATGAGCCTCATGCCATACATACATGGTTTATACAGTAGCTTCAATTCTTAATACATATTGGCTATTACAATGTAAAGTATGCCGTTTGCTAACATAAATAATGATTATTAATATATTAAAGCTGCACTAGGTAACTTTCCTCTTCTACCCCGGATTTGAACCTGGTTTCCTGCGAAAGAGCTGATATTTTCTTTTATCATTGGGCTAATAGAGCCTGCCTGCTTGCTCAGGGGATAAATTGAATCTTGACCATCAGGTCAAAATTAGTCTAAGAGACTTCGCCTCAGAGCCTGGCCAGCAGGGGCGCGGCCACTGCGTTCTGATTCAAATCAACAGCCAATGAAGAAAAGGGGGCGGGATCCAAATGCAGTGGGTGTTGCATGTAAATAGGAGCGACGGGTTGCGGCCGCCATTGTTGTGTACTGCTGTTTGCCTCTCGTCGGACTGTTTAGACGAGTTGCACAGCTCTCAGACCGGTAAGAGGCGTGTCCGCTCACATTCTGAGCGTAAGTTACGTCCCGTCCACAAATACCAGGGTTCTGGTCCAGAAGTTCCTCGCCCCTCCCGTTTGTATGCGAGAGCTGGCGAAAACTTCTGGGAACTCAGATCCTGTGTCTAGGTGAGACATGACCTTTGACACGATCTAAATGTCTCAATAGAAGATCAGGGAGATCAATTGTATGTAAGTTATATTATATTAACATTCTCTACCATACATATTGGACAAGTATATGGAAAAATATAAGCCGGTTTATACGCTCCGTTGATAAATTAGGGCCACTGTGTGGAACCAGGATGTCTTACTGGGGGACACTGTCTGGAACCAGGGAAGTCTTACTGGAGGACACTGTCTGGAACCAAGGATGTCTTGTCTTACTGGGGGACACTGTCTGGAACCAGGATGTCTTCCTGGAGGACACTGTGTGGAACCAGGATGTCTTACTGGGGGACACTGTGTGGAACCAGGATGTCTTACTGGAGGACACTGTCTGGAACCAGGATGTCTTACTGGGGGACACTGTGTGGAACCAGGATGTCTTACTGTAGGACCCTGTGTGGAACCAGGATGTCTTACTGGAGGACACTGTGTGGAACCAGGATGTCTTACTGCAGGACACTGTGTGGAACCAGGATGTCTTACTGCAGGACACTGTGTGGAACCAGGATGTCTTACTGCAGGACACTGTGTAGAACCAGGATGTCTTACTGCAGGACACTGTGTGGAACCAGGATGTCTTACTGGAGGACACTGTGTGGAACCAGGATGTCTTACTGGAGGACACTGTGTGGAACCAGGATGTCTTACTGGAGGACACTGTGTGGAACCAGGATGTCTTACTCTAGGACACTGTGTGGAACCAGGATGTCTTACTGGAGGACACTGTGTGGAACCAGGATGTCTTACTGGAGGACACTGTGTGGAACCAGGATGTCTTACTGGAGGACAATGTGTGGAACCAGGATGTCTTCCCAGCCACACAACACTCAGGGCTGAAGTGCTTTGAACACATCTTTGTGTGTGATGTAATCTGTATGAACATTACACAGAATAAATATGTGTTCCCTTGAGGATATAAGCACGTTACTTAATTAGCGTAATTTAAACCTGAACATTTGAGGTCGGGTGACAGCAAGACCAGTTACAGTAACGTTAACGTTGCAAGGGATGTGAGTCTTAAAGTCTTCTATATTACATTAAATTACATTTTACAAATCTTGCTTAAATGGTGGGTTTTACTTCTTAAATATTAAGTCCAAGATGTGCGTTGATATTTCAGCTCGTGTACATTACATAGCATGTATTAATACAATGTGAAACCTAGCTAGGATGTAATGCTAACGTTAGATAAGTCAGATAGGGGCTAACGCTAACAGGGGCTAACGCTAAGCAAAACCTTGTTTTACCTTGAAATTCGGTCCAATATCCCTCCGGATTTTCACAATCCATTGTCTCCTAAGTTTGTCCATCACTGTAAAACGATGGAACGACAATGATTTGCCAGATTCCCGCCGTTGTATGCATGTATGTATGTATGTATATATGTATGTATATGTGAATATGTGTCATGTCATCGCAGGTGCACTGAGTTGGGGCTGATTCATGATGAAGATTGGTAGGTACCGCCCCTTGATGACGCGCTGTCTGCTGGGCCTCTGTCTGTCTCTCTCCCTCTGTCTCTCCATGGTGAGGTGCATACCTGGCAGTCGGTCCCCTAGTGAGCCTCCACAGTATCTATGTATGTAAACCAGTGGCAACAGGAAAGGTTTGGTGGAAGGAGTAATATGGGTCACAGACAAAGTCAGGCCGGCATTGTGTAGTTCCCTGCTGGACAATGGCCAGGAGCTTTTATTCAGGAAACAGCATTTAAACAATACACTTCAAACACACATAATACAAATAATACCCGCCCCATGGAGCTACTGTCTAACTAAACTCAGCCGGGCCGCTGTTCGGCTTTACCGGTCTGTAGAAAGTCATTAGTCTGGCTCTCTGTCTATCCAGACAGCTCTTCTCTCTGCGGTTGACTGACACACACACACACACACACACACACACACACACACACACACACACACACACACACACACACACACACACACACACACACACACACACACACACACACACACACACACACACACACACACACACACACACACACACACACACACACACACACACACACACAAAGGAGAGGGCCTAATGGAAGCTGTCCATGCACCCTTCAACCACCAGCCTCCTCAACCTCTCACACTATGTATGTATTGTATGTCTTGCTGATTAATTGGGTACAATGGACCACAATGGAAACACGCCCCAGGGGCTTTTTGTGTTTTCCTTTTAGCATAACTTTTGACTGCGATATCTGTACTGTTAACAATGTTGATAATACAGTATTCAATCAATCAATAAATCAAAGACTCTTACACAACACTCAGGTGTGGTGGGTAACGAGGAGGCGGGGAAAATAAAACACAAATGCAAGGCAAAAAAATCCCAATAAAAAAAATCCAAAATGGCTACCAGAGATTAACCACAAAGTCCCCAAAATAATGAAAATGTCTTCAACCCATGACAAGAACATATACTGTAACCCACCATATTAAGATAATAATAAAAACATGATCAAAATATGACATTCAAGGTAATCATGATGATCCCATAAAGTCCATATATCATAGTAGAAGAGATCCAATACTAATACAATCATAATGTCCATATGTCCATAAAGTCTTGACTGGTGCACATGTGAGTAAAATGAATACTGCTTTTTGTCTGAATGTTGTATTCTCCAAATGTTTACCATATTTCTAGATTTGATCAGATTATTTAATGTTTAAACCAAATTGTTTATACTGTGGATGAGTGAGCATGAATAGTTCTAACAAGGAGTCAGAAGGTCATTCTGACAGATGGACTCCTACAGTTTAAAACTGGCCTCTCTCCACCGTTTCTCCGTTGATTCACAGGAGCATTTTCACCTCCGTTTCTCCTGAAGTCAATGATGACCTCCTTCCTCTAGAAAAAAAAAAAATGTCACACAGAACTCCTACAGACTTGAAAAAAATATATTTTAATATATTGTTATTGGCTCTTACTCAGGTCTTTAACAAGATGCTTCTCATGCTTCTGCAGAGCATCGTAGAACGCTGACATGGCTTTTTTCCCTTTCTTTTTCATAATGTCATGCAACATTCTCACTTTAGCCTCACTGGTCCCCTCTGCCTTGATGTTGCTATACGTCTCCTCTGACAGAAAGCCTTCACGAAGAAGCTCATCGAGTACACCCTGAACCTCTGTGACACGTTTAACGAGCTCAGTCCAGTTCTTCTTCATGAAGTCTTCTTTCATTTCTGTTAAAATAAAAAGTCAGACTATTATGTCATTTTAATTCTGATTTCTGGTTTCACAAAGGTAGAGGTGAACTGCACTTAAAGTTTAATGGCCCAGATGACTGAGGGAGGAAGAAATCATTGTTTAATTTAATGTTGTAGTTCTTGATTTGATGTCAGGGTCAAATATAAAGGTCAGAGAAGAGTAAATATCTTACCTGTTGTCAGGGTTATCTGAAGTTGTTCCACACCTGCGGCATTTGAGAGAAAAGTGTGATATTTGTTCATTTGATTATAGTAACACACCCAGGGAAGTTGTAATGAAGTCCACTCAGATATATAATCCTTTATTGAACTACTCTTATAGTTATAATAGTTGATATAATCCTTTCCTGAACAACTCTGACACATTACATGTAGGAGCATAACATGCTACTTGCTTGCTGCCAACTAACTAAGCTCACTTCCTGGTTCTGACAGTGATATCATCCAAAGGTATGCAGTACAGTAGCCTGGAATTGTAACACAACTGTTTACAATACGGCCCTGTGTCCTTAACATAGGGTTAAGGTTACCAACAACGCTGAGTCCTTACTTAATTCATTACTTACTTAAACAAGAGATCATTACATTCATACCAAAAACCAGGAAAGGATAAAAATGTGAACACATTTCTCCATGCTCTATGACTATGAGTTGATCCATATTTACATTAATAGATATGTGTTTTTATTCTGCTGTTGCCGAATCACTCTGGATAAAGAACATCATATAAATGTATAAAATATAAAAGTAATCAATACTTCTACGCCTCAGTTGAGCTGTGAGTTTCTCTACTTCCTGGGTCAGCTTGCGTTGCTCTGCTGCCATCTCTTTGGTGTAGTTCTGTAGTTCTCTCTCTGTTTCAACAACGGATAGAACAAACATAAGTTTAGATGAAACACACATTTTAACATCCTCAATTAATTGTATTTCCACTTCTGTGATATTCCTGTCTTGATAGACATAGAAATCCTTTACAACTGCAGAGTTAAAATGTGCAGGCTCCACTTCACAAAACATAAAACAATGTGATGTTCTAATGTTTGTTTCCCAAAAGGCATGTTCACCAATAACATCAGACCACACTGGATGTTGTCCAATCAAAGTGAGACATTTTCACATCCCAGCAAGAGAGAACTGGCAGTTTAATACTAATCAATACCATTAAACAAGAGATCATTAAATTCACACAAAAAAACAGGAAAAGAGTAAAGAACGTGAGCATAATTGTCCAATTGATTTCATAAATAATTAATATAAGTTATTTACAAGTTAATGTTTATTCTGCTGTTTCTAAATCACTGGATAAAGAACATCATATAAATGTATACAATATTAAAGCAATCAGTAAAATCTCACCAAGACAAGTTTTTTCAGTGATGACATCATCCCTCTCTTTCTTCATCATCCTCAGTTCTTCATCTTTCTTCTCCAGTTGATCGTCTCTTTGCTTCTGCGCTGTGAGATCATCGACTTGTTATTGTTAATGGAATCATTTGCATGTCACTGTCAGCTCAGATCCTGGCAAAGTTCATTCCCTTGTGCAAATAGCTTAACAAAATAAAATGAATACTGTGTATAAAATAACCCCAACCCATAAACCTAACCTCTTAATGTCTAATCACAATTACCCTATCTTCGTATCGGTTGTATTTCGAGCAATGAGTCTGTGTACTGCTGCAAACAGCCCAGCCTGCGTGCGTGGCTCAAAACGAAGCACAGCGCGTTAAGGCACACTTTCAACACTTGGAGGTAGTGTCATCATTTTTTGTTTGTGTCAGTCAAAAGATTAAAACATTGCTGTCCATTGTAAACTTTGTACAGACACCAACTCGCTTTCAACCACAATATATTCAACTGACATCTAACGCGCATCTCTCTCTCTCTCTCTCTCTCTCTCCCTCTCTGCTTCTCCCCCCCTCTCTCTCTCTCTCTCTCTATCACACACACCTCTCCCCCTCTCCCTCTCTCTCTCTCACAAACACAGTGCATGCAGTAAAATCCTCAGTGTTCATGTGTTCCAGTAATATAGTCTGTGACGTGTGATGAATGTGAAGCGTAAGTGATGTTAAGACCTGTGTAGGCTATAGGTCTGTTTGTGGCGGTGATGCGTCACATACTAGAAACCTATGGGTTTAGGAACCTTTGTAGTTCACTGTTACAGCGTCAGCTGTTTCATACGTTTCTGTCATATTATTTACACTCTTAGTTACCATTCCTAATTGGAGCACACTTTCCCATATCTATGCTATGTATGTATGTATGTATGTATGTATGTATGTATGTATGTATGTATGTATGTATGTATGTATGTGTATATATATGTGTATATATATATGTGTGTATATATAATATTGTTATAATATTAGAGTGGGATTGAAATGTAGTGCAAAGCTGATATTTAAAAGCCAATGGAATCCCCTCTGCATGTGGGAGAAGGTGTTTGGACGTGTGGAGCCCCGAGGGGAGACAGTGTCCAACGAAATCACAGGAAAAAGGTCAATTTGATCTAAAGTCTGCTTGTGTGGTAGGTCGACTTCATGCCGTCACGCGAGTGACAGATCAAAAGATTCAACCAAACGTGTGCAAAAGTCTAGTGGAATATTAATACAGGGTAAACAGAGAAGAAAGAAAAACTAAAATAAGAGCAGAATAAAGTAGTGCAAAAACCGAAAGCAGTTAAATAAAGCAGTTTTAAAATAGATCAGGAGGAAAATTGTTATGTTTTACCTTCTGGTCCAAAATAAATATAAATATCCAGGTTTGTTCCTCTTTGAATGTACTTTTCGTCATTTTATATTAAGTTACAAAACTTTAGAATGCTGTCTTTTATATTCTTGTATATAAAAAAAAACAAGACCAGGAGACCTGGTTCTGCCAGACCCAGACTTCACATGACGTGTCAGCCTGTGTCTATGCCCATGTATGGACGAAAGGGGGACAGACTTTTATGGCTGGGGCCTAAGGACAAAGTGACCAAAACCTGTTTTTTGCCCATGTATGGAGAAAACGGGTACAAAACATGCCCATGTATGGACGAAAGGGGGACAGACTTTTATGGCTGGGGCCTAAGGACTAAGTGACCATGCCCATGTATGGAGGAAACAGGTACAAAGCCTCATGTAAGCCAGACCCCCTGGGTCCGGCAAAAATCTATATCTATAGGTTATGTTTGTGACGTCATACGGGAGCGTTTCCATATACGTCATAGAATATCTATGGATAATTATTAGTTCGACATCAAACGGATAATGGTCCATGTCGTTATATCTGGAGTTAATAATGGATAAATGAACACTGAGGATTTTAGTGTGCAGCGTGCACAGAGGTACCGACAGACAAGAGATATGAGGGCCGTCAGTCCATTTGGTCACAACTTAGCCAACAATTTAGGAATTAAAACATTTGTAAATTTGTGACAAATGTGACAAATTATATTTATCTGCTTGATCTATGGGTGTTATTATATACGAGTGATATGTAACATCTGATTTACTTATGCATGCAATTGTATCTGATTGATATGTAACATGTGGGAAACTATGAGGTATATGGACATTTCCAATTCAAGTGAGGGTAATGGGTCAGTGGGTGATTTGTGCCACCCAACGTTTCAAGTAGAGGGTGCGGCACTGGGGGGAGGGGGGAACAAACACCGGTGTGAACTGGTGAATCGAGAGGAGATCTCCTGTGCGCCAGTGTTACTAGTTTAGGTTATAGTTTTTAACTACGTGGTAGTACATCTACATTAACGTTCAGATTTCAAATATAAAGTGCTTACCTCATGGCCACGGATGTTACAATTCACTTCGGGTGGGTCTAAGTACCGGTATCTTCCATATTGTTCAATAAAAAGCATTTTAATCCGATCGGCGGCCATTTTCTCATAGAGTTATAACGTATCAGAGTGCAATACACCCTCCAACCGATACGGCCACGTAGTTGAAAAAAAAACGAGACAATGGCCACCAATCGGATCAAAATGCTTTTTATTGAACAATACGGAAGATACGGGTACTTATGAGGGCCCGTGCATAATTATAACACCCGTGGCCATGAGATAAGCACTTTATATTTGAAATCTGAACGTTTATGTAGATGTACGAGTTGTAAATGGAGAAATGCAAACACCAGGTGTACGTTCAGCCATGGCGCTTGACGACGGGCTAACAATGCTAAGCTACTAAAGTCGTTACTCCACCGTTGTTTTGTCCACATCTTCAGTGAGATACTTCTATACAAACGAACGTCGAGCGGCCTGTTGTTTAGCTGGGGCCGCCCTCACCTAGCTGCTGTGTTCGCTACAATGTTATATTGTTTATACAACTAGATTCTGTCCCGAAAAAGACTAACGCAATACTGGCCGCTTCCCACCGTGGTGAAGTTAGTTTCAGCCTCAGGTTGAATATTCACCCAGTGGATATTACTCCAGTAAAGTAAAAATACCTCAAAATTGTACTTAAGTACAATACTTGAGTAAATGTACTTAGTTACTTTACACCACCACAGAGGGGAGCAATACTGATGGGCGGGGATTAGGCTTGTAACCGGAGAACAATGGGCCAACGAGCAACCAAAACCACTCATGCTAATGTTGTCCCTGCAAGTTAAAACCACTCTCCGCCCCCACAAGAGCGACAGAAACACACAGAAACACTGCTGTTTTTGTAATGTAATTTAAACCACTTAATGATTCTAAAACGACTATCTTTTGGAATACAAACCTTCTTCAACATTCGAACTGTGTTAATATGAAGGAAAAAAAAAAGAAAAGCACGAAAGAAAAAAAAGAAGAATTTGCTCTTTTCTACTGTTTGTCAATGGCCGAGTTGATCCCAAAATTTCCAGCCACTGTCACAAATGTGTGTTTATTCTGCTGTTGCCGAATCACTCTGGATAAAGATCATCATATAAATGTATAAAATATAAAATTAATCAGTACTATCTCACCAAGACGATTTTTTTCAGTGGTGACATCATCCCTCTCCTTCATCATCCTCAGCTCTTCATCTTTCTTCTTCAATTGATCGTCTCTTCTTTGCTCCAGTTGAGCTGTGAGTTTCTCTACCTCTGCCATCTCTTTGGACACACACACACACACACACACACACACACACACACACACACACACACACACACACACACACACACACACACACACACACACACACACACACACACACACACACACACACACACACACACACACACACACACACACACACACACACACACACACACACACAGCAGTAAAATCCTCAGTGTTCATGTGTTCAAGTAATATAGTCTGTGACGTGTGATGACTGTGAAGCGTAAGTGATTTTTAGACCCATGAGGTAAGCACTTTATATTTGAAATCTGAACGTTAATGTAGATGTACTATACCACGTAGTTAAAAACTATAACCTAAACTAGTAACACTGGCGCACAGGAGATCTCCTCTCGATTCACCAGTTCACACCGGTGTTTGTTCCCCCCTCCCCCCAGTGCCGCACCCTCTACTTGAAACGTTGGGTGGCACAAATCATTCAATCACCCACTGATCAGACCCATTACCCTCACGTGAATTGGAAATGTCCATATACCTCATAGTTTCCCACATGTTACATATCAATCAGATACAATTACATGCATAAGTAAATCAGATGTTACACACTCGTATATAATAACATCCATAGATCAAGCAGATAAATATAATAACTAGAAAATGTGCTCCTCGGAGCACAAGTCTCCGCCAGCAGACCCGTGCTATTTTAATCAAATGAAATCACTTACCCTATCTTTAACCATAGTTCTCTAGGAATGTTCTAATTCTTACTTAAAATAGAACATGTATCTACTGTATACAATGAGATATGTGCTTGTTGATGTTGTCTTTCATTACTTGAATACTGTGACCAGTGCCTTCTTTTCCTTTCAATGTTCTTTACAGACTCTTGTACTTTTTCTTCCAGAGATTGTAGCAATCTTTGCTGTGTCATGTTGTCAGCATTTGTGGCTCGTCTTCGTTTTTTGTCATTTAGGGATTCTTTGTCTCTGTTTAGTGTTCTTTCTCTCTGTTTCTTAGCTTTGGCCTTCTTCAGTTTCATTGTGTGATCTCAGCCTCTCCTGTCTAAGCTATTTATATATTTATATTACATATTGTGATGTCACGTGAAACTGACCAATGTTATGTGTTCTCAGAGGGACACACACACGCACGGACGGGTGATTTGTACTGGAAGGTACTGTTCCAATCAAGACTGATCCTGTCTTACCTCACTTCAAAAAACATAAATGACTGTTTGAAGTGACACACCTATTTATAGGATTTTATTTCGTCATGCGTCCCTCTAGCCAATCAAAAGCATTGGTGTCAACATATTGTCACGTGTCACGTGGCACTTGACCAATGTTAGCTTGGCTAGGGGGGGGGGACACACAGCGGGACGAAGCGAAAACATACTCTCCGCCTCCGGCGGAGACAAATATAATGTGCATTTGTCACAAATTTACAAATGTTTTAATTCCTAAAGTGTTGGCTAAGTTGTGACCAAATGGACTGACGGCCCTCATATCTCTTGTCTGTCGGTACCTCTGTGCACGCTGCACACAAAAATCCTCAGTTTTCATTTATCCATTATTAACTCCAGATATAACGACATGGACCATTATCCGTTTGATGTCGTAATTATCCATAGATATTCTATGACGTATATGGAAACGCTCTCGTATGACGTCACAAACATAACCTATAGATATAGATTATTTTTTTGCCGGACCCAGGGGGTCTGGTTTACATGAGGCTTTGTACCTGTTTCGTCCATACATGAGCATGGTCACTTTGTCCTTAGGCCCCAGCCATAAAAGTCTGTCCCCCTTTCGTCCTTACATGGGCATGTTTTGTACCTGTTTTCTCCATACATGGGCGAAAAACTGGTTTTGGTCACTTTGTCCTTAGGCCCCAGCCATAAAAGTCTGTCCCCATTTCGTCCATACATGGGCATAGACACAGGCTGACACGTCATGTGAAGTGGTCTTGTTAAAATATATATACAAGAATATAAAAGACAGCATTCTAAAGTTTTGTAACTTAATATAAAATGACGAAAAGTACATTCAAAGTGGAACAAACCTGGATATTTATATTTATTTTGGACCAGAAGGTAAAACATTAAAATTTTCCTCCTGATCTCTTTTAAAACTGCTTTATTTAACCGCTTTCGGTTTTTGCACTACTTTATATCTCTCTCTGCTCTTATTTTAGTTTTTCTTTCTTCTCTGTTTACCCTGTATTAATATTCCACTAGACTTTTGCACACGTTTGGTTGAATCTTTTGATCTGTCACTCGCGTGACAGCATGAAGTCGACCTACCACACAAGCAGACTTTAGATCAAATTGACCTTTTTCCTGTGATTTCGTTGGCCACTGTCTCCCCTCGGGGCTCCACACGTCCAAACACCTTCTCCCACATGCAGAGGGGAAACCATTGTCTTTTAAATATCGGCTTTGCACTACATTTCTATCCCACTCTATTATAACAATTATATATATATATATATATATATATATATATATATATATATATATATATATATATATATATATATATATATATATATATATATATATATACACACACACACACACACACACACATACATACATACATATATACATACATAGCATAGATATGGGAAAGTGTGCTCCAATTGGGAATGATAACTAAGAGTGTAAATAATATGACAGAAACGTATGAAACAGCTGACGCTGTAACAGTGAACTACAAAGGTTTCTAAACCCATAGGTTTCTAGTATGTGAAGCATCACCGCCACAAACAGACCTATCACATACTAGAAACCTATGGGTTTAGGAACCTTAGTAGTTCACGGTTACAGCGTCAGCTGTTTCATACGTTTCTGTCATATTATTTACACTCTTAATTACCATTCCCAATTGGAGCACACTTTCCCATATCTATGCTATGTATGTATGTATGTATGTATGTATGTATGTATGTATGCAGGGCAGGAATTTCACGGCGGCCACGACGGCCATGGCCGTCGTTGCCCCTCTCATTGGCCGTGTGCCCCTCGAATAATGACATGCCTCCACGGCCACAGTGGCCGTGGTGCCCCGCCGGCGCCCGCAGCAGTTGATTTCACATATTTTATTTTTTTTCCACTGCGCCATTTTTATGTCAATACGGTATTTTTGCTGCGCGCGTACCACATGATCAGTGGTACTGTAGGTAGGTAGGCTTGATTTCAAGCCTCGTATGAACCGTCGGGATCCCGCAACACAGTGTTATACGACACAAAAGCATCACCGGCCCAATCAGGAGATAAATCTAACGCAGCCTGTTGAACTCCGAATGTCTCTGAGCAGACCGTTTAAGGCAGGTACACATTGCAGGACCTTAAAGTGCTCGGGGGGTTATCTGATCGTTAAGCATTACACACTGCAGGAGTTTATTTCTTGAAATCGGCTGTCATAATATCGTTGTGGTCTTCACAACAGGATTGATCCCCGACAAGGGCTGACACACTGTAGGATAGTTCACTAGGATGCTATCTCCAGAGTCAGACCCAATACATACATTTGAATTTATTCCAATTCATTTTAATCGACGTATCCCGTGATATGCCTCTCTCCCTCTCCCCCCTCTCTCGCTCTTTCTCTCTCTCTCTCTCTCTGCCTCTCTCTCTCTCTCCCTCTCTCGCAGTCAAGTGCGCAGAAGCCGTCAGTGACAGCGTTGCCATGTCCGCTTATTATAAGCGACTTTGGGCTTGTTTTTCTGTAGAGTTGCTTGTAAATATTGGTTGTTGCGGGGTGCATTTTTTGGGCTTATTTGTGTAGTTGCTTATTTGGCCTTGTTTCCTAATGTTGTTTAAACCACATAATATGTATTTGTCCGCAGACCCCCCTTCTGTAAATATGTTGTGCCATCACTGACCCCCATACAAGATTTGTGTGGATTTGGAAAATATTCCACAATTTTCTCAAGATTTTTATTTGAAAATAGCTGCGACGCGTTGTGAGCTTGTAGATCGGCTATTTTCAAATATCCAATGTATTTGTAATAAATAGGTTTAAAGTGCTCAAGTGGCCTTTTCTTGGGCTTGTTTTCATAGACCTGGTTGCTTATTTCTCTCGCAACATCTGGCAACGCTGTTCATAACAGCGTGCACATGCTGCACACTCACACACACACACACAGAGCTCGCTCTTGCTCTCACTCTCTGTCTGTCTGTCTCTCTGTACAATTCCTCTAAAATAAACAGCCCACCAGGCTCGCTCACTCTCTCATTTTGTTTTATAATGTTAACTTAATACAGGACTGGACGGTAATATTGCGGTAGGGACTGTTTGTTGTGGTCAGATCCAGCGACGCTCCCCTGGCCACGGTGGCTGTAATGTGCTCTCATTGGCTGTAGCGTGGATCTTCTCGCAGACCCTTTCATAATGTATGATACTGTCCGATCTCCTGTCTGGGACAGAGCTGAATATCTAACATGGTAGTTATCTGAAAACGGTCGGAAAGCCGTCGCAGAGCGGATAATCGCGGCCACATCGTCTCGCGGAACCTTTCACACAGAGCGAGCATTATCTCGCAGATCAAAGGCCGATCTGCGTCAGATCGGGAGGTTTTGTCGGCGAGCGCCAAAAAATGTCGGCGACAGCAATCTCGGACCCAATCTCCTGCAGTGTGTACGGGCCCTTAGCAGAGTCAAACTTCTCTGAACGGACGATTGAGGTAAGAATACATTTGTGAAAGCATAAGACAAGAAACTCAACATATAATGTTACACACTGTTTGTATTATAGCGACGCAACGTGACAATGTGTGCTGGTTTGACGATGTGTGCTGTTTTAACGTGTGAATGAAAACTGCAAAAACAAAATACTCCCGGCCTTCATTGGTGTAAAGTTACTAAGTACATTTACTCAAGTACTGTACTTTTGAGGTATTTTTTTTTACTTTACCGGAGTATTTACTTCTGGACTACATCTCAGAGGAATATCGTACCTTTATTCCACTACAATGATATGAAAAGATTTGTATTATTATTACCAAACACACTAACCACTTAAGCCCTATATATATATATATATATATATATATATATATATATATATATATATATATATATATATATATTTCTGCCATTTGAAAATAGCAGATCTACAAGCTCACAAGGCATCACATCGCGACGCAATGTGAGCTTGTAGATCTGCTATTTTCAAAAGATTGTTTATACATTTTGAACTTGTGAAATGGGACATTCTGCACAATGAGTACTTTTACTTTTGGTACTTTTAAGTACATTTTGATACGACGACTTTGAAAAATACTGATTAAACTTTGTTTGCCATTACATAACTAGGTAAAGACCACTTGAAGCACACATTCCATTCTCTGTATCACAGTTTATTTAAAATCTACTGTGTTTGTTTTATTTGACTGTTAGTGTGATTTTCACATACATTCATGAATGATTCCTCATTCATTTGGAGTTTGGTGTACACATGTAGATATCCTTGTTTTAAAATGTGATTGAAAGAATATGATTATCACAGGAATTAATGTGACTAGAAGTTCGGGTTGACAGCTCAAGCTGTATGTTAGGTATAGGCTTTGTTAGAGTTGTTTAAGTTAAAAAAATTATGTTACTTCATTTTACTCTCAGCTAAAGGCATGCCTTCCAAGCAGCGGAGGGATCACATTTTGAAGAAGTCGTTTCAGCATGCAGCTAAAAACTGCAAAACATTGGATGTTTTTTTCAAAAGGTGAGGAAATTATGATTCAAAAAGCAATAAGGCTAGCTACTAAGATGCACCAAAATGCATGTAAGCCAGTTATTTTGCAGTGAAACCATTTAATGTATTTGCTGTTAGCTGTTTTGACCCAGTATTGTGTCAATATTTTCCAGCCAGAGTAAGGCAGACCAGAAAGACACAGAAGAACCAAAGAACAAACGGCAGAGAATTACAGACACAGGTGAACAACAAGTATTATTACTACATGGAGAAGAAGGAGAGGATGGAGGAGAAAAGGAAGCAAGCCACAGATATGAAAGAGAAGAGCAGGCCAGAGGAGACAATGGCAGAGATGAGAGAGGAGAACAGGCCGGAGGAGAAAATGAACCAGCAGGACACAGATATGAAGGAGGAGACAAAGTAAGACAAAGACACAGAGATCAGACAGAAGGAGAACATGACAGAACAGACTATGTAAGTCTAGGAGACAGAGATGAGAGAGGAGAACAGGCCGGAGGAGAAAATGAACCAGCAGGACACAGATATGAAGGAGGAGACAAAGTAAGACACAGAGATCAGAAAGAAGGAGAACATGACAGAACAGACAATGTAAGTCAAGGAGGCAGAGATGAGAGAGGAGAACAGGCCGGAGGAGAAAATGAACCAGCAGGACACAGATATGAAGGAGGAGACAAAGTAAGACAAAGACACAGAGATCAGACAGAAGGAGAACATGACAGAACAGACAATGTAAGTCTAGGAGACAGAGATGAGAGAGGAGAACAGGCCGGAGGAGAAAATGAACCAGCAGGACACAGATATGAAGGAGGAGACAAAGTAAGACAAAGACACAGAGATCAGACAGAAGGAGAACATGACAGAACAGACAATGTAAGTCTAGGAGACAGAGATGAGAGAGGAGACAAAGGAACTTCAGATAAAGAAGTCATAAGCATCTGGATCTAAGTGGCTGCTTGACTGCAACTGCAGCTGATGGTGCATCCGTCAACTTTGGAAAGACGAATGGTGTCCTCACCAAACTACAGGACTCTGTGCCATGGATGCTGAAAGTGCATTGTGTTGCCCACAGACTGGAGCTGGGCCTGAAGGAAGCCTTCAAGGGAACATACTTTGAACAGGTACTGTATTGTTTTTCTTACTTACTATATCTGTAGAATATATAATCAAAATGTACAATGTGTAATGCAGTGTAAGTGTAATAAATGCTGTCATTTCTGTTTTTCTTTTACCAAGATTGATGACCTCTTGGCAAGACTGTACTCTCTCTACCATCGTTCCCCCAAAAAATGGAGGGAGTTGAAGGCCATCGGAGAGGAACTTAAGGAGCACATTGTGAAACCGGCTCGCTCCCAGGGAACAAGGTGGATTGACCACAGGAGGAGGGCTGTGTCGTGTCTTGCCAACTCAAACTTCAGGAGCATTGTCACCCACCTCCAGGAAAGACAGGACGAGGCCGCACCAGAGAGAGAGAAGATCAGGGCCATGTTGCGGCAGTTAACCTCAGAAAAGTTTGTTCTCAATATGGCACTATATCAGGACCTTTTATCTGCGCTGGCTGAACTGTCGCTTCATTTCCAAGGAGATCAAATGCCCCTATCGAGTGTGCGTAGTAGGATCCTGGCTGCCCAGGCTGCACTGCGTAAGCAAACTGAGAGGCCAGGTCCCTATCTCCGCCCAGTCTTTGAATC
This sequence comes from Gymnoscopelus braueri, assembly GCF_963280865.1. Lineage (NCBI taxonomy): Eukaryota > Metazoa > Chordata > Actinopteri > Myctophiformes > Myctophidae > Gymnoscopelus > Gymnoscopelus braueri. Next base: position 13,157,652 of record NC_137613.1, read on the forward strand.
CTTCACCATGAGCACTGAGGGTTTTCAATACAATGGTGTAAAGATCAGAAATTCAAATGTAACTGCAGAGGCCTTCTGTCGCAGTAGGAAAGACACTGTGGACAAAATCATTTCCTGCATTGGCAAGAGATTTTCCACTTTCTCCACTGATCCTGTGCTTCTTGCAGCAGAGATGTTTGATCCTGTGAATTTACCAACTGAAGAAAGGCTCTTGGAGGAGTTTGGTGAGGAAGAGGTGCATCACTATGCAAGCACTTTGAGCCTCTTCTCACAAAAAATGGTTGTAATGTGGCTGAGATAGAAAGAGAGTGGTATAGAGCTAAAGTTGACATAGTACGCCACCACAAGGACCAAGCTTTCCTCCCGTTATGGTCAAGGTTTCTGAATGAGAAGGGAAGCACATATCCCAACCTGCTACACCTGATTAGAATTGTCTTAGTGTTCCCTGTTTCCACCTCTCAGGTAAAGCGACAGTTCTCAGTTATGAAGAGAATGCAGGGAGACTGGCGCCTAAGCCTGCACACATCCACAATTGAAGACCTCCTCCTTATCAAATCACAGGGTTGTGCTCCTGCAGATTATCAAAGCCAAGAAGCAGTGGCAAAATGGTGGGGAGCTGGCATCTGTAAAAAGAGGCCATACACTCAGCCATATGGTCCAAGAAATTCAAAATCCAACAATGTGACATCGCCTGACTCCCCATCTTCAAGTAGTGATTCAGATTAGGCTAGTACAAGCCAGGGCTGAATGTGACCGATGAGAAACTCATTTGCAAGTATTTTGCCTGTGAGGCTTTTTGGTTACAGGATAACTAGGCTGAACTACTAAGTAAAATGCCACAACATACATATTTACAATATTTTGCAACAGTAGCTACTTGTATTTTGTGATTTAAAGCTGTGAATGTGATTGTTTATTTAACCCATTAAGACGTGAGGCCGATTCTACAAATGCCTTTAAATCAGTAGTTCTCAAACTTGTTCATGCCAAGGACCCCCAAATTGATATGTATTTGTCCCCCATCTGAAAATGTTTTGTGCCAGGGACCCCCCAGTGTTAAAAAATACATAAATTATTCAAAATCTTCAAAAATAGATGTACAAACTTGTACAGTAGCACGGCACTAACTAAGTTCTAATGTTCTAAGAGTTTTCTGAAAATGTTATGTTGCTATAAATGTAGCTAAAATCTAAAATGACACAGATGCTTTCCCTGTTTTGACGGGTTAAACCAGAGAAGCTAAATGATTGTTTGAAACTCATTTCCTGCTGTTACTACTGTTTGTCTCTGTAGGACAGTTTAATTACTGCTGTTTGTGTGGGACAGCATAAGGGAAGTCAGAAGGTGCATCTAGCTATAATCCTCTGTTCACATGAAGCCAGAGCAGTTCCCCCCCCCCCCCCAACTTGAGATGATGATCTTTTTGTGTCCATGATGAACATTGTTCATCCAGCATGAAAATGAGATGTATTAATTGTTTGAGAAATAAAACAATTATTCTGTGAAATAAACAGCTTCATGATATTTATTTATTTGAAAGTTATTATGTATTATGTAAACATCCTTAACCTTTAAGCTAAATTAATTATGATGTGGCGTGGACTTAAAATCATTGTTTTATTTGATGGCCTTCCTGCCCTGGCACTTGGCCTTTGTGCCCTCCAAAAATGTATATATATATATATATATATATATATATATATATATATATAATTGTTATAATATTAGAGTGGGATTGAAATGTAGTGCAAAGCCGATATTTAAAAGACAATGGTAACCCCTCTGCATGTGGGAGAAGGTGTTTGGACGTGTGGAGCCCCGAGGGGAGACAGTGGCCAACGAAATCACAGGAAAAAGGTCAATTTGATCTAAAGTCTGCTTGTGTGGTAGGTCGACTTCATGCCGTCACGCGAGTGACAGATCAAAAGATTCAACCAAACGTGTGCAAAAGTCTAGTGGAATATTAATACAGGGTAAACAGAGAAGAAAGAAAAACTAAAATAAGAGCAGAGAGAGATATAAAGTAGTAGTGCAAAAACCGAAAGCAGTTAAATAAAGCAGTTTTAAAAGAGATCAGGAGGAACATTTTAATGTTTTACCTTCTGGTCCAAAATAAATATAAATATCCAGGTTTGTTCCACTTTGAATGTACTTTTCGTCATTTTATATTAAGTTACAAAACTTTAGAATGCTGTCTTTTATATTCTTTTATAAAGAAAAAAAAATCTATATCTATAAGTTATGTTTGTGTCAAAAACAGACCTCCAGGAGGCTATACATACGGGAGCGTTTCCATATACGTCATAGAATATCTATGGATAATTATTAGTTCGACATCAAACGGATAATGGTCCATGTCGTTATATCTGGAGTTAATAATGGATAAATGAACACTGAGGATTTTAGTGTGCAGCGTGCACAGAGGTACCGACAGACAGAGATATGAGGGCCGTCAGTCCATTTGGTCACAACTTAGCCAACACTTTAGGAATTAAAACATTTGTACATTTGTGACAAATGCACATTATATTTATTATATTTATCTGCTTAATCTATGGGTGTTATTATATACGAGTGATATGTAACATCTGATTTACTTATGCATGTAATTGTATCTGATTGATATGTAACATGTGGGAAACTATGAGGTATATGGACATTTCCAATTCACGTGAGGGTAATGGGTCTGATCAGTGGGTGATTGAATGATTTGTGCCACCCGACGTTTCAAGTAGAGGGTGCGGCACTGGGGGGAGGGGGGAACAAACACCGGTGTGAACTGGTGAATCGAGAGGAGATCTCCTGTGCGCCAGTGTTACTAGTTTAGGTTATAGTTTTTAACTAAACAGTAAGCTGCAGCCAAGAACAAAGAAATAGCGAGCCCAACGGAAGAGGAACGAGTCGTTTCTGCCGTGGGGTTACAATCGCGCTGGATTTATGAACAAACCGCCGGTCACCGAGAGGATTCTGACGGAGCCGCGGGTGAGATAAGTCCATATTTCTGTTCCTGTGGATTACAAATAATGGGGTACCCCGAACTTTAAGTTATCTTCGGACCGCGTTGTACGGAAGATCGTTATCGTTTCATTTGGATATAAGGACTAATAGACTTACTCGAGAGCGTGGGAAAAAGAGGCCGTTTGGACACTAACGTGTGAACTGTTGTTATTGTTTGGAGCGTCGGTCTGCGTTGACGTTCACCATTACGTCCGAGTAGTTGTTGTTGGTCATGTTTGGAGATTGTGATCTGAAGGAGCTTGTGAAAGAAGTATTGTTATGTTTATTTGTTGGTTGTTTGTTTATTTATTTTGTTTATTAGGGAAAGAGTATAGGGACAGAAGTTCAATTAAAAGTCTGAAGTGTATTATTTATTTAACAGCTCTATATCATGTTAAGCTCTATATCATGTTAAGCTCTATATCATGTTAAGCTCTATATCATGTTAAGCTCTATATCAGTAGTTCACATGTTAAGCTCTATATCATGTTAAGCTCTATATCAGTAGTTCACATGTTAAGCTCTATATCAGTAGTTCACATGTTAAGCTCTATATCATGTTAAGCTCTATAGCAGTAGTTCACATGTTAAGCTCTATATCATGTTAAGCTCTATCAGTAGTTCACATGTTAAGCTCTAAATAATGTTAAGCTCTATATCATTAGTTCACATGTTAAGCTCTATATCAGTTGTTCACATGTTAAGCTCTATATCATGTTTTGTGTCAGTAATGTATTACTTTTCTTCCGTTCTTTGTCTTCTTCTGTCAGTAGTTTATTACTTCTATCCAATTCTTGGACTTTTTCTGTCAGTAATATATTACCTTTCTTCAGTTCTTGGTATTTCTGGTAGGTCAGTAGGAACTGCTGATCGTAGGTCATACCCAGAAATAGTTGTCTCTGATCCTGGGTCATATCCTCGGCAAAATCCAGTTGTGCCGCTTTTGTAGAACATAAAGAACACTCATAAGTTTAAAGGAACCACAGACAACTTCAATGTGTGTGTGTGTGTGTGTGTGTGTGTGTGTGTGTGTGTGTGTGTGTGTGTGTGTGTGTGTGTGTGTGTGTGTGTGTGTGTGTGTGTGTGTGTGTGTGTGTGTGTGTGTGTGTGTGTGTGTGTGTGCGTGCGCGTGCGTGCGTGCGTGCGTGTGTGCTTGTATTACTCTACTTGTGAGGGCCAAACTTCCCAAAAGTATAGTATAATTTGATAAATAGACATTGTGAGGACCATTTTCCAGGTCCTCACACAAGAAATGGTTGTTTTATGGTTAGAAATGATTTGGGGAGTAAAGCATATAATTAGGAAAAGATGTAGGTTGGGTTTAAGGTTAGGATTAGATCGCCTGGGACCAGACGAATCAGCCAGTGCAAAAAAAATTGCACTCTGCGATTTGGGTCTGGCACGCTCCGTTGTGAATCCATTTCCTGCTCCAGAAGTCTGGGGTGACCTAATCTGAGTTCCCAGAAGTTTTCGCCAGCTCTCGCATACAAACGGGAGTGGCGAGGAACTTCTGGGCCAAAACCCCTGTATTTGTGGGCGGGATATAACTTACGCTCAGAATCTGAGCGGACACGCCTCTTACCGGTCTGAGAGCTGTGCAACTCGTCTAAAAAGTCCGACGAGAGGCAAACAGCAGTACACAACAATGGCGGCCGCAATTTCTCAAGGGGAAATTGCTTCCCCTCGCTCCTATTTACATGCAACACCCACTGCATGTGGTTCCCGCCCCCTTTTCTTCATTGGCTGTTGATTTGAATCACAACGCAGTGGCCGCGCCCCTGCTGTCCAAGCTCCGACGCAATGCCTCCCAGACTAGGGGTGACCAATCAGGGCCCAGTATTCAAATATGGGAGAATGTAATTGGTAGTAAGTCTAACCAATTGCGTCCAGAGCCATTGTTTTGATCCCGCCCCCTTGGAAAAAATAACATCCTCATAGAAGCACCAGACTCATGTCCACACAGTGATATAGTCTAGCTACACGAGGCTAAGGATTAGACATTTAGAGGTTAAGTTTGGGGGTTAGGATTTCAACTTAATCACACGCCGGTGTCTTGCACTGAAAATATCAGATCTACAAGCTCACAACAAGTCGCAGCGGTACATGTCATGAGCTTGTAGATCCGATATTTCCGGCTTTGCCGTTAAAAATGACAACAAAGAAAAGTGCATTCATAAAATCACCGTCCTAAAACCTTTATTGTCCTCACAAGTATAGTAATACTAGTACTCGTGTGTGTGTGTGTGTGTGTGTGTGTGTGTGTATGTGTATGTGTATGTGTATGTGTATGTGTATGTGTGTGTGTGTGTGTTCATAATTGTGACTGTTTCATTGATAAATGCACAGTATAATAAAGTTTAATGTATAGTTTTCGTTAAGTCTATTGTTATCCTACTTACCAAAGATATGAGCTGAATTCAGTCTTCTATTCTTCTGCTCTGCTGTCTCCTTGTTGAGATAAGCATCAGCTTTAGCTTTAGCTTTATCTTTATCTACACAAAGAGAGTTCAACTGTGTTTTAATAACAACTCTTCATCATGTTATACTGACTGGATAATAAATACATTTAACATTAAATCAACTTCAGTCTTGAATACAAGTACATGAAGAAGAACAGGCATGCAAGAATCTGAACACATCAGATAAAAACAGACTTTGTATACCTATTGTAAATATTATTATATTATAGTATTATATACATTATTATTATGTAAATACAAGCTGAGTTACTGATTTGTGTGAATAATTATGTCACTCTCCTCCCATGGGTGCTGGGCTGAGAGTTCAAGATAACTCAACTAAATAAATCCAGAAGTACCACAATATGAATTTGTTTTATAATTGTAGGATGGGGGATGACTTATTTAAGCAGTCATACCTGCCTTAGTCAAACTAATTGGACTCAGAGCTATAGGTGTAACTAAGGATAAATCAGTCCCCTCCACAAACATTCAGAGAGAGACACTGTCCAGATAGAAGTTACCATCTGCTCTCTCCTGTAACAGATGTTTAGTTTCCTTTTGGCTTTTTACCACAGTACAGTAAACACCAAAGACACAGCCAACAGCATGTATCTCTACAAAAGTATTCAACATATTGGAAGGGATCCTTTGGGCCAAAAAGCACTGTTTATTCACACCGGGTGAGTAGGTGTGATTCTTTTTTTCTTGCACAGACTTTCATTTTCTGTTAGATAACAACCGACTTCATAGAAGACTGTTGTGATATGTGATCAGACCTTTGAACTCTCTTGCGGGACAATTTAACCAATCCAGATCCCATTGGCCTTTTGATTCACTCCTACTCTCAGACGATGACTTTCTCAACTTTGTATCAGGTCAGATACATTTCTTCATAACACTAATATCACACCAGGGGTCTATTCCACGAAACCTGGATTAGGGATAAACCAGGTTTAAACCGGGTTTAATCGGCTATCCTGGCTTAAATTATCCAGGAATCGGTTTCACGAAAGCTGAGTTAGCTCGGCAGATTAACTTAGCCAGTAAACCTGGATATGTTTATCCATGATCCTGTTTCACAAAAGAAAATTGAAGCAATCCTGCCTTAGTTACCATGGCAATTTAGCTGTGAAGTTAGCCTGGTCCGGACCAGGCTAAAAGCCAAGCTTTATTAATCCAGTGCCTTGTTCTTCAAGTTTTGTGAAATAGCTGTTAGTCCAATGACTCCAATCATAAACCAATGAGTTTTTCCACACTTATTCAATTCTTATGCGAAAATCGAAGATCTACAAGCCCGAAATGTTTTTGTCTTATGGCGGCCGGTGGTCCCCGGCCCCCCATGGACCCCCGCCCCCGTGGACCCCCGGACCCCCGTGTACCCCAAGCCCCCTGTGTACCTCCGGACCCCCGTGGACCCCCGCCCCCGTGGACCCCCGTATACCCCGGACCTCTGTTGGGGGTCAACGGGGGTCCGGGAGTACACGGGGGGCCGGGTACTCCCGAACCCCCGTTGACCCCCGTGGACCGGGGACCCCCGGCGCCAAAAGGCAAGCTTTTCACTTGTAGATCTTTGATTTTAGAAATTAGAAAATTATTCTAAGTGTGTAATTATAATTCCAACATTCACTTAAACTCCTTATGTTTAAGCCTAACTGAATTATATATTTATGGATTTGTATATAAATTAATTGCATATTTTTGGACAACTTGTGCATTTAATTTGTCTGCAATACTTTGCCACGCTTTCTCCCTGGATCTATATTTATTGCGGCTGTGTTTCCTCTCTTGCTTATTATACATTTTACTTCCTTGTATGATTTCATGAGCTGCTGCAGTGCTGCAGTTCAGCCACAGAGAAGAACGCCGCTCTGGTTTTGGGCTCCATGATTGGTCAAGTTCAAGGATTCTGCTATCGACTTTCATGGTCTTTTATAGGAATATGTGAACTCACATTCAGCCTGGTTTAACGATACTGGCTCGACAAACCTCTCCTTCTCAGCCCGGCTTGGCGTTCGTGGAACTGAATAAACCAGGCTGAACAGCGCAGGCTTGTCAAACCTGGATTTGCCTTTCAAACCAGGATAATTTAATTCCGCTTTCGTGGAATAGACCCCAGGTGTTTCAACCTATCAGAGATGTTTACATCTTCTATTAGAGGCCAAATTATATCATACTATGGTTTCTGAAGCAATGCATTAAATGAACTGCTACAAGGCTAGATAATGAATTCCCCGTCTCCAGATGTATATCTCTTCATTCTCAAGGTTATTTGATACACTGGTTGGTTGCATGACAATCAGAATATATGTTATTAAAATGCAATCATACTATGAGTCTGAGTCAGTTATTCAGCTCATGCAAATAGTACAGTATGTCTCATCTAACCTGCCTATAACACCTACCTGATTCCTTTCATCCAGATACAAATGTCTACTATTTCTGCAGACTAAAGACAATTTTTAGAGAACCCAATTTCAGAAGCAGAACTTACTATAGACATAAGTACAATGCAGAGTGGATCAGATGGTCAATGGCGTGGCAACAGACTTTTTAAATTGTCAGGACCAGGGAAGGGTGCATATAAGTCAGCCTGTATCTGGATTTGACCCTTATGCGACACGTTGTGAGCTTGTCGATCAACTATTTTCTGTTAAAGCCTTCCCCACGATAAGGATGCTGAGGTTTAAGTGGTTAAATAACCTAGACACAACATAGAATTATTAAATAAATTAATCTGCTATCTCATAATTGTGTATGATAATCTGTCAATAATATAAATCAGCTTGGCTGTTAAAGGTAGGGTAAGTGATTTGCAATTATTCAAATAATTGCAAAATGGGTCTATGTTCTGATAGTGCTCGTTACTACAGAGTGTCCTGTCCATATAAGGAGTCTCCATGTCTCTCCAGCTCTTTATAAAACAGAAAATGCATTTTCGTTTCAGTTTCAGTTTCATTTCCAATTTTATCCAATCAGGATAGAGAACTCAATCAGGATATAGATTAAACAAGTGAAATTGGAAGTGATGACACTAAGAAATGAGCAAGCAAAATTGGAACTGGAACACTATAAAAATTAAGCTTAAAAAGTGGTACTTTCTCCTGATTGGCTGAGATTTTGACACCTACCGGAAAATGTATTTTCTGTTTATTATAGAGCTGGAGAGACGGGGAGACTCCTGTTACTGAACAAACACTCTATAGCAATGATTACTATCAGAATATAGTGCTTTAACCTTTAAAAAAAATACTTTTTGTTTTAACCCAAAAATATCACTTACCCTACCTTTAACTTAAATGACACCATTTTGTACTGTTTGGACCAGGACCGGACCCACGGACCACGGCTAGCCTTACCCCTCTTGGACCAGGCGCCATGCAGACTGCCCCCTCAGAACTCTGACCCACGCTCCCCCTTTGACTATGTCTCTGCCTGGTCCCTTTGCCTCTTTGCTTCTCCCCCCCAGCCTTTGTTCAATAAAACCCGTAAACCTGTTTAAATAAATAATAATGTGAAAAGGTCTTGTAGGTTTTGTATTCAAACTAAAAACATTAGTAGGCTACAAGAGGTGATTTGGTAATCTCATGACCTTAAATGTTTTAAACCTGAACCAATATAAGATACAATGGCTGTTTAGAAAGAAAAACAAATTGTACATAAAGATGACATATTATTATTATTCATTTAATTGTTAACTACTTAAACTCTATGGTTGGTTAAAACTGCAAACATTAGTACAAGAGGTGATTTGGGAAGCTCATGACCTTAATAATAACTTATATTTGTATTCATAAAAGCAAATTACACCATACTTGTAATAAAATGTTAGACTTGAAACATCAAGCAATGTAAAATACAATGTTCATTCACTGTGAAGACTTATTAGATCCATTCAATTTGTGTTCTATTATTTTGAGAACATGATATTAATATGAAAACACATCAGAGAACATGAAGTAGAATATGTTTGATACTCACCAAGATCTTCATATTCATAATGCATAAAAAGAAAAAGAAAAACACATTTGTTTAGAATAAGAAATGTAATTATTAAATAAATGAGTCTGTGAGTTTGTACATCAGCTATTTTTAATGAAGATATTTGGTATAGAGGGGAAAAGTGATCCAAATACAGAGTTAAGGTCTGTTTCTCTAAGTATAGAGGGTTTCATTGGTTAAGACTCCTTCAGTTTGTATTCGGCTGATGATAAGATGACAGATTATTATTATTATTTCCATTGTTTAACTATTTTAACCCTATATGGTTGACCGGGGTCTCTCAGGGCTCTATACTAGTGTCTTTTCTGTTTTATGTGGGGAAAGCTTTCTCTGAAAATAGCTGATCGACAAGCTCACAACGCGTCGCAGTAGGTAGGACACTTTGTGAGCTTGTCTATCAGCTATTTTCTGTGAAAGCCTTCCCCACAATAAGGATTCTGGGGTTGAAGTGGTTAAATAACCTAGACACAACATAGAGTTATTAAATAAATTAATCTGCTATCTCATAATTGTGTTTGATAATCTGTCAATATTATGAATCAGTTTGGCTGTTAACTTAAATGACACTATTTTGTACTGCAGTGGTTCTCAACCTGTGGGTCAGGACCCCCAGGGGGGTCCCCATATTATTTTGGGGGGTCCCCAGATGATTAGCTTAATGTGCAACATTGTTTTCTCACTCAACAGTAAACAAACCAACACACAGTATAAGAGTATACAGGGTATCTGCACATTTCTAAAGTGACAATTTAAGGACTTTTAAGACCTTTTTAATACCTCTAAAATAAAAAAGGGAAAAAGACTATTTGGCTATAGCGTGAAAAGTAATCAACAAACTATTCTTTTAAACATAAAGGCCAAACTGTCAAATATTACCAAAGAAAGAGGCAAACATTGTGGAAATAGACGATCTACAAGCTCACAACGCAAGGTGTTGTGAGCTTGTAGATCAGCAATTTTCACAATATTTATCTGTGAAACCGAGTCAATTAAAATTGAATGCTTCAACTCCTACAATTCCAAGAGCGTGTCAGCGTGGGGGGTCCCCAGTTCAAATATGATTATTTTGGGGGGTCCCCAGTTCAAATATGATTATTTTGGGGGGTCGCGGCCTGAAAAGGTTGAGAACCACTGTTGTACAGTATATGGTACTGTATGCAGTAAGGTCTGCTACTGTTTCTGTTCATCTTTAGATAGTGTTTATCTGTAACATTTACAAACAGGTCAACTCTTCAACAAATTAACACAGACAAAACATGTAGATCAAATATGTGAAGTGATTAAATGTCAGCTTAACCACTTGAACCCCAGCATCCCTATTCTGAGGGGAAAGTTTGTGAAAAATAGCTGATCTACAAGCTCACAACGCATCGCAATGCGTTGTGAGCTTGTAGATCAGCTATTTTTGCCAAAGAGATGAGTGTACTGGGAAAAAAGGGCGTACCTAGCACATTTTAGAGGGTTTAAAATATCAATAAAGTAATTTTTTCTACGGTATGTATAGTAAAACCTTCCTCTGTTAAGATGATAAAAAGTCTTCTGATTGTGAGTCAGATCATTATTGTTAACATTTAGATTTTTACACTCATCTTTTAATTATTATCATTACAAACTAATAAAATAACCTTTGTTGTAAGTGATCTACTTGTAGATCAGCTATTTTCACAATATTTATCTGTGGAACTGCTAATAGACTTATTAGATCCATTCAATTTGTGTTCTATGATTGTGAGAACGTGATATTAATCTTAAAACACATCAGAGAACATGAAGTAGAATAATGTTTGATACACACCATCAACTTCATATTCATAATGCATAAAAAGAAAAAGAAAAACACATGTTTAGAAAACTTTATACATAAAGATGACCGAGTGTTTTCTTATAAATTATTAAATAACCTGGAATAAGAAATTAAATTATTAAATAAATTAGCCTGTGAGTTTGTACATCGGCTACTTTTAATGAAGATATTTGGTATAGAGGGGAAAAAGTGGTACAAGTACAGAGTTAACTTTGTATTCTGCTATGGTGAAAACTTTATGTCAATCTGAAAACATATTGGACGCCATGAAGTAGAATTGATTTTTTACTCACAAGCTAGTTCACGTTCATATTCATCATTCATGAAAAGAGAAAACGCATGGTTGGAATGGTTAGAAAACTGATACTTCATAAACCAAAAGATTACTAATAATTAGCAAATTGTTAAGGAACCTGAAATATGGAATGCAATAATAGAATGGGTTAGATTAATCGACTATATCAATTATTTTACAAAGTAATATCTTGCTTCATTAATCATAATGATTCAGCATTCTAATTACAACATTCTAATTTCATTTGTGAAGTGACTAAATGTCAGCTTAGAGATACAATTCTACACTATAGTATATATTAAGAGTGAAACATTTTCATCTGCTATGACAGATTGGTTTATAGTAAAATGATCAGTTTCATAGTGAAAAAAAAAGTGTTCAGTACTTGAATCAATCTATTGTCTGATGTCAAGATTATTTGCTATTCATGTCAACTGTTTCTACAGTCCATGCCATTTATTATTAACCAGCCTTGTGGGCACCAACTTGTCATATTTTTAATGTTTGCACAAAACATTCACCTCCACACTACTCAGGAATCAAGTTTATCCTCCATAAGAATCTTCTGATTCATTCATTTAATCTTCCTCAGTATGCCATCATTTATATCTGGTATTAACATGCATTCTGTATCTGTATATGTTAACCCTTTAAGACCGGGAACGCATCTCTGTCATTTTAAGATTGTTTTGGCTATTCAAAAATAGCAGATCTACAAGCTCATAGCGCGGCACTCGGTGCCGCGCTATGAGCTTGTAGATCTACTATTTTTGAAAAACTCGTGAACTTTTGTGCAAATCTTTGAATATGTATATTTTTCTTTAAGTGAACATTTTTAACTCCGTTACAACTTCTGGGGGTACCTGGAAGAAAATATTTTGAGATGGGGGTCCGAGGCCAAATACAGAAAATATTTTGAGATGGGGGTCCGAGGCCAAATACATATCATTTGGGTGGTCCTTGACATGAAAAAGTTTGGGAACCAATGATATTATAGCAACATACGTTCAAAGATTTGAGATAAAAATGTTTGCTTTAAAAACATATATACTCAAAGATTTGCATGAAGGTCAACATTCTATTTCTCTCCTGTGTAAGAACACATGCTCTATTAGCTCTGTGGTAAAAATTTCGAAACTTGCGCAGGTGACCTGGGTTCAAATCTCAGGTAAGACAAGAAAGTTACAGAGTGCAGCTTTAATGGATCATTTAATATGATTAGATGACTTGGATGACATCAATGAAGTCATTATATTTATGATCAAAATGCCTCAAATCAAATCAGAAAGACCAAAAAGTGACTATATGGAAAATAATGAAGACTTAGATTACAGTAAACACTTATAGCCATTATATGAAAGCACAGTGTAATTTATACATGGAGAGATAAACATGATTACATCATTATATATACATATCGTTGCTGTCGGGCAGAAACCTTGTATCTCTGTATTTTAACTTTTATGTTTGTTTGTTATTTCGTAACTGAATGCCTTACTGCATCATACTAGCCTGGTAAACCCTCCCTCCGGAAATCTCAATTCCATTTCATTTCAGGAGTGAGTCTGGCCTGATCCGCCTGTCTGCAATATTGGCTGTGCTGGAGTTGGGCGGGAGTAATACCGTTGACTGACAACCCCTTCAGCCAATGATAATTTTTCCCCTTCAGCCAATCAGCAGTTCACCAGTCTTAATGTGACGCGACGGGACTTTTGAGACAGCCATACCCAAAATGGGTTGCCTTTTTCGGGTACAATGGTGTCACTGCCCGCCCCTACCGGTTCTCTAATTATTTTTTTTTAAATAGGCTTTGTCATGATTAATTGACCACATATATGAAGTTAAACAACTACATTCTATCCAAACGATATCTTATAAGTAAATTCCGTGCCTCAAAATAGAAGTTAGAGAGCTTTTTGAAGTAAAAAAATAGCGGAGAATTGGCCGCACAAGAAAAAGATGGCTGCCGTTCGTGTTTTGGGCTCACTCGAACTCGCCACCTGATTGGCCAACGTAAGCTGTCAATCACAGAACAATGAGCGACGACGCTGATAGGCGCGGCCGTTTGGCATACACAGCCAATATTGCAGAGAGGCGGTTCATGCCAGACTCACTCCAGGAATCAAATAGAATTGAGATTTCCGGAGGGAGGGTTTACCAGGCTAGCATCATACTACAATGTCACACAACAATTGCGAAAATAGCCGATCTAAGAGCTCACAACGTGTCACACAGTGACGTGTTGTGAGCTTGTAGATCGGCTATTATTGGTAATTCAAAACATTTGGAAAGTGTCTAAGTTTAGGGTTGTATAAATATTTGATTTAGAGTATTAACAATAGCTTGTGACTAAATAATAACTACATTAGATCCTTTACACAGTCATGTTCTTTTTTTTGTTCATTTCCTGAAAAGTAACAGTTTTGGACATACAAGGTTTCTACCTGACAGCTACTGGTTAATGATAATGCACAGTGACAGTAGGTCACTTACATGAAACTAATCCCACAGCAATCTCCTCCTCCTGTTCTCCATGTTTGACCTGACAGATGTAAACTCCATTATCTGTCTCTCTGAAGTCTCTCAGTCTCAGAGACACATTGCCTTTCTGCAGCTCCTGGAAGGTTAGGGTCAATCTGCCCTCGTAGCCCCTCCCCTCTATCACCTGACCATTCTTATAAAGGTAAATACACTCTGACTCCTTAAACCACCTGATTGTCATGGAAGACGCGCTGGTCTCAGGAGAGAGGTGACAGGGGAGGGTGACATTACTACCGTAATAACAAGCCCAGCCTTTAGTGACGAGTTTAAAGTCACCTGGAGTGAAGAAAAGACACAGTTAGTGAAGAAAGAATTTCTGTTCATTTAAACATAATCATAATTAAGAAGACATGCAGTGATGTAACCAACACTTTACAATGACTCCCCCCAACACACACACACACACACACACACACACACACACACACACACACACACACACACACACACACACACACACACACACACACACACACACACACACACACACACACACACACACACACACACACACACACACACACACACACACACACACACACACACACACACACACACACACACACACACACACACACCCCCTCTATATCTTCGATACTTAATTTCCAAAAGGATTCAACAGGTTATAAGGTCAAAGCAGCTCTTTGCTACAAGGAACATAAACATAATTATGATCAAGGCAGAGTTTTGCTTTATCTAATTAAACACTGAATAGGTCTGAAATGATTAGAACATCTGATAAGCTTCTGCCTTGGTCTTTATGACTTGAACCAAGTTATGTTATAGTTACTAATGGAGCTCAGCACCTTCTCATATCCTCACTGTCTGACAGAAACCTTGTATGTCCAAGTAGTTATTATTCAGTCACAAGCTCTTGTTAATACTTTATAAACACGTAACTGATCTACAAGTTCACGCTGTGAGCTTGTAGATCAGCATTTTTTTCTCTACCTTTGTGTGACACTGTAGTATGTTGAAGTAGGGCATTGATTTATGAAAAAACTTAAAAAGTTTAAGTATAGAGATACGAGGTTTGTGACTCAACAGGGAGGATATATTAGTGGACGTTAGGGTGTTCATTTAATCCATTTGCCTAATGAAGACCTACATGGTCAAAACGTTGCCCTTATAATACACTTGTTATGGGAGCTTTAACCCATTAAGACCAGGAAAGCATCTGTCATTTTACATTTTAACCACTTTAACCATTATCTATACTTTGGCTATTCAAAAATAGCAGATCTACAAGCTCATAGCGCGGCAATCTTCTATTTTTAGAAAAATCATGCAAATTCGTGCAAATGTTTGAATATATATATTTTTAAAGGGAACATTTGTAACTCAAATCTTTGCTTCTTATGATTCTTCAAATGTCTTCTAAATCCTAAAAGTAAAAAAAAAAAAAAAACTTATGTTGCTCTAATCAGTGGTTCTCAAACATTTTCATGTCAAGGGCCCCCAAAATGACATGTATTTGGCCGCGGACCCCCATCTCAAAATATGTTCTTCCAGGGACCCCCCATGGAAGCAAAGATTTGAGTTAAAAATGTTCGCTTTAGAATATATATATATTCAAAGATTTGCACCAATTTTCACGATTTTTCAAAAATAGCAGATCTACAAGCTCCGCGCTATGAGCTTGTATATTTGCTAATTTCTGAATAGCCAAAGTATAAAATATGGATAAAGTGGTTACACAGATGCGTTCCCGGTGTTAATGGGTTAACTCAGTGTTTTCTTATTTATTATATTTGACCTCTGTTTGATTTCTGCCTTTTTATCTGACACCTGGCCTAAATACAGACACAAGCCTCAAAGCTGGCACAAGCAGACTGAAGAACACTTTCCTCCCCCAGGCTATAAGACTGATAAATAAGAAACAACAATGAACATCTTCTGTGGTATTACGGCCTTGTATGCTGTTTGTTTTTAACTGTTTTTAACTGTTTTTAACTGTTGTTAACTGTTTTTAACCTGCTACTATGAATGACATCCTGTCACATTCAGGGAATGTTTTGGAAAAGAGGATATATTTTACACATTTTCTGCCAAAACTTTCAAAGGGATTTGATACTATATGACATGACCTCCAATTACAGCAATTAATTATTGGCTGAGAGTACACATAGAGGATGTAAATGTTGCGCACACACACACACACACACACACACACACACAC
Source organism: Gymnoscopelus braueri (assembly GCF_963280865.1). NCBI lineage: Eukaryota > Metazoa > Chordata > Actinopteri > Myctophiformes > Myctophidae > Gymnoscopelus > Gymnoscopelus braueri. Next base: position 13,173,929 of record NC_137613.1, read on the forward strand.
ACACACACACACACACACACACACACACACACACACACACACACACACACACACACACACACACACACACACACACACACACACACACACACACACACACACACACACACACACACACACACACACCCCTGCCAAATACCATCTTTAATCTGTTAACCCAAAGCATATTTTTTTGGATCATCAATACATTTATTTTCGAGGCCTTTAACCCATTAAGACCGGGATAGCATCCATGTGTCATTTTTAGATTTCTTTGGCCATTAAAAAATAGCAGATCTACACGCTGATAGCGCGGCACCGAGTGCCGCACTATGAGCTTTTTTTTTACTCAAATCTTTGATTCTACAAATGCCTAATTATTATTTTTCCCATGTTTTTGTTTCAGAAATAGCAGATCTACAAGCTCATAGCGCGGCACTCGGTGCCGCGCTATGAGCTTGTAGATCTGCTATTTTGGAATAGCTCAAAGACATCTTAAAATGACACACAGATGCGTTCCTGGACTTAATGGGTTAATGTAAGAAATGTAGAGAGAATAATCGCACATCCACTGTTGCTTATTTCAGGTGCGTTGGATAGTAGATAATCTGAATCAAATAAGAAGTCCCGCACACTGTATCTTGCTGTGGCAACTCACTTTTTTTAATGACAAACGTTTCGGTCCGTCTGGACCTTCCTCAATAGTGTCTGACACTATTGAGGAAGGTCCAGACGGACCGAAACGTTTGTCATTAAAAAAAGTGAGTTGCCACAGCAAGATACAGTGTGCGGGACTTCTTAATGTAAGAAATGCCAGATGAACTCCAGGGCTATTCATAAAACATCCAGGTCTATAATAGCACCGGACGTCCTCCCCCAACGACACCCATGCTGTTACATACAACAACATACAGTCATTGGCCAGGTTTCCCAAACGAATTTGAGCTCCTGCGTAGCCTAGAAGCTGCGTAAGAGCCTCCAGGCACCTGCGCAGTAGCAACCCCGCCACGCACTATCTTCGTTAGTAGCAGCTGTGTGTGCCCAACGCGCCATCTAAACTGGCTTCAGGAGATACCATCGTCGTAGGTTCTCGTTACGTATGTGCTAAAACTACATTCGTGAGACAGCATAGACGTAAAGACCTCCTGGACGAAGTCTACGTAAAGCCTACGTAAACTATGTAGGGCTGTCCTACGCTACACTGCAGTTTAAACACCCTTTGCGAAAGTGAAATGGATCATAAAAATACCAGAGGCAACTGTCAGATGTCCTGAAGCAGTCCACTCCAAATACAACTTTTGAATAATATATTTATGAATGAAATTACAGTGGTGAGTTGACATCTGCAAAGTAAATAAAACACTAAAGTGTCCCCATTATGCAAGTAAATTAAATATACTTAAAATACCAAAAGGAATGCAGAATGTCCCATTTCCCAAAATTAATATGTATTAAAATCTTTTGAAAATAGCTGATCTACAAGCTTGTGAAGCGTTGTGAGCTTGTAGATCTGCTAGTTTCAAAAGATGTTTTAACCATTCATAAACATGGCGAGCGCAACAGCTGTCACTTTGTGAGAGGAACTGGGGACTTTCATCATAACGTTTAACTATAAAACTTCGAAATTAAGTAAACATGTTTATCTCAGCATCATTTATATACCTTTAGTTAACTTGCCATATGCTTAATATTTTTATCAGACGATCGGATCATCCGTGAGAGTACAATTTGTAAACTTCGGGTTCATGCATATAGAGGACGAAGCCCTGGTTCAGAGCGTTAGTGAACTACAGCCACACATGTCCGTAAAGCGTCCGTCAAGTTGCCGTACGGACGCCGGAGGTCCCATCCACTTCCATGTTAAAAAGAAAAACGGAACGGTACTTCCGGTCTTAAACTTAACATGGGAGTGGACGGGACTTCTGGCGTCCGTACGGAAACTTGACGGACGCTTTACGACATGTGTGGCTGTACCCACTAACGCTCTGAATCAGGGCTGGAAGCAGCGCAGCTGCCCGCGTTGTGTGTGTGTGTGTGTGTGTGTGTGTGTGTGTGTGTGTGTGTGTGTGTGTGTGTGTGTGTGTGTGTGTGTGTGTGTGTGTGTGTGTGTGTGTGTGTGTGTGTGTGTGTGTGTGTGTATATATATATATATATATACACACACATACATACATATACATATATATATATATATATATATATATATATATATATGAAAAGAAATAAACCTTCCCTCTGCTTCTCTTAGGAAGGAACCGCACACTCCCAATGATGATGGACTCAAGACTCAGTTAATGCTTCATTTTTAGGCTTTATTTAGCACAGTGCTAAATAAAGCCTAAAAATGAAGCATTAACTGAGTCTTGAGTCCATCATCATTGGGAGTGTGCGGTTCCTTCCTAAGAGAAGCAGAGGGAAGGTTTATTTCTTTTCATATGCATCCTCTTGCCAAACCAGCACCTCCACCCTGGATGTGCACGAGAGCTAACTGTTTATATATATATATATATATATATATAAATTAAATGTGTGTGTGTGTGTGTGTGTGTGTGTGTGTGTGTGGTCGGTCGGTCTTTTCATAGATCTATTTCGCTACGATGGGTGTTACTACCGACCCAGGGCGCTAGTAACAAACTGCTTCGTAGGCCAGCACTGCAGGGCTACGCCTCTCGCAGAAGTAGGAGGAGAGTAGGATACGCTATTCTGTCTCCCAAATGTAGTTTTAGCAGACACGTAACGCCGTGGACGTGGGAAGCGATTGCACGTTGGGCACAACCAGCTGCTACTAATGAGGGTAGAGCGTAGGTTTCGCCGGGTCCCAGGCTCTTACGCAAGCTGCGTAGGCTGCGCATGAACCTGAAATCTACGTGGCTGCTATGGTACTGCGCAGATTGTGTGGACACACGTAAGACCGGTCGTAGAACCTGCGCAGATGCTCAACGCAGCATCTCTACGAATCTCTTTGGGAAACGCGGCCATTGTGTTTATTTGTCTAATTGCCAAGCAGCATCTTAATCCACTGACCAATAACAGCGTGCTCACGTGAAGCCCCGCCCCTTGTCCTGAATCTCACCTGATCACCCAAGAGGAAGTAACACTGTTTTAGTAGTTTACTAGTAAGCAGTGGTGTAAAGTAACTAAGTATATTTACTCAAGTACTTTACCTTTACTTCTACTCCACTACATCTCAGACACACATATTGTACTTTTACTCCACTACAATTATTTGACAGCTTTAGTTACTAGTTACTTTGTAGATATACATTATTACATTATAAAATATACATTAACCACTTTAGAACCATTTTGTACCTAGGGTGTTTGAAAATAGCCGATCTACAAGCTCACAACCCGTCGCGACGTGTTGTGAGCTTGTAGATCTGCTATTTTCAAACATTTTAGTACTTTTACTTTTGGTACTTTAAGTGCATTTTGATACCAATACTTTTGTACTTTTAAATTTAGAATTCCGGACTTTTACTTGTAACAGAGTACTTTATACTTTTACTTAGTATAAAACATTTGAGTACTTTTTCCACCACCAGTAGTAAGTAGCTAGTTTTGTTACCATCAGACACTACACAAAGTATTAATACTCAGCACTAAAGTCTCACTCGTATTTGCCATCACCATATTTGTCATCTATCAGGGAAAAAATGTGTTGTGACCTACCATGACGTCTGGCCGCTGCCATGTCTCCTGTATAGAAGAGAAATAACCAAATTACCACACCTAACATTCATCACATTTATCTGTAAATAGTTTGTGATTTGTGAGCTGCAAACTTCTTCATGAGAATGGAGATTACTTTCTTTGCACTTGGTCACAAGTAACCAACAGTTCGTACCGACTGTTGTTTCCTGCTCACAAACCCTGAAACCTACAGTGGTTCTGCAGCCAGATTTCTTCATTATTAAAAGGTTGAAAATTTTTAAGAGAATCTCTTACCTTTCACTGCTTGGCATACGCTTTAGACTTGAAAATCTAATTCATACAAATCCTCACACATTACTGACTCCTATACAACTAACCAGCGTGAACACAAGTGAGAGATTAATGTCAGTTCCTCACTGACACTGGCCGCCGGGAGGGGCGGGACAATCCCCGGTGGCCTGCCGTCTGATTGGCCTGCCTGGCCTGTCTGTCAGGCCAGGCAGGCAGGCTCCAGGCAGCGCTTAACCTCACGTCACCAGACTTTCCACCCACTGGCTGTGCCTGAGGAGCAGCATTCCTGATGGGACCTGGCAGTGAGAGAGACAAGACTTAGTCCATGAGCCAGACAAGATTTCATTATCGAAAGAGTGGGCAAAACCATACCTATATTAAATTGTTTATAGGCTCAATATAAGTAAATAAATATATGATAAACTTTCCACAGGAGCAGCTTTTTCATATTTATCACTCATTTTGTTATTTTCCCCATACGTACATGACAGGTGAAAAAATGACAAAATTAAAAAAATAGTTATCATAATGAAACTTCCACAGTTGATTACTTACATTCTGAAATTGTATATTTAAATATGCAAATTAGGCATTAGGAAAATATGCCAGAATTTGCATAACTTTCCAGAATCAACATTGGAACATTGGAGTCAACATTCTTATTTCATTTTGTTAAGATGTTGGAGTCAAAGGGAATATTCAATATCTGGCTCAATTTTGGGGCTCTGGCTCATGGACTAAATGCCCAATTTGCATATTTAAGTATACAATTTCAGAAAACTTACGATAAATCATTGTCTTCATGTAAGTAATCAACTGGGGAAGCTTAATTATGATAACTCTTTTTTTAATTTTGTCATTTTTTTCACCTGTCATGTACGTATGGGGAAAATAACAAAATGTGTGATAAATATGAAAAAGCTGCTCCTGAGGAAAGGTTATCAAATATTTGTTTACTTATATTGACCCTATAAACAATTTTAGGTTTTGCCTAGCCTGGTAAACCCCCCTACCTCCGGAAATCTCATTTGCATTTGATTTCAGGAAGGAGGTCTGGGATTGCGCAGGGAGTAAAGCTGCCCGAACACTGCGTGTTCGAACCAATCAGCGGCTGCTAGGGGCGGGATCATCCAATCACCTGCCTAGTAGCTTGAAAAAAAAGAAAAAACGTCTGTCATCGATTCTGCGACCGGAGTCTCAGATGGGAAGTAGGCTGTGAAACAAATGTGTGTCGCAAGCTTCTTCCATTTGACGGTGTCAGGTTAGGTTTTGCCCACTCTTTCGATAATCATTGCTCAATGTTGGGGCTCTGGCTCATGGACTAAGTAGACAAGAGCCCACAGTAAGGAAAGAACTGCAAGCACAATGTTAAGATCACTGATGGAAACACTTAACACAGGGTGGCATGTGGTTCACAACCTTTTGGATCAGGGCCCACTTGAACATCTCAAAAGCCATTACTGCCGCCGTGTTAAGTGGTCAGATGGGTGGGCCGTGTGCATTTTCAGTGCACGATTATTTTAATGATCAATCAATCAATCAAATCGTGTTCTGGCTTGGATCAATAGAACTTACTAGTATGCTTTAAGTTCTAATCTATCAGGTTTTCAAGAAAAAAATACCATCATTGTTTTTTTCACAGTAATCTTTTAATATTGATGATATTATCTTTAAAATCTTAGTGTTTTGACAGTTATGCAATACCCTTGCGGCTCAGCTGTGGAGGTTGGGAATCGCCGGACTATAGACATCCTTCATCATTCTCCTTTTGCAGGTTTTGGTACCATGTCCCAGATGAAGAAAGAAACAAGGAGATGTGTGGCCGTCTGTCCCCCAGGAGCTACCAGAGGAGCTGCTACACATCCAGGTGCCCCAACCATCTGAAGAGCATCTGCCAGAGAACCCAGGGAACCCTGCAGTGATGGACAGAGGAAGATGGAGGACACCTAGCTCTGGTCCATAGCGTTATGAGAACTCCTAACGCTATGGACCAGAGCTAGAGGACACCTAGCTCTGGTCCATAGCGTTATGAGAACTCCTAATGCTATGGACCAGAGCTAGAGGACACCTAGCTCTGGTCCATAGCGTTATGAGAACTCCTAACGCTATGGACCAGAGCTAGAGGACATCTAGCTCTGGTCCATAGCGTTGGACCAGAGCTAGAGGACGCCAGACAAGAGGAGAGGAGACTACACAGTAATTTCTAAATTTTGGCCCTTTAGTTTAGCCTAGTTGGGTCTATTGTAATTGTTTTGTTGCCTTTATGCCTTGCTTTTAATTGTAGCACTCTGAGATTCGTGAGAATGTAAAGTGCGTTATAAATGAAATGTATTATTATTATAATTATTATTACACAGTAAACATCCTGAGTGTTAAAGGAACACTTTGTCGATGTTGCACCCAAAACCCGCTTTAACCACGTAAACTACTTAGTGAAACGGACCTGAGTTACAACTATTAGTAGGCTCTTTTTTGAAATGTTTGAAAATAGCAGATCTACAAGCTCACAGCGGGATGTGCACGTTGTGAGCTTGTAGATCGGCTATTTTCAAATAGCCTAGGTAGAAAAATAGGGTTAAAGTGGTTAAGGTATGTTTAATAATGTAATATATTTATATCTGCAAAGTAACCAGTAACTTAAGTTTTCAAATAATTGTAGTGGAGTAAAAGTACAATATTTGCCTCTGAGATGTAGTGGAGTAGAAGTAAAAGTATAGACAATTGGAAATACTCTGGTAAAGCAAAAGTACCTCAAAATTGTACTTAAGTACAGTACTTGAGTAAATGTACTTAGTTACTTTACACCACTGCACGCGGCCCACCCATCTGAGCACTGAACACTTAGTGGTCAGATGGGTGGGCTATCACTATCAAGATTTTCATGTGGGACGTGATCTAGAAAAGGTTGCGAACCACTGCTCTAGTTGATTGACTCAGCTCTTCATACTGTAGGTTTACCACAATACTGAAGACAAATCCATTAAACCTAAACTGTATTTTGAGGCTGTTTTTTTTTTTTTCAATTGTTTTTATTATCATATTGACAATACAATTATGTTCAAATGAATACATTTTTCAACAAAAACAAGATATAAACACATACACAACTTAAAAACAACACAGAAGGTTAATTAAAATAATAATAAAAATAATAATGAACCCACCCACCCCTCCCCGCACCAACATTGTCCTCAAAAATGCAAAGTCCAAACACCATGCCTATACCTGTGCAAGGTCATAACACTGTGTACAACACTTAAACCAAGCTTTAAGCTCATCTGCGAAGTTAGACCACATATCAATGTTCCTCTCACTTGCTCCATGTAACCTCGCCGTTGACAGTTCTAAATAAACAATATCTAAAAATGTAAAGCCCATTGGCGAAATGTTAGGGTATGAGGAGGTTTCCACCTTGTAGCTACCATTTTCTTTGCAGCTGTTAAGCCAGCAAAGAAGATGCGCTTGTGTGTGCAGTTCAGTTGTAGCCGGGACACATCATTTAAGATAAATACAGATGGAGAAGGTGTGATATCAGCTCCCAAAAGTAATGACAGTTTTAGCAGCAACCATAATCCAAAAAGAGCAAACATTTGGACATTCCCAAACCATGTGAAAAAGGTACCAATAATATTTTGAGGCTGTTTGTTTACATTAGTAAGGATAGACATTTTGATTTACGGTAGGTTAAGAAAGTTCCAAATAGCATATTACATCCACAAATCTAAATCTGTAGGACTGTACAGTATGTGAATATAATCCTAATTTACGGTTATACATTCAAAACAGCCTTTAACCATTTATGCTCTATATTATACGTTGTGGTATGATGGTGTCGCAAGGCGAAAATAGCAGATCTACAAGATCTACTTGTGATCTGCAAGCTCACAACACGATGTGACAACGTGTGTAGATCTGTTTTTTCCCGCCTATGATGACCCCTGAATTAAACTATAGCTGAGATACCTTGAAATACTAATCAATTCAATGAACTAAATTAAGAATCTGCACACTTGCTGCAGATTACCCTGAAGGATTGCATGAATATCAATGAACAGAATGCTTGCATGAAGTTAATATGAACATTAAACATTCTTCAAATGTGTGTTTTGTAGAAGGTCATTAGTTTGTTACGTCCTTTTAAGCCCAAACAAAAGCAATCAAAGAGACAACTTTTCTGAGGTTGAAAATTGTTAAAATGGAGTATAAAGTGAAATAACTACGGTTACAATAAGTAGATCTACATATCTGATATCAAAGTGTTATTCCAGTACAGCACAGGTCAGGTGCTTCAGACTCGCTGGTTAGAAAATCTAAACGTTAGAACAGCTTTAGGAGGCTCTAGATGCACATACTTAGAAGTGGAGTGAATGTGAAGTAGTTGTGATGCTGTTACTATTGGCTTGCTTATGGTGGTGGTGTGCATGCGTGCATGTGCACATGTGTGCATGCGTGCGTGCATGAATGCTTTGACCCAAATATTCTCTCTCTCTCTCTCTCTCTCTCTGATATGTGGAAAAACAGGAAAGACCGCCCAGATGCGACAAGTTGACGGCGCTGATGCGCGTATACGGGTTCAGCACTGTTGAACTATCACCCGGCAGTGATAGCGCACCAACCAAGAGGACAGATACGTCCTGTGTTCACTCCACTGGGCAGGTTTGTCACTTGTAGTTTTCTTGCAGGGGGAATGCAAGGCAGACGATCCAGAACAAACATATAACACATGCACTCGTACTTCAATAAATGTAAACATCCTTATTTATTTGTGGTGAATGGCCTGAATACTTTGCACTGTTTAGTTTACCACACCTGAATAGCTTATGTGAGCATAATAAAGAATAGCAGAATAATAAATTAAATTACTATCCAAAATACATGAGAAGTTAGCCTACTTGAACCCTCTACTTGAACCCTCTATTCTCAGTAAAAACGGACCTACATTTCTCATGACGCATTTTTTTCTGTCAAAACCAAATATCTTTGCCAAAACCATAGCCGATCTACAACCGACGCGTTGTGAGCTTGTAGATCGGCTATTTTTAGCTTATGTTCCCCCTATGTTGAGGTTAATGCTATTCATAATAATGTAATGTGTTTTCATTTTGTCAAGGTGCACTAATGTTTTCATATTGCTGGATAATATTAATATCTTATATTGCACGTGCATAATGTTTTCATGTTGAATAGTGTACATTCCTCTGTCCTCACTTGTATAATAGCTCTAGTCAAAGAACTACACATCCGGAGAAACGGCACTTTGTTGAAACTGCCGACCCATTTCGGACCAATTAAATGTCGGTAGGTCAGTATCTCACCTACTTAGACCAATCAATAGTCTGATTAAACGTGATAATGTCCCATTCAGTGCATTAACAGCATCCGAAGCCGGTGAACTGGCCACCAGCTACTCAAAGCCCCGGAAGATATCGAAGGGATCTCTCTCTCTCTCTCTCTCTCTCTCTCTCTCTCTCTCTCTCTCTCTCTCTCTCTCTCTCTCTCTCTCTCTCTCTCTCTCTCTCTCTCTCTCTCTCTCTCTCTCTCTCTCTCTCTCTCTCTCTCTCTCTCTCTCTCTCTCTCTCTCTCTCTCTCTCTCTCTCTCTCTCTCTCTCTCTCTCTCTCTCTCTCTCTCTCTCTCTCTCTCTCTCTCTCTCTCTCTCTCTCTCTCTCTCTCTCTCTCTCTCTCTCTCTCTCTCTCTCTCTCTCTCACACTGAACACACACCACAGTTACACACTGTCCTGATGACACTGAACACACACATATAACACTACACACTGTCCTGATGACACTGAACACACATGAGCTGTAGGGGGTGCTCAGGGGGTCGGCGACCCCTTAGTCCTTAGTTCTGGCGCTTGAATGCGTTACATTCCTCTCACAATGAGAGACAACAGTCTCTGCACTGCAGAGTGTGAAGGGGATCGCAATAGCAGAGGACCCAGTTCTCTGAGACAAGACAAAGACAAGTTGTCTGATTATTTTAAGTACTTATGTGTGGGTGAGTCTATGTAAAGGGCTTTTATGTAAAACTAAAAGGAAAGGAAAATAAAATAACTAATTAATTGAAACAAAAAAAACAACAAATTAACAATGCAACTAAATAATAAGAGATATAACTACATTAGAAATCACTGTTGAATACAGTATTCAACTAGCACTGAGCTGATCGGCTATGTGCACATGCGTGCACATGCGCGTGCACGTGACCTCAGAAAATAGAACCCCCTAGCTCATCACTGCACACACACACACACTACACACTGTCCTGATGACACTGAACACACACACAACACTACACACTGTCCTGATGACTACCTTTTTTCAACTGTAGAAAGCTAAATAAAAACTAAATAAAAACTAAGCTATGATAACTAAAACTAAGATCAAATATATTGACAATTTCGTCAACAAAGTCATTTTATGTTGGCTGCACTCGGGGGTTGCGCACTAAACATAGCGGATCTACAAACTCACAACGCTGCAACGCGTTTGTAGATCGGCTATTTTCAGGCAAGCAACCAAGTGTAAAATCAGGCCATCAAGGCACCGCCAAAATACATTATAGTCGACTATAGCTCATCTACCTTGGAGGTAGATGAGCAGCAGAGACCCGGGTACGGATCCCAGGGCATTACACACATCTTACATACAATATGTCATGTCAGAACTTGTCAGAATTGGACCCCCAAATTGATATGTAATTGGCCGCGGACCCCCATCTGAACATGTTTGTGCCAGGGACCCCCAGAAGAGAAGATTTGTGTACAAAAAGCACTTTCAATATTTAAAAAAAATTAATAGCCAACGTATAAAATATGGATAAAGGGGTTAAAATTATGGTGATGCTACATTAAAAAAAAATGCTTTTCGGGAACGGAAATTACATGATGGTGGATTTGGATTTGACTAAAAAGTGTCTTGAAAACGTGTCTGTAGAAACCAATGGGTGACCTCACTGTTCCCTTTGTCCATATTATTTTACAGTCTATGGGTGCAACTCACATTGTCTCTCCTGTGGCTGCTCTTGATGGTTCTGATCTCCTGTAGGAGGCACTCCATCTGCTCCTGGTTCAGCTCCTCAAAGCCCCTCTGGACGGAAGGCATGTAGGCCAGGGGGAGTCGTACCGACAACCCTGTGAGGTCCTGGCTCATGTTTGGACCAGAGACGCACTGAGAGTTCTGGGGTTTCACAACAAAAGAAGTTGTGTTACAGTGCCATCAAGTGGCTTTATGGTATACGTGTGGTGCCTCTATGCATTCTAAAGGAGATGATACTCAGTAATACTTGCAGTGGTGGAAGAAAATAGCAGATATACAAGTCATAGCGCGGCACAGAGTACCGCGCTATGAGCTTGTAGATCTGCTATTACTTGTTTTTTATCATGAAAACTTGTGCAAATATTTGAATAGATATATTTCAAAGCGAACATTTGTAACTCAAATCTTTGCTTCTGGGGATTCTACAAATGTTCAAACTTAAGTTGCAATAATCAGTGGTTCTCAAGCTTTTTCATGTCAAGGGCCCCCAAAATGATATGTATTGGCCACGGACCCCCATCTCAAAATATGTTGTTCCAGGGACCCCCCGAGAAGTTAACATTTTAGTTTAAAATGTTCGCTTTTAAACAATATATTTTCAAAGATTTGCATGCATCTTTCAAATGTTTCTAAAATAGCAGATCTGCAAGCTCATAGCGTGGCACTCGGTGCCGCACTATGAGCTTGTATATCTGCTACTTTTGAACAGCCAAAGTATAAAATAATGGTTAAAGTGGTTACACAGATGTTTTAATGGGTTAAGTAAAAGTATCAGTATCACAATATAGAAATATACTGTTAAAAGTAATATGCCTGCATTCAAAATCTTACTTGAGTAAAAGTATAAAGGTATGGTCTACTAAATGTCTAAATTGTGGTATTGGTATCAAAATATGCTTACAATGCCAAACGTTAAAATGTGTCAAACTTCATCGACAATAATTCTCTTTAATCTTATAAAAAATGACTGAAATCAGTCGTGGCGACTATAGGCCTGTCACAATTATTACATAATCGTCTAATAGTAATTATTTTTGCATAATCGTCATAATCGTTTCCATGTTGAAAAATTTTCATGCATTTTCAAATATAAAAACATTTTGAAAGTATAAAATAATTAAATATGTCAGTAATGTCTTGAATATTTAAGTCATATCTGCCCTGAACAATGTGTGATTATGAAGCCTAAAAAGCAAACAGAAATGACATTTGTATTCATAATGTTCCAATGCTCAAAAAAACAATTAAATCATTAAAATCGCAATTATTTGTATGACAATTAATCATCAACTTAAATGTTGTAAGGGTGACAGCACTAGTGGTAACTGAGAACTTTAAAATCCATGTGTTCACAAATGCAGTGGTGTAAAGTAACCAAGTACATTTACTCAAGACTGTACTTTTTTTAGGTACTTTTACCTTAGTGGAGTATTTCCAATTTTCAATACTTTTGAAAATGGTTTAGTTGTAGTCGTACTTTAGTCGACGAACATTTTTCGTCATAGTTTTAGTCGACAAAATCAACCCAGCATCTCAGAGGCTGTAGTTACAAGTTACTTTGCAGATATCCCTCTAAAGTGGTTTTAAAAAAATCCCGGTCTTAATGGGTTAAGAGGGAATGGTTAAGGAAGCAGAACCCAACCCCCAGTAGTACTGACATGTGTGGTGCTGGCCGCCAGGCTGCCGTGTGCCGCCTCCAGCTGTCCGTTGTACAGCAGGGCTCTCAGGTCGGCTCCGGTGAAACGCTCCGTGGCGGCGGCCAGCTGCCCCAGGTCCACGTCATCGGCCAGGGGCAGGCCCGCGCTCAGAGCCCTGAGGATCTCCACACGATCCTCCTGAACCCGCCGCCAGAGGAAGAGACACACAGAGAGAGAGAGAAGGTTTTAAGGTGGTTATAGATCCACACCGAAGGCAGTTCATTTACATTAACCACTGACTTGAACCCTATAGCGTCCCTATAGAGGTTATGCGCGTGACATCATCGTACCCGGAAGTTATGCGGGAACGCCTACTGAGTGGCAACAAAAAACGTTCTGGCCTTTACAGCCCCATACATCCAAACAGAAAAGTCCTATCTGATTGTATTAAACGACATTAAACTCACCAACACGGCAGCTGTACGGAAAGCTTGAATTATCCTCTTTCTATCTGCACAGTGTTTGTTTCATAAAAATCCACCGTAGAGACATGTTATGAGCTACTTTCTGTCAATGAATTCCGTGCAGGTGATTATTTTTCCAAGTGTCAGAGTTTGGAAGCGCTCGTTTTACAATAACGCAACGTCCCGCTGCCTCCTGCATTATGTGATATTTACACAGGTGGTACGCAGGACCGTTGAGTGATGTCCAACGAGCGCTTCCAAACTCCAACGCTCCATGCTGCTCAATGTTTTGCCACTCAGTCTAGATGAGGGGGGCGTGTTCCTTACTTCCTTCACAGGTTTTACCAATGATACTAATGAAGGCTCTGTTCCATTTAGTGTAGCACAGTGGTTCTCAAACCTTTTAATTTTAAAGGACCCCCCATAACTCTGAGAGTGTACAAATGGAACCAAATGGACCCGTAAGGGTCCATTTGGTTCCATTTGTACACTCTCAGAGTTACACACCTTTTAAGGAGCCATTTGGAACCCCCTCAACTTGGAACCATGAGGGTCCCTGGACCACACTTTGAGACCCACTGGTGTAGCAGAGTGTTTCCAGTGAGCCAACATGCAACAATATCAGCACCCTGACTCTGTTTGACCAGAATGGAACAGAGCCTTCATTAGTATCATTGGGTAACACCTGTGAAGGAAGTAAGGAAGAGGCCCAATTTCTCTCCAAAATGGCTGCTGTGCATAGAGCTTATTCTGGGAGGCGAACAGTTGCTGATCGATAAGCTCACAACAATCTATAAACTCATGATCTACAATCTATAAGATCTATAGGCTCACAAAGCTTGTTAGGCGTCGCGATGCGTCTCGTTGTGAACTTATAGATGGGCTATAGCTTGGGCAAAGAGATGTGGTGTACAGGGGAAGTCCTGGGGGACAGCGGTCGACTAAGTATAAAGGGTTCATCATGTTTTAAGTTGTCTTCCACCTACTTTTTAAAAGTGTTCTACTATACCAACTGTTTTGTCTTTGTGAATCACTGTGTGACCTTACATGGTTTCTATGTTTCTGTCGGGTGGAAACTTCATCATTATGTCCAAAACTGTTACTTTTCAGGATTCACGTTCAAAAGCATCAAAAGTAGCAGATCTACAAGCTCAGAACGCGTTTTGTGTGACGCTGTAGTACAGATCAAGTAGGGTGTTAAAATAATGGATGATAAGAGGTTTCTGCCCGACGACAACGATATAATAAGCATGTTAAATGGTTGAAATATTAGTGTGCTAAAACAGTGATCATTATGAGTGGGTGTATGATATTAAACAGTACAGACCAGGTCCTGGGGAGGGCAGTAGAGGGACTTGTCCAGTCTACCAGGTCTCAGCAGGGCCGGGTCTATCAGGTCTGGTCCACTGCTGGCTGCGAGCACATACACACCTGATAGCAAAACACAACACAAATATTCTCACTCAAATTATCTGTGTTGTGGCCTGGACCGCTGGCGTAGCGGTCCAGGCACCTATAGGCTCCAAAGTAGCCTGACAGCATGTCGCGGGTTCGAGTCCCAATCCCGACAGCCTTTTTGCTGCATGTCACTCCCCATCTCTCTACCCATTTCCTGTCAGACTACTATCCTATCAATAAAGGCATAAAAGACTAAAAAAATCACACCCTGTGTGAAGTGGGCGGTGTCTTGCTAGCTAATCACAATACTGAATGGAGTCAACCAATCATATACAAAAGATAAATACATTTATTGAAACACTCTTTATGATGGACAAAACCATAACTTGAAAAAAACAAAACTTTGGTTTTTTTCAAGTTATGGTTCCTTATATAGGGCTATGCACATGTGTCATGTGACACTGGCCAATCACAGTCCTGAATAGACTGTGATTGGCCAATCACAGCGCAGGATAATTCTACAAATTTCCTGGGCCCAGATCACAGCGCAGGAAAATGTACATTTTTCCAAATCTCACTTATAGGGGCGGTTTCACCGCCCAAAAATCATCTTAAAAAAAAACAATGATATGTATTACTGGGGATGCCTGGTGGCTCAGACAGTTAATACACTGTTTCCCAAACCATGGGTCGGGACCCATTATTGGGTCGCGGCGGACCCACATTTTAATGTCCAATTTTC
The DNA here is from genome assembly GCF_963280865.1 of Gymnoscopelus braueri. NCBI lineage: Eukaryota > Metazoa > Chordata > Actinopteri > Myctophiformes > Myctophidae > Gymnoscopelus > Gymnoscopelus braueri. The sequence continues at coordinate 13,189,131 of NC_137613.1, forward strand.
TGTCCCTGTTAGCCAAGGTGTGATCCCGGTATGACCCCCCCCTATTGGGTCAATTTTTTATACTTTCAGTGTTAAATAAATACTTTTTTTTTTTGCTAGCAGACCATGGTAAACAGTATGTGAAGTGTGTAGTGCATTGGTTCTCAAAGTGAACCAGGGGTCCTTGGGGGGGTACAGGGGGTCCCCCAGCAAAACTAGTTAATATGGCGTCACAATCATTTTAACCACTTTAACCACCGAGTGCTATGAGCGCTATGAGCTTGTATATCTGATATTTTTGAGAAAATTGAGACAGCAGCCAAAAAAAAAAAAAAAAATCATTTTGGGGGTCCTTGACATGAAAGAGTTTGAGAACCACTGGTGTTACAGTGCCTTGCAGACCCTCCACCCCGTCCAGCTGTGTGAGGAGCTGGTTGACCACGCGGTCCGTCACCCCTGTGTTGTCATGACCCCTCCTGGGGGCCAGCAAGTCAAACTCATCAAAGAACAGGATGCAGGGCCTGGCTGCCTGGGCCCTGAGGGGGGGGGGGGGCAGAGGACAGCACCGTCACCACCACGTCACTGCTACCAGTTTGTACAGTTACAGGCACTAAAATAAAGCCTTGTTTAATTGATTGTTTGAATGCTTTATTAGTCAGAAATGTAAACAGCATGTGGTACAGTCAGACATTAAAGATTTAGTTCTCCCCCAAAATGATTTTTTTTCCCTATCGACTAGTCACCCCATGGAGACTTGAATTCATGGGGTGAAAGAAAAGCAAACACACAAAATGAAAAGGAATCAAAAAGCTATAATACAAATGAATAAGCAGTCTGTCAGCATGCAATGCAATCAAAATCTTACTTGAGTAAAAGCATAAAGTTATGGTCTGCTAAATGCCTACATTGTGGTATTGGTATCAAAATATGCTTACAATGCCAAACGTTAAAAATGTGTCAAACTTCATCGACAATAGCAGATCTACAAGCTCACAACGCGTGAGCTTGTTCTACAAACAGCTAAGCAGTCTGCAATAAATTTCAGATTGAGAATTTAACCTTTGCTTTTATGAAATTATCCGAGAATAATAGGGTTTTATGGAAGATGCTTCTTAACCTGCTAGTTTGACCTAATTCTCTTTAATCTTATTATAAATGACAGTAAAGGGTTAGAAATCAGTAGTGGCGACGAGGCTTGTCACAATTATTACATAATCGTCTAAACACAATTATTTTTTTGCATAATCGTCATAATCATTTCCATGTTGAAAAATGTATTTTCAAATATAAAAACATTTTGAAAGTATAAAATAATTAAATATGTCAGTAATGTCTATTCAAGTTTAAGTGTTAAGTAAGCAGAACATCATTTGAAAGTACATTTGTAGAACCTAAACAGATCCTAATTAAAACATATTTTTCATTCATTGCTTGGTGGCAATGCAGTCTGGACTACAGGAACTGACATGATGACCTGTCCATTATTATAAACATATGTTGTTACTTTGCTGTGTCCCGTGGTTAAATAAAGCAGACCTTAATAAAAAAGTAGGCTGTTTTTTAGTGCTGCAATGGATCATATTTATAGAGTAGCAGAGATTTAGCAGAGACTCATTCTACAACAGCATTGGCTAATTGTTCTGGATATAATAACACACTTTGCCCAGTAGATGTCCTCATAGCATACAGTATGCTTGGCTGTAAATGAAGCTAATGGTTATGGAAACACTTCATATGGTGAATAATAATAATAATACCAGCTTTAATAAGTGGTATTGTACCCCTCATTGTATCCCTCTGCCTTCCTCACACAAACAATGTTTTTTTCATGTACAGTTTATGAATGTGTGTGTGGACAGGGTGTGGTTAGTGTGGTCTTTTCTTAGATCATGGCTTGCATAACAGTGCCTTGATCACAACTCTGCTATTAATCATTAATTAAGCTTAATATCATAGACAATACCTCCTGGAGAACTAATAACCATCTACTGTATGGGTTCTTTATAATAACTATTACTAACCCACTGCCACTGTCACAACTGGAGCAGAACAGTGGTGAAGACAGGACTAAGCCTAACACCCAGTCATCCGTCTGATATGCAGAAACAGCAGCAAGACAAACACCAAGCTAATAAACAATAACTGATAGCAGTAACACTGTACGTACCTGTGATTTATTAGTGGCAAGTATTTTACTGAGCGGAAAACATAGAGTTACATTAATCCTCATAAGCTACAAGACAGAAGATGAACGTTGGCTGACATGTGTCTACCATTGCATGGCAGTGTTGATTTCGTCGACTAAAACTGACGAAACATGTTCGTCGACTAACTTTTATCATTCACGAAAACTAAATAAAAACAAAGCTTTGATGACTAAAACTAAGACTAAATATATTGAACATTTTGTCAACAAATAAAAACTAGACTATGTAAGTGAGGGACTAGTGGAGAAGAGATGCAGTAGAACTAAGAGACGAGTCATTTTATGTTCGGTTGCGCTCTGGTGTGAAAATAGCAGATCTACAAGCTCACAACGTGTCACGCTGTGACACGTTGTGAGCTTGTAGATCGGCTATTTTCAGCATGCAATCAAGTGTAAAATCAGCCATTACGATGCCATCAAGGCACCGGCGAAATACATTTTAGTCGACTGATTCAACTGTAGATTTAGTCGACTATAATCTTATGATATTTAGTCGACTAAAACTAGACAAAAACTAAAACATTTCAGATGACTAAAATATGATTAAAACTAAATGGAATTTTATTCAAAAGAATAAAACTAAATGTGCTGTCAAAATCAACACTGTTGCATGGAGAGTATTTCGTATAAAAATGTAAGAAATGAAAACTGTGTACAGCATGAGATGTGATGAACAACAGAATCACATTATGTAGTGGAGGCCTTCATCTGGTGTAAAACTACTCTGCACTTGCTTATCAGACATAGAGCTGCTTTGCATGAAGCTACAGCAGAACTACAGTACAGTATCACTCATAATATTCAGATGAAATAGACATTGTCCTACTGTACCTCTACTGGCAGACTTCACAGCATCAAACCTGAAGTGTAACAGGTGTTTCACTTACCTTGCCAGAAACGGCACGTTTCTGCCTTGATGGAAGAGCTTTAAATGGAATAATTGCTTCATACTGAACAGACTTTATGTTTAATTCTCTCCTCTGCCCTACAGAGACCACATAGAACAGCTAACTATGTGAGTAGAGCCTGCATCTCCTAACAGTATTGCTAGTATAATTTGGTGACATTTATGAGTTAAATGTTTTGTTTCTAATGAAATCTAAACTTTTCTAGAACCTGATGGATGCCACTATGGAGCCAAAACAACAGCCAGCATCCAACAAGTCTGGTCTCTATTTTCTATTTAGATCTGATATTACACAAATTCAGCATTTTATAAACGTTTTAAATGTCACCATAATTGAAAAGCATGTTTGTTTATAATCTATCATGAAGTTAAATGCCTTCAGTGGCTAGAATGAAAGGCATCTCTCTGGGGTGACAGGAATGGAATATAATATGTAATAATTATGTTAAACAGCTTTTTGATTATTTAGCTTATTTCTTATAGGAGTCGTATCTAAGTATTTACCATGGAGGGCCAAGAGTATTGCAGGTCCTATGAATATCATATGAATTCACTGAATAGTTCAACTCCTCTGTAAGGACATAAACTCCTGTAGTGTTGGGTTGAGATGAGAACAACACTGTTTATTGCATTGCTTTATGATGATAGTTTGTACTCTTCCTGTCTGTCTCAGGCTGGTGTCACAGGCAGCTGGATTATTACTTCTCCTGCTTTGCTTTCTGTTGACTCTGGTCACACTCCTACAGACCCTCTATAGTGAGTACTGTACTTCATGTCTCCTATAATTGACTCTATAGTGAGTACTGTACTTCATGTCTCCTATAATAGACTCTATAGTGAGTACTGTACTACCAGATTTCCACCAACCATAATGTAGGACAAATGGGTCCATTTGGTTCCATCAGAGTCACAGACCCGTAAGGGTCCATTTGGACCCCTGGTGGTCCCCGGACCGGATGTTGAGAACCAGTCTTAAATCTCTTATGTCAGTACACTGAACATTAGACAGCACAAACATTCACTCTCAGCCTAGAGGCAGAGCAGAGACAGAGCAGCAGTTTACCCACAATGCAGTGTGAACATTGACCTACAGTATTCCATCCATCATACTGACAGTTGAGGTTTCTACAGTGTCTTATTTTACCTTTAGGCTTTTAGCTGACAACATGTCCAAACACAGAGTCATCTTCATTTCAGTTGACAACAATTATAACCTTCTTGAATTATTACAAAACATACGTTAACCACTCCAGCCCTAATTTAAACCTTGGCTATTTGAAAATAGCCGATCTACAAGCTTGCAAGGCGTCGCAACGCTTTGTGAGCTTGTAGATCTGCTATTTTCCATGGATTTTAATACATTTTATAGCTTCATATGATACCATGTGAAACGGGACATTCTGCGTAATGAGTACTTTCTACTTTTGGTACTTTAAGTACATCTTGATACCGATATTTGTGTACTTTTACTCAAGTAAATTTAGAATTCTGGAGTTTTACTTGCAACAGAGTGTTTCTACATTGCAGTATTGATACTTTTAATTAAGTCCAAAATTGTAGTACTTTTTCCACCACCGGCACACTGACTACGCAGTCGGTTGCCGACTCCTGACCTATACCCTAGTACAGTGGTTTCCAACCAGTGGTCCGGGGACCACCAGTGGTCCTTGAGGGAGTAACAGGGGGTCCCCAGCTAAATTAGTTACCATAAGCGTCACAATCATTTTAACCGCTTAACTTTGGCTATTCAAAAATAGCAGATATACAAGCTCATAGCGCGGCACCGAGAGAGCTATTTAGCTGAAACATTGTTGTAAGTATGTATGTGTGTGACACACACACACACACACACACACACACACACACACACACACACACACACACACACACACACACACACACACATGTTTTTCTTTTGTATGAGTGTTTGTTCTTGTAACAAGAGTCTCCTCATCTCTCCAGCTGTTTATTAACATTTCAGGTGGGATAGCAATTTCATCCAATCAGGAGAGATGACCCTATGACAGGCTCAACAGTTGGACAGACGACAGCCAGGTTTCAAGATCACATCATGAGTTCACTTTGTTCATTCGTTTTTTAGAATATTTAATTATAAAGAGGTTTGTTCGAGAATTCCACCAAAGTTTTTAAACCTAAAAAATGCTGTACACCAGTTATGGCTGTATGTATAGATGTAAAAATGACCCTATCACTAATTACTGCTGGTAGATTTGCGGTTTGTTGTATCTCTGACTGAAATAAGAAGTTGTTGACCTATATTTGAATCATTCTTACTGTTGTAGGTCTATTGATTCACATTATATTGACTATTGTTACACAGTAGAAAGTCTTCAAATAGTGTGAAGTATTCATCTTAATTACTGGGGTCTCATATGCTTTTTTATGATGTAGAATGCCTCCCACTATATCAATGAATAAGCTACAACATAAACATTTAATAAATGATGTACATTTGAACAGTGACCTCTAGTGGTGGCATGTAAAACAGAAATAAATGACCTCTGTTGTTTTTCACAGTTTAACTGTGAAGGCGGTTTGATTGGTAGGTTCTCTGTGACTATTTATTTTTGTTCACAATTGTGCCATTATCAGTGGTGGAAAGTAACTAAGTACATGAACTCAAGTACTGTAATAAAGTACAATTTTGAGGTATTTGTACTTTACTTGTGTATTTCCAATTTCCAATACTTTTACCACACTACATCTCAGAGGTAAATATTGTACTTTTACTCCACTACAATTATTAGAAAATTTGAGTTACTAGTTAAACATACATAAACCACTTCAGCCCTATATACATTTCGGCCATTTGAAAATAGCCGATCTACAAGCTCACAATCGCGATGTGACACATTGTTGTGAGCTTGTAGATCTGCTATTTTCAAAAGATTTTTTATACATATGAAAACTTGAAATGGAACATTCAGCATTTACGAATACTTTTACTTTTGGTACATTTTGATGCCAATACTTGTATACTTTTACTCAAGTAAATTTTGAATTCCTGACTTTTACAGAGTATTTCTACATTGCAGTATTGATACTTAAGTAAAACATTTGAGTACTTTTTCCACCACTGGCTATTATATCACTAGTATCAGTTAAGTACATACTGTAGGGTTGTTTATTCACTTACCAAGGCTGTATGTTCTATGAACAGTACTGTTTCTGTTTCCATCCATCATGATGGAAAATACAAGAACAGACCAGTGATTGCACATTGCAGAATAATTCACATTTTGGAATCAAACCTACAATATGGTTAAAATGTTCATATCAATATTTTAATGTAGGGGTCTTCAACAGGGGGTCCGGGACCCCTAGGTGGTCGTCAGAGTTACTACAGGGGGGCCACCTAATCTTTTTGTGATAGGAACTTGTTTTTTTATTCTAACCACTTGAACCTATAGCATCCCTATTCTGAGGGGAACTGCTTATTAGCAGATCTAATAAGCTTGTAGATCGGCGCCATAGGATGGGGTTCACTGCTCCTAGAAGTGGAAGGGGAAATGCAGGGGACAAATTTCACATATATACAGTGACAAAAAAACAGCACAATAGATGGAATAGTGGGGACTATTCTATCTATCGTGCTGTTTACATTTCTGACTAATAAAGTATTCAATAATTAAAAAAGTATAAAAATAAAAATAAACTATAAATAAAATGAAAATATTTGAGAACCACTGACACAAAGAAGGAAATTCTTGGGGCGAAGGGCACAGTTATTTAAAAAAAGAAAATGTTTTACCCTGTTTCTGCTGCAGTGTGTGTAGGCTGCAGTGGTGGAAAAATACTCAAATGTTTTACTTAAGTAAAAGTATCAATACTGCAATGTAGAAGTACTCTGTTACAAGTAAAAGTCCCGAATGAAAAGTACTAAAAAGTATAGGTATCAAAATGTACTTAAAGTACCAAAAGTAAAAGTACTAAAATGTTTGAAAATAGCAGATCTACTTGTAGATCGACTGTTTTCAAATAGCCTATGTATAAAATAGGGCTGAAGTGGTTAAGGTATGTTTTATAATGTAATAATTTATATCTGCAAAGTAACTAGTAACTAAAGTTTTCAAATAATTGTAGTGGAGTATACGTAAGTACAATATTTGCCTCTGAGATGTAGTGGAGTAGAAGTAAAAGTATAGACAATTGGAAATACTCCAGTAAAGTAAAAGTACCTAAAAATATTGTACATAAGTACAGTACTTGAGTAAATGTACTTAGTTACTTTCCACCACTGGTAGGCCGACACCCCGACATTATTGGCTTGGCTTCAACAGAACAGATCAGTGTAAAGACAGCTCACTGCCACAGCCAAGGAGCGGAGCGGAGCGAGCGCTGAGCGCTGAGCGCTGCTGCAATCTCTAGTAAGAGTCCTCCTGACTTCTGGCTGCTCCAGTCATCCCATCCATGGCCTTTTTCTGTCAAGAGCTATTGAGCAGCCCCAAAAGTTTCATTTCCCCTTCCTGGCCTCCTCCAAACTTTTTTTAACCCATTAAAACCGGGAAAGCATCTGTGTCATTTTAGATTCTAGAGCTAAAAAGTATGTTATATTTTGGCTATTCAAAAATAGCAGATATACAAGCTCATAGCGCGGCACCGAGCGCCGCGCTATGAGCTTGTAGATCTGCTAGTTTTGAACAATCGTAGAAATTAGATTAATTAAATCTTTGAATATATATATATATTTTAAACCGAACATTCTTAACTTAAATCTTTGCTTCTGGGGGTCCCTGGAACAAAACATCAGTCTGCGGACAAACATATAGTTTTGGGGGTCCTTCACGAGAAAAAGTTAGAGCACCACTGATAAAGCAACACAGGTTTTTCAGAAAACTGTTAGGATTTAGAAGACATTTGTAGAATGGGCTTCAGGTCTAAGGATAAGGATAATTCCTTTAACAGGTCCGTTCATGAAAGTCCTTGCGGTCTTGTTTCCAATGAGAGCCTGTGAGCAATTAGGGGTTAAAAGTCTTGCTCAGGGACATATTTCATTTCAACGACACACTGGCCTGGCCTGGAATCGTACCTGGGGCAACCAGGGCCTCTGGCTCCCTATAGGCGGGCTCACTAACCACTCAGCTATGGCCGCCCCCAACGGTTTAAGTGCTGGAAGGCAAGAGCTTGTTAGCAAGTCATCCGTCAGGCAGCTGGTGAAATTCTCACAGAAAACTCCAAGGGTTCACTGGTGAAGACATCAGGTTCAAATCTTACTCTGTGTTATTTTTGTACTTTACCTTGTAAAGGACCTGAACGGGGGTGAACCTTTCAAAAATATTCCAAGTGCTCTGAGCTCATATGAGCATCAGGCCATACATACATGGCTTATACAGCTAAGTAGCTTAAATTCTTAATACATTACTATTACAGTGTAAAGTATGCCGTTTGTTAACATAAATAATGATTATTAATAATCTGCACTAGGTAACTTTCCTTTGCTACCCCGGATTTGAACCTGGTTTCCTGCGCAAGTGCTGACATGTTTACCATTTAATTGAGGGTCAGCCCTGGTAAGGAGATAGTGGTGTACAGTGTCTGAAAGGAAGATTCCCAATCGCCCACCAGCGAGCCATCAGGATGATTGCAAATGGTCTCCTAAATAATGTAATTGGCAAAACACTAAGATTTGATTGATAATAATACATTGTATTTGTAACACACTTTATATTTGAACCAAATCTCAAAGTAATAATAATGTGCTAAAATTAACTACCGGGATTAACACCACTATATTAAGAGGTGTATGTCTTGTATGACTCTTACATACAGTATGTGACCATACATTACATGTACTTAAGATTCAGAAATGTTACACACAAGTTAAATAAACTCAAGTTACCAAGTAGATATCGTATCTACTCATACCACCACAGTTAATTTCCAAACATATTGTTAAGCTAACAATGGCTCTCAATGTCTGTAACCATGACAGTAGGTGGACCACATTTGTTTTGTTAAAAGACAATACAGTTTCATATTTAAGTTTTTTGCTCTTCCAAACTGACACACTGACTGTAGGCTGACTGTTCTAGTGGGGTTCCGTGTCAATGTAAAAAATAATTTTCATTTACGATCCATGTAAAAGTTTCGTTTTCACTACTAATTTGAAGGTAAGGGTCTATAGAACAATTCTGGTTGAAGATTTTTTCACCCAGATAAAAATTGGCCTCTAGGGGGCGCCGGCAGTTGCCAGCCCTAGCAAAATATGTTAACTATTGTAACTTTTGATTGGATTATCCGATCTGAACATATGAGATATGTATGGATACAGGATCAGGAGTAGCATTTGGTACTTCAAGCATATTACCCATTTCATTTTCCAGTATTGGCGCATATCGTCAAAAAATAGATATAGTAGGGGACCGGGTATGGGTAATTTGTTGTTTTAATTTCAAATTGATGTGAAAGTTTCGTTTTCACTACTAAATTGAAGTTAAGGGTCTATAGAACATTTCTGGTTCGAGTGTCAAGCACTCAGATAAAGAAAATGGCCTCAACCCCACACCAACAATATTGGAACTGTTATGACTTTTGATTGGATTATCCAATATGAACATAATGAGGTATCTATGGATTCAGGATCAGGAGTAGCAACTGGTACTTCACACATATTTCCCAAAGAAACAATATTTCTTCTGCTATCTGCACATTTCCACAAGAATAGTCAGAAGAGGTCTATGCGCTAACGTATGTCGGAATAGCATTGATTTCCATTTTTGTCTCCACTACCCATATATCTACTTGAATAACTAACATTACAGTGTCTTGCTGTGTACATTATTATCATTATTAGTATTAATTTCCATTTTAAGATACATCATTCCAGAACAGCATGTTAAATGTCTTTCAATATGTAGGCAGGATTTCTATTAATTTATGGCATACATGTTTTTTGGGGTATTAAGTGCTGAATCCAAATCTGCTGTATGCCCAGCTCAAAATTGACCATTTAAAGATGGTGGCCACCACTATGCTGAAATATATTACGTAAAACATATTTTTGACTACACAAGGCAGAAACTTGATTGAATTGAGCTTTTTAGGTTTTTATATATGGAGAATCCAATCCCATATTCTGATTTGAGATCAAATGTGAGGAATGTGTTTAAAACGTATATTGGGGAAATTGTCATTTATAGGGGATATTACAAACAATTTGGAACAAATTAGGCCTAAGGGAACCCGTGACAGCTGGAAGTCCAGGGAGTCCTGGGTTGTCCCCCTTCTCCCCTGTACAGTTTTGATAAGCTCCAAAATCGAGGGCTGAGCAGGGCCATTAAGGGTATAAGTTAGATACAGTGAAGAGGCATGGCCCCTTATGGGCCTGGAGAGGGTGTGGAGATCAGTGCAGAACTGTCAGAACATACAGTGTCTACTGGGTGTCTAGGAACGGGTAGAGGCGGAGTGTAGCAGGGATAGGGTTTAGCTTTGCTTGTTGCTTTTTATCTGGAGCTTTTTAACAGCTAAAGGGGAAAGGTGAACAGTCCATGATGCCCTGTGCTCCATTCTCCTCCATATGATCCTAGTGTAACCAACCTCCAGGCCCACAAGGGGCCATGTCCCTGCTGCTATCGGACAGACAAGCATTGCTTTCTGTATTCACCTGTTACAGCCCATGCCATAATGATAAGTCACTGATGACCACTGGTAATATTACTTAGAAACAACCAGCCTCTCCTGTGAGCCAGTCTGATATAGGGATATCCTTGTCTGCCTGACACCACTGGGGACTGACCTGCATCGCTACCTATGTCTGCCCACTACCACCTATCTTGGGCATAGGAAGAGCCAGCAGATCCGCATGGAGGTCCACTTGGGATGAACGTTTCCAGTGATCCAGACAGACATAAGGGACACCCCTGTCGGCCGTACGCATAGCCATGCACCACATGGAGTTCTTGGAACCACCATCACCAGCAACCGACTCACATATCAACACTCTCTCAAACCGGCTATGAGCACTCCTCCTGGGCTCACAAGTGCCCCCACTTTACAGCATTATTTCTTTAGCAGCTGTTATGAGATGGGAAAGGGAATCAGCCGATGGAGTGCTTTCTTGGTCCCCATAACTTTGATCTTCCATGCTCCAAGTGCCCAGGGATCTATCCAGTGACCCCCATACTCCCCTTTACCTGAGGGGCATCCTAGGCTCACTAAACTTATAAACCAGACCCCCTATTACCTCCAAACCCACCACCCACTCCATACCCCCCTCTACCCACCTGAGGGGCTCCATAGCCCTGTTACACTCATCCAGACAGTGGGTTCTGATAGCTTTGCACCAACCTTCACACCCTGGCCCATAATAGGCCATGTCCCTTCACTGTATCCCCACTGAGTAGCCCATCTTCCCTATACACCTGAAGGCCCAGGCTCAATCCCCAGGTCGGGAGCTTTTCAAATCCATATATTGTAAGTACTTATTGTACAGCAGATAATGTCATAAAGTCATGGGATAAAGTTGGTTGGTAAACCTATTCACCAATAAATGACAATTTACCCAATATAAGCACTTTCCACACATTTGATCTCTAATCAGAATATGTTATTGTATTACCCATATGAAAACCCAATAAAGCAAAATGAAATCCAGTTTATACCTGGTTTAGTCAAAAGTATATGTTTTAAATATATTTCAGCATAGTGGTGGCCGCCACCTTTAAATGGTCAATTTTGAGCCATTATCAGACTTTTCTGGGCCATTTCTGAGCTGGGCATACAGCAGATTTGGATCCAGCACCCCTTATTACCCCTAAAACCATGTATGCCATAAAACACAATTTGCCTTCAAGGTTAAGATTTTTGGAAATCTGACCTACATGTAGACTAATTACGATTGTTGCCATTTTGGAAAATGGGTTAAAAAAAAAAACATTTCAATGTGGTTTCTTGACACTCTAACTAAAATTGTTCTATAGACCCTTATCTTCAAATTGAACAACTTGAAATGACTGACTGTCCAGGCCTAATAGAAGTTACACAGCAATTGTGGGAAAATTAAGAAATGTATCAAAACTAGACCATACCCGGTGAGGTGCGCAGACAAAAGTAGTTGCAAACGTGGGGTTATTGCACGTCCTGTTGCGTGTCCCGTCCCGTAGGCCCCCCCCCTCCCCCTCTCGCGTGTCCCGCTGCGGCCCCCCCACCGGAGCCGTCCGTCGCGCGAACACAAATAATGTACATTTTGACACGTGCCTCCCCAACGTGCATACACGGCCGCGGAGGCGAGTGTTCTGTGTGTGCAACAGTGTAACGCTGTGGGGCTGTAGATGCGACGCATGCGCACACACAGAGCCAACACGACGCATGCGCAGTTTGATCGGGCACAGACGACCCAAGACACGCACCCAAGACAGAGGTTACTGAAATTATAGTATGATGATATCATAATTCCGATTTCGGCCATTTTGGAAATTGGGCAAAAACAATATTTTTTTTTCAATCTGGTTTATATATCTTCGAGCCAAATTGTTCTATAGACCATTATCTACAAATTAGAAGTGAAAAATTTACTTTTACATGAATTTGAAATGACTGAGTGTCCTGGCACCCCACTATTCTGTACAGCAGCTAAAAACCTAAATATCCTGAACCCTCATTGTGATCTCCCCCCCCCCCCCCCCCCCCCTGACATGTACTCATTTCTACACTTCCTGTGGTAGTTTTTCCATTAAGTTCAGGTGTCCAGTGAGTTGTGATACACCTCCTCCAGCACTGAATAACGGCTGTGGCTCTCCTTTAATGTTTGTCTCAGTGTTGTCATCTCTCTGTTCTTCTCCCCCAGCTTTCTGTTGAACTCTCGCTGCATCTTTGTGTTTGAGATCATGATGTTCCTCTGGATCTCAGGTAGGAGAACCTTCATCAGGTTTCTCTCTGCTTCCACTCTGGCCTCTGCTTCGTAGGTCTCTCATCTCCTCTATGTCCTGTGTGTGTGTGTCTCTCTTCCCTCTCCCTCCTCTCATTCTCTCTCTCTGCTCTAAACCGAGCTTTCTCTCCATCTCCTCTCTCAGACTACCTCCTCAGCTCTCTTTCAAGCTCTCTTTTCTTCTCTGCATCCCTCTCCCTTATCATTATTATTATTAACTAGACCATACCCGGTGAAGTGCGCAGGCGTAAGTAGTTGCAAACGTGGGGTTATTGCACGTCCCGTCGCGTGAGCAGTGTGCAGTGGTGTACAATGTAAAAAGATAGACCAAATCGCAGGAGAAGAAGTTAGCAGTTTATTTGTATAAAAGGAAGGTAAGAATTCAATGGTGTGAAAGACAGTGGCAACGTCGTCATGTCCACAGATTGTCATGGCAGGGCCTGCGGAATGGGAGAAAGGAGAAGGCAGGAGTCAAGCACACAATGTGCCATGTTCATCAGGGATCAGGTGAAATGTAAGCCAGTGCTATTTCTGTGAAGAGGTTAAGGAGGAGCTTGTAGATCTGCTATTGGACGTGCAACACACAGGCGTGCAACGATGGGAGATGGAAAGACGTGGGAGATGGAAATAGCAGGCGAAAGCACTGTGAAAGACGGTGTGTTTACTGTCATTAAGGGCGGAATAAGTAACAATAAATAAACAACAATTAATGTGGTGAAATGATTACCTTTGTTCGCTGAAGCTGCGTGTGAGGTCGTCATTGTGGAGGGATGTGTTGTAGATGGTTGTCGTCGTGTCTCTGAAGTTGCTGGCTGTTGTTGGCTTGCTGGGGTGAAGGGCTCGTAGTGATTGGAATGTGAGTTGGTGTTGCCATGTTCGCCTATTGTAAGCGGTTTAGGGGCAATGTTGGTGGTAGTGTGTTTTTGGCGTGGTTGTGAACGTGCAGGTGGTTGTGGGGAGGCGTTGTGAGCTTGTAGAGCGGCTGTTTTGCAAGAGGCAATGTATATGTGTGAAGGGCGAAGGGCTTGCTTCGTGTGGCCTTCTTTGCATAGACCTTGTTGCACACACACACACACACACACACACACACACACACGAGCCGTCGCGAGCGAGTGTGCGCGCTCACACACACACCACGGAGCTGCGACGCAGACGCAACACGGCAACAGTGTGTCGCGAGCGAGCGTGCGCGCGCACACACACACACACACACACACACACACACACAGAATGGGTGTTTGAATTGGATGCGACCACACACACACACACACACACACACGCACACGCACACACACACACACACACACACACACACCACAGAGCTGTGACGCAGACGGCAACACGGCAACAGTGTGTCGCGAGCGAGCGCGCGCGCGCGCGCACACACCCACACACCCACACCCACACAGAGAATGGGTGTTTGGATTGGATGCGACGCATGCGCAGTTAGATCGGGCACACACCAAGACACCAAGACACCAACCACCACAGAGGTTAGTCAAATTATAGTTAGATAATATTTTATTATTATTATATCATTATTATTACATTATACTGTAGGTCATTCAGACTCTGAGCTGATCATTATTATTATTATTATTATATTATTATTATATTTGTATTGTTGTTATTATGATTATGATTATTATGATTATGATAATTATTATTATTATTATTATTATTATTATTATATTATTACATTATTAAACTGTAGGTCCTTCAGACTCTGAGCTCTATGAGCTGATCAGTCACAGCTGGACTTGATTGTACAAACAGGTGAACGTAGGGCTGTTAGGATCATGACATTTTACTTGCCGATTCATTGTCACACAAATTATTGTGGTTTAATTGTGTTTTTGGCATTGAACAATTACCATTACTGTATCAAAAGTAATCAACAAGCTATACAAACTGTTCAAACATTGGCCAAATTGTCAAATATAGAAAGAGGCAAAATATAAAACCTAAAGTTTAATCATCATCACATAACATGAATTAGCAGAAATAAGCAGAAACATTTACTCTGTTTTGTGCTTCCTTAATTTGACATTTAGCAAAGAAAGAAATGAGAGCTACCCTCTATGGAAATAACTGTAGAGGGATTAACACCACTATATTAAAATGCTTACCCATAAGTTGTATATAGTATGTAATCATATATTACATAATACTTAGATAAAAATAATGTTGCACATATGTTACACATACTCAAGTTACCGAGTAGATATTTTTATTATATCTACTCATACCACCATGGTACATTTTTGAACATACTGTACTGTACTGGTATTATAAGCTAACAATGGTGACCAATGTCTGTTACCATGACCTTTTTGTAGGTGGACTGTGTAAAAGATAATACAATTTCACATTTCATTTTGCTCTTCCAAACTGACATAGGCTGACTGTTCCGTACAGCAGCTAAACATTGAGCAGCATCTGCTCTCCTCTCTTCCCCCCTCATGAGTACTCCCTTCACGTTCTGATGGCAGGTTTTCCAGTAAGTTCAGGTGTTTGTCCAGTGAGTTGTGATACACCTCCTCCAGCACTGAATAAAGGATGTGGCTTTCCTTTAATGTTTGTCTCAGTGTTGTCATCTCTATGTTAAACTCTCTCTGCATCTTTGTGTTTGAGCTCATGATGTTCCTCCGGATCTCAGGCAGGAGAACCTTCATCAGGTTTCTCTCTGCTTCCACTCTGGCCTCTGCTTCGTAGGTCTCTCTCATCTCCTCTATGTCCTGTGTGTGTCTCTCCTCCCTCTCTCTCCTCTCATTATCTCTCTTTGCTCTAAACCTCTCCAGCTTTCTCTCCATCTCATCTCTTCTCTCAGACTCCCTCCTCAGCTCTCCTTCCAGCTCTCTTTTCTTCTCTTTATCCCTTTCCTCCCTCATTTGTCTCTCCAATTCACTCTTTCGATGGTCGATCTTCCTGATGTCTCCCTCGTGCTCTTGGATGGATCCCTCTATCTTCCGCAGAGAGTTCTTAAGCTCCTTCTCAAACCTCTCCCTCATCTCCTGCTCCTCCATGTGTCTCCTCTCCTCCAAGTCCCTCTGAATCTTTTTCTCAATCTCTCTGACGAGGGCCTCTGTCTCCTGGTGGGTCTTAGTGCTGTAGAAGCTCTCTGTGTTTCCTGCCACCATGCTCTCTATCTTCTTCAGCAGCTGTGAAACCTGACCAGTGTGGCTGCTGTCCTTAATGTTGAGGAGGTGACATCTATTCCCACATTTCTCTACAAGCTGCTGATGTTCCTGACTGCCTGCTTTGAAAAACTCCTGAACACTCTGGTCTTTCATGATGTCCTCATGGATGAAGATGACAATGCTGTGTTCCCAGCAGCTCTCTCCAAACACCTCCTGCATCTTATCCATCATGCCACTCACCTCTCCTGCAGAAAGCTCTGCTGGTATGACCAGGAGGAAGGCATGGGGACCTGGAGCAGACAGATTGAGGCAGGATCTCACATCCGTCCACATCTCCTCTAGAGAATGTACAGAGAAGACTGTAGCATCCACCAGCACCAGCTGTCTCCCACACACCTTCCCCAGTCTCCTCCTACTCAGTTTAGAGGAGCTGGTCTCAGCACCAAACTCCTCCCTGCCCAGGATGGTGTTTCCTGCTGCACACCCAGCTCCTGTCCTCCCCAGTAGCACCAGTCTCAGCTCTGAAACACAATACATTGGATAAAGCTAAAAACTGCACCACAGATGTATACAGTACTGAGCTGGGTCACTTCAGTTAAACCAAGTATTCTTACAAAGTATATAGATATATCCTAGAAAATCTGAAATCCTTGAAGCTTCCTGGTGCCTCATTAATCACATAAACATTATTCTGTGCTTTTAAATTGCATTTAGACCATATCAATTAAGCAAGTTTCACATCCTCAAAAGTAGGCTACTAAAAACAAATTGCACCCTTTTCCTCTTTATTGGCTTTTGATCTTGATGGGGTCTGAGCTACTCTTCTACACATGAAGAGTCTAAGAGAGAGAGAGAGAGAGAGAGAGAGAGAGAGAGAGAGAGAGAGAGAGAGAGAGAGAGAGAGATGTTATCACCTGTGGTTAACGTCAGCAGTTCACTGAGGTAAGGATCCAGCTGATGAATCATGTCAATCATTTGTAAACATGGCTTGTCTCCCTTTCTCTTCACCGTGTCGATAAGTAGCCGTGCTTTGTCTGACCGGAGTCTTTCTCCTGTGACTGCCTCCATTTCTCCATGGTTGATCACATTCTTCTGCAGAAGTTTGTCCAGCAGAGAATTCAAGGTGGCCTCTGAAACTCTTTGAATGAACTCTGTTCTCACACACTTCAGCTTCTCCTCTGCTGCTTTGTCTTCCTCCTGAGTTTGTTGAGCTGTGGAAGCACCTTGAAGACAAGATGGGGGATTAATTAATTATTAGTGGTATAACTATTCAACAATAATAATAATAAATATTGCTGCAAGCAGCAATTCGGGGGCAAAACAAATAAAATGCATTATGCTATATAGAAAAAGCTATTTGCAATATGCGCAATAAGCCATATAGAAACCTAATAGACTGAGTAGGTCTCGTCTATCCACCTCAATCGTCCATTCTGTTGTAATCGGCCGTTGAATACAGTTCGTTTTCACCAAAAAAATAAGAAATCTGAGCTAGATGTGTTTTTCTACATTTCATAACATGGGAGTGGACGGAAATTAATCTTTTTGAGATCACGTCACATCCGTCCATTCCTTCTCTAGCAGTCAAGGGATCATTCATAGGTTGCGGAAGAGCGTCCTCTAGCGGAATTTAAAAAAAATATTAAAACAAATATTTGACATAGATCTACGTCAATGGTAGTCAACGGTTGGATTTGAACTGATGTAGATCTACATCAATGGCAGTGATTGTGTTAAAAGTACACATGCATTCATTAATAAAGTCATGATGTCTGTGCAGCAAATTTAATTTGGACTGGATGAGACAGGTTTGAGCCAGGAACATTCTGACTGATAGGTAGACACTATCAACTGAGCCATTGAAACCACAGTTGGGCTTGAGAGAAAGGAGCCCATGGAGAGCTTTTTTTTTTATGGCTCTACAATATTCATTGGCTCATGGAGGCTTCATTTTCTCTTCATCTGGGATTTTAGATAATGGCCCATAGATTGTGTGTAGAATGTTTCACGCAAATTGCTCAAAATTCCCAGGAGAAAAACAGGTTTAAGTGTTTTTCGAACTACTCAAAATGTAAAATCTAAGGGCGGAGCATAATGGTAAAAGTGACAGATGTATTCCTCATGAGCAGAGGCACATGTGTAAACAAGTTTCATGGCTGTAGGCCAAACAAGGCATGATTTATGCCTGTTCAAAGTTCACATTTTTTAACGATTGCTATAATAGCGCCCCCTTTTCGCCAATTGGAGTAAGCTTCGTTTCAGCGCTATGATCCTCTACCATACTGCAAAGTTTCGTAAAAATATGACAATGCATTCATATAGTTAGGGGCAGAAGAATAATTGTCATAAAACTGTAATATTCATTGGCCCCTGGAGGCTTAATTGTTTCACTTACAAACTGTTTTGTAGATATTGGTTCCAAGTGCATCTATAGAAGGTTTTGTGCAGATTGCTAAAAAATTTCAGCAGGACATTTTCGTGCTTCATTTCTCTGTAGTTTTCTATGACCCACTACTACCACCACACTGCTGAGTTTCGTAAAAAAAAACGACTGCACGGTTTGTCCTGGAGCGGCGGAAGAAGAAAACCTACACACCGTGCTTGGCCCCCTAATAATAATAATAATAATAATAATGTTTAGACCTAGTGGCCTTAATCAGAGCTGTGATGAAGGCCAAAATAAATTGGTGAAATTAAAACTACTACACAACCCCTGAACATCTGTTGGATATTCAATGTTGGGAAGGTACATCGTTTCAAAGATCTAACTACAGACTCACACTTTGAGTGAACATTCACACCTAATGATATTTGTGTGTTCATACACACAAATAGTCTTAGTTTACACCAAATGGAGTTCATATTTCTAGTCAATATTATAAACATAAGCAAAAAGTGTAATTTTGATTTGAGTTTTTTTTGTGCAGATTTTCATCAATATAATTAGAGGTAGTAACATCAGGATGACAAAATGTTTACACAGATTCACTGTGTAGACGTGTGTCCATAGTTCTGTCTGTCTCCCTCAGAGGAAGAGTGGAGTCTGTGTTCTGTTCATCCTCTACAACACCATAAACAGTGGATGCATTGACTATAGAGACTTAAGTGCCATTCACACTGAGCACTATAACTATATTGCTCACCATTGTATTTTTTTTATAGTCAGTGTGAACTCTGCATGCCATCCACTTGACATAGAACGATTTTTAAAACTATATTTTTATAGTTATAGTTATAGTGCTTAGTGTGAATGGCCCTTAAGAAAGGCAATACATATGAACTTTACCATACTTTTGTACAGTTTTTAATTCATGTTGATTATTAACATCCTAGAGGAATTGGTTTTCTACCAGTTTATTTATGCCAATTCCAAATATCCTCTACACTTGTGTACTTACTTACTACACTTGTGTAGTCCTTGTCACCGCAGACACCTACTGTAAGTCATGTAGGAGTGTGCAGTCAAAAGTATGTCTCCCCCCTGAACAGGCACCCCAACCAACCTGTGATCACTCTCCCCACCCGGCTTATCACCTACAAACATTGACAATTGTGTTTGTTGGAGCATCCAGCACAAACTGAAAACCCATGGTGGTGGTGAGGACCTTTACTCCTGCACCACCCAGACACATTCCTAGATTAACATCTATGCTCCATCTCCTCGTGACTAGTAGCTTGTCACCAAGGCAGGACAACTATTTATCAACATGCTAATGTCTAAAACACAGATAAAGAAAATCTGTTTCAACCTACTGACCAGGCTTTTGAGCTGATGCATTCCTCAGGGTCTCTAATTCAGTCTTCAGATCACATATCTGCTGAGCTGTAATGACAGGTTGAAGATCATTTTAAGAAAGTAATTTGTAAAGAAGCGGTTGGTGTGTGTCAGAGGAAACACATGGTAGTCTACACCACCAGACCAACAGTGGGGGACTTGGCAGCAACAGGAAACACAAAGCACATTTGAGAATTAGCAATGACAAAATTGGACGAGAAAATGAACAAATAGCAAGAGAAAAATACTGTAGACATATTTCACTGTCTCTAAACTCCATATATCACGGTTATATGTTTTTCTTTATTCACTATGTTTAAACCTTGTGCACTAATTGCACTTTAATGTTTTGAGATGAACACATACTGTATAATGTTCCTTGCTAGACTATTTGTAAAAGCAGCATAGACTCACTATCTGGAGCTCGGTCCTTACTGAGTCTCCTCTTCCTCACTGATAGAGAGGAGTCTTCATCTGTGGTCTCTCCACCCGCTGCAACACAACACAGACATCAATCAAACAGTCCAGGTGGATTAAATACCAAGGAGAGTGAAAGAGCTTTAGCCATGTTCTATAGCCACACAATCTGCACATATATATGCTCTAATCTGTGATGTCATGATGAGATGCTATGGTGTGGTTCTGACATCAAATAGAAAGACTTGCACTGCTTTACCATTCACAATTACCTTATTTTCTTTTGTGTTACGCTTTACTGGTAATGTTCATGTGTTTTTACACCCTTGTTGACAGTCTTAAGGTCTGACTACACTTGTTATAGGTGAGAGGGTCCATGGACAGCAGGTGGTTGAGATTATACTACAATTTGGTGTCTGCAGACATGCATTCAAGAGCAAGACTCAAGAGCAATACAGGCTACGCTCAATACTATAATACTCATAATCTAACAACCTTCTTCCAAAAAAATGAAGGATTTGTGAGAAGAGGTTTACTGAATTTTTACTTGCGTCAGTTATTTCTGTGCATTCCTGTTATACTCTGATGGACAGAAATTCAAATAAATTCCTTCAACAAAGCTTCGAGAAGTATTCTTTTGTTACTTTTTTATTCTTCTTGGGTGTATTAGATATTACAAACCTGGCAACGAACGTCACGTCAAAGTCCTTTATCGTCACATAATATAATACAGCAGGTATCTCCTCAAACAGAGCGTCTATTTTTCTTTTCTAACACATTAGCAGTTGGTGGGCTTTTCCGCACATAAAGTACACACAATCACAACATCTGAGATGCACAGACATGAGCTGGTGATGAAATTTACATCATTATGTAGATTTCCTATTTCTAGAATAATAATAATAGAACAAGTATAAGCATAGAGAGTTAAGAGTTTCATTTATAACACATTTTAAAGGCAGGCTATGAAACTGAATGCATGACCAGAATGAATAGTGTAACATCATGAAGTTCAACCGAAATTGAAAGAGTAACATGGACTCACTGTTTGGAGGAGGAAATGGCATACTGTGTGTCCTCCTCAGTGGAAGAGTGGAGTCTGTGTTCTCTCCATCCTCTGCAACACAACATAAATAGTCAATGTATTGACAATAGTAAGATAACAAGACCAGGAGACCTGGTTCTGCCAGACCCAGAATGTGTCCATATACAGTATGGTCAAAAAAGGGACAAGATGGACATACTTTTATGCCCATGTATGGACGAAATGGGTCAAAGCCTCATGTAGGCCAACCCCTTGGGTCTGGCAAAAATCACACCCAGTGTGAAGTGGGCGGTGTGGTCATCACAGTGATGGAAGCTCACTTAAATAAAAGTTTTTTTTAAAAGTCCTATTTATAGATTATTCATTTCATTATGTGTCTCGCTAGCCAATCACAGTGCTGAATAGAGTCAGCCAATAGAGTCAGCCAATCACAGTACAGCTAGGGGTGTACTAATGCTAGGGGTGTACTAATTATGAGCCAATCACAGTACAGCGAAGGGTGTACTAATGAGGTGTCCCAACCCCACTTATAGGGGCGGCTACACCGCCCAAAAAGAAAGGGGTTACTGGGCTATTACATGACACTGGATGTATTTTATTTTACAGTACTTTTGCACTATTGATTACTAACTTTCTGGAGGAATGTTGACGCTCCATCTCCTGATTGGTAGCTTGGGGCCTGCTGTAGAGGTAAACCCACTCTCTATAAGACTAGACAACTATTTATCATCTTACTAATGTTGACGACACACATAAAGGAAATATATTTCAGAATACTGACCAGTCTTTTTGTCTGACTCAGTCCTCAGTTTCTCTAATTCAGTCAGATCATGATGACAGATCTGCTGAGCTGCAATGACAGGTTGAACATATACAGTATTTATGTTTTGATGAACCACTGAAAAAATATTCTAGAGAGATGAGGTTTTACATTTTATAATCCAATTAAAGGAGAATTTTGGACAAAAGTTTTATTACCTTTTCTATGATGTTATGATATCTTAGGATGAATGGTACAGTAGAACATTTTCATAACTCCACCCCTGGTCCGCTACAGCTTAAAATGTGCGCGGATAGGCCTTAGGTTAGATCACATATTTTAAAAGATTTTTTATTTATTTTATTTTTTTAGATCTGATGTTCATAGTGACAGAACACTATGCAACCAAAAAAAAATAAAACCTAAGTCCCGCTAGATGAGATTGAAATCTCGAGATTTCAATCTCGTCTAGCGAGACTTCTGTTTTTTTTTTTTTTCTTTCTTTTTTTTGGACAGTGTTCTGTCACTATGAACGTCAGATCTCTCTAAAAAAAAAAAAAAAAAAAAAAAGCTATTAAAATATGTGATCTAACCTAAGGCCTATCCGCGCACATTTTAAGCTGTAGCGGACCAGGGGTGGAGTTATGACATTTTTCTACTATACCATTCATCCTAAGATATCATAACATCATAGAAAAGGTAATAAAACTTTAGTCCAAAATTCTCCTTTAAGGACATATATTTCATTTTACTGACCAGTCTTTTGGTCTGACTCAGTCCTCAGTTTCTCTAATGCAGTCTTGAGATCACAAATCTGCTGAGCTGCAATGTTGAAGATATACTTATTTTATGAAATAGAATCCATTATTTAATATAAAAAT
Organism: Gymnoscopelus braueri; assembly: GCF_963280865.1. NCBI lineage: Eukaryota > Metazoa > Chordata > Actinopteri > Myctophiformes > Myctophidae > Gymnoscopelus > Gymnoscopelus braueri. The sequence goes on from NC_137613.1 coordinate 13,212,127, forward strand.
AATCAAGAGAGATGAGGTATCTCTTTTTTTAATAATCCATTTCTCACCGGTTTGTTTGTTTTCAGTGATGACATCATCCCATTGCTTTTTCATCGTCTTCAGCTCTTCATCTTTCTGATTCAGTTGTTGGTCTTTTTCTGTCAGTAGTTTATTACTTTCATCCAATTCTTGGCCTTTTTCTGTCAGTAGTTTATTACTTTCATCCAATTCCTGGCCTTTTTCTGTCAGTAGTTTATTACTTTCATCCAATTCTTGGCCTTTTTCTGTCAGTAGTTTATTACTTTCATCCAATTCTTGGCCTTTTTCTGTCAGTAGTTTATTACTTTCATCCAATTCTTGGCCTTTTTCTGTCAGTAGTTTATTACTTTCATCCAATTCTTGGCCTTTTTCTGTCAGTAGTTTATTACTTTCATCCAATTCTTGGCCTTTTTTTGTCAGTAGTTTATTACTTTCATCCAATTCTTGGCCTTTTTCTGTCAGTAGTTTATTACTTTCATCCAATTCTTGGCCTTTTTCTGTCAGTAGTTTATTACTTTCATCCAATTCTTGGCCTTTTTCTGTCAGTAGTTTATTACTTTCATCCAATTCTTGGCCTTTTTCTGTCAGTAGTTTATTACTTTCATCCAATTCTTGGCCTTTTTCTGTCAGTAGTTTATTACTTTCATCCAATTCCTGGCCTTTTTCTGTCAGTAGTTTATTACTTTCATCCAATTCTTGGCCTTTTTCTGTCAGTAGTTTATTACTTTCATCCAATTCTTGGCCTTTTTCTGTCAGTAGTGTATTACTTTCATCCAATTCTTGGCCTTTTTCTGTCAGTAGTTTCTTACTTTCATCCAAGTTTTGGCCTTTTTTTGTCAGTAGTTTATTACTTTCATCCAATTCTTGGCCTTTTTCTGTCAGTAGTTTATTACTTTCATCCAATTCTTGGCCTTTTTCGGTCAGTAGTTTATTACTTTCATCCAATTCTTGGCCTTTTTCTGTCAGTAGTTTATTGCTGTCATCCAATTCTTGGCCTTTTTTTGTCAGTAGTTTATTACTTTCATCCAATTCTTGGCCTTTTTTTGTCAGTAGTTTATTACTGTCATCCAATTCTTGACCTTTTTTTGTCAGTAGTTTATTACTGTCATCCAATTCTTGGCCTTTTTCTGTCAGTAGTTTCTTACTTTCATCCAATTCTTGGCCTTTTTCTGTCAGTAGTGTATTACTTTCATCCAATTCTTGGCCTTTTTCTGTCAGTAGTTTCTTACTTTCATCCAAGTTTTGGCCTTTTTTTGTCAGTAGTTTATTACTTTCATCCAATTCTTGGCCTTTTTCTGTCAGTAGTTTATTACTTTCATCCAATTCTTGGCCTTTTTCGGTCAGTAGTTTATTACTTTCATCCAATTCTTGGCCTTTTTCTGTCAGTAGTTTATTGCTGTCATCCAATTCTTGGCCTTTTTTTGTCAGTAGTTTATTACTTTCATCCAATTCTTGGCCTTTTTTTGTCAGTAGTTTATTACTGTCATCCAATTCTTGACCTTTTTTTGTCAGTAGTTTATTACTGTCATCCAATTCTTGGCCTTTTTTTGTCAGTACTTTATTACTTTCATCCAATTCTTGGCCTCTTTCTGTCAGTAGTTTCTTACTTTCATCCAATTCTTGGCATTTCTTTGTCAGTAGTTTCTTACTTTCATCCAATTCTTGGCCTTTCTTTGTCAGTAGTTTCTTACTTTCATCCAATTCTTGGCCTTTTTCTGTGAATAGATCTACAGAACATATACGTTCAGATGAACTACAGACATTGTAACGTGGGTAAATAAGAAAAAGAGGTTGCACATCAACAATGGGTTTTCTCAGTGGAGTGCTAGACCCAAAGTCCAGTATACACATCAAAATAAGGAATTTAAAAAGAATCCCAAAAGTGCTCTGAGGAAGGCTCATAGCCGAAACGCGTAAGCGTTCATTTTATTGGTGTGCCAATAAAATGGTGTGTGTGTGTTTATGTGTGTGTCGTGTGTGTGTTTGTGTTCATACTTGTGACTGCTGCATTGATACATGTACAGTATAATAAAGTTGAATATATAGTTTTTGTTGAGTCTGTTTGTTATCCTACTTACCAAGCATATGAGCTGAATTATTTCTTATATTCTTCTGCTGTGCTGTCTCCTTGCTGAGATAAGCTTCAGCGTTAGCTTTAGCTTTATCTTTATCTCCATCTACATAAAGAGAGTTAAACTATGTTTTAATAACAACTCTTCATCACGTTATACTGACTGGATAATACATTTAACATTAAATCAACTTCAGTCTTGAATACATGTACATGAAGAAGAAAAGGCATGCAAGAATCTGAACACATCAGATAAAAACAGACTTTGTATAGCTATTGTAAATATTATTATATTATAGTATTATATACATTATTATTATGCAAATATGAGCTGAATTACTGATTTGTGCGAATAATTATGTCAATCTCCTCCTATGGGTCCTGGGCTGAGAGTTCAAGATCCCTCAACTAAATAAATAAATAAATCCAGAAGTGTCAAAATGTTAATTTGTACATCTAATTATAGGATGGGGAACGACTGATTTAAGCAGTCATACCTGCCTGAGTCAAACTAATTGGACTCAGAGCTATAGGTGTAACTAAGGATAAATCAGTCATCTCCACAAACATTCAGAGAGAGACACTGTCCAGACAGAAGTTATCATCTACTCTCCCCTGTAACAGATGTTTAGTTTCCATGTGGCTTTGTACCACAGTACAGTAAACACCAAAGGCACAGCCAGCACCATGTACCTCTGCAAAGGTATTCAAAATATTGGAAGGGGTCCTTAAAGGCCATAAAGCACTGTTTATCCACACTGGGTGAGTGGGTGTGATTCTTTTTTTCTTGCACAGACTTTCATTTTCTGTTAGATAACAACCGACTTCATAGAAGACTGTTGTGATATCTGATCACGCCTGTGACCTTTGAACTCTCTCTTGCAGGACAATTTAACCGATTCAGATCCCATTGGCCTTTTCTTAAATTTTTTATCCTGCGATTTTTGTAACCCAATTTTTTTCACCCGGTGCCAATTTCCTAAGTGATCCTGGGCGCTACACCAGCCCTACACTAGCACTACACCAGTCCCCCACAGTAGGGAGGCCAGGGCCGAGCTCATGCCTCCTTCAGGCATGAGAGCCAACTGACCTTCTTGTCACCTGACAGGGGGGAGTTTCCCTGGTTGGACGTAGCGCGTGGAAGGAACACATTATTCCAACCAGTTCCCTTCCCCTCCATCAGGCGCCCCGGCTGTCATGGGGGAGGCAGTATAGTGACCAGGATTACTACATGTTTTTGTGAGGGTATTAACTACCCTAGGAGACACGGGGAGAACATGCAAACTCCACACAGAGTATATCATACTATGGTTTCTGAAGCAATGCATGAAATGAACTGCCCTTATTACAAGGCTAGATAATGAATTCCTCCTCTCCAGATTTATATCTCTTAATTCTCAAGATTATTTGATACACTGGTTGGTTGCATAACAATCGGAATATGTTATTAAAATGCATTCATACTCTATCTTAGTCAGTTATTCAGCTCATGCAAATAGTACAGTATGTCTCATCTAACTAACCTGCCTATAACACCTACCTGGTTCCTTTCATCCAGTTACAAATGTCTACTATTTCTGCAGACTAAAGACCATTTTTAGAGAACCCAATTTCAGAAGCAGAACTTACTATAGACATTAGTACAATACAGAGCTGGTCAGATGGTCAATGGTGTGGCAAGTGGGGCGTGGCAACAGACATTTTGAATAGTCAGGACCAGGGAAGGGTTCATATCTGGTGCAGTGGTGAGATGGGTTGGGATTACGCTGAATATTGTCTATGGGTGTGTTGCAGGTGGATTCAATCATAGTCAATCAAATGATCACTTTTTATTACAGTGCATTGACACAGTGTCATGGAAGAAGAGGCCTAGACATTTCTCCCAAGACCAAACTGATGTAACATAAAATTAGTTTGGGGTCAGTGATGTCTGGCGATGAGCCAAAGAGAAACTGTCATATGGTGTAATAATCTATCTAGTTGACCAATCAGTAAAACCTTTATGAAGGAGAAACCTATATGGATATACGCCTTCAATATTCTGTGTGAGTCATGATAATGCAGTTTCGCTGGACAAATATTTGACCTTGTTGACACCAAAATTGCTGGATAATGCTAATTTGCAAACCACACCCCTTACTGCACCTCTCCTCCCACACCAGTGTACAGTGAATCCCCAAAATTGTTTTCTACAGTATGTATAGTAAAACCTTCCTCTGTTAAGATGATAAAAAGTCTTCTAATTGTGAGTCAGATCATTATTGTTAAAGTTTTGATTTTGTCTCAGTCAAAACATTTTTAATATTAAAAATAAGTGAAATATAAAGCGTGGTTACACTTCAACCCAGGGGCGTCAATTGGGTATAGCAAGGTATGGCAGGTGCCATACCTTGGCTCCAATTTATTTAATAAGAAAATCATGAATAGTAGCCTAATGCAGATGTAAGACCTATTGTATTGTGTTATAGGTATAATGAATAGTTTTCTATGCATTTCAGGGGTTTTGCCCCCCCCCCAAAAAAAAATCTGCCGTGCGCCCAGGATAGGTGTCCATTATTTTCATCTCTGGGAGTTGGCAACCCTAACCTTGCCATACCTTAGCTTTTGCTGAACTGACACCACCTGTTTCTCAGTTTACCAGCAACATGACTGGAGCTGCTCATTGATATGAGACTGACAGTCAGTCACTGTTATAGAGTAGTATTACTATGATACAGACCAATAATGCAATAGTTGTTGAAGTCATTTATATTTTACATAAATAATTATGAAAAAATTATTTATTTTGTATTAAAACTGCAAACATTAGTACAAGAGGTGATTTGGGAAGCTCATGACCTTAATAATAACTCTTGGGATTTGACAGAAAAGGTCATATTTGTATTCATATAAGCAAATGACCATCCTTTAATAAAAAGTTAGGCTTGAAACATCAAGCAATGTATAATACACAGTCATTCACTGTGAAGACTTATTAGATCCATTCATTTGTGTTTTATGATTGTGAGAACGTGATATTAATCTGAAAACACATCAGAGAACATGAAGTAGAAAATGTTTGATACTCACGCCAAGCTTCATATTCATAATGCATGAAAAGAAAAAGAAAAACATGTGTTTAGAAAACTGATATTTTATACATAAAGATGACCGAGTGTTTTCTTATAAATTGCTAAATAACCTGGAATAAGAATATTAGATATTTGGTATAGAGGGGAAAAGTGATCCAAGTACAGAGTTAACTCAGGTCTGTTTCACTAAGTATAGAGGGTTTCATTGGTTAAGACTCCTTCAGTTTGTATTTTGCTATGGTGAAAACTTGATGTCAATCTGAAAACATATTGGAGGCCATGAAGTAGAATTGATTTAATACTCACAATCTAGTTCACGTTCACATTCATCATTCATGAAAAGAGAAAACACATGGTTGGAATGGTTAGAAAAGTGATACTTCACAAACATAAAGATTACTAATAATTAGCAAATTGTTAAGGAACCTGAACTATGGAATGCAATAATAGAATGGGTTAAATTAATCGACCATCGCAATTATTTTACAAAGTAATAGCTTGCTTCATTAATCATAATGATTCAGCATTCTAATTACAACATTCTAATTTAATTTGTGAAGTGACTAAATGTCAGCTTAGAGATACAATTCTACACTATAGTATATATTAAGAGTGAAACATTTTCATCTGCTATGACAGATTGGTTTATAGTAAAATGATCAGTTTCATAGTGAAAAAAGAAAGTGTTCAGTACTTGAATCAATCTATTGTCTGATGTCAATATTATTTGCTATTCATGTCAACTGTTTCTGCAGTCCATGCCATTAATTATTAACCAGCCTTGTGGGCACCAACTTGTCATATTTTTAATGTTTGCACAAAACGTTCACCTCCACACTACTCAGGAATCAAGTTTATCCTCCATAATAATCTTCTGATTCATTCATTTAATCTTCCTCAGTATGCCATCATTTATATCTGGTATTAACATGCATTCTGTATCTGTATTTGTTAACCCTTTAAGACCGGGAACGCATCTGTGTCATTTTAAGATTTCTTTGGCTATTAAAAGATAGCAGATATACAAGCTCATAGCGCGGCACAGAGTGCTGCGGTATGAGCGCATGCAGCACTTGTGCAGGTGACCTGGGTTAAAATCTCAGGTAAGACATGAAAGTTACAGAGTGCAGCTTTAATGTATCCTTTAATATGATTGGATGACTTGTCATCAATGAAGTCATCATCAGGTGCACACATGCTTGTATCATAAGCATGTGTGCGCACGCGTGTGCATGCGCACACATGCACACGCGCATACGCACACATGTGTGTCGTCGTGGACACTGGATAGTAACCATAGACTGTAACCCATGAAAAGATCTATTCTCCCCCTATCGGTTCACAACTCGGACGGCGCTGATTCGACTAGCAGACCTTCGGCCGGTCGGCGCGGGCACTCGCGCCTGGAGGCCCGAGGGCGCGCCTCCTCGGCCTCAAGCTCTGCTGAGTCGGCGCATCTCAGTCATGGACAATAACTATTATCACGTGTGCGTGTGATTTAATACTCACTGTTTGCTAGTTCACGTTCACATTCATCATTCATGAAAAGAGAAAACACATGGTTTGAATGGTTAGAAAACTGATACTTCACAAACATAAAGATTACTAATAATTAGCAAATTATTAAGGAAACTGAACTATGGAATGCAATAATAGAATGGGTTAAATTAATCGACTATCTCAATTATTTTACAAAGTAATATCTTGCTTCATTAATCATAATGATTCAGCATTCTAATTACAACATTCTAATTTCATTTTTGAAGTGACTAAATGTCAGCTTAGAGATACAATTCTACACTATAGTATATATTAAGAGTGAAACATTTTCATCTGCTATGACAGATTGGTTTATAGTAAAATGATCAGTTTCATAGTGAAAAAAGAAAGTGTTCAGTACTTGAATCAATCTATTGTCTGATGTCAATATTATTTGCCATTCATGTCAACTGTTTCTGCAGTCCATGCCATTAATTATTAACCAGCCTTGTGGGCACCAACTTGTCATATTTTTAATGTTTGCACAAAACGTTCACCTCCACACTACTCAGGAATCAAGTTTATCCTCCATAATAATCTTCTGATTCATTCATTTAATCTTCCTCAGTATGCCATCATTTATATCTGGTATTAACATGCATTCTGTATCTGTATTTGTTAACCCTTTAAGACCGGGAACGCATCTGTGTCATTTTAAGATTTCTTTGGCTATTAAAAGATAGCAGATATACAAGCTCATAGCGCGGCACAGAGTGCTGCGGTATGAGCGCATGCAGCACTTGTGCAGGTGACCTGGGTTCAAATCTCAGGTAAGACATGAAAGTTACAGAGTGCAGCTTTAATGTATCCTTTAATATGATTGGATGACTTGTCATCAATGAAGTCATCATCAGGTGCACACATGCTTGTATCATAAGCATGTGTGCGCACGCGTGTGCATGCGCACACATGCACACGCGCATACGCACACATGTGTGTCGTCGTGGACACTGGATAGTAACCATAGACTGTAACCCATGAAAAGATCTATTCTCCCCCTATCGGTTCACAACTCGGACGGCGCTGATTCGACTAGCAGACCTTCGGCCGGTCGGCGCGGGCACTCGCGCCTGGAGGCCCGAGGGCGCGCCTCCTCGGCCTCAAGCTCTGCTGAGTCGGCGCGCCTCCGTCATGGACAATAACTATTATCACGTGTGCGTGTGATTTAATACTCACTGTTTGCTAGTTCACGTTCACATTCATCATTCATGAAAAGAGAAAACACATGGTTTGAATGGTTAGAAAACTGATACTTCACAAACATAAAGATTACTAATAATTAGCAAATTATTAAGGAAACTGAACTATGGAATGCAATAATAGAATGGGTTAAATTAATCGACTATCTCAATTATTTTACAAAGTAATATCTTGCTTCATTAATCATAATGATTCAGCATTCTAATTACAACATTCTAATTTCATTTTTGAAGTGACTAAATGTCAGCTTAGAGATACAATTCTACACTATAGTATATATTAAGAGTGAAACATTTTCATCTGCTATGACAGATTGGTTTATAGTAAAATGATCAGTTTCATAGTGAAAAAAGAAAGTGTTCAGTACTTGAATCAATCTATTGTCTGATGTCAATATTATTTGCTATTCACGTCAACTGTTTCTGCAGTCCATGCCATTAATTATTAACCAGCCTTGTGGGCACCAACTTGTCATATTTTTAATGTTTGCACAAAACGTTCACCTCCACACTACTCAGGAATCAAGTTTATCCTACATAATAATCTTCTGATTCATTCATTTAATTTCCTCAGTATGCCATCATTTATATCTGGTATTAACATGCATTCTGTATCTGTATTTGTTAACCCTTTAAGACCGGGAACGCATCTGTGTCATTTTAAGATTTCTTCGGCTATTAAAAGATAGCAGATATACAAGCTCATAGCGCGGCACCGAGTGCTGCGGTATGAGCGCATGCAGCACTTGTGCAGGTGACCTGGGTTCAAATCTCAGGTAAGACATGAAAGTTACAGAGTGCAGCTTTAATGTATCCTTTAATATGATTGGATGACTTGTCATCAATGAAGTCATCATCAGGTGCAAACATGCTTGTATCATAAGCATGTGTGCGCACGCGTGTGCATGCGCACACATGCACACGAGCACACGCACACATGTGTGTCGTCGTGGACACTGGATAGTAACCATAGACTGTAACCCATGAAAAGATCTATTCTCCCCCTATCGGTTCACAACTCGGACGGCGCTGATTCGACTAGCAGACCTTCGGCCGGTCGGCGCGGGCACTCGCGCCTGGAGGCCCGAGGGCGCGCCTCCTCGGCCTCAAGCTCTGCTGAGTCGGCGCGCCTCCGTCATGGACAATAACTATTATCACGTGTGCGTGTGAACGCGTGTTCAGCGTTCCCCTAGCGTAGCTTCCTGCCTGGTTGCTATGTGGGGGGGAATAACAAAAGCCAGGTCGGCCTCGCATCAAAGCCCCGCCTCCTCCTCCTCCTCCTCCTGGCGCCACCTTGTATCAAAGCCCCGCTTCGCGCCTCCTCCTCCTCCTCCTCCTCGCGCCGCCTCGTATCAAAGCCCCACCTCGCGCCTCCTACTCCTCCTCCTCCTCCTCGCGCCGCCTCGTGTCAAAGCCCCGCCTCGCGCCTCCTCCTCCTCCTCCTCGCGAGCCTCGCGTAAAAAGCCCTGTCTCGAAAAGCCCCGCCTCCTCCTCCTCCTCCTCCTCCTGGCGCCACCTTGTATCAAAGCCCCGCTTCGCGCCTCCTCCTCCTCCTCGCGCCGCCTCGTATCAAAGCCCCACCTCGCGCCTCCTCCTCCTCCTCCTCCTCCTCCTCGCGCCGCCTCGTGTCAAAGCCCCGCCTCGCGCCTCCTCCTCCTCCTCCTCGCGAGCCTCGCGTAAAAAGCCCTGTCTCGAAAAGCCCCGCCTCGCGCCGAAGCCCCGCGCCTAAAAGAGAGCGCTCCTCTTTCAATTTCCCTGGAATGCCAATTTCCCTGTGACATATATACATATCGTTGCTGTCAGGCAGAAACCTTGTATCTCCGTATTTGAACTCTTCTACTTGTTTGTTATTTCGTAACTGAATGCCTTACTGCATCATGCTTCAATGTCACACAACAATTGCAAATATAGCCGGTCTACAAGCTCACAACGTGTCGCACCGTGACACGTTGTGAGCTTGCAGATCAGCTATTCTTGCAAATTAATTTTCTTTTTAAAGTGGTTAAGTTTGGGGTTACATAAATATTTGATGAAGAGTATTAACAATAGATTGTGACTAAATAATAACTACTTTAGAACACAGTCATGTTCTTTTTTTTCCATTTCCTGAAAAGTAACAGTTTTTGACATACAAGGTTTCCACCTGACATCTACAATATCACGGTTAATGATAATTAACGATGTGAGTTTGTACATCGGCTATTTTTAATGAAGATTTGGTATAGAGGGGAAAAGTGGTCCAAGTACAGAGTTAACTCAGGTCTGTTTCACTAAGTATAGAGGGTTTCATTGGTTAAGACTCCTTCAGTTTGTATTCTGCTATGGTGAAAACTTGATGTCAATCTGAAAACACATTGGAGGCCATGAAGTAGAATTGATTTAATACTCACATATCCCTAGTTCACGTTCACATTCATCATTCATGAAAAGAGAAAACACATGGTTGGAATGGTTAGAAAACTGATACTTCACAAACAGAAAGATTACTAATAATTAGCAAATTGTTAAGAAACCTGAAATATGGAATGCAATAGAATGGGTTAAATTAATCGACTATCTCAATTATTTTACAAAGTAATATCTTGCTTCATTAATCATAATGATTCAGCATTCTAATTACAACATTCTAATTTCATTTGTGAAGTGACTAAATGTCAGCTTAGAGATACAATTCTACACTATAGTATATATTAAGAGTGAAACATTTGCATCTGCTATGACAGATTGGTTTATAGTAAAATGATCAGTTTCATAGTAAAAAGAAAGTGTTCATTACTTGAATCAATCTATTGTCTGATGTCAAGATTATTTGCTATTCACGTCAACTGTTTCTGCAGTCCATGCCATTAATTATTAACCAGCCTTGTGGGCATCAGCTTGTCATATTTTTAATGTTTGCACAAAACGTTCACCTCCACACTACTCAGGAATCAAGTTTATCCTCCATAATAATCTTCTGATTCATTCATTTAATCTTCCTCAGTATGCCATCATTTATATCTGGTATTAACATGCATTCTGTATCTGTATATGTTAACCCTTTAAGACCGGGAACGCATCTCTGTCATTTTAAGATTGTTTTGGCTATTCAAAAATAGCAGATCTACAAGCTCATAGTGCGGCACCGAGTGCCGCGCTATGAGCTTGTAGATCTGCTATTTTTGAAAAACGTTTGAACATTTGTGCAAATCTTTGAATATGTATTTTTTTAAGCGAACATTTTTAACTCTGTTACAACTTCTGGGGGTCCCTGGAACAAAATATTTTGAGGTGGGGGTCCACGGCCAAATACATATCATTTTGGGTGGTCCTTGACATGAAAAAGTTGGGGAACCACTGATATTATAGCAAAATACGTTCAAAGATTTGAGATAAAAATATTTGCTATAAAAACATATATATTCAAAGATTTGCACACATTTTCCAAAAAAATGGCAGATCTACAAGCTCAAAGCGCAGCACTCGGTGCCGTGCTATGAACTTGTATATCTGCTATTTTTGAATAGCCAAAGAAATCTGAAAGTGACACGGATGCGTTCCCGGTCTTAATGGGTTACGGGAGAAAACATGTTAGTGCAATATGTAAACACATAGGATGGATCGTGATGGGTTAAACATGATTACATAATTATATATACATATCGTTGCTGACGGGCAGAAACCTTGTATCTCCGTATTTTAACTTTTATGTTTGTTTGTTATTTCGCAACTGAATGCCTTACTGCATCATACTACAATGTCACACAACAATTACAAAAAATAGCCGATCTACAAGCTCACAACGAGTCGCACCGTGGCGCGTTGTGAGCTTGTAGATCGGCTATTCTTGCTAGTTTAAAAAATTGTGAAAGTGGTTAAGTTTGGGGTTTCATAAATATTTGATGAAGATTATTAACAATAGCTTGTGACTAAATAATAACTAGATCCTTTAGAACACACTACACAGTCATGTTCTTTTTTTTCCATTTCCTGAAAAGTAACTGTTTTGGACATACAAGGTTTCCACCTGACATCTACAATATCACCTTAATGATAATTAACGATGTGAGTTTGTACATCGTCTTTTTTTTATGAAGATATTTGGTATAGAGGGGAAAAGTGGTCCAAGTACAGAGTTAACTCAGGTCTGTTTCACTAAGTATAGAGGGTTTCATTGGTTAAGACTCCTTTCAGTTTGTATTCTGCTATGGTGAAAACTTGATGTCAATCTGAAAACATATTGGAGGCCATGAAGTAGAATTGATTTAATACTCACATGTGTCTAGTTCACGTTCACATTCATCATTCATGTAAAGAGAAAACACATGGTTGGAATGGTTAGAAAACTGATACTTCACAAACATAAAGATTACTAATAATTAGCAAATTGTTAAGGAACCTGAAATATGGAATACAATAATAGAATGGGTTAAATGAATCGACTATCTCAATTATTTTACAAAGTAATAGCTTGCTTCATTAATCATAATGATTCAGCATTCTAATTACAACATTCTAATTTCATTTGTGAAGTGACTAAATGTCAGCTTAGAGATACAATTCTACACTATAGTATATATTAAGAGTGAAACATTTGCATCTGCTATGACAGATTGGTTTATAGTAAAATGATCAGTTTCATAGTAAAAATAAAGTGTTCATTACTTGAATCAATCTATTGTCTGATGTCAATATTATTTGCTATTCACGTCAACTGTTTCTGCAGTCCATGCAATTTATTATTAACCAGCCTTGTGGGCACCAACTTGTCATATTTTTAATGTTTGCACAAAACGTTCACCTCCACACTACTCAGGAATCAAGTTTATCCTCCATAATAATCTTCTGATTCATTCAGTATGCCATCATTTATATCTGGTATTAACATGCATTCTGTATCTGTATATGTTAACCCTTTAAGACCGGGAACGCATCTCTGTCATTTTAAGATTGTTTTGGCTATTCAAAAATAGCAGATCTACAAGCTCATAGTGCGGCACCGAGTGCCGCGCTATGAGCTTGTAGATCTGCTATTTTTGAAAAACGTTTGAACATTTGTGCAAATCTTTGAATATGTATTTTTTTTAAGCGAACATTTTTAACTCTGTTACAACTTTTGGGGGTCCCTGGAACAAAATATTTTGAGGTGGGGGTCCACGGCCAAATACATATAATTTTGGGTGGTCCTTGACATGAAAAAGTTGGGGAACCACTGATATTATAGCAACATACGTTCAAAGATTTGAGATAAACATTTTTGCTTTAAAAACATATATATTCAAAGATTTGCACACATTTTCCAAAAAAATGGCAGATCTACAAGCTCAAAGCGCAGCACTCGGTGCCGTGCTATGAACTTGTATATCTGCTATTTTTGAATAGCCAAAGAAATCTGAAAGTGACACAGATGCGTTCCCGGTCTTAATGGGTTACGGGAGAAAACATGTTAGTGCAATATGTAAACACATAGGATGGATCGTGATGGGTTAAACATGATTACATAATTATATATACATATCGTTGCTGTCGGGCAGAAACCTTGTATCTCCGTATTTTAACTTTTATGTTTGTTTGTTATTTCGCAACTGAATGCCTTACTGTATCATACTACAATGTCACACAACAATTGCAAAAATAGCCGATCTACAAGCTCACAACGAGTCGCACCGTGGCGCGTTGTGAGCTTGCAGATCGGCTATTCTTGCTAGTTAATTATTTTTTTTAAGTGGTTAAGTTTGGGGTTTTATAAATATTTGATGAAGAGTATTAACAATAGCTTGTGACTAAATAATAACTACATTAGATCCTTTAGAACACAGTCATGTGCTTTTTTTCCATTTCCTGAAAAGTAACAGTTTTGGACATACAAGGTTTCCACCTGACATCTACAATATCACCTTAATGATAATTAACGATGTGAGTTTGTACATCGGCTATTTTTAATGAAGATATTTGGTATAGAGGGGAAAAGTGGTCCAAGTACAGAAATGACTCAGGTCTGTTTCACTAAGTATAGAGGGTTTCATTGGTTAAGACTCCTTCAGTTTGTATTCTGCTATGGTGAAAACTTGATGTCAATCTGAAAACATAGTGGAGCCATGAAGTAGAATTGATTTAATACTCACATTCCCCTAGTTCACGTTCACATTCATCATTCATGTAAAGAGAAAACACATGGTTGGAATGGTTAGAAAACTGATACTTCACAAACAGAAAGATTACTAATAATTAGCAAATTGTTAAGGAACCTGAACTATGGAATGCAATAATAGAATGGGTTAAATTAATCGACTATCTCAATTATTTTACAAAGTAATAGCTTGCTTCATTAATCATAATGATTCAGCATTCTAATTACAACATTCTAATTTCATTTGTGAAGTGACTAAATGTCAGCTTAGAGATACAATTCTACACTATAGTATATATTAAGAGTGAAACATTTTCATCTGCTATGACAGATTGGTTTATAGTAAAATGACCAGTTTCATAGTAAAAAAGTGTTCAGTACTTGAATCAATCTATTGTCTGATGTCAAGATTATTTGCTATTCATGTCAACTGTTTCTGCAGTCCATGGCATTTATTATTAACCAGCCTTGTGGGCACCATATTTTGAATGTTTGCACAAAACGTTCACCTACACACTACTCAGGAATCAACTTTATCCTCCATAATAATCTTCTGATTCATTCATTTAATATTCCTCAGTATGCCATCATTTATATCTGGTATTAACATGCATTCTGTATCTGTATATGTTAACCCTTTAAGACCGGGAACGCATCTCTGTCATTTTAAGATTTCTTTGGCTTTTCAAAAATAGCAGGATCCAATGGAGAATGTGTATCTTGCTAAATTAACAATCTTTGACACCGTGACTTGTTGTGTGCTTGTAGATCAGCTATTTAACAACTGCAAAAAATAGCCGATCTACAAGCTCACAACGCGTCGCACTGTGACGCGTTGTGAGCTTGTAGATCAGTTATTTTTAGTTTAAAAAAATGTGAAAGTGGTTATGTTTGGGGCTTTATAAATATTTGATGAAGAGTATTAACAATACCTTGTGACTAAATAATAACTACATTAGATCCTTTAGAACACAGTCATATTCTTTGTTTTCCATTTCGTGAAAAGTAACAGTTTTGGACATACAAGGTTTCCACCTTACAGCTACAATATCACGGTTAATGATAATGCACAGTGACAGTAGATCACTTACAACTTAATCCCACAGCAATCTCCTCCTCCTGTTCTCCATGTTTGACCTGACAGATGTAAACTCCATTATCTGTCCCTCTGTAGTCTCTCAGTATCAGAGACACATTGCCTTTCTGCAGCTCCTGGATGTTCAGGGTCAATCTGCCCTCATAGCCCCTCCCCTCTATCACCTGACCATTCTTAAAAAGGTAAATACACTCTGACTCCTTAAACCACCTGATTGTCATGGAAGACGTGCTGGTCTTAGGAGAGAGGTGACAGGGGAGGGTGGGATTATGACCTGGATAACCCACAGCATAGCCTTCAGTGACGAGTTTAAAGTCACCTGGAGTGAAGAAAAGACACAGTTAGTGAAGAAAGAATTACTGTTCATTTAAACGTAACCAGAATTAAGAAGACATGCAGTGATGTAACCAACACTTTACAATGACACCGCCCAAAACACACACACACACACACACACACACACACACACACACACACACACACACACATTGCAAACAGATCTACAAGTTCACGTTGTGAGCTTGTAGATCAGCAATGTTTTGCTACCTTTGTGTGACACTGTAGTATGATGAAGTAGGGCATTGATTTATGAAAAAACATAAAAAGTTTAAGTATAGAGATACAAGGTTTGTGACTCAACAGGGAGGATATATTAGTGGACGTTAGGGTGTTCATTTAATCCATTTGCCTAATGAAGACCTACATGGTCAAAACGTTGCCCTTATAATACACTTGTTATGGGAGCTTTAACCCATTAAGACCGGGAAAGCATCTGTCATTTTACATTTTAACCACTTTAACCATTATCTATACTTTGGCTATTCAAAAATAGCAGATCTACAAGCTCATAGCGCGGCAACGAGTGCCGCGCTATGAGCTTTTAGATCTGCTATTTTTTTTAAAAACCATGCAAATTTGTGCAAATCTTTGAATATATATATTTTTTAAAGTGAACATTTGTAACTCAAATCTTTGCTTCTGATGATTCTACAAATGTTTTCTAAATCCATTTTCTTTTTGTTGAAAAAGCGTATGTTGCTCTAATCAGTGGTTCTCAAACCTTTTCATGTCAAGGACCCCCAAAATGACATGTATTTGGCCGCGGACCCCCATCTCAAAATATGTTCTTCCAGGGACCCCCCATGGAAGCAAAGATTTGAGTTAAAAATGTTTGCTTTAAAAACATATATATATATTCAAAGATTTGCACCAATTTTCACGATGTTTCAAAAATAGCAGATCTACAAGCTCATAGCGGGTCATGAGCTTGTATATCTGCTATTTTTTTTTATAGCCAAAGTATAAAATATGGATAAAGTGGTTACACAGATGCGTTCCTGGTCTTAATGGGTTAACTCAGTGTTTCCTTATTTATTATATTTGACCTCTCTTTGATTTCTGCCTTTTTATCTGACACATGGCCTAAATACAGACACAAGCCTCAAAGCTGGCACAAGCAGACTGAAGAACACTTTCCTCCCCCAGGCTATAAGACTGATAAATAAGAAACAACAATGAACATCTTCTGTGGTATTACGGCCTTGTATGCTGTTTGTTTTTAACTGTTTTTAACTGTTTTTAACCTGCTACTATGAATGACATCCTGTCACATACAGGGAATGTTTTATAAAAGTGGATATATTTTATACATTTTCTGCCAACACTTTCAAAGGGATTTGATACTATATGACATGACCTCCAATTACAGCAATTAATTATTGGCTTAGTACACACAGAGGATGTAAATGTTGAGTGTGCACACACACACACACACACACACACACACACACACACACACACACACACACACACACACACACACACACACACACACACACACACACACACACACACACACACACACACAACCATATTTAATCCACTAACCCAAAGCATATTTTTCATACAACAATATACAGTCATTGTGTTTATTTGTCTAATTGCCAAGCAGCATCTTAACCCATTAAGACCAGGAAGGGAACGCATCTGTGTCATTTTAAGATTTATTTGGCTATTCAAAAATAGCAGATCTACAAGCTCATATCGCGGCAACGGGTGCCACGCTATGAGCTTGTAGATCTGCTTTTTTTTTTTTTTTTTTTTTATCTTGAAAATGTGTGCAAATCTTTGAATATATATACATATATATATATATATATTTTACATATTTAAACTCATAAAACGTTTTTAACT
The DNA here is from genome assembly GCF_963280865.1 of Gymnoscopelus braueri. Classification (NCBI taxonomy): domain Eukaryota; kingdom Metazoa; phylum Chordata; class Actinopteri; order Myctophiformes; family Myctophidae; genus Gymnoscopelus; species Gymnoscopelus braueri. The sequence continues at coordinate 13,229,423 of NC_137613.1, forward strand.
CATATCTTTGCTTCTGGGCGGTCCTTGGAACCAAATACATAATTTTGGGAGGTCTTTCACATGAAAAAAGTTTGAGAACCACCGATTTTAAAGCAACATACGTTTTTTTTCCAAAAAAAAACTGTTAAGATTTAGAAGACATTTTGTAGAAACCCCAGAAGCAAAGATTTGAATTAGAAATGTTCACTTTAAAAATATAAATATTGAATGACCGACGACTTTTCCAAAAATGTGCAGATCTACAAGTTCATAGTCAGGGGTGCAATGCTCACAGGACGGCCTTGCATGCCGTGCATGAACCTATTTGACCTTGAGCACGCGCAGGCACACGCATAGATTTGAAACGACTTTAAATTCACACCTCAACAAAGTTTTCAAAGGCTCCCCCGACTCGCACCTGGCGAATTAACATAGGAATGAGCCTAGATGCATATTAATTGTCCATTGTGTGACCTGTAATGTAGGTGTTAAGCGACGTGCGCGTCACGTCATTAAAATACAGTGCAACCACGTTCCAATTCAGCATTGCGTCACTGTTCATAGTGAGCTGTGAGCTTGTATATCTGCTATTTTTGAATAGCGAAAGGAATCTAAAAATGACGCAGATTATTTTCCGGTCTTAAAGGGTTAATCCACTGACCAAAAACAGCGTGCTCACGTGAACCCCTTAACCTGAATTTAAAAAAGTAAAGATTTAGTGATGTAAATTTAAGCAAAGGTCTGGCTTGTCTGCCTGTGAATGATAATGTTTATGTATTATTGCTTGACGTGTGAACCACATATCTCCCTCCTCCTCATATCAGTATATGATGGTTCATCTATCAGGAAAAAAACAATAAACTGTGTTGTGACCTACCATGACGTCTGGCCGCTGCCATGTCTCCTGTATAGAAGAGAAATAACCAAATTACCACACCTAACATTCATCACATTTATCTGTACATAGTTTGTGATTTGTGAGCTGCAATCTTCTTCATGAGAATGGAGATTACTTTCTTTGCATTTGGTCACAAGCAGCAGTGGTGTAAAGTAACTAAGTACATTTACTCAAGTACTGTACTTAAGTAAAATGTTGAGGTATTATTGAGTATTTCCAATTTCCAGTACTTTTACTTCTACTCCACAACATCTCAGGGGCAAATATTGTACTTTTACTCCACTACAATTACTTGAAATCTTTAGTTACTAGTTACTTTGCAGATTTAGATTATCACAAAACATACATTACTCACTTCAGCCCTATGTATATATTTTGTCCATTTGAAAATAGCCGATCTACAAGCTCACAATGCGTCACGATGCGACGCATTGTGAGCTTGTAGGTCTGCCATCTTCAAAAGATTTTCGTACATTTTGAACATGTAAAATGGGACATTATGCACAATGAGTACTTTTACTTATGGTATTTTAAGTATATTTTGATGCCGATACTTTTGTACTTTTACTCAAGTCAATTTTTATAACCAGACTTTTAGTATTTCTACACTGCAGTATTGACACTTTTACTTAAGTAAAACATTTTAGTACTGTTCCCACCACTGCTCACAAGTAACCAACAGTTCGTACCGACTGTTGTTTCCTGCCCACAAACCCTGAAACCTACAGTGGTTCTGCAGACAGATTTCTTCATCATTAAAGGTTGAAAAACGTTAAGAGAATCTCTTACCTTTCACTGCTTGGCATACGCTTTAAACTTGAAAAACGAATTCATGCAAATCCTCACACATTACTGACTCCTTCCTATACAACTAACCAGCGTGAACAGAAGTGAGAGTATTAATGTTAGATTCTTATCCCTAGTTAATCATTAACTTCCAAGTAGTCAAGTCATAAAGTGACTGAGGGTTTAAGTCCACTGCTCCACTCTGAGTCATCTTAGAGCAGTAAAAGGTGATAATGATTGATGTGGCCTGCGGTAGATGTAGATACATTATAGACACATTGTAGATACATTATAGACACATTGTAGATACATTATAGACACATTGTAGATACATTATAGACACATTGTAGATACATTATAGACACATTGTAGATACATTATAGACACATTGATGAATCTTCACCAAAAAGCATTCTTGAATTATATCAACAATTAGATTAGATTTTATTTTACACATATGTACATTTATTACATGATACATTCAAGTGTATTCTATTCATAATCATTTAAAATACCAATAAGAAACATTAAAATATTAAACTCTTTGATTTACATTGTCCACAAATTAGCACATTAGATTCAAAGGTAACCGTTAAAGGGGCATGCTGTAGTTTTTTGACCCAATGTTGAAAACAAACTACATCATCAGTCTAGGGCAGGGGTTCTCAACCTTTTCAGGCCGTGACCCCCCAAAATGATCAAATTTGAACTGGGGACCCCCCCCACACACACACACACACACACACACACACACACACACACACACACACACACCCTGATAAGCACTTGGAATGTAGGAGTTGAAGCATTACATTTTGTTTGACTCGGTTCCACAGATAAATATTGTGAAAATAGCCGATCTACAAGCTCACATATTTTCCTCTTTCTAATATTATTTGACAATTTGGCCAAGGTTTGACCATTTTCTATTGTATAGTTTGTTGATTACTTTTGATACAGTAATGGTCTCTTATTTTTTTTAGGTATTAAAAAGGTCTTAAAAGTCCTTACATTGTCGTTTCACTGTCATCTGGGGACCCCCCCCCCTGGGTGGGGGTCCCGACCCACAGGCTGAGAACCACTGTCCTAAGGAGTCATGCTCCTACACTGTATAATGTGACAAGGCTAAGGTGTCATTAGGCTAGAGTGACACGCTGTCCGGGTTGAAAAGGGACTGAAGTCTGCACTTTGCTTTCTCCTGTAGCACCGAACGCTTCATACCTAGAGAAACATATAAAATAACATTAAACTAACTTTTACATCCTCCAATGCAGGAATTTGTGTTTATTTGTGTCGTCCTTTTCATTACACAGAAGTTTCGGGGAAAATGTATCATTTTATTTAAATCAATATTTTTAAATAATCAATGTGTGTGTGTGTGTGTGTGTGTGTGTGTGTGTGTGTGTGTGTGTGTGTGTGTGTGTGTGTGTGTGTGTGTGTGTGTGTGTGCGCGCTAGAGATGCGCGGATCGCGGTTTTAGCCGCGGTTGCCGCAGTTAACCGCAGTTTGGGTGGATTTGGGTCAATCAAATATAATGATTAATTAATATTGGATAAACCGCGGGTGAAATAATGCGGGAATTAAATGAATGATATCAATCTATAGACCTACAATAGCTTTTAAAAAGCACTAAATTTCACTGTGTGCGTTTGTAGTATTTTAATATTACGTCATTTTACACCAGGCACAAAATAGCCGCTCACTACATGTTGCTTTGCAGCCGGCCAGTGTTGCCAGGTTGCGACAACTTGCGAGAGAAATAAGCAGCCAGGTCTATGAAAACAAGCCCACAACAAGTGCCAAACAAAAGTCGCTTACAAAAAGCTTATAAAAAGCCGACATGGCAACAAAGTGGTTGAAAGCGAAAGTAACTCAATGAACTGAATGAAGACGTGCGCTTGTAGTTACCATGGTTGTGGATTGTATACAGTCACTGCATCGCGACAGTGGTGAGTGACATTGTTTATAAGAAAACTAACGTCAGGAAAATAACAATTATTTGGTGCGGTTGGTGCGGATCTATAAATAGGATGATATAATTACCGCGGGTGGATGGCGGATGGATAATGAACTTGTTAACGCGGATTTGGGTGACAAAAAAAAACATCCGCGCATCTCTAGTGTGCGCATTACTATACCTATATAGTTTGGTCCTATATATAGGACCAAACCAAACTAACAAGAGTTTGTTGTTTTGGTTGAAAAACAATTAGCGAAGAAATGTGTGTGTGTGATTCCTGTTTGTACACACAGTGGTACTGTTATTGTAGAATGTGTACATTCTCAGAGTTATGGGGGTTCTTGAAATACATGATAAATAAAGTAGAACCACAGTGTGTAGAACAGTGTATTGTACTCACAGGCTGCTGTATGAGCTCCAGTCAGCCTTGCTGAGAGAGGCTCTGGTGGTCAGCAGAGCTGAGGTCAGATGAGACTGACTGAGAAGCAGGCCTGATCCACTGGACACTGGAGTCACCTGCTCACTGGATCCACCTGCTTTCTGTCCCTAAAAAACAAAAACAAACGTGGGGATTGGGGAAGCAGCATTTAGTTTATATGAACCACATATACTGGAACAAACTCTCAGACAACTGCAGGTTCTGCTGCCACTCTTATTTCTGTTAAAACACAACTAAAGACCTTTCTGTTTGCCTTTACCTTTCTTTCCGCCAGTGTTGATTTTAACAGCAAATTTTGATTTAGTTTCAGTCATAATCTTTTGAATAAAATTCCATTTAGTTTTAGTCATATTTTAGTCATCTAAAATGTTTTACTTTTTGTCTAGTTTTAGTCGACTAAATATCATATAATTATAGTCGACTAAATCTACCAGTTTATTGTCAACTGGGGGCATAGCTGAATGGTTAGAGAGCCCGTCTGGGGCCAGGTTCGCGATTCCAGGCCTGGGCCAGCAATGTGTCGAATATGACTGGTCGAAGTGACCATTTCACGGGGAACATTCAATCGTAAATGTCAGTAACAGTTTCCCCTTTCTTTTCTTTTTTTTAAATGATGATGTTTCACTTGCTTTTGCCATTGTTTATATAATGACATCTGCATCTTCCAACCTGTAGAATAGTGACACGCCCACTTTGGTTACGAGTTCAGGGCAAGAAAAAACAAGAAATTTTTGGTTCCAGCTCCAAACCAACATTTAGGGTTCTGAACAAATTGATTTTCAGTGGAAACACTCTGAACTGGTTCAAAATTAGGCGGGGGAAAAAAACCGGAACCGGTTCAACCCCGGTGGAAAAGTCCTCACTCCTATATTGACAAACACTGCCTCCTCTGGGCTTTTTTCATGAGTATCCTCATGGCATCATTAAAAGCAACTTGCAAACTGTGCAGTAGAAGTATAAAGTACAAAAACAACTGAAAATACTCAAGTAAAGCTCAGTACTTAAGCAAATAAACTTAAGTTAATTTCCACCACAGCTCTCCGGCGGTGTTGTGCACGGTGTAACTCACATTGTCTCTCCTGTGGCTGCTCTTGATGGTTCTGATCTCCTGTAGGAGGCGCTCCATCTGCTCCTGGTTCAGCTCCTCAAAGCCCCTCTGGATGGAAGGCATGTAGGCCGGGGGGAGTCGTACCGACAACCCTGTGAGGTCCTGGCTCATGGAGTTTGGACCAGAGACGCACTGAGAGTTCTGGGGTTTTACAACAAAAGAAGTTGTCTTACAGTGCCATCTAGTGGCTTTCTGGTATACGTGTGGTGCCTCCATGTATTTTAAAGGAGATGACATTGATGATCAGTAATAGGCGCAGTGGTGGAAGAAATACTCGGTAGATTTTACTTGAGTAAAAGTATCAGTACCAATATAGATACGCTGTTAAAAGTAATACGCCTGCATTCAAAATCTTACTTGAGTAAAAGCGTAAAGGCATGGTCTGCTAAATGGCTAAATTGTGGTATTGGTATCAAAATATGCTTACAGCGCCAAAGAAAAAAAGTATTTATAAAACTTCATCTACAATAGTCAACTTAAATTTAGTTTGTGTTCACAAATGTCCTCTCACCTGTCCAGACGGCGAGGCGTGGTTGTTCCCCAGCTCCGACTCGTAGGAGCTTCCAAAGTAGAGCCTCCACAGGTTGCTGCGGTGGAGCTCTGGTTCCAGATGGCGGTGGTTCTCCGGGAGAAGTGCCGCCGCGGCCTGGTCCAGCCCCGCCCCCACTCCCGGCTCCGCCTCCCCGGCAGAGTCGTCCGAGCCGCTGCTGTGGTTGAGGAAGATCATGGAGCCCAGGCTCATGTCGCTGTCTGACCCCGAGGTCAACTCCTGGACGCCACACGGGAGAACAAAGACAACATTTTTACATCTTAGGAGGAGCTGACATGTTAGTCCAGAGCAGAGGTATAGGGCATAGCAGTGGCAGCCATTTTCTGGTTCCACTCCAAAATAGTCAATGCATTTTTCCCATTGAGATTTCCAAAAATATTTATATCAATTCATTTAAGCCTAGACAAGCCATCCAGGGTCCTGGTGAATCATGACCATAAAATTTAATTATACATACTATATTTAATAAATACCCTTTGTTTTCCCGTTTTCAAAAACGTTTTTTCACAGAATCAAACGTTTTATGGTCATGATTCACCAGGACCCTGGATGGCTTGATTCTAGGCTTAAAATAATTGATTTCTCTCTGGAAATCTCAATGGGAAAAATGCATTGTCTATTTTGGAGTGGAAACAGAAAATGTCCGCCACTGCTATGCCCTCGCCTGTCACAATTATTCCATTATCACCTAATCGCAATTATTTGAGATAATCGCAATGAATTTGCATGATCGTCGTTAATCGTTTCCATGTTGAGAAAGGTTCATACATTTTGAAACATTTTCAAAAATAGTGTAAATATTATTTATTTACACTATTTTGTTACAAATCTTTAGTATAAAATATTAAACATGCCGTGTTTTCGCCACAATACAATATTCATTTTGACTATTGGTATCGTTCATCGTCAGTAATTTCTTTGTGCATTTGAGTTTTTTGTCATATCTGCCCCATGCAACTTGTGTTTAAAAGCCACACAATTAAATTGTTAATTGCAACTATTTGTATGACAATTAATCGTCAAGTACAATTCATAATGGTGACAGGCCTAAGCAGATGTACTAAAAAAAATTTTTTTATCCCAGCCATGATGATAAAATGATCATGAAAGCGACATCAGAAAGAGTTGGACAAGGGATAGAAGACATAATGGTACAGTTTGTTTTTTCACAATAGACTTGTTAGTGGAGGAGGGAACAAAAAATAAAATAAAGATATCTGGTGGTTCTCAAACTTTTTAATTTCAAGGACCACCATAACTCTGTGAGGGAATCGTTAAGGAACCGGAATGGTTCAAATCCAAAAGGATCCTAACCCCAACGGTACTGACGTGTGTGGTGCTGGCCGCCAGGCTGCCGTGTGCCGCCTCCAGCTGTCCGTTGTACAGCAGGGCTCTCAGGTCGGCTCCGGTGAAACGCTCCGTGGCGGCGGCCAGCTGCCCCAGGTCCACGTCATCGGCCAGGGGCAGGCCCGCGCTCAGAGCCCTGAGGATCTCCACACGATCCTCCTGAACCCGCCGCCAGAGGAAGAGACCCACAGAGAGAGAGAGAGAAGGTTTTAAGGTGGTTATTTCGTCGACTAAATCTATGACGAAAAATGTTCGTCGACTACCTTTTTTGACTGACGAAAACTAGATAAAAACAAAATAAAAACTAAGCTACAATGACTAAAACTGAGACTAAATATATTGACAATTTCGTCAACAAATAAAAACGAGACTAAAATGTTAGTGAGGGACTAGTAGTGGAGAAGAGATCCAGTAGAACTAAAAGACAAGTAAATGTATGTTTGGTTGCGCTCGGGTGTTGTGCTCTGACAATAGCAGATCTACAAGCTGACAACGCGTCGCGCTGCGACATGTTGTGAGCTTGTAGTTCGGCTATTTTCAGCATGCAAACAAGTGTAAGATCAGCCATTACAACACCATCAAGGCACCGCCAACATACATTTTAGCCGACTAAATCAACTATGGATTTAGTCGACAATAATCTTATGATATTTAGTCGACTAAAACTAGACAAAAACTAAAACATTTCAGATGTCCAAAAATATGACTAAAACTAAATCAAAATTTGCTGTCAAAATTTACACTGTTAGATCCACATCGAAGGCAGTTCATTACATTAACCACTGACTTGAACCCTAGCGTCCCTATTCTGTGGGCGAACAGTTGCCGATCTATAAGCTCACAATCTATAAACTTACAATCTACTATCTATAAGATCTATAGGCTCGCAACGCGTGTTAAGCGTCGCAAAGCGTCTTGTTGTGAACTTATTAGGCATGTAACGATTCACTCAATTCACGATATGATTCTAATCACGATACTAGGTTCACAATAAAAAATGTCATGATTTTTTCAACACAAAATAAATTTCCAGACAAAATCTTTTTACATTTTTTTTTCTCTTACGCAAATCCAGTATTTTCTTCCCTTTAATTTTTTTTTTACAATACTGTGTTTTCTCATATCCTCTTTTAAATACAGTAGCAAATGACTTAAACTATTTTTTTATCAATTCTCATACAAAGATCCTGTATTTTCTTCTCTTTTTTTTTACACGCCCTCTGCTGTTTGCATCGCAAATCCGCTCAAAGCTCAAAACCCGTCGCTTCGCGTCGCGTATCAAACTTCAAACAGATCTGCTACTTTAGTAGTATGATCAAGTAGGGTGTTATTTTACGAAAAAACACAGAAATGATCTGATCTGATGTTTGACAGACCAGGTCTGGGGGAGGGCAGTACTAAAGCAGTGATCAGTGAGTGTATAATGTTAAACAGACCAGGTCTGGGGGAGGGCAGTACAGGGACTTGTCCAGTCTACCAGGTCTCAGCAGGGCCGGGTCTATCAGCTCTGGTCGACTGCTGGCTGCGAGCACATACACACCTGATAGCAAACACACACAAAAATATTATCACACAAATTAGGTACTAACCACACCGGATAGATACTGTATGTAGATCATTATTTGGTTTGTTTTGTCTTCTTCCCTTTCTCTTATGGAAATATTTTTTTTTTGTTATTTCTCTTATGGAAATAATGCATTAAAAAAAATGTACCCACCATTTTACACTTGTAAACCTGTGCTGTGACAATAAAGTTGGTTAGTACAGTTAGTACACTGTTTCCCAAATTGGGTCAGAGACACAGTTTTATGGGTCGCAAGTAAATGTCCATTCTTTATACTTTCAGAGTTAAATGAACACTCAGGATGTTGCTAGCAGACCATGGTAAACAGTATGTGTTGCTACAGTGTGAAGTGAAGTGAAGTGTTACAGTACCTTGCAGACCCTCCACCCCGTCCAGCTGTGTGAGGAGCTGGTTGACCACGCGGTCCGTCACCCCCGTGTTGTCATGACCCCTCCTGGGGGCCAGCGAGTCAAACTCATCAAAGAACAGGATGCAGGGCCTGGCTGCCTGGGCCCTGAGGGGGGGGGGGGGGACAACACCGTCACCACTACGTCACTGCTACCAGTTTACAGCTACAGGCACTAAATTAAAGCCTAGATTTAGAATAGAATGTAAAACATGTTAACTGAGCGGATTAGAGAACCGACCTTTGAAAGACGTCCCGGACTGCCTGTTCACTGGCTCCGATGTACTTGCTGAGAAGCTCAGGTCCCTGGAGGGGTAGGAAAAAAATCTGCTATTTTCTATAATACTAGCTTTTAGATGTGCTATTTTCTACTACTACTACTTTCTACTACCAAGTAGTCTGTAAGATTTTAAACAAAAGTTGTAAAAATTGCTGTATAAAAGGCATTAAAACTATTATTTTGCATTGTACAGAGCTCTCCCTCCTCATTTGTTTTTTGCATTGGATTTCTGCCTCCTTGGGAACCCTAGGATTTTTTTGTGTGGCAAAAGAAATTTGTTCAAATTAATAAACTCTCACAGATTTATCTACCAACATTAAACCAACTCATCGACTGGGGCAGCAGTGTCCCAAAGGTTAGAGGAGTGGTAAAATCTGGGTGGGGAAGTGAATGGCCACCACTCACCCCTCCCCCAACACTGCTGGTTTTAATGTGCGTGCGTGCGTGCGTGCGTGCGCATGTGCGTGTGTGGGTTGGAGTTGCTGAAAATGAGCGCTTTATTTACCCAGCTACTACCCTGGGTAAATAAAGAACAAAAACAAATAAAATAAACTGTCACCAGAAGGTCCTGGTCAAGCCATATACTGTACCTTGATTGAGATGAAGTTCATGCCACTGTCTTTGGCCACGGCCCCTGCCAGCAGGGTCTTGCCCGTGCCTGGGGCTCCGTAGAGGAGCAGCCCTGAGCAATGGCGGATAGGCAGCTTGGAGAACAGGATGGGATACTGCAACGTACAGGAGACACATGCCATTTAAAGTGCACATAACCCAACATACAAAAATTATATCTTAACTCATTGGCCGCCATTATCGCATTAACGCGATCTAATAAATAGCGCGCTTGGCCGCCAGGATCGCATTAATGCGATCTAACGTCTTTATTGATCTTTATGCTCTGATCACGCTATTCTGTTATGAATCAGGCTAAGTTTCGGGTTCCACTTACTTCAACCACCACTGCATCCGGTTCCATGACTTGGGTTCCGTTTTCGGTTTTACATTTTTCCCCCCAGTCATTTTCGACCATAATAGGGAAACAAACGGTTTTTCACACACTATGAAAAGCGATCGGAGACCTCCCCTCCTATAATCTATGGTCTGGGTGACGAACATTCATCCCCGTTGTGTATCACAAAGTAATTTTCGCCGATAACAGAATCTGAGAGATTTCACTTCCGGTTCATGTGTTTCACTGTGTGAGTGGGTCTGGGAGGGGGCGAGTGTGATCGAGAGGCGATCAAGCTTGGTATGTGCTGCTCTCTGGTGGTGGAACGATCAAAACGATTCAAGTGTCAAGGTAGACTTTCTAGATGTGAATTAAATAACAAAATAACGAAACAAAAAAACACGAAAATCGCTGGCAAGGGCTGCTATGAACGAGGTTTTAACTCTGGCAGTCAATGAGTTAAAGGTAGGGTAAGTGATATTTTTTGGTTAAAACAAAAAGTATTTTGTTAAAAGGTTAAAATACTATATTCTGATAGTAATCATTGCTATAGAGTGTTTGTTCAGTAACAGATGTCTCCCTGTCTCTCCAGCTCTTTAATAAACAGAAAATACATTTTTCGGTAGGTGTCAAAATCTCAGCCAATCAGGAGAAAGTACCCATTTTTAAGCTTAATTTGTATAGTGTTCCAGTAAAAACTGTGTCTGCTCATTTCTTAGTGTCATCACTTCCAATTTCACTTGTTTAATCTATATCCTGATCCTGAGTTCTCTGTCCTGGTTGGATAAAATTGGAAATGAAACTACAAAAAAAAAAGAAAACTACAAAATACATTTTCTGTTTTATAAAGAGCTGGAGAGACATGGAGACTCTTTATATGGACAGGACACTCTATAGTAACGAGCTCTATCAGAACATAGACCCATTTTGCAATTATTTGAAACTTTGCAAATCACTTACACTACCTTTAAGGCACTATGTAACTTTCCATTGAACCCGGTGCTGAAATATGTGCTGAAATATTTACCATTGAGATAATTGAGCCTGCTTGCTCAAAATTCGTGTCAGATCCTGTGTCTAGGTGAGGCATGACCTTTGACACGATGTAAATGTATCAATAGAAGAGCAGGGAGATCAAATACAACCACCCCAATTGTATGTTATATTGTATTAACATACTCTACCATACAGATTGGATAATATTACATTTTATTCATTAAAATAGTGTTTCATAGTGCTGCTTTATTGTCATTTTAACTTACTTCAGCTACTGTAGATATATTTATTTTAGCCTTGTCAGGTGTTACATAATAGATAAAATAGATAGACAGACAGACGGATACTTTTCTTTCTTACAATAATCTATTTTAACTCCTAGGAAGCCGTGAAATGAGCTTTCTAAAGTTTCACACGAAAAGAAGAAAAAATGTTTCCGGCCCTAAAAATACCAAGAGTTCCCAAAATCTGCTCTCAGGACAGTTTTTGTAAAGAAATATAAAACCTGGCCAAGAGGGCAGTGTGTTCTCATAAGCGTTTACTGAAATCAGACGTACGATTAAAGAAAATAGTTGATTTTTGCGAGTCATTTTCCCCTTTACATTGTACATTAAGGACACTTTTGATATCTTTGTATTTAACATTTTTATCCAACCCATTTAGACATTTTCAAGCTGGGAACACCTCTGTGTCATTTTATTTGTTGCTATATATCGTATAGCAACATCTTTTTTTTTTTATTTTTTTTTTTTTAAGTTTGAATAAAAAATAGTTTTTCAGAACATTTGTCAGAATTTAGAGGCCGTTTTTAGAAACAGCCTCAGGTCTAAAATGGATTAAAGCAGTGATTCTCAATCCCTTTCATTTCTTTCAAAGACTCCCAGCGTGATATTAAATAATTATGGCATGGACCCCCATTTCTAATATGATTTTGAGTCTGGCCCCAATCTATACAGTAAAACCCTCAGTATCAATGTAACTCTGAGAGCTTACATAAGCTCTCAGAGTTACAGACACGTAAAAGGTCCATTTGGTGCTATCAATCATTTAGCTGGGGACGCCCCTGGAACCCCTTCAAGGACCCCCTGGTGGTTCCCCCACACACTCTATATCCCACATGGTTTGACCGTTGTGCAGCTGACCTTGGCAGGGAGCAGGATGGCGTCCATCAGCTGCCGTCGCACGTCTTTCAGCCCCCCCACCCTGTCCAGCCCCGCCCCGCTGGGGGGGGTGTGGAGGTCCATGGCCAACAGCGAGGGGGGCGTGAAGCCCTCCAGAGCCTGCTGGAAGTCTTCCTGAGACAGACACACACCTGAGGACGGACAGACACTGTATTAGTAGTCTCGCGTAGCCAGACAACTATTCCACAATCTCCGAACACTATATAGAGTCTGGAACTACACCTCCTGAATGCTATATAGAGTCTGGAACTACACCTCCTGAATGCTATATAGAGTCTGGAACTACACCTCCTGAATGCTATATAGAGTCTGGAACTACACCTCCTGAATGCTATATAGAGTCTGGAACTACACCTCCTGAACGCTATATAGAGTCTGGAACTACACCTCCTGAATGCTATATAGAGTCTGGAACTACACCTCCTGAATGCTATATAGAGTCTGGAACTACACCTCCTGAATGCTATATAGAGTCTGGAACTACACCTCCTGAACGCTATATAGAGTCTGGAACTACACCTCCTGAATGCTATATAGAGTCTGGAACTACACCTCCTGAATGCTATATAGAGTCTGGAACTACGTCCTGAATGCTATATAGAGTCTGGAACTACACCTCCTGAATGCTATATAGAGTCTGGAACTACGTCCTGAATGCCGAAACTGGCACTTCAGTTCACAAAAATATATTTTAAAATATCTTTACATTTTATTTTTTAATTTCCATTTCTGCTAAGCATCAAGCTGTATATATTTAGATGATTTTGATTTATATTAGGATAAATTGGCACGACTGTAAAGACGAAACGGAAGTGGGGAGGAGGCTTCACATTCGCTTTATATTTTAATCATGATCAGAGGCAACAGTGTGGCCACACAAGACTACTGTATTAGTGACGCTAGTGATATATACTGTAGATGATATGGCCCTTTAACCACTTAAACCCTACAGTATTCAGTTTAGCCCCCCCCCCCCCCCCGGGGGGCCTTAACTGTACTACCAGAAGTAGTATGTGGATGTGACGTCGTCGCAAAAAACGTCGCATCCGTTCATCCCAACGATGGGATTTTCAGAAAAACAGCTGTAACTCAGTTTCTTTTTTTTGCATTGAAAACCACCCGTTTTCAACGGGGCCGAAGCCTCAAAATGGCGGATCGCGGTTGGAATGTTGTCGTTTCCTATGGATACACAGATATCTCCGCCAACCCACGGGAACTATTTTTTTTTGGGACACAAATGTCACGTCCACAGCGTTTCAAATATGATCGGATTGAGGTAATTACGCTGGCAAGGGGATAGAAAACTATGTTTAATATCTTGGCAATCAATGTGTTAAAACCAAATCTCTCCCCCAAATAGCCGTGAAACCATGAAACGTCTGTCTTCTTGAACAGACCATATAGAAACGTTACCATGTTTGAATTACATCTCCTTACCAGAAGCTCAATCCTGGTATAAGCTATATAAATAAAAACGATGTCCTTAATTATTCAAGCCATATTTAATACTTTATTGTACGACAGTGTAATGCAAAAAGCGATGATAGATACTGGATGTAATAATGCCCAAAATAGGGCCACCAGGCTGAAAGTGAACATTAAAATGTGTTAATGTACAGTAGTACGGTGGTTGGTTACCGTGTCCAGTGCGTACAACACTGGCGTGCACGCTCCTCTCTAGCAGCAGAGCCAGGTCACGGGGCACGTAACCCTCCGTCTCCTTGGAGACCATCCCCAGGTCCAGAGTGCGTAGGGTCTCCTCTGATAGGCCGGTCCTCCTGAGGATCAGACAGCGCAGGATCTCTGCTCTCTGTGTCTGAGGGAAGACGTACAGTATAACGCTGTTGTCGGGCAGAAACCTCTTAGCTCCATATTTTAACTTTTTGTGTTTTTTCTAATTAACTAACTAGTTAGTTATTTAATTAGTATTATATTTACAGTATATATCAACTGGTGTCTTTATTCATGCAATTCTCTTTTCATTGTGTGTAGGGCTGCAACTATCAATTATTCTCTCTCAATTATTGTATTGATCACTTTTCATAAAATGATCGAAAATAATATTTTTTTATATTTTGGTTTATTTTGTAGATATCAATGATTGACACGTACACATGTGTACGTTTTATAATAGAATACATTGACTAGTCTGACTAACAACTTAAGGCCTATTTTGTACTTTGTTGCACAACAGTGTCGCATAGAAATTGCAGAAATCGTCAATATTATGGCCAGATTTGTTCCCTTTAGAATAAATCACTTTTATTAAAATAATTTTTTGATTAATTCTTTTTTAATAAATTACATCAGTTCAATAAACTGTATTACCCCTAATTGTGTGTGTGTGTGTGTGTGTGTGTGTGTGTGTGTGTGTGTGTGTGTGTGTGTGTGTGTGTGTGTGTGTGTGTGTGTGTGTGTGTCACATGGAAATTGGCATTCCAGGGAAATTGAAAGAGGAGCGCTCGCTTTTAGGCGCGGGGCTTAGGCGCGAGAAGGGCCTTTTAGAGACAGGGCTTTTTACGCAAGGCTTGCAAGGAGGAGGAGGAGGCGCGAGGCGGGGCTTTGATACGAGGCGGCGCGAGGAGGAGGAGGAGGGGGAGGAGACGCGAAGCGGGGATTTGATAAGAGGCGGCGCGAGGAGGAGGAGGCGCGAGGCGGGGCTTTGATGCGAGGCCGACCTGGCTTTTGTTGTTCCCCCCAACATAGCAACCAGGAAGCTACGCTAGGGGAATGCTGAACACGCGTTCACACGCACACGTGATAATAGTTATTGTCCATGACGGAGGCGCGCCGACTCAGCAGAGCTTGAGGCCGAGGAGGCGCGCGGCGCGAGTGCCCGCGCTGACCGGCCGAAGGTCTGCTAGTCGAATCAGCGCCGTCCGAGTTGTGAACCGATAGGGGGAGAATAGATCTTTTCATGGGTTACAGTCTATGGTTACTATCCAGTGTCCACGACGACACACATGTGTGTGTGTGTGCGTGTGTGCGTGTGCATGTGTGTGCATGCACACACGCACACGCGTGCGCACACATGCACACGCATGTGCATGCGTGTGCCTTGTATTCATTGCCCTCTAGTGTTGGTTATACAGAATTGCCTGGGTGGGTGGTAAAAACAAGCGCTCCTTTTTCAATTTCCCTGGAATGCCAATTTCCCTGTAACATATATACTGTGTACCTGGTCAGGGGGTTGTATGTGGAGGAAGCCCTGGATGAAGTGGGAGCCCTGCACCTGGGTCAGGGAGCGGTGCAGAGAGTGTTCACTGTGGCTGGAGAGGAGCAGACACACCAGGCTGGAGCACTGCACCAACTCATCCACTATGTCCATGAGACCTGGACACACACACACACACACACACACACACACACACACACACACACACGTTTGTATTACCGTAATACATTTGTGAGGACATCAACATTTTATTACGCTTGTACAATGTATAAAAGTGATGTCTTACTCTGTGCGATGTGTTTCCGTAGGAGCGCCTCGGGGCCGTGCTCGTGCTCCGGCGAGGTGGGCGCCCCCGTCACGTGATCCAGGTCGTCCAGTAGGACCACCGAGGGCTGCCTCCACACCGCCTGCTCAAAAACCTCCTCCAGAGTCTGCCTCACCGTCTCCGCCCTTTTCCCTGGAAAATAAATACTGTTTGATTGACATGAAAAATGAAAAACAATGTTCGCAATTATTTGTGCGACAATTAATCATCAACTTAAATGTTGTAATTGTGACAGCCATAGCGCGCGTGTGCGTGTGCGTGTGCGTGTGCGTGTGCGCGTGCGTGTGCGCGTGCGTGTGTATCCTCCTACCTTTGAGCTTTTTGCAGTCCACCACCTCCACATGTGCGTCCAGGTCTTCCCCAGCCCTCCTGCACAAGGCTTTAGCCAGAGAGCTCTTCCCACTGCCCTGTAGAAGAAGACAACCAACATAACACCATGTGTACAGTATGTTAGCCCAGTGCTAACCATGCCAGCTAAAGGACAATCTCTTGTCAATCTCTCGGGATGGGGGGGGGGTGGGGGGTTAAAGGTTACCTTGGCTCCGGTGACGAGCAGCGCCCCGCCCCGGAGACCCCGTCCCGTGGACACCAGCTCTCGGGAGAGCGGACCGGCCTGGAGGCTGTAGTAGATGAACTCAAATCCAGTGGTGATCAGGTCCTTCATCCCACTGGGGTCGGAGACAATTTACAATTTAGCAGATGCTCCTATGCAAAGTGACTTACATTTTTTTGTGGGGTAGGGTTGAATGTGTTTACAGAAATAAATATATAGATATATTATACCACATATATATAAGTATACCACATGGGAACTCATTTTTACAAATCAGATTTGAACCACATTCCTAGGTGGTTTTAAATGCAATTAAAGTCCAAATTAAATTTCCAAAGTCTCAGACTGTACACCTGACACTGATTTACACTTCCATATCATGTATTTCACAAACAAATGGGACTGGCCTGCTGTGTGAAACAAAGCCACAGAGCTCGTACTGTAAAAGCAATAAATAGCACCAGACGTACCCGAGAGCACTCAGACAGGGAAGATCTGAATGGAATGCGTCGCCCGGGGATTTCACTGCTGGTGGTGTGTTGACCGGCTGTCTGTCTACCTGGATGTGACCAATAACACAACTGTGTTATTTCAGAACAGACTTAAACAAAATTCACTTTCACCCATTGCCGTCAAAATGTCTATCCAGAGGTTCTCAAACTATGGGTCGGGACCCCAAGTGGGGTTGCGGAAAGGTGACGGTGGGGTCACACATTGACAACTGAAAAAAGACAAAATGTATCCTTCCTATCAAGTCTGTTTTTATTGATTTGAATACACTCTTTTATTTAAATTAAGGTTCTGGCAGAAACACTTGTATGTAGCTTTTAAACTATGTTGATGAGACACAAAGCATGAATCACAACATAGTGAATGTATTTTCTAATAAATATTCAATGTACCGGTTTACCAGTGTTCATTTTGTTGACGAAGACTAAGACTAAAAGACTAAAATACAAAGATTTTGATATTTAGTCGACTGAGACTAAACCATTTCAGATGACTAAAATAGGACTAAATGGTGTGTTACTCAAAAGACTAAATCAGAATTTGCTGTCAAAATGAACACAATGAACAAAATGAACACAATACTTTATTTAAGCTTTATTTCAACTTTCAAAAAAGCAAGGTGTAATGCACACCTGATCAGCTCAGAGACGGGTGCGTAGGCAGGGATCAGACGTATAGAATACAATAAAATGACCCGCACACCGTCTACACACTAAGCACAATAAGGTCAACTTTATTTAGGCAAGCTAAACCTTCTTCAGGAATCTGGCGTCTTTGAGATGCCTGAAGAAGGTCTATTGACCGAAACGTTGCCTAAATAAAGTTGTCCTTATCGTGCAAGTGTACAGTAGACGGTGTGCGGATCATTTTATTGTATTCTAACTTTGAAATTGAAAAATTTACCCCCATAAAATGGGATCCTCCTGGTATAAAATAAGTTTTGAGAACCCCTGGACTATACTGTACGTACAGCAGTGTTGACAGCTAATTTAGTTTCAGTCATAGTCTTTTGAATAAAATTCCATTTAGTTTTAGTTATATTTTAGTCATCTGAAATGTTTTAGTTTTTGTCTAATTTTAGTCGACAAAATATCATAAGATTTTAGTCGACTAAATCTACAGTTGTTTTAGTCAACTAAAATGTATTTTGGCGGGCATCGATTGCCTGCTGAAAATAGCCGATCTACTGTACAAGCTCGCAGCGCGGCGCGTTGTGAGCTTGTAGATCTGCTATTTTCAGTCAATATATTAAGTATTTCGTTTTTATTTAGTTTTCGTCAATGAAAAAAGGAAGTCGACGAACATTTTTCGTCATAGTTTTAGTCAACAAAATCAACACTGAAGTACAGTAATGTGAATGCTGAAGAAACGGTGACAAAGATTATAAATGTGACTAATCTGACAGCATGAACAGTACCTGTATGGCTGCCTTGCGTAGGACAGTAGGAGCTAATAGAAACAGTATGAACAGTACCTGTATGGCTGCCTTGCGTAGGACAGTAGGAGCTAATAGAAACAGTATGAACAGTACCTGTATGGCTGCCTTGCGTAGGACAGTAGGAGCTAACAGAAACAGTATGAACAGTACCTGTATGGCTGCCTTGCGTAGGACAGTAGGAGCTAACAGAAACAGTATGAACAGTACCTGTATGGCTGCCTTGCGTAGGACAGTAGGAGCGAGCAGAAACAGCTGGTCGGGTGGATCACTCTCTGGCTCTGGCTTAAGCACAGTCAACGCAAGCTCCAGCTTAGCTAAAAAATAGTCACAAGAATTTTTTTAAGATATATTTGTGGGGCTTTTCTGCCTTTATTGATAGTACAAAGTAGAGAGTGACAGGAAACCGAGAGAGAGAAACACGCAGAAAAGGACGTCGGGCTCAGGACGTCAAACCTGCGACTTGCTGTCAGGCTGCATTAGAGCCAATATGTGGTATGCGCCCTAACCACTAGGCCAGCGGCGCCCCTGTTCACTATTTACTGTATGTACCACTATGTGGTATGTACAGTAAATGTCATGGTTGTTGATTTTCCAAACTCCAGGAGTAGTAACTTATCAGTATGATGAATTATCCTTCAAACCGGTTTCCACTCACCTTCATTTCCGTGTAGAGGGATGACGCTGCAGCGTGTGGTCAGACAGGCCAGCGGTTGGTGGCTCTGTGTGTGCAGCCAATCCAAGAAGGCGGTCTGGATGTCCTCGTCACTCTCGTCTGGCTGTGACTACAACAACAAGACATGGTGACAAAAGCTCTCAAAGCATCCGATGGCAACGAGCTTTTATCTGCTGCTGCCAAGCTTGGCAAACAATTTTACACTATACACACCAAGTAGATGAAATGACTGAGTGAGCCATCATTGGAACTGCACACTCACGACTGAAAATGTTTGTATGACCTAACGTGCCACACACTAGCGCTATTTCCTAAATAATATGTAAAATTATGATGTTTTAGTAATATTGCTCCTTGCTGTCAACCCGGTGAATAAATCACAGATTGAGGCTTTAACATTTGCTTTAATATGAAATATCAGACACTATTATTAAGATTTTATGGAAGATGCTTCTCAACATACGGCTAGTTTGACTACTTCAAATGCTCGAATCTTAATGATAACCGAAAATAGCCTATCTACAAGCTTGAGAGCTTGCAGATCGGCTATTTTTGCTGCGCAACATCCATAGAAGACATGCTGCTGGCTTCTAAGGAATCCAAATGACTGAAATCAGTCGTGGCGACTGAGAACTTTAATCCATGTTTGTCATGAGAGGATCTGGAACTCACCGCTGGCTTTAAGGGCTGTAGGCGAATACTCAAGGCCACTTTACAGGTGGTCTCAACGGGCTTGATCCTCACCGTGGAGTGGGAGCTGATGTTCAGTTGTGTCGTCAAGTGCTCCGGCATCTAAAAAAACATGTTTCTTGTAAGATTGAACTACTGGGAAAGAGCCACGTTACCCCACTTTCAATATGCCGGACACTATTTTGGTCATGTTATTATAGGCGATGACTTTCCAAAAATGACTTTCAAAAATAGCAAAAAATAGCAGATCTACAAGCTCTCAACACGCCACACCACGACACGTTGTGTCCTTGTAAATCGGCTATTTTCACTATTTATCACATGACAAATTATATATGGCTTAAGTGGTTACAGTCAGCATATTCATAGTTCACATGCAAGTATGCCTTCCGTCACCTGCATAGGCCTGTCACAATTATTACATACTCACAATTATTTTTTGAATAATCCTCATAATCATTTTCATGTTAAAAATGTTCATATATTTTCCAAAACATCAAAGAAATAGTGGAAATAGCAGAGCTTGTAGATCGGCTATTTCCACTATTAATGTTTATTTTTAAGTATAAAGTAATTAAATATTTGTTATGTCATATCTGCCATGTGAAACTTTTGTTTATGAAGGCTAAAAGCCAAACAGAAATGTTTATTTGTATTCATAATGTTCCAATAATGTTCAATAACAGAAACACAATTAAATGGTTAATCGTAATTATTTGAGTGACAATTAATCATCAAGTAAAATGTCAGTCGGGACAGCCCTACTACACCTGCGGTTTGCCACACTCACCCACACTCTTCCACAGTGGATCTCCCCCATGTCAGGGTATCTCTGCAGGCCTCCTCCTAGCTGCTCCATGTGGTGACACACCACCCGGACCACCACGGTCTCCTCCTCATCCTCCTCCTTCTCCTCCTCCTCCTCTCCCACCATACCTGCACCTGCGGGATCCTTGGAGGAGGCACTCCCAACAACCTTCTTTTTCTCTGTGATCCGCTTAATCCTCTCCCTCCCTTCTTTGGGAGAGAGGACCCTGGAGAGCAGGCCGTAGGTGACCGCGGAGGAGCGGCGGCCTCCTCCTCCGGGCGTCCCGTCCTCCGTGCCCCGCCACCAGGGGAACAGATGAACCACCCCGGCCGCCGCCGCGCCGCCGCCGTGGGGGCTTATGGTGCAGACGTAGCCGGGAGGGGCGCGGCACACCCTGTACATGGAGTCACTGACGAGGGCCGGGATGGCAGGGACGGGGGGAGGAAGGTCCCTGACGGGGTAGCTGCCCGTTAGCATGTAACGCACCAGGCTCTGTAGGTCAGCTATGCCGCCCACTGCCCACTGGTGGTTAGGAGGGGTAGAGGACGAGGCACTAATGGAAGAGTTAGAACTGTGTCCCTGATGATGATCGCTGGTTTGGAATGACGTCGGCGGCGACGGGCCGGAGGGGAAGTCGAGGTTGGACCGGCGTCCGCGAGGAGGAGGAGGAGGAGGAGGAGGAGGAGGAGGAGGCTGCTGGCCCCCCTGAGCGGCTGGGAGAGGAGGGGGGCCACTTCCCCCTCCCGCGCGGATCTTTGGAGAGACCATGAGCTCTGTGAACTGCTCCAGGCGGCCGTAGGGTACGGATGGCGAGAGAGATGCTACAGGGGGTGTTAGGAGAGAAAAAGAGTATATTTATGTGCCATGTATGAATGTCGTTCCGACTGTATCGTCACTGACAGGCAGAAACCTCTTATCTCCATATTTTAACTTTTTCGTAAATTATTGCCCTATACTTGATCATACTACAGCGTCACACAAAAGCTTCAAAAGTAGCAGATCCGCAAGCTCAAAACGTGGCGCGAAGCCATGCGTTTTGAGCTTGTAGATATTTTATTCTGAAAAGTAACAGTTTAGGACATAATGAGGTTTCCACCCCGACAGAGACGATGTCATAGGCCTGGTGATCCTCCCACTATAATTGACAAGCAAACTCATGGAGACGAAATGATTGCATGTGGAGGGTATCCAAGCAGACCCATGGCCCAACTAACTCCAAACTTTTCACAAAAATTCCTCAATATTCTTCCTCCCAGCATACCTGCTTCCCATACCGTTACTGTACTTGCAGGATGTACAATTATATGAAACGCATTATGCCCCAATACTTATGCAAATCACTTCGCCAGCTGCAATTTACTTCCGGAGGGTTCTTTTAACAGCCAATCATCATCATCTGCCACAAAACCTCAGCACCTTCGTTCCCCTGCAGAGCACACAGAAACAAGCGCTGCCTTGGTCTATGCAGCTCACCCCCTCCCCCCCCCCTCAGATCTACAAGCTGACACGCTGTTGCCTTGTAGATCAGATGTACTGCCAGCAGCCCCTCCCCCTGCAGAGCACACAGGCCATCTACACAGCGGTCACAACCGCGAGCGAGTGAGGGAGAGAAAGCCACACCATCTTTTGGACAACAGATCTACAAGCTTCAGAAAGACACACATGGACATGGAGAGAGGGACAGAGACACAAAGAGACAACACGAAAGTTTTCCTCTACAGCGGTCACAGCCGCGAGTGAGGTAGGGACAGAGAGACAGACAGACAGAGAGGGGGACAGAGAGAGAGAGACACACTACACAAAACTTTGCACGCAGCCATGGCACGCAGAAAAACTATGCTGAGCGAACGCACACGCAACGCCAAGAAACTGTGTGTGTGTGTCGCGCGTCGCAAAAACACAGCGGCCATTTTGACCAGCTTGAACAGGGTCACACTTTTCTGTATAACACCCTCCACCGAAACATCGAATTCATTCTAACACATATCCGTTGGTAGGTCAGTATGTCCACAACGCGTCGCAAAAACACACAAACAGTGGCCATTTTGACCAGATTGTACAGGGTCACACACTACACTTTTGCCGTGTAGTTGAAGCACAAGGGGGGGGGGGCCGGGGGGGAGAGAGTCAGTGCACTGAAGTCAAGGCACAGACTACTGTGCTGTTGACGGACAACGGAAAGGAAACATTCAGTCTAAATGTCCACTTTGTTAATTCACAACTACTGTGCCAGATAATCACCAAGACAGTCAAAAAAATTAAAAATCAGTCATTCAGTCCCACTTCACTGTAGCCTATAGGGGAGAACGGGGTAAGATGAACCTCTGGGTAAGTTGAACCACCCCCTGTATCTTTAAAACTATACACATGAGTTGTCATGTGACCTTAAAATAAGGACACACCCATCATTTCCACCTGGCTGTGAAGTTGAGAGACACATGGGCAAAGTGATAAGCATATTTCTACACAAAAAAGTGTTTTTTGCTGGTCAAAGTTAATTTTTTACTTTTCTGGTATAATGATTTTTATTTTAAAGCAAATGTGCCCAGGTTGAAACTTACATATCATGCATGTTGGTGATATTCCAATGTATAAAACCATGTGAATCATTTAGCTAAAGATTAGCCTGAAGCATTAAGCTAGCCAGGTTAGGTCAAAATGGTGGCCATGGGGCAAGATGAACCAAATGCCTTGGGGTAAATTGAACCAATTATCCTAATATTAATCACCATTCATATTTTTTATTATGTCTTTGCTTCTCAAATTATGCTGTATGACCTTTCATTTGGATGAATACACTCATTTAAAGGTAGGGTAAGTGATTTGCAATTATTCAAATAATTGCAAAATGGGTCTATGTTCTGATAGTGCTCGTTGCTATAGAGTGTCCTGTCCATATAAGGAGTCTCCATGTCTCTCCAGCTCTTTATTAAACAGAAAATGCATTTTCGTTTAAGTTTCAGTTTCATTTCCAATTTTATCCAATCAGGATAGAGAACTCAATCAGGATATAGATTAAACAAGTGAAATTGGAAGTGATGACACTAAGAAATGAGCAGACAAAATTTGAACAGGAACCCTATAAAAATGAAGCTTAAAAATGGGTACTTTCTCCTGATTGGCTGAGATTTTGACACCTACCAGAAAATGTATTTTCTGTTTATTAAAGAGCTGGAGAGACGGGGAGACTCCTGTTACTGAACAAACACTCTATAGCAATGATTACTATCAGAATATAGTGCTTGAACCTTTTAACAAAATACTTTTTGTTTTAACCCAAAAACATCACTTACCCTACCTTTAAGAGAAGTTTTCAATATTGTATTAACCATTGCAAATATTAAAAGGTTCTGAATAACAAACATTATTTAATTGGTTTTATATTGTTTAAATACCATTAAGAAAATAGATAAGACTATTTGCAAAAGGGAAATTTGTTATTAAATTATTGTTGATACGTGAATACATTATTTGTTCAAGTTTGAACTTGAAAATGCAAAATATCATACGGGTAAATTTACCCCTTGACTAGGATCAACTTACCCCTTACCTGGGGCAAGTTGAACCACATGACCACTTTTTTTTTAGAACCCATATTTTTACAACCATTTGTCGTAGATGCACACTCATTATTTCAATTGATAGAAGACATCTTGAAGTTTTAGTAGATGTTTAGATTTCACTTCCATCTCATTTTTCCTTGCCTAGAGGTCAACATAAGTAAAAAGTGGTTCATCTTACCCCGTTCTCCCCTAGTAGCCTAACTAGCCTTTACATACATTATATTTGTATTAGGCTGTCCTGACACTTTATAATATTTAGAGAAATTTAACGTTTCAAATACAAAAGCAGTGGTAGTAGTTGCACATTACTGGACATTTAAATTGATTTTGCTACACACTTAAGAACCCAGCTCTAATGAAAACACGTACAAACGCCTATAAGTCAGACCAGGTTGCCACATTGCACGAGACAACTAAGCCACCAGCTCTATGGAAACAAAAAAAATAGCCCTCCCACATCCATCGGATTGTGTGTGTGTGTGTGTGTGTGTGTGTGTGTGTGTGTGTGTGTGTGTGTGTGTGTGTGTGTGTGTGTGTGTGTGTGTGCGCGTGTCATCGTCGCAATAAATCATACAGTATTTACACAATACTACCTACATAGGAAAATAAAGTCTCTTCTTCACCAGATGCAATTTAAACACTGTGATGCCTGCTCAGAGTCATATTGTGTCTAACATACACATCTCCTCTCTCATCTCAGCTGTACCTGGGCCCTAGGTGTATTCCAACCAACCAGAGTGCAGTGGCCATCACTCCAAATGTTGTGACGTCAGGGCTCTCAATACTGCACATTGGGGGAGGAGGAGGGGTGCAGGGCGGGCGCACAGATCGCTGTGTGGGCGCGGGTGCCATGTGGGCGCGGGCGATAGAGCTGAGGCCGCGCGCCCGAAGTTGTAGTTAACAGAAGCTTCGAAAACAGTTCTCGAAAACAGAAGCTAAACTAAACACAAGCCCATGCTTAACATCTCACACTCTCTCCATCCAGTTCAACAATTCATTGCAAAATGCCACAGCAAACAGCACCATTTCCACTTTAGATGAAAGGCAGCATTAAAACGGTAATATTGACCTAGATCAGTGGTTCCCAAGCAGTGTGCTGAGGGCTGAGGCACACTGGTCCAGGTGTGCCTTGGGATTTTGTTATTATTATTGCAATACATACTACTACACAAAAGGTTGTGGTTATAATGTTTTAATTTAAATTCTTTACTATAATATATATAATTTTTACTCATTTCCAAATAGGCAAATTCTATATAACCAAACCTATTGCGACAGACAATGAACTTGGCTTTGCTAATGACCTAAATACTTTCTTTGCCAGATTCGAATCATTAGGCGACTCCTCTAAGTGCACTGAAATACTTAAGGCTGTAACACCAGCCCCCACAGACAGAATTACCATCACTGAAGAGGATGTCAGGAAAGTGTTTCGGTGTACTAACACAAGGAAAGCTAATGGGCCGGACTAGTGCAGTGCTTTTCTCCTCAAAAACGTTGCATCCGAGTTGGCTCCAGTGTGGCAACCAATATTTCAAACCTCTGTAGACACACACACAATTCCTCTGTTTTGGAAAACCTCACACATAAAACCATTACCCAAAATCCAATGTCCAAAAGAACATAAGGATTATAGACCCATAGCTCTCACTTCAGTGATCATGAAATCACTGGAAAGAATACTGTTGCAACATCTTGTGAGTATAACTAAAGACAAATTCGATCCCTGTCAGTTTGCTTATAAGAAAGGTTACGGTACAGAGGATGCGGTTGTCACACTGGTCCACTTCATCACAAAACACCTAGATGAGTCTAATAAGAATCATGAAAGGGTGCTGTTCTTAGACTTCTCTTCAGCTTTCAATACAATACAGTCTGATATTCTGGTGTCAACGATGGTACAGTTGGAACTGAATCCATACTTAATTCACTGGTATGCTTCTTTCCTTACTAACAGAGTACAGAGGGTGAAAGTGAACAGAACCCTCTCCTCAGCATTAAGTAATAATGTTGGTGCTCCCCAGGGTTGTGTAAGCTCAGCTGTACTTTTCACCCTCTATACTGACAGCTGTCGTACTGAAGAATGTCTGTCTGAATGTCGCACTGACACACCAGACCAATACATTCTAAAGTACTCTGATGATACAGTTTTGATTTCTCTCTTAGATAGGTGGATAGTGAAGTAGATAAGGTGGTGGAGTGGACTGATAACAACGCTCTTATCATCAACACAAAAAAGACAGAAGAGATTGTTTTTGGTGCACCCCTGGAGATACACAGATCCCCCATTACTATTCATAGTGAACAAATCAACCAGGTATGTTCGTATACATACCTAGGAGTAGTAATAGACCACCTTTTGTTATGGAAAGACCAGATTGAATCAGTGGGTAAGAAGACAAAGCAAATAGTCTATTTCCTTCGCCGTCTGAGAATAAGAATGGGTCAAAAATAACAATAGAATACATGTTCAGAAGGATAATTTTAATTCCTTTTTTAACAGGACGTTCATGAAAGTCCTTGCGGGCTTGTTTCCAATGAGGGCCTGTGAGCAATTAGGGGTTAAGAGTCTTGCTCAGGGACACATTTCATTTCATCGACACATATGCTGGCGTGGCCTGGAATCGTACCTGGGGCAACCAGGGCCTCTGGCTCCCTAGGCGGGCTCACTAACCACTCAGCTATGGCCGCAAGAAGCATCTTGCATAAAACCCTATTATTCTCAGATAATTTCAGAAAAGCAAAGGTTAAATTCTCAATCTGAAATCTGAAATAGAAACCAATGGGTGACCTCACTGTTCCCTTCGTCTATATTATTTTACAGTCTATGGGTTAACTCACATTGTCTCT
The DNA here is from genome assembly GCF_963280865.1 of Gymnoscopelus braueri. Classification (NCBI taxonomy): domain Eukaryota; kingdom Metazoa; phylum Chordata; class Actinopteri; order Myctophiformes; family Myctophidae; genus Gymnoscopelus; species Gymnoscopelus braueri. The sequence continues at coordinate 13,256,448 of NC_137613.1, forward strand.
CCTGTGGCTGCTCTTGATGGTTCTGATCTCCTGTAGGAGGCGCTCCATCTGCTCCTCAAAGCCCCTCTGGATGGAAGGCATGTAGGCCGGGGGGAGTCGTACCGACAACCCTGTGCGGTCCTGGCTCATGGAGTTTGGACCAGAGACGCACTGAGAGTTCTGGGGTTTTACAACAAAAGAAGTTGTGTTACAGTGCCATCTACCAAAAATAGGCTTTCTGGTATACGTGTGGTGCCTCTATGCATTCTAAAGGAGATAATACTCAGTGATACTTGCAGTGGTGGAAGAAAATAGAGAATATATAACTTATTATACAAATGGAACAAAATGGACCCTTACAGGTCCATTTGGTTCCATTTGTACACTCTCAGAGTTACACACCTTTTAAGGGGCCATTTGGAACCCCCTCAACTTAGAACCATGAGGCTCCCTGGACCACACTTTGAGACCCACTGGTGTAACAGAGTGTTTCCAGTGAGCCAACATGCAACAATATCAGCACCCTGACTCTGTTTGACCAGAATGGAACAGAGCCTTCATTAGTATCATTGGGTAACACCTGTGAAGGAAGTAAGAAAGAGGCCCAATTTCTCTCCAAAATGGCTGCTGTGCATAGAGCTTATTCTGGGAGGCGAACAGGTGCTGATCTATAAGCTCACAACAATCTATAAACTCATGATCTACAATCTATATAAGATCTATAGGCTCACAAAGCTTGTTAGGCGTCGAGATGCGTCTCGTTGTGAACTTATAGATGGGCTATAGCTTGGGCAAAGAGATGTGGTGTACAGGGGAAGTCCTGGGGGACAGCGGTCGACTAAGTATAAAGGGTTCATTATGTTTTAAGTTGTCTTCCACCTACTTTTTAAAAGTGCTCTACTATACCAACTGTTTTGTCTTTGTGAATCACTGTGTGACCTTACATGGTTTCTATGTTTCTGTCGGGTGGAAACTTCATCATTATGTCCAAAACTGTTACTTTTCAGGATTCACATTCAAAAGCATCAAAAGTAGCAGATCTACAAGCTCAGAACGCGTTTTGTGTGACGCTGTAGTAAAGATCAAGTAGGGTGTTAAGATAATGGATGATAAGAGGTTTCTGCCCGACAACAACGATATAATAAGCATGTTAAATGGTTGAAATATTAGCGTGCTAAAACAGTGATCATTATGAGTGGGTGTATGATATTAAACAGTACAGACCAGGTCCTGGGGAGGGCAGTAGAGGGACTTGTCCAGTCTACCAGGTCTCAGCAGGGCCGGGTCTATCAGGTCTGGTCCACTGCTGGCTGTGAGCACATACACACCTGATAGCAAAACACAACACAAATATTTTCACTCAAATTATCTGTATTGTGGCCTGGACCGCTGGACCCATTTCCTGTCAGACTACTATCCTATCAATAAAGGGATAAAAGCCAAAAATATCATGTTAAAACTAGAAAAAGTGCTCCTCGGAGCACAGGTCTCCGCCAGGTCATGTAGGCTATTGTGGCCTCCTGGTGGCGCTATAATAGGCCAATGTGAAAAGGTAGGCATTTCTTCTTAGGCCTTACACGGCAATCGGACACTGCATTCATGATTTGAGGCATTTTGTTCAAAACAATTGTTTTGCTAAATTAGACCTGCTGGTGGTGCTATAACAGGCCAATGTTAAAAGGGTGGCATTTGCTCCTCAACATAGTGTGAATGTGCGTGCAAAGTTTGACCGCAATCGGATGCTGCGTTCATGATTTGCGTCATTTTGTTCAAAACAAGCCACTACTGCAAACTTTATATGTAAATCTTAGCCAATCAGGATGGAATATGAAAAATCAAACACATCCGTCTTGATCACATGACTATAGAGATCATGTGTACCGATTTGCGTGAAATGTGGATAAAATCGGAAGGAGTAATATAAAAAAAATGTTTTAAAAATGCAGGGCAAGGGTTTTTCCTAGGGAGTGCGCTTACAGTTTTACACATATCGGCGCAGTTATAGGTAAAAACACGAATCGGCCTGTTATAGCGCCACCATGAGGCTGATTTGAAAATTTTCAATTGCCATTTCTTCCTCTGCATAGTGGAAATATACGTGCAAAATTTCAAGGTAATTGCACGCTGTGTTCATGATTTGAGGCATTTTGTTCAAAACGGAGCACTCCTGCAAACTTTGGAAGCATTTTTAGACAATCAGGATGGAATATGAAAAATCTGAAAGACAGTTTCGTTTAATGACTATAGAGATACTGTGTACCGATTTGTGTGACGTTTGGACCAAATCTGTAGGATTACAGTAAATAAATGTGTTTTTTAAATAGCGGCCTCCTGGTGGCGCTATAACAGGGCCATGTGAAAATTTTGGGGCAGAGGTTCTGAATTGGCATCCAGGGAGTGTGTGTGCACAGTTTTGCTGCGATCAAGCCAACGGTGCCAGAGATTAGCTGCGGACAGACGGACACACACACGGACGGACGGACTGACGGACGGACGGACGGACGGACAGGGGGCAAAACATACTCTCTCGCCATGCCTTTCGGCCTGGCGGAGACAAAAAAAAATATATATATATGTATTACTGGGGATGCCTGGTGGCTCAGCCAGTTAATGTTAATGTTTCCCAAACCATGGGTCGGGACCCATTATTGGGTCGCGGTGGACCCAAATTTTAACGTCAAATTTTCTGTCCCTGTTTGCCAAGGTGTGATCTTGGTATGATCCCCCCCCCCTATTGGGTCTAGCAGAGGACAGCACCGTCACCACCACGTCACTGCTACCAGTTTATGGTTACAGGCACTAAAATAAAGCCTCGCTTGATTGATTGATTGAATACTTTTAGTCAGAAATGTAAACATCACGTGGTACAGTCAGACATTAAAGCTAAAAGGATAACACAAAATAAAAGTCCTGGGGTCTTGTTTCCATTGTGGTCCTATGTATTCAATTCATCAACATAGCATAGCATACAAAATTAGCACAATAATATGCCATCAACAAATACAAAAGAGATGGAAAATTACATTTACCTCAGTCTCCTGACAGATGTTTTTTTCAGGCCAGTTTTGAAAGAAACCAGTTTTACACATCCTTTAATGGATGGTGTTTCAGGACATTCCACATGTTGGTGGCAGAGCAGTAGAATGAGAACTTTGCCATGTTTGTTCTAAGTGTGGGTGCTACCAGATCATGGTGGCTCCCTCTAGTGGTGTGGCTGTGGGTGTCACTCACTTTGGAGAAGTAACTATAGGGTATTGAGGGCACTGAAGGAAATGTCTCTTTTTCTATCTTAAGTGCTGCAAGGCAAGAAGGCAACAGCTTGTTAGAAAGTCATCCGTCAGGCAGCTGGTGCACTGGTGAAGACATCAGGTTAAAATCTTACTCTGTGTTATTTTTGTACTTTACCTTGTAAGGACCTGAACGGGGGTGAACCTTTCAAAAATATTCCAAGGGCTCTGAGCTCATATGAGCCTCATGCCATACATCCATGGTTTATACAGTAGCTTCAATTCTTTATACATATTGGCTATTACAATGTAAAGTATGCCGTTTGCTAACATAAATAATGATTATTAATATATTAAAGCTGCACTAGGTAACTTTCCTCTTCTACCCCGGATTTGAACCTGGTTTCCTGCGAAAGAGCTGATATTTTTTTACCATTGGGCTAATAGAGCCTGCCTGCTTGCTCAGGGGATAAATTGAATCTTGACCATCAGGTCAAAATTTGTCTGGGAGACTTCGCCTCAGAGCCTGGCCAGCAGGGGCGCAGCCACCAGGATGTCTTCTTGGGGGACACCGTCTGGAACGCGAACAGTGTTTTTGCATGTTGTTGATTGGGTGGGCGCGCGGGCGGGGACTTCTTTCCTCTACATTAGAAGAGTTAGGACGTCACATTCTAATACAGCCCGAATACCCAATTTCAGTACCGGCCTCAGTGGCGCACCTCGCTAATCATTAAACTCTGAATCCACTTCCACTGAGAGTATGGGTTCGACTCCCGCTTGGGACAATACTTTTTCAAACAACCGCAGACTTTTTTTCGTCGATAAAGTATAGTTTTGGACCATGACGGAGGCGCGCCGACTCAGCAGACCTTGAGGCCGAGGCGTCGCGCCCGAGCGCCTCCAGGCGCGAGTGCCCGCGACGACCGGCCGATGGTCTGCTAGTCGACTAAGCGCCGTCCGAGTTATGTACCGATAGGCACAGAATCGTAAATGATGTTGTGGGGACTGCGTTTGCCCCAACTGCCACTCAGTGCACTAACATAGCTCGCGTCGCCAGGCTCTCTCCCCACCCGCCCCCACGCCCTCTTGCCTTCAACAACATGCAAAAAGGCCGTTCGCGTCTGGAACCAGGATGTCTTCCTGGGGGACACTGTCTGGAACCAGGATGTCTTACTGGAGGACACTGTCTGGAACCAGGGAAGTCTTACTGGAGGACACTGTCTGGAACCAGGGAAGTCTTACTGGAGGACACTGCCTGGAACCAGGATGTCTTACTGGGGGACACTGTCTGGAACCAGGATGTCTTCTTGGGGGACACTGTCTGGAACCAGGATGTCTTCTTGGGGGACACTGTCTGGAACCAGGATGTCTTCCTGGGGGACACTGTCTGGAACCAGGATGTCTTACTGGGGGACACTGTCTGGAACCAGGATGTCTTACTGGGGGACACTGTCTGGAACCAGGATCTCTTCCTGGGGGACACTGTGTGGAACCAGGATCTCTTCCTGGGGGACACTGTCTGGAAGCAGGATGTCTGCAGGACACTGTCTGGAACCAGGATGTCTGCAGGACACTGTGTGGAACCAGGATGTCTTACTGCAGGACACTGTGTGGAACCAGGATGTCTTACTGGAGGACACTGTGTGGAACCAGGATGTCTTACTGCAGAACACTGTGTGGAACCAGGATGTCTTACTGGAGGACACTGTGTGGAACCAGGATGTCTTCCTGGGGGACACTGTCTGGAACCAGGATGTCTTACTGGAGGACACTGTGTGGAACCAGGATGTCTTCCTGGGGGACACTGTCTCGAACCAGGATGTCTTACTGCAGAACACTGTGTGGAACCAGGATGTCTTCCTGGAGGACACTGTGTGGAACCAGGATGTCTTCCTGGGGGACACTCTCTGGAACCAGGATGTCTTACTGCAGAACACTGTGTGGAACCAGGATGTCTTCCCAGCCACACAACACTCAGGGCTGAAGTGCTTTGAACACATCTTTTTGTTTGATGTAATCTGTATGAACATTACACAGAATAAATATGTGTTCCATTGAGGATATAAGCACGTTACTTAATTAGCGTAATTTAAACCTGAACATTTGAGGTCGGTGACAGCAAGACCAGTTACAGTAACGTTAACGTTGCAAGGGATGTGAGTCTTAAAGTCTTCTATATTACATTAAATTACATTGAAATCTTGCTTAAATGGTGGGTTTTACTTCTTAAATATTAAGTCCAAGATGTGCGTTGATATTTCAGCTCGTGTACATTACATAGCATGTATTAATACAATGTGAAACCTAGCTAGGATGTAATGCTAACGTTAGATAAGTCAGATAGGGGCTAACGCTAACAGGGGCTAACGCTAAGCAAAACCTTGTTTTACCTTGAAATTCGGTCCAATATCCCTCCGGATTTTCACAATCCATTGTCTCCTAAGTTTGTCCATCGCTGGAAAACAATGGAACGACAATGATTTGCCAGATTCCCGCCGTTTATCAGATGTGCAGCCCGGCACACAGCAACACAACATTGTTATTGAGGCAGCGTTGCCATGTGGTGACGTAATCCAAGATGGCCGCGGTGTCAATATATATGTATATATGTATGTATGTATGTATGTATGTATGTGTGTATATGTATGTATATGTGTATATGTATATGTATGCATGTATGTATGTATGTATGTATGTATGTATGCATGTATGCATATATGTATGTATATGTGTCATGTCATCGCAGGTGTGCTGAGTTGGGGCTGATTCATGATGAAGATTGGTAGGTACCGCCCCTTGATGACGCGCTGTCTGCTGGGCCTCTCTCTGTCTCTCTCCCTCTGTCTCTCCATGGTGAGGTGCATACCTGGCAGGCGGTCCCCTAGTGAGACTCCACTGTATCTATGTATGTAAACCAGTGGCAACAGGAAAGGTTTGGTGGAAGGAGTAATATGGGTCACAGACACAGTCAGGCCGGAATTGTGTAGTTCCCCGCTGGACAATGGCCAGGAGCTTTTAATCAGGTAACGGCATAAAACAATACACTTCAAACACACATAATACAAATAATACCCCCCCCCCCCATGGAGTTACTGTCTAACTAAACTCAGCCGGGCCGCTGTTCGGCTTTACCGGTCTGTAGAAAGTCATTAGTCTGGCTCTCTGTCTATCCAGACAGCTCTTCTCTCTGCGGTTGCCCCCCCCCCCCCCACACCACACACACACACACACACACACACACACACACACACACACACACACACACACACACACACACACACACACACACACACACACACACACACACACACACACACACACACACACACACACACACACACACACACACACACACACCCACACACACACACCCCTTCTAAGGAGAGGGCCTAATGGAAGCTGAGTAGGTTAATAGCTGTCCATGCACCCTTCAACCACCAGTCTCCTCAACCTCTCACACTATGTATGTATTGTATGTCTTGCTGATTAATTGGGTACAATGGACCACAATGGAAACAAGTTTTGTGTTTTCCTTTTAGCATAACTTTTGACTGTGATATCTGTACTGTTAACAATGTTGATAATACAGTATTCAATCTATCAATCAATCAATCAAAGACTCTTACACGACACTCAGGTGTGGTGGGTAATAAGGAGGCGGGGAAAATAAAAAACAAAATGCAAGGTAAAAAAAATACAAAAAAATAATACAAAATGGCTACCAGAGATTAACCACAAAGTCCCCAAAATAATGAAAATGTCTTCAACCCATGACAAGAACATAGACTGTAACCCACCATATTAAGATAATAATAAAAACATGATCAAAATATGACATTCAAGGTAATCATGATGATCCCATAAAGTCCATATATCATAGTAGAAGAGATCCAATACTAATACAATCATAATGTCCATATGTCCATAAAGTCATGACTGGTGCACATGTGAGTAAAATGAATACTGCTTCTTGTCTGAATGTTGTATTCTCCAAATGTTTACCATATTTCTAGATTTGATCAGATTATTTAATGTTTAAACCAAATTATTTATACTGTGGATGAGTGAGCATGAATAGTTCTAACAAGGAGTCAGAAGGTCTTTCTGACAGATGGACTCCTACAGTTTAAAACTGGCCTCTCTCCACCGTTTCTCCGTTGATTCACAGGAGCATTTTCACCTCTGTTTCTCCTGAAGTCAATGATGACCTTCTTCCTCTAGAAAAAAATACATAAATAAACATGTCACACAGAACTCCTACAGACTTGAAAAAAATATATTTTAATATATTGTTATTGGCTCTTACTCAGGTCTTTAACAAGATGCTTCTCATGCTTCTGCAGAGCATCGTAGAACGCTGACATGGCTTTTTTCCCTTTCTTTTTCATAATGTCATGCAACATTCTGACTTTAGCCTCACTGGTCCCCTCTGCCTTGATGTTGCTAGTCGTCTCTTCTGACAGAAAGTCTTCACGAAGAAGATCATCGAGTACACCCTGAACCTCTGTGACGCGTTTAACGAGCTCAGTCCAGTTCTTCTTCATGAAGTCTTCTTTCATTTCTGTTCAAATAAAAAGTCAGACTATTAAGTCATTTTAATTCTGATTTCTGGTTTCACAAAGGTAGAGGTGAACTGCACTTAAAGTTTAATGGTCCAGATGACTGAGGGAGGAAAAAACAGGACAATCATTGTTAATTTCATTATGTTATAGTTCTTGATTTGATGTCAGGGTCAAATATAAAGGTCAGAGAAGAGTAAAGATCTTACCTGTTATCTTACGTTGTTCCACACCTGAGGCTTTTGAGAGAAAAGTGTGATATTTGTTCATTTGATTAACACACCCAGGGAAGTTATAATGAAGTCCACTCAGATATATAATCCTTTAATGAACAACTCTTACACATTACATGTAGGAGCATAACATGCTACTTGCTTGCTGCCAACTAACTAAGCTCACTTCCTGGTTCTGACAGTGATATCATGCAAAGGTATGCAGTACAGTAGCCTGGAATTGGAACCCAACTGTTTTCAATACGGCCCTGTGTCCTTAACATGGGGTTAAGGTTACCAACAACGCTGAGTCCTTACTTAATTCATTACTTACTTAAACAAGAGATCATTACATTCATACCAAAAACCAGGAAAGGATAAAAATGTGAACACATTTCTCCATGCTCTATGACTATGAGTTGATCCATATTTATATTAATAGAAATGTGTGTTTATTCTGCTGTTGCCGAATCACTCTGGATAAAGAACATCATATAAATGTATAAAATATAAAAGTAATCAGTACTATCTTCATCTTTCTTCTCCAGTTGATCGTCTCTTTGCCTCAGTTGAGCTGTGAGTTTCTCTACTTCCTGGGTCAGCTTGCGTTGCTCTGCTGCCATCTCTTTGGTGTAGTTCTGCAGTTCTCTCTCTGTTTCAACAACGGATAGAACAAACATAAGTTTAGATGAAACACACTTAACATTCTCAATTAATTGTATTTCCACTTCTATTATTTCACATGTATTCACTGTGATATTCCTGTCTTGATAGACATAGAAATCCTTTACAACTGCAGAATTAAAATGTGCAGGCTCCACACAAAACATAAAACAATGTTTGTTGTTCTAATGTTTGTTTCCCAAAAGGCATGTTCACCAATAACATCAGACCACACTGGATGTTGTCCAATCAAAGTGGGACATTTTCACATCCCAGCAAGAGAGAACTGGCAGTTTAATACTAATCAATACCATTAAACAAGAGATCATTAAATTCACACAAAAAGACAGGAAAAGAGTAAAGAACGTGAGCATAATTGTTCAATTGTTTGCTCCACTTGGTCGGAGGCGCGGCGAAGTGGAGCTTACTATGTAACCGTGCTCGGGTTGTGTGTGTGTGTGTCTCTGTCCGTGTGTGTCTCCGTGTGTGTCTCTGTGTTCCTGCACTCTGCGCCAGAGTGCAGGAATTTGGACAATGCTCTGATTAAAACAGCCTGCAAAACACACACACACACACACACACACACACACACACACACACACACACACACACACACACACACACACACACACACACACACACACACACACACACACAGTAAAATCCTCAGTGTTTATGTGTTCCAGTCATATAGTCTGTGATGTGTGATGAATGTGAAGCGTAAGTGATGTTTAGACCTGTGTAGGCTATAGGTCTGTTTGTGGTGGTGATGCGTCACATACTAGAAACCTATGGGTTTAGGAACCTTAGTAGTTCACTGTTACAGCGTCAGCTGTTTCATACGTTTCTGTCATATTATTTACACTCTTAGTTACCATTCCCAATTGGAGCACACTTTCCCATATCTATGCTATGTATGTATGTATGTATGTATACTATGTATGTATGTGTGTGTGTGTGTGTGTGTGTGTGTGTGTGTGTGTGTGTATATATATATATATATATATATATATATATATATATATATATATATATATATATATATATATATATATATATATATATATATATATATATTATTGAGTGATAGTAATATTAGAGTGGGATTGAAATGTAGTGCAAAGCCGATATTTAAAAGACAATGGTTCCCCTCTGCATGTGGGAGAAGGTGTTTGGACGTGTGGAGCCCCGAGGGGAAAAAGGTCAATTTGATCTAAAGTCTGCTTGTGTGGTAGGTCGACTTCATGCCGTCACGCGAGTGACAGATCAAAAGATTCAACCAAACGTGTGCAAAAGTCTAGTGGAATATTAATACAGGGTAAACAGAGAAGAAAGAAAAACTAAAATAAGAGCAGAGAGAGATATAAAGTAGTGCAAAAACCGAAAGCAGTTAAATAAAGCAGTTTTAAAAGAGATCAGGAGGACATTTTTAATGTTTTACCTTCTGGTCCAAAATAATTATAAATATCCAGGTTTGTTCCACTTTGAATGTACTTTTCGTCATTTTATATTATGTTACAAAACTTAAGAATACTGTCTTTTATATTCTTGTATAAAAAAAAAAGAATCCATATCTGTAGGTTATGTTTGTGACGTCAAAAACAGACCTCCAGGAGGCTATACATACGGGAGCGTTTCCATATACAGTACGTCATAGAATATCTATGGATAATTATTAGTTCGACATCAAACGGATAATGGTCCATGTTGTTATATCTGGAGTTAATAATGGATAAATGAACACTGAGGCTTAACTGAGCTTGCACAGAGGTACCGACAGACAGAGATATGAGGGCCGTCAGTCCATTTGGTCACAACTTAGCCAAATTAATACATTTGTAAATTTGTGACAAATGCACATTATATTTATTATATTTATAATACATTTAACGAGCGTTTAACAAGATCAGTCCAGTTCTTCTTCATGAAGTCTTCTTTCATTTCTGTTAAAATAAAAAGTCAGACTATTGTGTCATTTGAATTCTGATTTCTGGTTTCACAAAGGTAGAGGTGAACTGCACTTAAAGTTTAATGGCCCAGATGACTGAGGGAGGAAAAACAGGACAATCATTGTTAATTTCATTATGTTGTAGTTCTTGATTTGATGTCAGGGTCAAATATAAAGGTCAGAGAGGAGTAAATATCTTACCTGTTGTCAGGGTTATCTGCAGTTGTTCCACACCTGAGGCATTTGAGAGAAAAGTGTGACATTTGTTTTATAGTAACACACCCAGGGAAGTTGTAATGAAGCCCACTCAGATATATAATCCTTTATTGAACTACTCTTATAGTTATAATAGTTTATATAATCCTTTACTGAAGAACTCTTACACATTACATGTAGGAGCATAACATGCTACTTGCTTGCTGCCAACTAACTAAGCTCACTTCCTGGTTCTGACAGTGATATCATGCAAAGGTATGCAGTACAGTAGCCTGGAATTGGAACCCAACTGTTTACAATACGGCCCTGTGTCCTTAACATGGGGTTAAGGTTACCAACAACGCTAAGTCCTTACTTAATTCATTACTTACTTAAACAAGAGATCATTACATTCATACCAAAAACCAGGAAAGTATAAAAATGTGAACACATTTCTCCATAATCTATGACCATGAGTTGATCCATATTTACATTAATAGAATGTGTGTTTATTCTGCTGTTGCCGAATCACTCTGGATAAAGATCATCATATAAATGTATGAAATATAAAAGTAATCAGTACTATCTCACCAAGACGATTTTCTTCAGTGGTGACATCATCCCTCTCCATCATCCTCAGCTCTTCATCTTTCTTCTTCAGTTGATCGTCTCTTTGCTTCAGTTGAGCTGTGAGTTTCTCTACTTCCTGGGTCAGCTTGCGTTGCTCTGTTGCCATCTCTTTGGACACACACACACACACACACACACACACACACACACACACACACACACACACACACACACACACACACACACACACACAAGTGCATGCAGTAAAATCCTCAGTGTTCATGTGTTCCAGTAATAGACGTGTGATGACTGTGATGCGTAAGTGATTTTTAGACCTGTGTAGGCTATAGGTCTGTATAGGTCTGGTCTATTATATTGTTATAATATTAAAGTGGGATTGAAATGTAGTGCAAAGCCGATATTTAAAAGACAATGGTTTCCCCTCTGCATGTGGGAGAAGGTGTTTGGACGTGTGGAGCCCCGAGGGGAGACAGTGTCCAACGAAATCACAGGAAAAAGGTCAATTTGATCTAAAGTCTGCTTGTGTGGTAGGTCGACTTCATGCCGTCACGCGAGTGACAGATCAAAAGATTCAACCAAACGTGTGCAAAGGTCTAGTGGAATATGAATACAGGGTAAACAGAGAAGAAAGAAAAACTAAAATAAGAGCAGAGAGAGATATAAAGTAGTGCAAAAACCGAAAGCAGTTAAATAAAGCAGTTTTAAAAGAGATCAGGAGGACATTTTTAATGTTTTACCTTCTGGTCCAAAATAAATATAAATATCCAGGTTTGTTCCACTTTGAATGTACTTTTCGTAATTTTATATTAAAGGAGGAGTTCACCCAAAAAAATATTTATTTTCTATCAATTGCACACCCCATGAAGCCTTGAATACATAGATTTATTTTGTTTTTTGTCGCATTCCTAAACCAATAATTTGATGCCCGGGTGTATTTCCGGTAGGAGACACAAATAATCTACTTTGTGTCTCCTACCGGATACATTAGCCGGTAGGAGACAGGAATCAAATTATTAGCTTAGGAATGTGACAAAAACACAAATAAATCCATGGATTCAAGGCTTCATGGGGTGTGCAATTGATAGAAAATAAGTCATTTCTTGGGTGAACTACTCCTTTAAGTTACAAAACTTTAGAATGCTGTCTTTTATATTCTTGTATAAAAAAAATTGAAGTCCACTCAGATATATAATCCTTTGTTGAACTACTCTTATAGTTATAATAGTTTATATAATCCTTTACTGAACAACTCTTACACATTACATGTAGGAGCATAACATGCTACTTGCTTGCTAGGGTTGCCAACCGTCCCGTAAAATACGGAATCGTTCCTTATTTGGAAACTAAAAGACGTGTTCCGTACTGAACTGTTACGGGACGCATTATGTTCCGTATTTTGGGGTCGTGGAATGACGGCGCGATTTTTATATGAGAGAGAGTATTTCTCACTCACACTCACACACACAAACGAGACGGAGCAGCGGAGCAGCCGTCCTGTCTCTTCTCTGTGTGAGTGAGAGCTCAATGCAGTCAGTGTTGCCAAGTATAGTGAAAGAAATGAGCCAGCCGACCCACAATTACAAGCCAAAAACAAGCCAAATTTTGTTCCAGGGAAGTTGTGGGAAATAAGCAGACTTGGCAACGCTGGCTATGAAGCCATTGTCTGGGAGGGCGCTCAGCAGCTCATTGGCTCATTACTCATAACACGACCAATGAGAGTTAGCGCTTTCACGTTGCTAGGATACGTTCTACCCTGCGCTGCCTGCCTGTGACATGGTTCAGCGCGCTGTCTGATGTCAACCACGGACTGGTTGACATCAGACAGCATGCCTCAGGAGAACGTTTTTTAGCAAGATGTCAGTATTTCTATTTACCTGCCCTGGCAGCCTACATATTGGCTGCTGATGTGGGCATAGTCTAGGCTATTTCAGTAGACTAATATGGTTGATTGTTTATTAATGTTGAGTTTTTAAAGTCTAATAAATAAACATTTATTTAAAATATATTAATCAATATAATTAAATAGTGTGCCCATTTAAAGAATAACTCTTATATATATTGATGGAAATGTATATCATTTTAAGCCTTATTAATTATGAGCAAATTACTTATATCCTTATATGGTACTCATATCCTTTTTAAGCATTAGTTATTAAGAGCAAATGTGTGTGTATTCACTATTACTGTTTTATGTTGTTCATATAGACCCCCACAGATAACACATTATTACCTTATGAAATCATTATAGCCTTGCTAGAATTATATCCTTAGAAATACAGTTATTGTGATAAATATGATCTATTCGCATAGCGGAACTCTGTGTGTTGTCTCCCAGTAGACAAAATTCACTCCCACTCTGGGCCGACACTGTGAGAAAGAGAGGATTACAATGGTATCAGCATCTACTTTTTAGGGAGGTTGTGCTTGCATTCCATAGGTGCGAGGCACTCTGGGCCCTATTCCCAGGGACATTTGAACAAACCACTAATTAGGGATTTCGGACTAGGCAAGAGGCGTTTCCCCGCAAAATTCGGTATTCTATGGCACCCCCCTCACCCGCCAAACACCTGAGCTACCCGTTACATTATGCATAGGTGTGGTTTGGGCGTTACAATGATAAAACCAATCACCGTGCCAGAAGCCATTGCCTTTAAGAGAAGACTGCGCTAGCCGTCATCCCGATCCAATATATGCTCTAGCCTATCTACCTGTCTGCACTGTTGCCTGGTCTGATTATTATAAGCCACATTGGGCTTGTTTTCCTTCTTTTATTTTTATTTTATCCAAATACATTTTTATATTAATTTGTAGCCTATTGTGTTCACAATAAGCTTGTCATATTAGTCAGATCCGGAATAGTATATGAAAGCCATTTAAAATATTTATACTATTGGTACACACTGGCTGCTCCCAAATAATTAATTACATCATGTTGCGACAACGCTCCTACGTGGTACACAGACAAACAGTAGCACATGGGTATAATAAATTGGACAGTTTTAGGAAAGGTCTATAGCCTATGTACTCACGTTGGCTGTTATCGTTCTATTTCCACCGTTCTAATGGATTCCAGGGGTGTGTAAACATCTCTGTAGTAGCTCCATAGTTTCCTCTGAAGTGACGCAGTTAAAGTTAACTTACATCCATATTGTCCCCGTTATCTTTCATCATCCACCTTTGTTCAGTAATCCCGAACAGAGCTAAACTTTAAGTTTACATCAATCAAAGCCTCTCAAACCCAGACACATTGCTGCGATGCGTATGTGCGTCGCCTACCCAAAATAACAGACATACAAGCTATCAACGGCGCTGCGTCATGTCGTGTCGACAGCTTACAGATCTGTTATTTTGGACAGCATACAATGAGGCGCGCGCGCGCCACGGAGTAGCCTATCACTAAACCAAAAACATTACATTACGTGGTCAACAACATAGCCTACTAGACATGTACCTTGCTTGGAGCTTTTAATGCAGTGGTTCTCAACCTGTGGGTCGAGACCACAATGGAGCACCCAACGCCTGGCGAGCTTGTAGATCTGCTATTTTCACAATATTTATCTGTGGAACCGAGTCAAACAAAATGGGGGGGTCCCCAGTTCAAATATGGTTATTTTGGGGGGTCATGAACGTAGCGTTTACGCGGGGAATATAATAATAATATAGGCTAATATATATAATATAGGCTATAATATAATATTCACCCGCACGTCCCGCAGCATGGGTTTAATGAGACAGCAGCCAAAATGAAAATCACACTATGATCCGATCATCTTATAAAAAATGTAAGTGCTTAAGATTTTAGCCCAAACCCAACGGGACCCGACCCGGCCCGTCGGCACCGGCTGAGCCGGGTCTAAGTTTTTTTTACATCCAAATAAATTCACATATTAATTAATTTGTAGCGTAGGCTATTGTGTTCACAATAAGCAACTTGTCATATTAGTCAGATCCCCAAGAGTATATGAAAGCCATTTAAAATAGTTATATATTCCTACACAGCTGATGCCAAATAATTAATCAACAGGGCAGCGCAACGCTAAAGTAGCCTAGGTCAAATCAATCACTGTCTTGTCATGACGCAGCAGTAGAGAGCTCCCTTTAAAGTTTAAACCATAACATGACATAAATAATGGATCTTCAGAACTTTCTTCATGTCTTTTTCACCTCAAAGTAAATGTTGGATTATTTCTTCAAATGAAAGCACAGGCAGCGGCCAGAAGGTAACATTGGATTTGATTTCTCCATTGCAAAAATGATTACGGTTATTCTATGAAACATATATTTCATAGAATAACCATAATCATTTTTAAAATGGTTATGGGGCAGTGTATATATTTATATAGCCCTATTTGCTCCAAGCTGTTTTTTAAATAAAATATAGACTGTTAGGGTAGAATGACTCCTGTTCTTAACGAATTACCAAGATTTAATGAGAAATAAGGCTTCTTTAGAAAAATGACTGACGGGCTGGGCTGGGTCTAATTTGTCAATTATTAGTCGAGCCGGGCTGAAATATTTAGGGGATATGAAAGCTCTAGTTAGTAGTTTGAAGTGCTCATGTGGCCTTAGAGTTGCTTCTTTTTGTTTTCATAGACCTGCGGACTGCGGTTGCTTATTTCTCTCCAAGGCTGGCAACACGGCTCATGGTCCAACGCACAAAGCCATTGTAGTGTCTGTGTGCACTTGACGGGTGATTTTATAAACCAGCGGGTGCTTCTAGAATCCACTATCCCCCGTCCCCAAGCCGTACCCATGTGTGTCTGTAGAATTGCAATGTGGGGGATATAGCAACAACACGCCCACGGGCACACCTCCACGCGCAAATAACGGCGTCGGCATAATGGTGACGGGTAGAGCAGGTGCTAGAATAACCTATTGGGGCGGCGCAGCTCCATTATCAGGTTAAGGGTAGCGTTGCGGCTGGGAAAACTGGCACAGAATAGAGCGGTCTGTCTGTGGGATCCAAGGTCGTCATTCAAACCCGTAAATCAGCCATGGGGGGGGCCATTTGCCCACCCTGATGAAGAAACCCTGGTGGACCAACAGCGATCAGTCAGGGGGGGCCACTTGCCCACCCTGTTGAAGAAACCCTGGTGGACCAACAGCGACTTCTTCTGATAACTTTTATTATAACATGTATAGGATATTATAAAAAGGCTCCAGGGAGAGGTAGCGAGGCTCAGACCTGATGAACTGAACTCGAAGCAACTTGTTGCCGCTAAGGACAGTTAGTTAGTGGGAGCCCAGAGATCTCTGTTAAGTACATTTCTATATTCAATCTGTAATTACTTTAACTTACTGCTTTATTATTAAATACACTTAATTTTAACAGTCTTGTCTGCTCTTAATTTCACCAATTCAACGGACGCGCAGAGACGTGTGATCTGAAGGGTTACAAATTATTACATTGCACAATTTGTCTGTTGTCTTTAGCCCAGTCTCAACAACATGGTGACCTTCCCGGCGTGATTGGTGAAAAAGAGCTAACCAAGGACTCAACTGACCGATCAACATTCACTGCTGGGAGAGACAATAAGCTCGCGAGCATAAAAATCAGGTGAGCAGAAGCCTTTAAAAAATTCTGTGATTGGACATATTTCAAATCTGTTGTCTCCCCACGCAAGCAAATGTTGTTTAATTCCAAATTTAGGACATAAACAGATTGAATGTAAAACACATAACTTTTTTGTTATAGGGTGGCAGATCCCATACAATGGTATAAAATGAGTTATAGGGTGGCAGATCCCATACAATGGTATAAAATGAGTTATGATTAAAGGTTGCAAATCCTACGTGAAATGAGCGTGCAATGGCACAATATTTATTAGGTTGCAGATCCTATGTGTTGGCATGAAAGACTATTCTATTCTGAAGAGTTTCTGTGGGGCACATTGTGGGAGGCATAGCATAAGTGACGGCAGTTATTCTCAACTGATTTAAAACAAAGTGTGCATTGGGTTAAATCCTCAACAGTCTGGTGCCACAAATAATAGATTTGTGGTAGAAGCTTCTAGGTTGGATGCGCGCTTTGGGCAAGACCAATAGGAACGAGATACTGCTGTGTTTTGTGAGCTTGTATATCTGTGACTTTCAAACATTTTAGTACTTGTGCTTTCAGTACTTTAAGTAGTTTGATGCCAAGACTTTTTGTACTTTTATTCAAGTAAAGTGTGAACTCTGGACGTTTAGTTGTAGTGAAGTACTTTTATATTGCAGTATTGATACTTTTACTTGAGTAAAGAATTTGAGTACTGTTTCCACCACTGACACACACCCACACATACTCCCACATTCCCACACGCTTAAGCTCACACACACACACATACACACGCACACGCACACACACACACACACACACACACACACACACACACACACACGCATAAACACATACGTATACGCACACACACACACACACACACACACACACACACACACACACACACGCACAAACACATACACACACCCACACAAAGACTGAGACAGGTCCCCAGTAGTATATCACTTTGCAAGCCTGCCATTGGAAGTTTCACACAGGGAGTCAGAGGGAGATAAAGAGAGGAAGACACTGTCTGGTTATAATATAATATATGGCCACACTTGCAGTTCAGATAAAACAGGGAGACATTGTAACGTGTGGGTTCATAAAATTGGCCTAGACCTAGATAAAAAATCATCTGAAACCAGAAGTGACTGTTTGGTGTTGGCTAGAGTTAGCTCACGCAGCATAAGAACACGCAAGATGAATAATTTTGGTGAAACATGGTTGGAAATCAGGAGGTTTGTCCTCATGGCAACTGATAAAAAGGACAAAGTAGCTAAACAATTAGATGCCCTAAAAGAGGAATGGCAGACTCAGAAAATCTTCCCCACAGATGACAGTGTCACGCCCATAACAGCCACATTACTGAAAGAGTACAAAGGGGCTCAGAGGCTGAGAAAAAAACGTAAGGTCGCTAAAGAAGCGTTAAAATCTGCGTCTCTAATCAAAAGAGGTAAATTCAGGGAATTAGTACAATCTATGGAGAATAGAAAGGCACTGATTTTATCTCTTGTGTCGGCACATGACAGTGTACAAACTCGATCCAAATTGATTATGTCACCCAAAAAACAAGCCAGCTCAGAGAAGGGGCCTAACCCCATCCCGATCTATCCAGGGTTAGGCGAGTTAGCCAATATTCCACCCCCATACGCAAACGCACACGTGCAGGCACCACTAGTAGAAGAGAAAGGAGGAATGATAGACTTAGAACAAACTGAAGCAGATACAGTAGCTCACTATAGGGACCGCATGACATCTGAGCAGGAAAAGGAACACGCAAGACAGATTATTATTGGGTCAGAAATGAGGCAACAAAAGAAGGATCAGGCCAGTGAAACGAGTTGGGAGAGAAACCAGGAGCAGCGGAGGCTGAGAACAGAGAGAATGCATAAATCATACATTGAGGAGTCAGACATAGAAAGCGCTGGTCACAGGTCACACACAGGACAGACAGCGAGTGAGGAAGAACAGTTGTTAAGACAGGAAGAGGAGGATTACAGGGTTAAGCAGAACCAGCGGAGAAGGCAGAGAAAGGTGATTAGAAGGCACTATGACAGAGTATTGACAGAGGTCAGGGTGCACGGACAGCCACACACAACATGACATTGCGTGGCCGCAGCAGTACACATACAAAACCCTATACCCGTAACAACAGCCTTTCTCCACCTCGACGCCACACACATGATAAGAAAATGCCAGCCATTATGGCTCCACTAGTACAAACCCAACCAGGCAAACTCCCAGTATACCAACCGTGGACTATGCCTGACATGCAGATGTTAAAAGACAAACTTCCTGAACTTAGAAATGGTGCCACTCCCTGGCTTAGGCAGTTTAATGCACAGACCCAAGGTTACACATTAGCCTTAGGAGACATCAGAGCTATAGCTTCTTGCACTAGCCCCTCTGATCTGCATGACATTGAGAGGGATGCCGGAACCTCTATGGTTCTGGATGACACGCCATGGGGAGTGTATAGAAACAATTGGGGAACGGTACTTCGTACCAAGTTCCCTGTGCAAATCTCCACCTGTAGTCAGCTACAATTTGAACCTAAAACAGATGAGACAGCAGATGAATTTATTCTCAGAGCCAAACAAACATGGCAAGATCATACAGGCGCGAATCCAACTAGAGGAGATCAAATGACTATGGTCTTTCAACAAGCAGTGATGTCTGGACTCCCCGTTACAGTTAAAAATAAATTAATGGACACCCCAGGCCTTATGGCTATGCCCTACACAGAATGGGAATTACATGTAGTCCACCACTTAAAATCTCAAAGAGCGAAAATTAAAACTGATGATGAAACACAAAAGGATCTAGAGATTAGGCTTTTAAAAGCTAAAATTAAAGATGCAGAGCAGAAGATTAATGATAACAAAAACATAGCCGTACAAGCAGTTCAGTCAGAATGCCATACCATGATGGTGCAATACTCACATCCTTATAGGTGCTAACCCTCCAAATTATAATAACTGCCATTTTCCAAAAAACAAAACACCCAAGTGCAGAGAATTTTTGCGGTCACATACTATGGTCTGGACAGTATGGACTATTTGCTTTCCCAAATGGAGTTACACTGTCTGGAGCTCTTGGACAATACAATACTAGCGTGGAGGCCAATCTACATGGGCAGTGATATAAACAATGCAACTGGTGCTGCATCACAAGTGAAATATGTGCAGGAGAGAGGACTGTACCTCAGGACCAGTTGGAAATACATCTGCTACATCAAATGAGCATTTGGGGGCGTGCTCAGGAAAGATAAACTGTTTTGCATTTATGTTCCAACAGATGTCACGTGACGGTGTTATGGAGTCGCTGGACAATGTCATACCACGATTCTCCGGCCCAAAAGCATGTGAAAGCAAATTTTCTTCTGACAAGTTGGCATTTGAATAGTGGATGGCTTATGTAGGGCAGAGTTGGTTTAATTAGTTCCTAGATAGAATCGTTGCCCAAAACGTATCAGGATTTATTTGTATGTTTCTGAAAAAGGTGGTAATGTTGGTGCAGCGAATGCAGCCCTTTTTCAGAAAAAAAGGGGGAGAGAGATAGGCCCTCTGACGGTTTTGACAACTCATAGCATTGCGACATATGTACACATATACAGTAGTATACAGCCACAACAGACAACATGAACCCCATGCATATACACTGAAATCAATGTGAAAATCAGACATGACTTATCACCACTCGAATCAGACAGCACAATCACACTGAAGCATTATAGGCACCCTGACTGTTCAATTATCCAAGCCATAGGGCTAGAGAAAAGTGAATTATTATTGTTCATAGTAATGTGCTTTTATCATTCTTTAGGATATACCAAAATATTCTAATTAAGTTAAGCTAGTGGGACACTAGGCAACGGTAAAAGTCAATAGCTGACCAAAAGCCCACAGTAGACTCCCTGCTGTGCTAGGAGCCAACTCGCATACCGGCGGGGGTAGGGTTCTAGATAAGAGACAATAGGCCTTTGTGTGGAAGACTGGGTGAGGAGTCTCTAACTTAGAAATAGCAAGCCCCTACCACGGGGGTCTGCTCTACTGTGACAGGAAATGGCAAGCAAACACTGAGCCTTGTGGGTAAACTGGCCTGGAGGCGGGTCAGTGTGAAAAGTTGTTAAATTAGGCTGTCTCAGGACAGAGACTCAGATTCGATTCAAGTAACTAAGCCATGGGTTGTCTCTCGAATATGGGTTCTGGAGTGACCCATTGATCATCTGGAAGAGAGTGGGAAGTCAATAGTGAGTAAACATTGTAAATGATTGTATATCTGATGTGTTCATAATGGGATGAAGTCATATCTTAATACTGTGAATGTTCTGTGCTTATTTTCTCTCTTACCAGGTTTATTACCTAACCAGTTTGTGTTGTATGTGTGTGATTAGTAAAATAAACCACCTTAAAAGACATTTGGTTCGAGTAATGCCTTAGACTCACTCCTCTCTCTCTACCCTTTCATTTGGGTTTAGTAACCGTTGTTTAACTCTGCACAAAGCAGAAAACTACGATTAGCTATAAAAGTGAACAGTAATAAACTATTGATAGTCTCCGGAGGAGACTTATCTGAGTTTAAAGTAATTAAACTATCGTAATCTCCGGAGGAGATTAGCTAGAGTTTAAGTTATTAAACTCTAGTGTCTCTTAAGAGAGACATCGATGAGTTTAAGTCAGGGGTCTTCAACCTTTTCAGGCCAGGGACCCCCAAACTGATGGGGAGATGGAGCAGGGACCCCCTACCTCGTAGGGTAGGGCGGGCTACACATATAGTATATTTATGTATACAATTGTGTTTTATATTGCCTGCTCCTATACGCACCTGCCCCAGTAGGTGTGCAAAATAAGAAATACTCTACAAAATATGTATAAACATACCATGTTATTGTGCATTGTGCCTCCATTTATCTGTTTGCTATGGATTCATGTTATGTTTAAAGACAATTTGACATTTTGGGGGGAAAAAGAAAAAAATAGTTTTTATTTTTTTCAAACAAAAATATTGTTTAATCAAACAACAATTTCACGGACCCCCTGCAGTACCTCCGCGGACCCCCTGTTGAAGACCTCTGGTTTAAGTTGATTAACCGTGTTATCATAGGGATAACACAGTTATTAAACTCTAGTGTCCCCGGAGGGGACTTCGAGTTTTAAGTATTAATTACATAGTCATTAAACAACTAGAGTTTAAGTGTCTGAGAGGGACAACTAGTGTTGGATGAATCACTTGGAAAAGTTATAACCCGTGGTAGCCTATGTAATAGCTAGATAAGTATTAGGCCCTTGAAGCGGATGGTATAATTGAGTGATTTTTGTGTTGTTGTAAAGATATGACACACTAAAAGTAATTAAACTATTAATGCCTCCGTGGGAGGCTTTTCTGAGTTTAAAGCGTTTAATTACGCAGTTATTAAACTATGCTGGCTTTTAATAAGGCCTTCAGAGTTTAAGTAAATTACATAGTAATTGAGTGTTACAGAGTAATTAAACAATTATGAACCCTTGGAGCCTATGTGAATCTAGACAAGGTATTAGGTCAGTCCTGTAAGTGGATCACATAATTGTATGATCCTGCCAATAGTCTGATGGTGAAAAAGAACCATTAGAGGCTGGATTTATGTGTGTTATCTAGTGAAATAACATAGCATAAAAAGCTCCTATAGCCTTAGGAGGAAAGACGCACTGTCTCTTTAACTCTTTGACTGCGGACGACGCGATAACGCGTCAAGTGCTACTTTGTCCAGTTGGCCGTCGACGCGCTCGACGCGCTGGACGCGCGTTCATTGTTTAATCTCTGATTGCGCTATGCTGCTTAATATTCAATGTTATTCTCGAGTTCCACTTACTTCACGGACATCTGCATCCGGTTTCATGACCTGGATTCCGTTTCCGGTTTTTGATTCTTTTCCCCAGTCATTTTCGTCCAAAATAGGTAAATAAACGGTCTTTCACACGGTATGACGGACAAACGGACAGTTTCTCTTCTATAATCTATGGTCTGGGTGACGATCAGTCATCGCCGTCGTATATCACAACGTAATTTTCGCCGATCAAAACAATGGGGGGGACGTCACATCCGTTTTCATGTTTTTCCTTGTCTAATCTATGAAGAAGGGTGAGAGAGACCCAACGACATGATCAAAGCTGT
The DNA here is from genome assembly GCF_963280865.1 of Gymnoscopelus braueri. Taxonomy (NCBI): domain Eukaryota; kingdom Metazoa; phylum Chordata; class Actinopteri; order Myctophiformes; family Myctophidae; genus Gymnoscopelus; species Gymnoscopelus braueri. The sequence continues at coordinate 13,279,517 of NC_137613.1, forward strand.
CATGTGCTGCGCTCTAGTGGCGGATTTGTGCTGGGTCTTTACATTATGTGTCCTTAAATTATTTTCATGAGAAAAATTCAAAATATAAAAATAAAAAAACACGAAAATTGCTGGCACTGGGGGAGTACTTTATGAAAATACTCTGGCAGTCAAAGAGTTAAGATGAGAAGTGAGTTGTAACAAAATAAAATACTTATTAGCCTGGTTATGGGACAGGTTTAATATAGGTTTTATCAGCACCAAAGGTGTCGGTGTGGGGCTGAGAGGGTCTCAAACTAAAACAGCCTGCAGGAGTCATCGAATCCACGGAGGACAGGGGACGCGGAGCCGGCGGAAGGACGGAGACAGCTGTTGCTTGAAAAGGACAGCTACTATTGTCGAGACCGTACGGGCGGTACCGTGAGGAGCCTACCGGGAAGAGACTTCAACCAGGTGCTATGAACAAAGCCCTACAGTTTGCGAAAACTGTGGAGAAAAGACTGTAGATTTGAGGATGCTGCGTGCTAACAGATTCTATTGTCTGAGCTAAGGGTAAGGAGCTGAGGGAGAAGCTAGAAGCTAACCACAGGTTATGTAGCTATAGGCTACCGTTAAAAGTTTGATTAGCGTACCAGAGGGGGTGGGGGTTGCTACCAGCTAACTTTTCCATTGTCTAGCACAGTGCTAAGCTAACAGCCACTGAGAGGGGGTGGGGAATGTTGCTACCAGTAATTCAATGTTTAACCAGACTTTATGATAGACTAATACTGTGAGTAACTAGATGATTAGTGTACAAGAACAGTGGATCAATGGTCATCATTGTGGGTTAAATACTAAAATGTACTTTGGTAGAGCAAAATATATCCTATCCAGTATTAATTAACAAAATCAACTAATGTAAAAAGACCATTAACAGGCTTCTTGCATAGAATGCTAATAGGGTGGGTGCTATTACAGGTTACAGCTCATAACAGTGTTGTTATGAGCTAAAGGCTGGATACTACTACTTGCTAAAAATAACTGACGAGACAGACCTTATACCCAAACAGGGGAGATGGAAGTGTTAGCTGAGTTAATAGGGAAGTGTGAAGCAGCTCAAGCAGTTTTTAGGAGGGACGTAGAGTTTATTGTCCTGCAGGATTTACCAAAAGAAAGGGCGGTAAGGGAGCTAAGAGCCGAATTAGCTAGATTCCTTGAGATTGCTACTAGATTTATCGCCATACTAGGAGATGTTGGCGAAGATTCATCTGAGATCTGCAGGATGCAGGATGACTGTTGCCAAGAGTATGACGAAACATTGAGGCAGCTGAGGGAAAGAAAGAAAGCCCAGTTGACCAAATGGTCAGAAACCAAACTGAGTAAGCGGGCCGAATATGGCTCAGAGGAGCTCCCAAAGTGTGAGGCAGCTCTGACAGTCTTGATGGGAAAAGCACAGTATACAGCTAATAGCTTGCGTGGTATACCTACAGAAGAGATTGATCCAGCGTTACATTGGTTCAGAGACGAATGTATTAAAGTACTCCAAATTACTTTACATTCTGAGCGAAGGGCCCGTCATGCCGACAAATCTGATATTCGCAAGATAGGAGATGCCTGTCAGCAGGTCTGGGTTGAGGCGGAACATGCACTCCAGGAAGAATATGGGTCCCGTTTCACACAGCCCGGAGTGGGTGATCCACATTCCCCTGCTGTGAGGGAAGAGCCATTGTCTAACCCCACAGAGATTGCAGCAGAGCCGGTCGTACCTGAAGAGGGGGTTGGGATCACCAGTCCTACAGATGAGCCGGTCGTAAAGGACAAAGCAGCTGAAGGAGGTGAGACTGTAACCCCTACAGATACAGATAAGCCGGACGCTGCAGAGGGGGGCAGGAATGTCACACCTACAGATGGATCAGATGGGCCAGCAGACCTCAGAGTCAACCTAGATGACAACAGAGATGGCATCACTCCAGGGGACAAGGCAGAGACCCCTTTCCACGCTGCTCCGAGGGAGGCAGAGACCCCTTTCCACGCTGCTCCGGGGGACCACGTGGAGAAGGAGGTCCATCCAGAGGGAGTAACTGCGGAGAGCCAGCCACTGGAGATCGTGAGAGAAGCTGCAAAGGTGGTGATCGATAGAGCTGCACCTGGAGACGAGACGCCGTCGGAGGCCGCGGGGAACGCGGAGGCCGAGGGGGAGGTTCCAGAGGGAGCCAACGTCGCAGATGAGCAGACCGCCAGGAAGGCAGCTTCAATGGACGTCGCCACGGCGGAGAAAGTCTTCACCAATCCAATCAACGCAGAGGGGTACCAGCCATCAGAGGCCGCAGGAGAGGCGCCGTCGGAGGCCGCGGGGACGCGGAGGCCGAGAGGGCGTTAGAGGGCGCCGCTACTAGAGACGTCGCCACAAGGAAAGCTGAACCTGGAGACGAGACGCCGTCGGAGGCCCAGGGGGTCGACCAGAGGACGTCGCTTCCAACCCACTCTTCACGGCGGAGGTTCCAGAGGGAGCCACTAGAAAAGCTGAACCTGGAGACGAGACGCCGTCGGAGGCCGAGGGGGAGGTTCCAGAGGGAGCCAACGTCGCAGATGAGCAGACCGCCAGGAAGGCAGCTTCAATGGACGTCGCCACGGCGGAGAAAGTCACCGATCCAATCAACGCAGAGGAGAAGCACGTCGACGCTACCACACCAGGGCGGAGGACCAGCCAACCGGGGGGTCCATCCAAGCCCCTGTCTCACAAAGGTGGCAGGGGACCAGCTACCAGCGGACCGGTGGCGTTCAAGAAGGGAGCCAAGTCGCCTGGCAAGGGTGGCGTTCGCTCCAAGCGCCCGTTTCACAAAGGTGGCAGGGGACCAGCTACCAGCGGACCGGTGGCGTTCAAGAAGGGAGCCAAGTCGCCTGGCAAGGGTGGCGTTCGCTCCAAGCGCCCGTTTCACCAAGGTGGCAGGCAGCAAGCCGAAGGCAGACCAGTCGGGTCTGTCCGAAAACGGGGACTGGGCGCCAAACCAGCTCCCCCAAAACCCCTCAGAAAGAAGTCTGAGTGGGTAAATCTTGGCATCCGTGCGCCTGCTCGGAAAGAGAGGGGCGGATTGCAACGTCGGGTCCTTACAGTTCTGACCGCCAAAATCCAGGCAAAGAAGGTGCTTTATTTTGGTGGGGCTGTAACTAGAAAAAAGAAGGTGAAGATTAAAGATAAACTAACTATCCCTTCTCCACCCTCTGCGGAGGGGGCTGGGTGGAGCAGAGCTCCACGCTCTTTCTCTGCGGCGGCTGAGAGGAGCCCCCAGAAGGGGGTTGGTGGGATTACAGTCCCACTGGCGGCCAGAAGAGTGCCATCAGACGGTGTTGCTGCTGCTGCGGAGAGAGCTGCAGGGGAGATCCATCCAGAGGGCGCCGCGGGGGACGTGACGGTCGAAGTAGAGACGCCTACGGAGAAAGCCGAGGGGAAAACCGACACCAATTCACACACCGACATCACACCAGTGCAGAGCGTCATGGCGCCACCTAAGAAAGGTGGCCTTTGCCCCGAGCCTGAAGCCCTGTTGGGCCAAGGTGGGAGGTCAGTAGCGACAAGAGCCAGACCAATCGAGCCTGAAGCCCTGTTGGGCCAAGGTGGGAGGTCAGTAGCGACAAGAGCCAGACCAGTCGAGGTGAAAAAATGCGAATGTGAAAACTGCAAGCCTCCTGACCTCTTGAAAAAATGCGAATGTGAAACCTGCAAGCCACGTGAACTCTTCGCACCAGTCCGGTGGGTCATGGGGAAATTGCGAGGGAAGAAGAAAAAGGTGAAGCAGAAAGTCACTGTCCCACCACAGTCATCAGCGCGGGCTGGTGGTGGGATTGCAGTCCCACTGGAGGCCGAAAGTGCCAGCAAAGTGACGCTGGCGAACGAACTGACATTTGCACTGCCACCCTCAGAGTAAGGGAGCAGTGCGGATGAAAAGCGAAAAGATGCCAGCGTGGTGTCTAAAAAATCGAAATGTCTTATTTGAGCGACTGTTTACTTAGGAATTTCGAGAGATATTGTGTAAATGAATGTATCATTTGTAGTGTTTGCGATATTACCAGAAGAAATAACTTGCATAATGAAATGTATTAATTTACTGCCGAAAATATGCCACTAAGTCAAAATGCAACAATAATTTGGAAGGTTCTTCCATAACAACAAAATTATTCAGTACTGATGTGGACTCATGATTTGAGCAATCAGGCCCTTTTGAATTATTATTTGTTGATTGTATAAAAAGCATTTTGGGATGTGGGCTAGAGGTTTAAATGCAGAGTGAAGTTTCTTAAAGGTAAGATTGCAGATCAGCCATTTTAAAATCTTTTAAACCCTTTACCCAAGTTACTATGTCAATTGCCATGGCAAAATGCCCTAAATAGGACATTGACTTACTAGGGAAAAAAGTGGGAGAAGTTTTCCAAAACAATTTGGATTCCTAAAAAAGTTTAAAAATTACAAATTGAGAAAGTTAAGTTGAACTGTAAATTATTCCAAAATATGGGTTTGAAGCCACTTAAAGACAATGAGTGAAAATTGTGTTGAGAATGTAACCTGTATGAGTGTGGGATCAGAGCAGTTTACATAGATGAAATCGAACTTCCCAAAGCCATGATTTAAGAAGCCAAAAAAGCTCACCGAGAAATGGTGTTAGTAGAGGTTGGTTGTGAGAGAACTGAACATGGTTCAGTTATCTCAGGTGGGAGGTGTTCAATTATCCAAGCCATAGGGCTAGAGAAAAGTGAATTATTATTGTTCATAGTAATGTGCTTTTATCATTCTTTAGGATATACCAAAATATTCTAATTAAGTTAAGCTAGTGGGACACTAGGCAACGGTAAAAGTCAATAGCTGACCAAAAGCCCACAGTAGACTCCCTGCTGTGCTAGGAGCCAACTCGCATACCGGCGGGGGTAGGGTTCTAGATAAGAGACAATAGGCCTTTGTGTGGAAGACTGGGTGAGGAGTCTCTAACTTAGAAATAGCAAGCCCCTACCACGGGGGTCTGCTCTACTGTGACAGGAAATGGCAAGCAAACACTGAGCCTTGTGGGTAAACTGGCCTGGAGGCGGGTCAGTGTGAAAAGTTGTTAAATTAGGCTGTCTCAGGACAGAGACTCAGATTCGATTCAAGTAACTAAGCCATGGGTTGTCTCTCGAATATGGGTTCTGGAGTGACCCATTGATCATCTGGAAGAGAGTGGGAAGTCAATAGTGAGTAAACATTGTAAATGATTGTATATCTGATGTGTTCATAATGGGATGAAGTCATATCTTAATACTGTGAATGTTCTGTGCTTATTTTCTCTCTTACCAGGTTTATTACCTAACCAGTTTGTGTTGTATGTGTGTGATTAGTAAAATAAACCACCTTAAAAGACATTTGGTTCGAGTAATGCCTTAGACTCACTCCTCTCTCTCTACCCTTTCATTTGGGTTTAGTAACCGTTGTTTAACTCTGCACAAAGCAGAAAACTACGATTAGCTATAAAAGTGAACACTGACCAAGGCTTACAAGCACGATATGAAGTAAGAAAGTGACAGTAAGTTTGAGACAATTTTACAAGCAGGATATGAAATAGTCAGGCAAGTAGGTGACAGTACGTTTGAGGCAATTTCATCCAAGTGTATTTGTAATAATCACACTCATGGAAGAGGGCATTAAAATAACAGGATTAAATGTTCAATAAGAACAATATAAAAGTTTATAAGAGGAGCAGTATGTTTCTTAAATATTGGTCAGGATTGTGAAGACTTAAGTGACGCATCTAGAAAGCTCCATAACTAGGGCTGTTACATTTTATGAAGGATTGAGGTTTAGAAGTATGACTCCCTTGTGGGGTATGAGTGAATGTCAGTAGTAACATATTTTTTTTAATTTGGTGATGGCTCATGTCTATTTGAGTGTGATAGCAATCTAAAAAAAATCTTTTGAATGGTCAGTAATTTAGTCAGATATGATGGAAGTGGTAGCAGCCCAAACAATATAACAGTAGTTGTAAGTAATTCAATTTGTATGTTCATCTGTTAACAGCAGTACTGGTTATTCCACATACAAACTAACCACAGGGACGACACATTTCAGGACAAGTGATTACAGTTCTAAGGGGGACGCCCCTGGACTATATCTATACTACAATCCGCAAACTGGCTGAAAGGGCAAAACGGGAAAAAATCAGGAAAAAAAAACACAAAACTGCGCACTGAGCATGCGTATGCACCGCTGTTGCCAGATCGTGCGCGAGCAACAAGCAACCAGCTTCATGAAAAAACACAAAGCTGCGCACTGCGCATGCGTCGACGCACTTTCTCTAACCAATTTACACCCACTTCACGCTTACAACACCTGGACATGGCAACGTCGCTCATCGTTCTGTGATTGACAGCAAAAGTTGGCCAATCAGGTGGCGAGTTCGAGTGAGCCCGAATGGCTCCGAGTGCAGCCTGAAAAAAGACGAACGGCAGCCATTGTTGGTTGTGCGAGTCAGGGTGCGAGTGCCTTCACTTCTTATTTTCGCTTATTAAACACTCTCAAACTTCTACTTTGAGGCACGGAATTCACTTATAACATATCGTTTGGATAGAATTTAGTTGTTTCACTTCATGTGTGTGGTCAATTAATCATGACAGAGCCTATTTAAAAATAAAAATTCAGAGAACCGGCAGGGGCGAACAGTCACACGCATGTATCCGAATAAGTCAACCTATTTTGGCCATGGCCATCTCAAAAGTCCCGTTGCGTCATGGCTGTCCCCCCCGCCCCACCCCCACCACACACACACACACACACACACACGCACACACACAGGGAGAGAGAGGGAGGGTGGGAGAGAGAGAATAGTCAGCCAAACAGCGAGAGACAATTTTCGCTGACGGACAGAGAGACAGAGAGGGAGAGAGAGAGAGAGGAAGAGAGGGAGGGAGGGAAAGACAAAATAAGCGAGCCCTCGCTTATTTTTGCGCGGACGTAATTTGTTTGTCATTGTGGTGAATGTTTGCTGCTGATGTTTGTTGTGTGAAGCTTAATGTCAGAGTGTTTGTGTTGGAGCGCCTCAGTGCGGCTGCTAAGTTCATGTGCAACATCTTGCATGCGTGGCTGTGGCTTTACACTTTTCCTTCGCCGTGTCTGTAGGTCACGGCCTGGAGACCCCAGGGTCTGTTTTTTTTTATTTTTATCCCATGATTTTGTACCCCCAAACGACATTTTCTTTGGCGGGGTGGGGGGGGGGGGGGGGGGGTTAGGGGGGTACTAGAATTCTGCCCCCTAGAATTCTGCCCCTAGAAGGCAGAACGTCTAGTGTATTACAAACCCTAATTGCATTGGAAGCCTTTTTCAACAGACACAGGAGATCTACCCAGAAGCCAGTAACACCATGCAAACCCTTTGAAAGATTTGTCCCGATGCCACCAACCGCAGCAGTACCACCTGTGTTCACCCCTGTGCATAATAACCACTTGTGCATAACAAGTCATGCTATGTTTGCTGTATGTTTGCTGAAGGCCCCTGTGCTTATTGTGTGTGAGTGTTGCTGTATTCCTTCTATGTGCTCTTTGTGTCTGCTGCTGCATTTGTTGCTGCATTCCTTGTATGTGCTCTTTGTGTCCGCTGTATTTGATTCTGCCTGACAGAGAAAATGGGCCCACGTGCTCCATATCAGATGGGAGTGATAGACGCTGAGACAGAGTCCCTGCTGGACAATGAATGACCGGTGGAGGTGGCCGATGCTGAGACGACAGTGTAGTCCCTTGCCATTGTGTTCACGTGGGTAACCCACGTGAAAAGAGGGATTGATGGAAATTTATATCCTTTTAAGCCTTAGTAATTATGAGCAAATTACTTATATCCTTATATGGTACTCATATCCTTTTTAAGCATTAGTTATTAAGAGCAAATGTGTGTGTATTCACTATTACTGTTTTATGTTGTTCATATAGACCCCCACAGATAACACATTATTACCTTATGAAATCATTATAGCCTTGCTAGAATTATATCCTTAGAAATACAGTTATTGTGATAAATATGATCTATTCGCATAGCGGAACTCTGTGTGTTGTCTCCCAGTAGACAAAATTCACTCCCACTCTGGGCCGACACTGTGAGAAAGAGAGGATTACAATGGTATCAGCATCTACTTTTTAGGGAGGTTGTGCTTGCATTCCATAGGTGCGAGGCACTCTGTCTGTGGGATCCAAGGTCATCATTCAAACCCGTAAATCAGCCATGGGGGGGGGCCATTTGCCCACCCTGATGAAGAAACCCTGGTGGACCAACAGCGATCAGTCAGGGGGGGGGCCACTTGCCCACCCTGTTGAAGAAACCCTGGTGGACCAACAGCGACTTCTTCTGATAACTTTTATTATAACATGTATAGGATATTATAAAAAGGTAGCGAGGCTCAGACCTGATGAACTGAACTCGAAGCAACTTGTTGCCGCTAAGGACAGTTAGTTAGTGGGAGCCCAGAGATCTCTGTTAAGTACATTTCTATATTCAATCTGTAATTACTTTAACTTACTGCTTTATTATTAAATACACTTAATTTTAACAGTCTTGTCTGCTCTTAATTTCACCAATTCAACGGATGCGCGGAGACGTGTGATCTGAAGGGTTACAAATTATTACATTGCACAATTTGTCTGTTGTCTTTAGCCCAGTCTCAACAACATTTTAAAGTCTAATAAATAAACATTTATTTAATATATATTAATCAATATAATTAAATAGTGTGCCCATTTAAAGAATAACTCTTATATATATTAATCAATATAATTAAATAGTGTGCCCATTTAAAGAATAACTCTTATATATATTAATCAATTTAATTAAATAGTGTGCCCATTTAAAGAATAACTCTTATATATATTAATCAATATAATTAAATAGTGTGCCCATTTAAAGAATAACTCTTATATATATTAATCAATATAATTAAATAGTGTGCCCATTTAAAGAATACATTTTATATATATTAATCAATATAATTAAATAGTGTGCCCATTTAAAGAATAACTCTTATATATATTAATCAATATAATTAAATAGTGTGCGCATTTAAAGAATAACTCTTATATATATGAATCAATATAATTAAATAGTGTGCCCATTTAAAGAATAACTCTTATATATATTAATCAATATAATTAAATAGTGTGCGCATTTAAAGAATAACTCTTATATATATTAATCAATATAATTAAATAGTGTGCCCATTTAAAGAATAACACTTATGATGTTATGCTCATCTGGAGAACGGAATTCTTCATAATGGATAAACAGATAATAAATACATAAATAATATAATTAATATAAATTTCATAGATTTTTTTATTTAGATTTCATAGATTTCTATGCATTTCAGGAGTTTGGGGGGCTGGCTCCCCCAAAATAATTAAATAACCCTAACCCTAAAACCGAAATAAAGTATAAAAAAAACTCCCAAATCCGCGCAAAACCGCAAAAAAAATCGCGTTCGCGCGCACGCGCATGACCAACGCATGCGTCCCGTATTTCCATTTCTGAAAGTTGGCAACCCTACAACTAACTAAGCTCACTTCTTGGTTCTGACAGTGATATCATGCAAAGGTATGCAGTACAGTAGCCTGGAATTGGAACCTAACTGTTTACAATACGGCCCTGTGTCCTTAACATGGGGTTAAGGTTACCAACAACGCTGAGTCCTTACTTAATTCATTACTTACTTAAACAAGAGATCATTACATTCATACCAAAAACCAAGAAAGGATAAAAATGTGAACACATTTCTCCATAATCTATGACTATGAGTTGATCCATATTTTCTCTGCCATCTCTTTGGTCGCACACACACACACACACACACACACACACACACACACACACACACACACACACACACACACACACACACACACACACACACAGTGTTTCCTTCTCTTAATTAATTTCCAAATAGATTCAACAGGTTACAAGGAACATAAACACAATTAAAGCTGCAAGCAGCGATGAACGGGCCCTCGACGTTCTGTCCAAGATACAAGCCTTTAAGGCTACATAGCTTAAGCAAATGAACCGAAACCTAAAAAAGGAAAATATAAATATAAAAGTTGGGGGGGAAAAGTTTGGGGGACTCTGTAGCATGCTGCCATCTGGAGTTATAGCTCCAGATGGCAAATTTGGACTCGTTAGCATGCTGCGGACCGAAGTTATGGCTGTTTAAACGTATTATTTAATATTTAACGTATTACGTATTGCCCCTCAAAAACGCGATTCATTTGTGCAAAGAATAATAATAATAATAATAATAATAATAATTAAAGCTGCAAGCAGCGATGAACGGGCCCTCGACGTTCTGTCCAAGATACAAGCCTTTAAGGCTACATAGCTTAAGCAAATGAACCAAAACTTAAAAAAGGAAAATAAAAATAAAAAACAGACCAAAAGTTTGAATAAAAAAAAGTTCGGAAAAAAAAGGTTATGGCTGTTTAAAGGCCGGCCAATAGGAAGACAGAGGGGGCGGAGCTTCAGAAATTACAGCTCGTCCCTATTGGTGGGCTTAGTCCACATACGTAAGTTGGGACATGATACAGGTGTGTACCGATTTTTATTCATGTAGGTGAAACCGTATTGTCGGGCTTGAAGCACGAAGTTTTGTAGGGGGCGCTATTGAGCCATTAGGCCACGCCCCTTTGTAGACGATTTAAATACGTACATTTTCGCCACTGGTAATGTGTGCGCAAAGTTGCGTAACTTTTGGAGTACGTATTGCCCCTCAAAAACACGATTAATTTAGGGGAACTAGAAAATATTGTTCCTATAAAGAAACAATGTGGGCTCGCTTTAAAGCCAAAAAACTGTAGTTATAAAAAGTACTAATTCAGTTTGACCTGGCATCTCTGTCTTTGTGTTGTTAGTCAGGGGATATTATACCTGGACCCCTCACATGCTACTTAAAACAGAATTAAAATTTGATTTTTTTTGCCCTGCATGGAAATGCAGGGAAATGGTGGGTACCCCAACTTTCAGCAGCTGTCAAAAATTCTCCTAGGGAAACTGAATTTCAGTCTTTGTGAGATGTGTTACTAGACACCTTTACAAACACATTGGTGAAGATTTTTTTTGGTAAGGAATGTATTCCAAGATTGGAAATCTTTCTGCTAATATCCCCTGACTATGTGTGTGGGTGTAGACGTGCTTCCGGTGGTTGGGAGCACTATCATTCTCCTAATTGTCATTAGGAGAATGAATTTGGTTGTGGGGAGTTGTGTGAGGTTATGTTGACCAATACACACCATTAGTGTTAAATTGGAGCTTGACATTTACACATTTATTGCCATTCAAATTTCACCCATTTACACACATATTCATACACCGATGGCGGAGGAAACCATGCAAGGCACCTGCTCATCGGTAAAAGCAAAAGTACTCAATGTTCAGAAAATAGCAGATCTACAAGCTCATAACGCGTCACATTGTAGATCGGCTGTGTGTGGTTACTGTAGGTTTTGTATTAATAATCGTAACTAAAGCTGTAGTTAAAAAATAGAAAGTAAAGTAAAAGTACCTCAAAATTGTATTGTGCATTGTAAGCACTTGTAGTACTTGAGTAAATGTACTTAGTTACTTTGCAGCACCACTGAGCAGCCAATGACTGACAGGCTAGCTTTCACCAGGTGTAATGATTGCTAGAGTCTTCACACTCTAGCAATCATTACAAGAGACATGGGTTGATATTAATGGTCTTAACTCGAAATATATACATCACACAGCTTAGATCTTTGGATTAAATCAGAGAGCAGACCTGTGCGAACTTGGTGATGTAAAATAAATATTTGTAGTCTAAAGAATGTGGCCACAGTGACACAGTGAAAACACGGGGCATTTCTCCTCTGTCCTTCTCTCTCCCCACTAGCAAACCCCATTGGAAATGCATTGGGTGCTTAAAGTTAATTATTTCAAAGACTACAAATTATTTAAAAATAAAAGTACAAGCACACATGTACACAGTAAGCTGGATTTTTTACAGTTTGAATGGAGTTTCTAAGTGAAAGTATGTAGGAGTAGTTAGGTGCCATACTTTTGGGAGAGAAATAAATAGTGACAACAGCTCGCTGCTGCTGCAGCGAGCCCACAATAATAATAATCATTGCAGTTTCAATAGGGCATCGCACTACTGTGCAGTGCTCTGGCCCTAATAATAATCATTGCAGTTTCAATAGGGCTTTGCACTACTGTGCAGTGCTTGGGCCCTAATAATCATTGCAGTTTCAATAGGGCTTCCCACTACTGTGCAGTGCTCGGGCCCTAATAAGAATAACTAGAACCTGAGAAGAGGTTACCTGTGGTGAGTTTTGCTGAAGGGGCAGTGGGAAGAGGTGGTTTCTTTGGTCTCTGAAAGACACACACACACACACACACACACACACACACACACAGTAAGCATGTGTTCATTCTTCAAAGGTCAACTATAGAGTTACAGGAATGGCGTATGTGTGTGTGTGTGTGTGTGTGTGTGTGTGTGTGTGTGTGTGTGTGTGTGTGTGTGTGTGTGTGTGAGTGTGCACGCACGTGCGTGCGTGTGCATGTACACCTCTTTCTCCACATCAGGAACTAACATCTTGACAAAGTTATCAGGGAAAACACCCTGTCTGCCCCCGATCTCACCCATCCACCACCCTGTTTCTCCACAGTCCTGGGAGACAGACAGACAGACAGACAGACAGACAGACAGACAGACAGACAGACAGACAGATAGACAGAAGTAAGTAAATTGTATTTATAAAGCACCTTTCGAAACAATGTTACAAACCGGGTATAATAATAGAGTAATAATGCAATACAACAAGGATTAAAATAAAGCATTGACCTATGTGAGAAAAACTTCCTGGCACAAAATGCTTACCAAACAAATGTGTTTTTAGCATGCTCTTAAAACCGTCAACTGACCTCAGCATGTTTTAAGGCCAAAGGTCATAGGGCATAGTGTGGGAGCAACCACTGCAAAGGCCCCGTCACCCTTTGTTTTGAGCTTCGTCGCGGGTATCTTCAGAAGGCCTTTGTCAGAGGACCTGAGGGATCTCACATTGCCCTTAGGGGGCAGTAGGTCAGTAATATAAAGTGGGGCCAGCCCATGTAGTGCTTTTTCCTCCTTTTTTGGATGGCAAGCGCAAGCGGCCATCCATATGAACAGATATCAGGCATCTGACCAAAAGGGGGAGTTAACCTCCGAAGCTATTTAAAGAGAGGCGGGGCGTCGGTGAAAAAGGGGCGGGGTTGGGTAAGTCTGGTTGGTCTGTTGGAAAAAGGGGGCGGGTTTGCTAAAAAAGGGTCTAACTCTATGTCTGAAACGCGTCACCATTAAATGTCCGTCCACCGATTGGTTGCTTCAACTTGGATTCATGCAGCGAGACGCCCCCTCTTTGCTCCGAAATGTTTTGAACAGCCGCCATTGTTGACACAGGGACTGTGGAGAAGTTGACAGACTATGGAGGCATCAGAATGTTTTATTAAATTATAGAATGCACCAAAACTTGTGACAGTGTCACTTTGTCGCAATGTAATTAATTATAGGGCTCAGCAACCCAATAATGATGGTCTATTGGTGCTGTTTAGGCCCAAATAACTTCTCAATTTTATATTTTATATGTTTTGTTGACATTTGGCCTGGATCTTTATATCTGTCACTGCTGCTTGTCCCAGTGGGATGAATGGAGAGGACTTCACCCACACAATGCAGCAGGTAAAGTGCCTATATAGGCTATAATGATTAATTAGACATAATCACTGAATAGTGTAGACCCTAGGGAAAGACTACATTTTATATTTCATATTATTTAAAAAATATTTAGCTTAGTTGTTATGTAGCAGTTAAAGGAAGGACATATGCTAACGAAATTAGTGTGTTAGCATCATCATATTAACAGGGGTTTATACAGGCTCAGTGGGGCATGAATCATGATCACTATATGCTCCTTAAATGCTAGGAAAGACTCGACTTTATATTTCATTAAGATTAAGATTTGTATGTTAACATTTGATGTAAAAACGATTTGACTGTTGTTGTTGTTGTTGTTGTTGTTGTTAGCCATCTGTAGCAACCCTACATTAGGGCAGGGGTCTTCAACAGGGGACCGTCCGGGACCCCTAGGGGGTCCTCCGTTACTACAGAGGGTCCGCCAATGTGTGTGTGATAGGAACTTTTTTTTACACGCATGTAACATTGTGTTTAGGCTGCCTGATCATCTTTAAATCAGCGACATTGATTAGCGCGCTAGCATCGCTAACGCAGACGTTTTAAGGCTCTGTGGGGCATGAAATACCAGTTTATAACATTGCAATGCAAACGGTTTTATGCCCGATAAGCTGGTGAGTTGGTGAATACGCTGGAGTCGTTCTTAGATCGATCTGGGATGTTATAATAACGTGAACATGGCTGTAAGCAGCAGCTGTGTGTGAAACAAGTAGTGTTGCCATGTCTGTTTATTATAAGCGACTTTGGGCTTGTTTTTCTGCAAAGCTGCTTGTTAAATATATATTGGTAGTGGGCTGCGTTTTTTGGGGGGCTTGTTTCTAAAGTGTAGCTGCTTGGGTTGGGCTTTTTCTTTGGTTTAATGTTGTTTAAACCAGTGGTTCTCAAACATTTTCATGTCAAGGACCCCCATGTTCCCATGTTATATGTATTTGTCCATCGACCCCCATCTAAAAATATGTTGTGCCAGGGACCCCCCCCCCATACAAGATTTGTATTGTTAAAATGTTTAAAAAATATTCCAACATTCACATTTTCTACCAGATTTTTTGGGGAAAATAGCAGATCTACAAGCACACACAAATAGCCACTGCAAGGTGGTCTCATGTGGCCTAGTAGTTGCTTCTTTTGGGCTTGTTCTCCTTTGGTGCTATTTTATATGTTGATGAATTGAATACCTACTGTAGGACCCCAATGGAAACGAGACCGCAAGGACTTTTTTGGTGCTATCCTTTTAGACAAAGTGTTTGACTGTGCTCGTGCTGTTTTTACATTTCTGTTTAATAAAATATTCAATCAGTCAATCATCTATGGGCTGAGCTGAAAGCTGCATAAAGCTATGATACCTTACAGGTCCATTTGGTTCAATTTGTACTGTCTCAGAGTTGGGATTTTATAGTAGCCTATAGATTGCAGTCCCAGAGATAGAAAATGTTATCAAATGGGGGTCTGTGGTCTAATGCATATAAAACTGGGGGTCCTTGAAATTAAAAGGTTTGAGAACCACTGTGATAGGGAATACTGTGTGTTCATATTTGAGACGGGTATTTATGCAAATATTCAAAAACGTTCACTTTATATTTCTTTTATAGCTGATGTATAGGTTTATATTTTCTACTGTGATTACAGGTCAATCATATCAGTAATTAATAATCAGCCGATTTGTTTTTTAAACGGGCTATTCAGCCCCTTTTAAAATATTTTCTGTAGTCACATGCAAGTAAGACATGGTGGTGGTGTCACAAAGCAAACAAAGCACTGGTAGTTAGTACTTCTAGCGTCTGCTGGATCCAGGGTGCAACTCCCTGCAGTGCTGTATACCCTGCTGAGTGTCTCACCTTTGTCCTGTTGTATGATTACATGAAATGTTATTAATGACTTAATGAGTTAACAAATTAACAATTTTACTGAAACTGTTGACAACTGTGTGTATTGGCTGTGTTCAGAATCAGATCAGCTCACCTGGCTGAAACCCACTTCTTATGTTTTCTTGTAAACACACGTTTACACCTGTAGGCTACTACAACTTCACTGGAGATGCTGATGGTGCCATTTAGCCTTTGTGTTGTATTATAATATCTGAATGCACTCTTCACTCTTCATACATCAAGCGGATAGCTCTGTGATTACACCTTTAGCACATGGTTGCTTTAGTCTGCAACCACACTCACTGAATGGAGGGTTTACCCCTCCTCCTGCTCAGAGGTGTCAGACTGGACGGAAAATAGTTAAAATATACATGATTAGAACATGCTTAAACATTAGACAATTAAGGTCTAATATTGCTACAAATTGCTACAAAACATGTATATCCAGTCGTTTTGGGGCACAAACAAGAAGTTGAAGGATAAAATCAAGTCTGATAATGATGTACCGTGCATGTTCACTTAAGACAATTTTTCAAATATAGATTTCTTTTAACATTTTGGAAAAATAGCCAATTTTACATCGAGGTGCCCAGATGTCCCTAGTGCCCACTATCCTGTATCCATCCAATGTAATTATGGTTTAGTCACAAGCTTTTGTTGGTTCAATATTTATAAAACCCACAGACACACTCTACAAGCTCATCCCGCTTCGCATCCCAACGCTTTGTGAGCTTGTAGATCGGCTATTTTTGCTACTTTAGTGTGACACTGTAGTATGAAGATTAAAAAATGAAAATACAAGAAGCAACTTGTAAAGCATTCCTTATGTCAGTATCAGTTCAAAACAGCAGCATCAGCCCAGTACCTCTGTTTGTTTATTGAACGGTCAAAGCTTAACACGTGTCAAGTCAGACGAACGTAAACCCTTGACTTCTGGTTGGCGGACTTCAAAATAAGAGCGCTTTGTCAAGTTATGGGAAAGTAAGTGTCTTCCTGTCTGTGGAATGTAAAATAAGAGCACTGTTGGCCTATATTGCGCTGTTTTCACTGTTGCTACACTTAAACATATAAAATAACAAATGTTAAGGTAGGGTAAGTGATTTTCTTTTGTTAAAATAAGTGTTAAATAGCGTTATATTCTGATAGTACTTATTGCTACAGAGTGTTTGTTCAGTAACATGAGTCTCCATGTCTCTCCAGCTCTTTATTAAACAGAAAATGCCTTTTCAGGTCAGGATACCAATTTTATCGAATCAGGACAGAGAACTTAGACAGGATACAGATTAAACAAGTGAAATTGGAAGTGATGACACAAAGAAATGTGCATGTAGATGTGGAACTGGAACACTATAAAAATTAAGCTGATAAATGGGTACTCTCCTGATTGGCTGAAATGGTGTCACCTACCTGGAGATGTATTTTCTGAGCTGGAGAGACAGAGAGACCCCTGTTACTGAACAAACACTCTAGAGTCTATAGCAATGAGTACTATCAGAATATAGAGCTTTAACCCATAACAAAAACCTTTTTGTTTTTACCAAAAAATATCACTTACCCTACCTTTAACCCATAGTCATATTCATAGCTATTTAGATATTTGTCATAAATATTGAGGTATGACATTTTTTATCGTGCAGCCCCATAATTCGCAAGTAGAAAGTAAATAATAAGTGTTTAATTGAACGGTAATTAAATTTAACCTATCATTTTGTAAAGGACAATTTACTTTTTGGGCAAGACCTGTGGGCAAGTAGAAAATGACCTATACTTGCCCGACGGGCAAGTGCCTCTGAGACCTTAGTGTCAACCCCTGATGTACCATGCCTCACATCCTTACATGCAATTATCAGTTCATAATTACATTGCCTTTTTAAAACAGATTAAGTTATAACTGATATAACAGCTCCTCCCTCCCCACCATGGAAAGCCTTCAGGTGGGCAGAATGGAGAATTGAATACCCCTTTATTACTGCAGTGTGGTGCCTAGTTCTTCAGGTCTTTAGATGTCATTTACAATGTAATAATGTTCTAGGAGTTTAACTTGTTAAATTTGACTCTGGATCTAAACACTGCCTAACATGGAACTGGAGACAGGAAAGCTAGCAGCAGTAGTTAAGAGAAACAACACTAACCAAACTAATACAAAAAGTAGTTCAAATGCAAAGGCAGGGGAACAATGCCTTGTGTTGTGGCGCGTTGCTTGTGAGCGCCTATTTTAATATTTTTAGTGTACAAAGGAAAATAGGAGGGGGCTTAGTATAGAGTCCTGGGGACTATAGTCAACAAAATATATATGGTTTTAGTGGGTAACCACTTCAACCTAATATACTTAGTTGACAGGGTCCCCAAGGAGTGCATCATTAACTTACAGTATGGATCTTCTATTCTGCTGAATGTTTGCCTAGGTCACATGGGGTCATTGGGGGAGACACCAAGCTAGATGACTCATATAATACCCAAGACCAATCAGCAGTGGTCAGGGAGGGGCTACATGGGGGAATTGGGAATTGGCATCACAACAAGACTTCAGCCTACACATTCCACCACTAGCGTCCAGGAGAATTACCCTCCCATACGCCCCATCGCCGCTCGCCAGGCGCAAATGGTAGCGTAGGTAATTAATGTATTTGTGCAAGATGACCCTGCTACTGTATATAAAATGTGTATATTACTCGTTCATCATGGTTCATGTTCAAATAGCTCAATCCAAAATATAATGCTGTAGGCCTAAGTGTTAGGCTGTATTTACGCACCTGCTTAATTGTAATTAATGCTTAAACATAATTATGACCGGTATTTTTTATCAGATGTCTGATAAATTTGATTCATTCCGGACATTGGGACCAGCAGGTTACAATCCTAAGTAAGTAACTAGTAAAGTATCTGAGTTACTTTTAAATGAAGTAACTAGTAATGGTAACTAGTTACAACGGTGTCTAACCGAGTTATACTTCTCCAGTACAACGGTGTCTAACCGAGTTATACTTCTCCAGTACAACGGTGTCTAACCGAGAGTTATACTTCTACAGTACAACGGTGTCTAACCGAGAGTTATACTTCTCCAGTACAACGGTGTCTAACCGAGAGTTATACTTCTCCAGTACAACGGTGTCTAACCGAGAGTCCATGCAGATCACAGTTGACAAATATTATATATTATCGGAGCTATTATTAATGTTATCGGTTTTATCGGGATGACGTAATATTCCTGATATCGAACCGATAATTATCGGGCCGATACTTATCGTGCACTAATAATTTTATCGCAAATAATTTTTATATTTTTCTCTGTTGTTGGTGACAACTCTAGTGCGTCCCATGGACGCCACGACGGTGTCATGAATGCGTCCTTTCACAATATTGTGTGTCAGCGACGCACGACGCAGGCCTATGAGCATCTCTGCTCAGTGCGGCTGCAGAGTTCATGTGCAACATCTTGCATGCGTGGCTGTGGCTTTACAGTTTTCCTTCGCCGTGTCTGTAGGTCACCCCCAGGAACCCCCAAGGGTCTCCAGGGACCCTTAAGGGGGGGGGGGTTCCGCGGACCTCCTTTTTTTTTTTTTTTTCTTTTTTTTTTCCCATCCCATGATTTTGTACCCCCAAACGCCATTTTCTTTTTTTGGGGGGGGCCTGTGCCATCCACCATGACATCTATGTCATTCTTTCTTGTTTCTTTATAAGTAGTTAAAGGTAGGGTAAGTGATTTTTTTTTGGTTAAAACAAAAAGTATTTTGTTAAATGTTAAAGCACTATATTCTGATTGTAATCATTGCTATAGAGTGTTTTTTCAGTAACAGATGTCTCCCTGTCTCTCCAGCTCTTTAATAAACAGAAAATACATTTTCCGGTAGGTGTCAAAATCTCAGCCAATCAGGAGAAAGTACACATTTTTAAGCTACATTTTTATAGTGTTCCAGTTCCAATTTTGTCTGCTCAATTCTTAGTGTCATCACTTCCAATTTCACTTGTTTAATCTATATCCTGATTGAGTTCTCTATCCTATTTGGATAAAATTGGAAATGAAACTGAAACTCAAACGAAAATGCATTTTCTGTTTTATAAAGAGCTGGAGAGACAAGGAGACTTTAACACATTGAGTGCCATAAACGTAGATCTACGTTTTTACAATCTTTTTTTTGTTGTTGAAAATTCCACAAGAGGGCGCTCTAACGCAACTTCATACCAAAACACATGACGTCCGTCCGCCCAAATCTTGAGAAAAACACTCAATCGCTCTAAAATGGCGGATTGCGGTAGAAATGTTATTGTTCCAGTCAATAGACGGACACATTTTGCCGTATTCAGTATTAGTTGAAGTTGGGATATTGACGAACGGCTCAGGGTGGTATAGATTCCGTTGGAGTAATCAAGACGGGAAGAGACAAAAGCGTGCATGATGACATAGAGACAGACAAACACAGAGAGACAGAGACATTGAGCTTGTAGTTCTGCTATTTCCGGTGCGCGACACAGTCGAGCGAAGAAGTATAAAGGCTTAATGATTAAAAAAAATAAGACTAATAAACAGACATGATGACTAATAATTAAAAAAAAACTAATAACTCCCATATCTGCTGGGGGAAGTACAACAACAATGTGCAAAACACAGCAGAAAGATGTGTGATCAAGATGTGTGAGCCGTTGTGACAGGAGAAGCTCCAATGGAAGTGACATGAAGTTGTCAATCATACTCGTATTCCTGCCACTCTCTGCACCATGTTGATGTCAGAACACAGAGCTACTGACAGTGGTGGAAAAAGTACTAAATGTTTTTACTTAAAGGCCAAGACCACTTTGGTAGAGGTTTGGGTTGTGTAGTCACCTTGCCATGAACTCCAAAGGTAGCCTAGACAAGAAATCAAAAATAATTGCTCCATTGATTAGAAATTGATAATTCAAAACCTGCTCCTCATTGACTTACATTGTAGGGTAAAACAGATCTCAAAATCACTCTTTTATCACGTAAACGAACACAAACAAAGCTGATTCAGACAATATAGAACATCACCAAACCCAGTACAGTTTTTATTTTATTTTATAAAAATGTTAACTTCCTGTTGATTTTGCGATATTTATTAAGTAGGAAACCGGACTGGATCCGCGGATCCGGATCTTCAAATAGTAAAATCAGTGGGAAGTTGACATTTTTATTAAAAAATAAACAGTACTGGGTTTGGTGATGTTCTATATTGTCTGAAACATATTTGTTTGTTTTAGTTTACGTGCTAAAAGAATGATTTTGAGAGCTGTTTTACCGTACAATGAAGTCAATGAGGAGCATGCATATTTTTTGTATTATTAACTTCTAATCAATGGAGCAATTATTTTTGATTTCTTGTCCACCTTTGTAGTTACATCATGGCAAGGTAACTACACAACCCAAACCTCTACCAAAGTGGTTTTGCCCTTTAAGTAAAAGTATTATTACCATCATGTAAAAATACTCAGTTACAAGTAAATGTCCAGTGTTCAAAATGTACTTGAGTAAAAGTACAAAAAGTATTGGCATCACAATAAACTTAAAGTACCAAAAGTAAAACTACTAAAATGTTTGAAAAAAGCAGATCTACAAGCTGACAATGTGTCGCGATGTGAGCTTGTAGATCTGCTATTTTCAAATAGCCTAGGTATAAAACAGGGCTACAGTGGTTAATTTATGTTTTATACTATAATAATGTATATCTGCAAAGTAACTAGTAACTAAAGTTTTTAAATAATTGTAGTGGAGTAAAAAGTACAATATTTGCCTCTAAGATGTAGTGGAGTAGGAGTTAAAGTACTGAAAACTGGAAATACTCCAATAAAGTAAAACATACCTCAAAATTGTACATAAGTACACTACTTGAGTAAATGTACTTTACACCACTGGCTACTGTACGTGCAAAACGGAGCAGACACATTTTCATAGTTTTGATAGTTTTTTGGCAAATGTTTTTTTTTCCACGGCCAATAAAAAGCCCTTAGAATTGAATGACATTGCAGTGAATAGGCTCTATGCACAGCAGACATATTGTGAAGAAAGTAGGCCTCTTCCTTACTTCCTTACCAGTGATACTAATGAAGGCTCTGTTCCATTCTGGTTGTTACAATGATACTAATGATGGCTCTGTTCCATTCTGGTTGTTCGAATGATACTAATGAAGGCTCCGTTCCATTCTAGTTGTTACAATGATACTAATGAAGGCTCTGTTCCATTATGGTTGTTACAATGATACTAATGAAGGCTCTGTTCCATTTTGGTTGTTACAATGATACTAATGAAGGCTCTGTTCCATTCTGGTTGTTACAATGATACTAATGAAGGCTCTGTTCCATTTTGGTTGTTACAATGATACTAATGAAGGCTCTGTTCCATTCTGGTCAAACAGAGTCAGGTTGTTGACTCACTGGAAACACTCTGCTACACCAGTGGGTCTCAAAGTGTGGTCCAAGGACCCCCATGGTTCCTTGAGGGGGTTCCATTTGTACACTCTCAGAGTTATTGAGGTCCTTCAAATTAAAAGGTTTGAGAACCACTACGCTACACTAAATGGAACAGAGCCTTCATTAGTATTGTTGTTAACACCTGTGAAGTAAAGAAGAGGCCCAGTTTCTTTCCAATATGGCTGCTGAGTATAGAGCCTGTTGAACTGAGCTGAAATTGAATGAAAGAGAGAGAGAGAGAGAGGAATCGAGAGAGAATAACAGGCAACCAAACACGCACAAACACACACCGATACATTGACACACACACACACACACACACACACACACACACACACACACACACACACACACACACACACACACACACACACACACACACACACACACACACACACACACACACACACACACAAATCACCTTGCTGACGATGGCGACGATCTCCCCCTCTTTGATTGACAGCTCGTCTTCGTGCAGTGCTTCGTATGGAAAGATAACTTTACACAGCTCCCACCCTAAAGGGTGGAACCGGACAATCAAAGGTCAGACTGAACACTGGTCCAACAATACAGGAAGTATTAACCAATTAGTGATAATAATAATAATAATTAAAGCTGCAAGCAGCTCTGTCAACGAAACAAGTCTGTATGGCAATCAGCTGGAAAGTTAGGCTACAAAGCTTAAGCAATTACAGCCTCTCCCTGTTGGCCGTCTAAGTGTGCCTTGCAAGTTTCGTAGATTTTTGTTACTGGGAAGTGGACTTACGGCTGTTTAAAGCCCAGCTAATAGGAACACAGAGGGGGCAGGGCTTAAGCCATTTCAGCCTGTGCCTATTGGCCGTCTGAGTGTACCTAGCGAATTTCGTAGGTATTTGATGCTGGGAACCGGAGTTAAGGCTGTTTAAAGCCCAGCCAATAGGAATTGTAGATTGGCTATTTTCACTTCCTGTTTGGTGTTGAAGTTTGACGCTTTGCCACGGTCACGCCATTTTACGAAAACTCAAGCTTTTGATATATTGTCATCGATAAGGTCTTTTGTGTACTCTGAGCGAATTTGAGGCGGATCCGACAATCCGCCTTGGAGGAGTTTGTTAAAGTACAACCCGTGAAAATGGCGTGAAATGCACAAAAACGCCACTATCAATAAAAAATGGCCGACTTCCTGTTTGGTTTAGGTCATGGCTCCAAAATACTTTTTCGTAAGTCGGGACATGATACAGGTGTGTACCGATTTTTATACATGTAGGTGAAACCGAATTGCCTGGCTTGAAGCACAAACTTTTGTAGGGGGCGCTATTGAGCCATTAGGCCACGCCCCTTTTTGAGACGATTGAAATACGTGCATTTTCGCCACTAGTAATGTGTGCGCAAAGTTGCGTAACTTTTGGAGTACGTATTTCCCCTCAAAAACGCGATTCATTTGGGGGAATAATAATAATTAAAGCTGCAAGCAGCGATGAACGGGCCCTCGACGTTCTGTCCAAAATACAAGCCTTTAAGGCTACGTAGCTTAAGCAAATGAAACGAAACCTAAAAAAGGAAAAAAAAAAAAACAGACAAAAAGTTTGAATAAAAAAAGTTGAAAAAAAAAAAAAAGTTCGAAAAAAAAATTGTAATAAAAAAAGTTGAAAAAAAATCGGAAAAATAATAATTAAAAAAATTGGACTCTGTAGTATGCTGCCATCTGGAGTTATAGCTGTTTAAAGGCCGGCCAATAGGAAGACAGAGGGGGCGGAGCTTCAGAAATTACAGCTCGTCCCTATTGGTGGTCTTAGTCCACATACCAAATTTGTACTCGGTAGCATGCTGCGAACCGAAGTTATGGCTGTTTAAAGGCCGGCCAATAGGAAGACAGAGGGGGCGGAGCTTCAGAAATTACAGCTCGTCCCTATTGGTGGTCTTAGTCCACATACCAAATTTGTACTCGGTAGCATGCTGCAAACTCGAGTTATGGCTATTTAAAGGCCGGCCAATAGGAAGACAGAGGGGGCGGAGCTTCAGAAATTACAGCTCGTCCCTATTGGTGGTCTTAGTCCACATACCAAATAGAGCATCGCAGTTCCCGCCCCTTCCGGGTTCCACTGCAAAATACTCAATGCATTTTTCCCATTGACATTTCCAAAAATATTTATATCTATTAATTTAAGCCTAGAATCAAGCCATCCAGGGTCCTGGTGAATCATGACCATAAAACGTTTGATTCTGTGAAAAAACTTTTTTGAAAACGGCAAAACAAAGGGTATTTGTTAAAGTAGTATATCATATAATTAAATATAAAAAAAAAAAAAACACAAAAAAAAAAGTTTTATGGTCATGATTCACTAGGACCCTGGATGGCTTGATTCTAGGCTTAAATTAATTTATATAAATATTTTTGGAAATGTCAATGAGAAAAATGCATTGAGTATTTCGAAGTGGAACCAGGAAGTGGGCGGGAACTGCGATGCTCTATTTAGACTCGGTAGCATGCTGCGAACCGAAGTTATGGCTGTTTAAAGCCCAGCCAATAGGAATTGTAGATCGGCTATTCTCACTTCCTGTTTGGCGTTGAAGTTTGACGCTTTGCCACGGTCACGCCGTTTTACGAAAACTCAAGCTTTTGATAACTTTTCATCGTTAACGTCTTTTGTATACTCTGAGCGAATTTGAGGCGGATCCGATAATCCGCCTGGGAGGAGTTCGTTAAAGTACAACCCGTGAAAATGGTGTGAAATACACAAAAACGCCACTATCAATTCAAAATGGCCGACTTCCTGTTTGGTTTTGGTCATGGCTCCAAGAGACTTTTTCGTAAGTTGGGACATGATACAGGTGTATTTTTTCATACATGTAGGTGAAACCGTATTGTCGGGCTTGAAGCACGAAGTTTTGTAGGGGGCGCTATTGAGCCATTAGGCCACACCCCTTTTTGAGACGATTTCAATACGTATATTTTTGGCACTGGTAATGTGTGCGCAAAGTTGCGTAACTTTTGGAGTACGTATTGCCCCTCAAAAACGCGATTTATTTGAGAGAATAATAATCATTGCAGTTTCAATAGGGCTTCGCACTACTGCGAGTGCTCGGGCCCTAATTATGATCGAGGCAGAGTTTTGCTTTAGCTAATTAAACACTGAATAGGACTGAAATGATTAGAACATCTGATAAGCTGTAAATTTGTGACAAATGCATATTATATTTATTTAATCGCTGGCACTGGGGAGTACTTTATGAAAATACTCTGGCAGTCAAAGAGTTAAGCTCTATATCATTAGTTCACATGTTAAGCTCTATATCATGTTAAGCTTTATATCAGTAGTTCACATGTTAAGCTCTATATCATGTTTTCTGTCAGTAATGTATTACCTTTCTTCAGTTGTTCTTGGTATTTCTGTAGGAACTGCTGCTCCAGTTGTGTGGCTTTTGTAGAACATAAAGAACACACATAAGTTTAAAGGAACCACAGACATCTTCAGTGTGTGTGTGTGTGTGTGTGTGTGTGTGTGTGTGTGTGTGTGTGTGTGTGTGTGTGTGTGTGTGTGTGTGTGTGTGTGTGTGTGCTTGTATTACTCAACTTGTGAGGGCCAAACATCCCCACAAGTATAGTATAATTTGAGAAATAGACATTGTGAGGACCATTTTCCAGGAGAAATGGTTGTTTTATGGTTAGAAAATATGTTTTAGAGTAGGCATAAAATTAGGAAAAGATTATAGGTTTCGTTTAAGGTTAGGATTAGACATTTAGAGGTTAGGTTTAGGGGTTAATATTTAAATGTAATCGGAAAATAACCAATGTACAAGCTCACTAAGTGTGAGCTTGTAGATTTTCGGCTTTGCGGTTAAACATGTGTAAAATCACTGTCCTAAAACCTTTATTGTCCTCACAAGTATAGCAATACAAACGTGTGTGTGTGTGTGTGTGTGTGTGTGTGTGTGTGTGTGTGTGTGTGTGTGTCTCTGTGTGCGTGTCTCTGTGTGTGTCGCTGTGTCTGTGTGTGTGTGTGTGTGTGTGTGTGTGTGTGTGTGTGTGTGTGTGTGTGTGTGTGTGTGTGTGTGTGTGTGTGTATAATTGTTTCATTGATAAATGTACAGTATAATAAAGTTGAATGTATAGTTTTCGTTAAGTCTATTGTTATCCTACTTACCAAACACATGAGCTGAATTCAGTCTTCTATTCTTCTGCTCTGCTGTCTCCTTGCTGAGATAAGCTTTAGCTTCAGCTTTAACGCCTCCATCTACATAAAAAGAGTTAAACTGTGTTTTAATAACAACTCTTCATCATTTTATACTGACTGGATAATAAATACATTTAACATTAAATCAACTTCAGTCTTGAATACATGTACATGAAGAAGAAAAGGTATGCAAGAATCTGAACACCAGATAAAAACAGACTTTGTATACCTATTGTAAATATTATTATATTATAGTATTACATACATTATTATTTGGTAAATATAAGCTGAATTACTGATTTGTGTGAATAATTATGTCATTCTCCTCCTATGGATCCTGGGCTGAGATTTCAACTAAACTAAATAAATAAATAAATACAGAAGTGCCACATTGTTAATTTGTACATCTAATTGTAGGATGGGGAATGACTGATTTAAGCAGTCATACCTGCCTGAGTCAAACTAATTGAACTCAGAGCTATAGGTGTCACTAAGGATAATTCAGTCATCTCCACAAACATTCAGAGAGAGACACTGTCCAGATAGAATACCATCTGCTCTCCCCTGTAACAGATATTTAGTTTCCTTGTGGTTTTGTACCACAGTACAGTAAACACCAAAGACACAGCCAGCACCATGTATCTCTGCGAAGGTATTCAAAATATTGGAAGGGGTCCTTGGGGCCATAAAGCACTGTTTATTCACACTGGGTGAGTGGGTGTTATTCTTTTTTTCTTGCACAGACTTTCATTTTCTGTTAGATAACAACTGACTTCATAGAAGACTGATCTGATCACGCCTGTGACCTTTGAACTCTCTCTTGCAGGACAATTTAACCGATCCAGATCCCATTGGCCTTGATTCACTCCTACTCTCAGACGATGACTTCGTCAACTTTGTATCAGGTCAGATACATTTTTTCATAACACTAATGTCACACCAGGTGTTTCAGCCTATGAGAGATGTTTACATCTTCTATTAGAGGACAAATGATATCACACTATGGTTTCTGAAGCAATGCATGAAATGAACTGCTCTTATTACAAGGCTAGATAATGAATTCCCCCTCTCAAGATTAATATCAAATCTCTTAATTATTAAGGTTATTTGATAAACTGGTTGCATAACAATTAATAACATTTTAATACGTTATTAAAATGCAATCATACTCTATCTGAGTCAGTTATTCAGCTCATGCAAATAGTACAGTAGGCCTATGTCTCATCTAAATAACCTGCCTATAACACCTACCTGGTTCCTTTCATCAAGATACAAATGTCTACTATTTCTGCAGAATAAGGACAATTTTTAGAGAGAGAACCCAATTTCAGAAGCAGAACTTACTATAGACATTAGTACAATGCAGAGCGGGTCATATGGTCAATGGTGTGGCAAGTGGGGCGTGACAACAAACTTTTTGAATTGTCAGGACCAGAGAAGGGTTCATATCTGGTGCAGTGGTGAGATGGGTTGGATTACGCTGAATATTGTCTATGGGTGTGTTGCAGGTGGATTCAATCATGGTCAATCAAATGACCACTTTTTTATTACAGTGCATTGTGCAGTTACACAGTGTCATGGAAGAAGAAGCCTAGACATTTCCAAATAGCCAAAGTTAAACTGTCAGTTTGTGTAATAATCTATCTAGTTGACCAATCAGTAAGACTTTTATGAAGGAGAAAATATATCGGATATATGCAAATCTTTGACCTTGTTGACACCAACATTGCTGGATGCTGCTGATTTGCAAACCACAACCCCTACTGCACCTCTCCTCCCACACTAGTGTACAGTAAATCCCCAAAACACCAAATACAGGCAGTGGGTAAGAAGTGGATAAGTGGGTAAGAGCCACTGCAAAAAGGAGTTTTGTCAATTCATCCGAAGTCAGTGCAACTGTTGACAGTGCTCCTGCTCCAAAATAGAGCCCTTAAACCCACCCTTACTATTGGAGTCATTGCCTCTCTTCTAACTTTGAATTCTTGCCTACCTATTTCTTCAAAATCCACACTCTCTGTGGTTCCTGTTGTTCAGGCCACCTTTAGAATGTATACACAACTTCGTAGACATTTCTGTGTCAGACAATTCCACTGTAAATAACCCTTCATAATAATCCTTTGTTTCCTCTCTTACAACATGATGGGGTGTTTGATAGCTGGCTCTAAACAGGTATCTGAACAGTTCAGCATTGTTTTTATGAATTGATATTTCACCTCTTTTCAACAACTAGCTTTTCTCAGTTTACCAGCAACATGACTGGAGCTGCTCATTGATATGAGACTGACTGTCAGTCACTGTCATTGAGAACGATAGAGTCACAATGTTGTTGGTGTGACGCCCACGCCCATGGGAGCACCACACACCTGTGCCCACTTCCACACCTGTGCCTGTTTCCACTGAGTAGCCACAGTGTGTATTGCCTCACTCATGCCACTATTCTCTGCCTGCTGATCAGACCAGACCTCTGCCTGTATCTGGATTTTACCCTTGTGCGACAACGCGTCACAGTGCAACGCGAAGCAAGTCATTTATTTAATAAATTAGTCTGTGAGGTTGTAGCCGACATTAGCTATTTTTAATGATATTTGGGATAGAGGGGAAAAGTGTTCCAAGTACAGAGTTTCACTAAGTATAGAGGGTTTAATTGGATAAGACTCCTTCAGTTTTTATTCTACTATGGTGAAAACTTGATGTTAATCTGAAAACATATTGGAGGCCATGAAGTTTAATTGATTTAATACTCACCCCCTAGTTCACGTTCACATTCGTCATTCATGAAAAGAGAAAACACATGGTTCAAATTGTTAGAAAACTGATACTTCAAAAACAGAAAGATTACTAATAATAAAGGGAAGGAAGCTGAAATATGGATTGCAATAATAGAATGGGTTAAATTAATCGACGATCTCAATTATTTTGCTAAGTAATAGCTTGCTTCATTAATCATAATGATTCAGAATTCTAATTACAACATTCTAATTTCATTTGTGAAGTGACTAAATGTCAGCTTAGAGATACAGTTCTACACTATAGTATATATTAAAGGAGACATCCGGACATTTTAAGTGTTATCTTTGATGTGTCGCTAATCACTCACCAACATTGAAAGGGTCGTTGAGTTATTCCAGAGAGTCCCGTGTCATGCAGTCTCGCGACCCGACGAGCTAACGCTAATGCAGAACGAGCTAACGCTGGTTGCTTGTTTCTCTCCCAGAACCTGGCAACTCGGTGTTGCCAGGGAGAGAAACAAGCAACCAGCGTTAGCTCGTTCTGCATTAGCGTTAGCTCGTCGGGGACTTTCAGTGCCTGTTAGGGTATCATGAGACTCCACAATGAGTACTAGGAGAAAAAAAACTGACTTTGCATCGGTTATAATAGACGAATTTCACTCTTACACAGGCTCCCATTATGCCACGGAGGGGGTCACGAGACTGCATGACACGGGACTCTCTGGAATAACTCAACGTCCATTTCAATGATGGTGAGTGATTAGCGACACATCAAAGATAACACTTAAAATGTCCGGATCTCTCCTTTAAGAGTGAAACATTTTCATCTGCAATGACAGATTGGTTTATAGTAAAATGATCAGTTTCATAGTTAAAAAAAAGTTCAGTACTTGAATCAATCTATTGTCTGATGTCAAGATTATTTGATATTCATGTCAACTGTTTCTGCAGTTCATGCCATTTATTATTAACCAGCCTTGTGGGCACCAACTTGTCATATTTTTTATGTTTGCACAAAACGTTCACCTCCACACTACTCAGGAATCAACTTTATCCTCCATAACAATCTTCTGATTCATTCATTTAATCTTCCTTAGTATGCCATCATTTATATCTGGTATTAACATGCATTCTGTATCTGTATATGTTAACCCATTAAGACCGGGAACGCATCTCTGTCATTTTAAGATTGTTTTGGCTATTCAAAAATAGCAGATATACAAGCTCATAGTGCGGCACCGAGTGCCGCGCTATGAGCTTGTAGATCTGCTATTTTTGAAAAACGTTTGAACATTTGTGCAAATCTTTGAATATGTATTTTTTTTAAGCGAACATTTTTAACTCTGTTACAACTTCTGGGGGTCCCTGGAACAAAATATTTTGAGGTGGGGGTCCACGGCCAAATACATATCATTTTGGGTGGTCCTTGACATGAAAAAGTTGGGGAACCACTGATATTATAGCAACATACGTTCAAAGATTTGAGATAAAAATGTTTGCTTTAAAAACATATATTATATTCAAAGATTTGCACACAAAAAAAATGGCAGATCTACAAGCTCAAAGCGCAGCACTCGGTGCCGTAATATGAACTTGTATATCTGCTATTTTTGAATAGCCAAAGAAATCTGAAAGTGACACGGATGCGTTCCCGGTCTTAATGGGTTACGGGAGAAAACATGTTAGTGCAATATGTAAACACATAGGCTGGATCGTGATGGGTTAAACATGATTACATAATTATATATACATATCGTTGCTGTCGGGCAGAAACCTTGTATCTCCGTAATTTAACTTTTATGTTTGTTTGTTATTTCGCAACTGAATGCCTTACTGCATCATACTACAATGTCACACAACAATTGCAAAAATAGCCGATCTACAAGCTCACAACGAGTCGCACCGTGGCGCGTTGTGAGCTTGCAGATCGGCTATTCTTGCTAGTTTAAAGAATTGTGAAAGTGGTTAAGTTTGGGGTTTTATAAATATTTGATGAAGAGTATTAACAATAGCTTGTGACTAAATAATAACTACATTAGATCCTTTAGAACACAGTCATGTTCTTTTTTTCCAATTCCTGAAAAGTAACAGTTTTGGACATACAAGGTTTCCACCTGACAGCTACAATATCACCTCAAGGGCGCGCTCCCACCAAAACATGGTCGGCTAGCGTTAAACGCAGGTTGTGCGCGGCCACAGTTTTTTGCAGCCAGCGTATTCTAAAAAACGGGAGTGACGCGCCTGTCACTCACTATCAGGACCGTCCCCGTAGCCCGCACCGCCTGCTGCCTTGAGCACCATATTGCTTCCTAAGTCTTGGGACGGTCCGCCTTCGACTCACCCGATTGGACAGAGGGGGAAAATCAGCTCCTGCCTCCAGCAGTTTTCTGCTTTAAAAAAAAAGTTGTGTAGAGCGGATAAACGCAAGGTCTGCGCGACAGGCGGAAAGATCCGCTCTTGCGTGAATCCACGCATTTACATTGACAAAGCATTGGCAGATTCTGCCCCAGAGGTAAAATAAAAGTGCGGTGGGAGCGCGCCCTAATGATAATTAACGATGTGAGTTTGTACATCGGCTATTTTTAATGAAGATATTTGGTATAGAGGGGAAAAGTGGTCCATGGTACAGAAATGACTCAGGTCTGTTTCACTAAGTATAGAGGGTTTCATTGGTTAGGACTCCTTCAGTTTGTATTCTGCTATGGTGAAAACTTGATGTCAATCTGAAAACACATTGGAGGCCATGAAGTAGAATTGATTTAATACTCACATCCCACTAGTTCACGTTCACATTCATCATTCATGTAAAGAGAAAACACATGGTTGGAATGGTTAGAAAACTGATACTTCACAAACAGAAAGATTACTAATAATTAGCAAATTGTTAAGGAACCTGAAATATGGAATGCAATAATAGAATGGGTTAAATTAATCGACTATCTCAATTATTTTACAAAGTAATATCTTGCTTCATTAATCATAATGATTCAGCATTCTAATTACAACATTCTAATTTCATTTGTGAAGTGACTAAATGTCAGCTTAGAGATACAATTCTACACTATAGTATATATTAAGAATGAAACATTTGCATCTGCTATGGTTTGCGATTGGTTTATAGTAAAATGATCAGTTTCATAGTAAAAAGAAAGTGTTCATTACTTGAATCAATCTATTGTCTGATGTCAAGATTATTTGCTATTCACGTCAACTGTTTCTGCAGTCCATGCCATTAATTATTAACCAGCCTTGTGGGCATCAACTTGTCATATTTTTAATGTTTGCACAAAACGTTCACCTCCACACTACTCAGGAATCAACTTTATCCTCCATAATAATCTTCTGATTCATTCATTTAATCTTCCTCAGTATGCCATCATTTATATCTGGTATTAACATGCATTCTGTATCTGTATATGTTAACCCTTTAAGACCGGGAACGTATCTTTGTCATTTTAAGATTTCTTTGGATATAAAAAAAATAGCAGATATACAAGCTCTATAGCGCGGCACCGAGTGCTGCAGTATGAGCTTGTAGATCTGCTATTTTTGAAAAATCGTGAACATTTGTGCAATTCTGTGAATATGATTTGTTTTTTAACTCCGTTATAACTTCCCTGGAACAAAATATTTTGAGATGGGGGTCCTCGGCCAAATACATATCATTTTGGGTGGTCCTTGACATGAAAAAGTTTGGGAACAACTGATATTTTAGCAACATACGTTCAAAGATGTTTGCTTTAAAAAAATATATTCAAAGATGTGCACACATTTTCACGACAAAATAAATAAATATATCTATATATATTAAAAATAGCAGATCTACAAGCTCATAGCGCGACACTCGGTGCCGTGCTATGAACTTGTATATCTGCAATTTTTGAACAGCCAAAGAAATCTGAAAATGACACAAATGTGTTCCCGGTCCTAATGGGTTAAGGGAGAGCATATGTTAGTGCAATATGTAAACGCATAGGATGGATTGTGATGATTGGAATGTAATCACATGTCAGACCACATCAGAAACTGCTCTGACACACAGAGTGATGTGAGTGGACATTAACACTAACACTTTATTAGACAAGTGGTACTGCATGAAGGTCAAAATTCTATTTCTCTCCTGTGTAAGAAGACATGCTCTATTAGCTCTGTGGTAAAAATGTCAGCACTTGCGCAGGCGACCTGGGTTTGAATTTCGGGTAAGACATGAAAGTTACAGAGTGCAGCTTTAATGTATCCTTTAATATGATTGGATGACTTGTCATCAATGAAGTCATCATCAGGTGTGAACTAGAGCCAAATCACACTGTGATCATTATGTTTATGATCAAAATGTCTCAAATCAAATCAGAAAGACCAATAAGCTATCAGAAAGTGACTATATGGAAAATAATGAAGACTTAGATTACAGTAAACACTTATAGCCATTATATGAAAGCACAGTGTAATTTATACATGGAGAGATAAACATGATTACTAATTATACATGTCGTTGCTGTCGGGCAAAAACCTTGTATCTCCATATTTTAACTTTTATGTTTGTTTGTTATTTCGTAACTGAATGCCTTACTGCATCATACTACAATGTCACACAACAATTGCAAAAATAGCTGATCTGCAAGCTCACAACGCGTCGCACTGTGAAACGTTGTGAGCTTGCAGATCGGCTATTTTGCTAGTTTAAAAAAAAAAGTGGTTAAGTTTGGGGTTTTATATATATTTGATGAATAGTATTAACAATAGCTTGTGACTAAATAATAACTACCTTAGATCCTTTAGAACACAGTCATGTTCTTTTTTTTCCATTTCCTGAAAAGTAACAGTTTTGGACATACAAGGTTTCCACCTGACATCTACAATATCACGGTTAATGATAATTAACGATGTGAGTTTGTACATCGGCTGTTTTTAATGAAGATATTTGGTATAGAGGGAAAAAGTGGTCCAAGTACAGAGTTAACTCAGGTCTGTTTCACTAAGTATAGAGGGTTTCATTGGTTAAGACTCCTTCAGTTTGTATTCTGCTATGGTGAAACTTGATGTCAATCTGAAAACATATTGGAGGACATGAATTGATTTAATACTCACAGACAGCTAGTTCACGTTCACATTCATCATTCATGTAAAGAGAAAACACATGGTTGGAATGGTTAGAAAACTGATACTTCACAAACAGAAAGATTACTAATAATTAGCAAATTGTTAAGGAACCTGAAATATGGAATGCAATAATAGAATGGGTTAAATTAATCGACTATCTCAATTATTTTACAAAGTAATAGCTTGCTTCATTAATCAAAATGATTCAGCATTCTAATTACAACATTCTAATTTCATTTGTGAAGTGAGTAAATGTCAGCTTAGAGATACAATTCTACACTATAGTATATATTAAGAGTGAAACATTTTCATCTGCTATGACAGATTGGTTTATAGTAAAATGATCAGTTTCATAGTAAAAATAAAGTGTTCATTACTTGAATCAATCTATTATCTAATGTCAATATTATTTGCTATTCACGTCAACTGTTTCTGCAGTCCATGCCAATAATTATTAACCAGCCTTGTGGGCACCAACTTGTCATATTTTTAATGTTTGCACAAAACGTTCACCTCCACACTACTCAGGAATCAAGTCTATCCTCCATAATAATCTTCTGATTCATTCATTTAATCTTCCTCAGTATGCCATCATTTATATCTGGTATTAACATGCATTCTGTATCTGTATATGTTAACCCTTTAAGACCGGGAACGCATCTGTGTCATTTTAAGATTGTTTTGGCTATTCAAAAATAGCAGATATACAAGCTCATAGTGCGGCACCGAGTGCCGCGCTATGAGCTTGTAGATCTGCTATTTTTGATAAACGTTTGAACATTTGTGCAAATCTTTGAATATGTATTTTTTTTAAGCGAACATTTTTAACTCCGTTACAACTTCTGGGGGTCCCTGGAACAAAATATTTTGAGGTGGGGGTCCACGGCCAAATACATATCATTTTGGGTGGTCCTTGACAAGAAAAAGTTGGGGAACCACTGATATTATAGCAACATACGTTCAAAGATTTGAGATAAAAATGTTTGCTTTAAAAACATATATATTCAAAGATTTGCAGTGCACACATTTTCCAAAAAAATGGCAGATCTACAAGCTCAAAGCGCAGCACTCGGTGCCGTGCTATGAACTTGTATATCTGCTATTTTTGAATAGCCAAAGAAATCTGAAAGTGACACAGATGCGTTCCCGGTCTTAATGGGTTACGGGAGAAAACATGTTAGTGCAATATGTAAACACATAGGATGGATCGTGATGGGTTAAACATGATTACATAATTATGTATACATATTGTTGCTGTCGGGCAGAAACCTTGTATCTCCGTAATTTAACTTTTATGTTTGTTTGTTATTTCGCAACTGAATGCCTTACTGCATCATACTACAATGTCACACAACAATTGCAAAAATAGCCGATCTACAAGCTCACAACGAGTCGCACCGTGGCGCGTTGTGAGCTTGCAGATCGGCTATTCTTGCTACTAATTTTTTTTTTAAAGTGGTTAAGTTTGGGGTTTTATAAATATTTGATGAATAGTATTAACAATCGCTTGTGACTAAATAATAACTACATTAGATCCTTTAGAACACAGTCATGTGCTTTTTTTCCATTTCCTGAAAAGTAACAGTTTTGGACATACAAGGTTTCCACCTGACATCTACAATATCACCTTAATGATAATTAACGATGTGAGTTTGTACATCGGCTATTTTTAATGAAGATATTTGGTATAGAGGGGAAAAGTGGTCCAAGTACAGAAATGACTCAGGTCTGTTTCACTAAGTATAGAGGGTTTCATTGGTTAAGACTCCTTCAGTTTGTATTCTGCTATGGTGAAAACTTGATGTCAATCTGAAAACATATTGGAGGCCATGAAGTAGAATTGATTTAATACTCACATTTCCCTAGTTCACGTTCACATTCATCATTCATGTAAAGAGAAAACACATGGTTGGAATGGTTAGAAAACTGATACTTCACAAACAGAAAGATTACTAATAATTAGCAAATTGTTAAGGAACCTGAACTATGGAATGCAATAATAGAATGGGTTAAATGAATCGACTATCTCAATTCATTTAGACACTTCGGCTCAGAAATAACCAGACAGTTAGTGAACCATTTACCATTTATTAACCATATACCATATTAACCATTACTCATATATGCAATAATGTTGCAATCAAGTTTGGCGGTGTGACTCTGCTCATGTGATATTAAACGATTCCTGTGCAAACATGACACAGATCTCCAATCACAACCCCCCAGAGCAGAGCATCCAATTCAAGTGTCAAATCACAACAAGTTGTCTCAACACTTTACATGTAGAGAAGAGACCCGACAATCCCACCCTGAGCAAGCAATTTGCGACAGTGGCAACGAAAAACTCCCTCTTAACTTGGAGAAAACGTCAGGCAGACCCTAGGCTCTAGGGTGGCGGCCTTCTGCCTCGACCGTGTCGGGGGAAAAGAGAGAGGGAGAGACAGAGGAGAGACAGAAAGCATGAAACATAAAATACAGTTTAACATAACATTGAACCTTCAATGCATAATTAAACAACCACAATCATAGTACAATCCAAAAACATAGTACAATACACAGAATCATAGAACCACAGTACAACACAGAATCAACCTATAACAACTAGATGCCACGGGGAGGAGGCCGGGGAGGTGGAGGGAATTTGAAAACAAGCAGCTGAACACACCGCTTAGACAGCGAAGTACGTAGACTGAACAGAGAACAGAGGCTGCTTAAATGAACCTCCAGAGTTGCACTGTGGGTATGAGGGCGTGAGTGAGTTAACTGTAGCAAACGAGATGACAGGAGTTTGACACGTACTGACTTAAAGGAGTACGACTGAATTACTATACGAATGGGGGGGTCCGGGGAGTATGAATGAATATTATAAACATACTGCCCTCCGTGTCTACATGAACTATCGTGTCACTGGATTTATTTTACAAAGTAATATCTTGCTTCATTAATCATAATGATTCAGCATTCTAATTACAACATTCTAATTTCATTTGTGAAGTGACTAAATGTCAGCTTAGAGATACAATTCTACACTATATTATATAAGAGTGAAACATTTTCATCTGCTATGACAGATTGGTTTATAGTAAAATGACGAGTTTCATAGTAAAAAAGTGTTCAGTACTTGAATCAATCTATTGTCTGATGTCAAGATGATTTGCTATTCATGTCAACTGTTTCTGCAGTCCATGCCATTTATTATTAACCAGCCTTGTGGGCACCAACTTGTCATATTTTGAATGTTTGCACAAAACGTTCACCTCCACACTACTCAGGAATCAACTTTATCCTCCATAATAATCTTCTGATTCATTCATTTAATCTTCCTCAGTATGCCATCATTTATATCTGGTATTAACATGCATTCTATATCTGTATATGTTAAGGGAGAGCACATGTTAGTGCAATATGTAAACACATAGAAACACATGAAAGTTACAGAGTGCAGCTTAAAGGCAGGTACAGACAGCAAGACCTTAAAGTGGTCTGGGGGTCATCTGATCGTTAAGCATAACACACTGCAGGAGTTTATTTCTTGAAATCGGCTGTCATATATCGTTGTGGTTTTCACACTATATGATTGATCCCCGACAAGGGCTGACACACTGCAGGATAGTTCACTAGGATGCTATCTCCAGAGTCAGACCCAATACATACATTTGTGTTTATTCCAATTCATTTTAATCGACGTATCCCGTGATATGCCTCTCTCCCTCTCCCCCTCTCTCTCCCTCTCTCTCTCGCACGTCAAGTGCGCTGAAGTCAGTGACAGCGTTGCCATGTCCGCTTATTATAAGCGACTTTGGGATACTTTTTCTGTAAAGTTGCTTGAAAGGACATACAAGGTTTACACCCGACATCTAAAATATCACGGTTGATAATGCAGTGACAGTAGGTTACTTACCTGTTAATCCCACGGCAATCTCCTCCTCCTGTTCTCCATGTTTGACCTGACAGATGTAAACTCCTTTATCTGTATCTCTGTAGTCTCTCAGTGTCAGAGACACATTGCCTTTCTGCAGATCCTGGATGTTCAGGGTCAATCTGCCCTCGTAGCCCCTCCCCTCTATCACCTGACCATTCTTATAAAGGTAAATACACTCTGACTCCTTAAACCACCTGATTGTCATGGAAGACGCGCTTGTCTCAGGAGAGAGGTGACAGGGGAGGGTGACATTATCACCTTTCCAACCCCCGGCCAAGCCTTCAGTGATGAGTTTAAAGTCACCTGGAGTGAAGAAAAGACACAGTTAGTGAAGAAAGAATTACTGTTCATTTAAACTTAACCAGAATTAAGAAGACATGCAGTGATGTAACCAACACTTTACAATGACACCGCCCAAAACACACACACACACACACACACACACACACACACACACACACACACACACACATTGCAAACAGATCTACTAGTTCACGTTGTGAGCTTGTAGATCAGCAATGTTTCTCTACCTTTGTGTGACACTGTAGTATGATGAAGTAGGGCATTGATTTATGAAAAAACATAAAAAGTTTAAGTATAGAGATACAAGGTTTCTGACTCAACAGGGAGGATCTACATGGTCAAAACGTTGCCCTTATAATACACTTGTTATGGAGCTTTAACCCACTAAGACCAGGAAAGCATCTGTCATTTTAGATTTTAACCATTTTAACCATTATCTTATACTTTGGCTATTCAAAAATAGCAGATCTACAAGCTATGAGCTTGTAGATCTGCTACTTTTTTAGAAAAATCTGGCACATTTTGTGCAAATCTTTGAATATATATATTATAAAGTGAACATTTGTAACTCAAATCTTTGCTTCTAGATTTCTAAATCTTTTTGTTGTTGAAAAAGCGTATGTTGCTCTAATCAGTGGTTCTCAAACCTTTTCATGTCAAGGGCCCCCAAATTGACATGTATTTGGCCGAGGACCCCCATCTCAAAATATGTTCTTCCAGGGACCCCCCATGGAAGCAAAGATTTGAGTTAAAAATGTTCGCTTTAAAAAACAATATATATTCAAAGATTTGCACCAATTTTCACGATGTTTCAAAAATAGCAGATCTACAAGCTCATAGCACGGCACTCGGTGCCGCGCTATGAGCTTGTAGATCTGCTAATTTTTGAATAGCCAAAGTATAAAATATGGATAAAGTGGTTACACAGATGCGTTCCTGGTCTTAATGGGTTAACTCAGTGTTTTCTTATTTATTATATTTGACCTCTCTTTGATTTGTGCCTTTTTATCTTCAGCAGACTGAAGAACACTTTCCTCCCCCAGGCTATAAGACTGATAAATAAGAAACAACAATGAACATCTTCTGTGGTATTACGGCCTTGTATGCTGTTTGTTTTTAACTGTTTTTAACTGTTTTTAACTGTTTTTAACTGTTTTTAACCTGTTACTATGCATGACATCCTGTCACATTCAGGGAATGTTTTGGAAAAGTGGATATATTTTACACATTTCCTGGCAAAACTTTCAAAGGGATTTGATACTATATGACATGACCTCCAATTACAGCAATTAATTATTGGCTGAGAACACATAAAGGATGAAAATGTTGACACACACACACACACATCTTTAATCTGCTAACCCAAAGCATATTTTTTTGGATCAACAATACATTTATTTTCGAGGGCTTTAACCCATTAAGACCGTGATAGCATCCGTGTGTCATTTTTAGATTTCTTTGGCCATTAAAAAATAGCAGATCTACACGCTCATAGCGCGGCACAGAGTGCCGCACTATGAGCTTGTAGATCTGCTATTTTTGATAAATCGTTCACATTTTTTACTCAAATCTTTGATTCTACAAATGCCTTCTAAATATTTTTCCCATGTTTTTTTTTCCAAAAATAGCAGATATACAAGCTCATAGCGCGGCACTCGGTGCCGCGCTATGAGCTTGTAGATCTGCTATTTTGGAATAGCTCAAAGACATCTTAAAATGACACATAGATGTGTTCCCGGTCTTAATGGGTTAATGTAAGAAATGACAGATGAACTCCAGGGCTATTCATAAAACATCCAGGTCTATAATAGCACCGGACGCCCTCCCCCAACGACACCCATGCTGTTACATACAACAACATACAGTCATTGTGTTTATTTGTCTAATTGCCAAGCAGCATCTTAATCCACTGACCAATAACAGTGTGCTCACGTGAAGCCCCGCCCCTTGTCCTGAATCTCACCTGATCACCCAAGAGGAAGTAACACTGTTTTAGTAGTTTACTAGTAAGCAGTGGTGTAAAGTAACTAAGTACATTTACTCAAGTACTTTACTTTTTACTTCTACTCCACTACATCTCAGACACACATATTGTACTTTTACTCCACTACAATTATTTGACAGCTTTAGTTACTAGTTACTTTGTATATTGTATATTTTATTACATTATAAAATATGCATTAACCACTTTAGAACCATTTTTTACCTAGGGTGTTTGAAAAAAGCCGATCTACAAGCTCACAACGCGTCGCGACGCGTTGTGAGCTTGTAGATCTGCTATTTTCAAACATTTTTGTACTTTTACTTTTGATACTTTAAGTGCATTTTGATACCAATACTTTTGTACTTTTAAATTTAGAATTCCGGACTTTTACTTGTAACAGAGTACTTTATACTTTTACTTAGTAAAAAACATTTGAGTACTTTTTCCACCACTGGTAAGTAGCTAGTTTTGTTACCATCAGACACTACACAAAGTATTAATACTCAGCACTAAAGTCTCACTCGTATTTGCCATCACCATATTTGTCATCTATCAGGAAAAAAAGGGGGAAAAAACTGTGTTGTGACCTACCATGACCTCCGGCCTCTGCCATGTCTCCTGTATAGAAGAGAAATAACCAAATTACCACACCTAACATTCATCACATTTATCTGTAGGCTACATAGTTTGTGATTTGTGAGCTGCAAACTTCTTCATGAGAATGGAGATTACTTTCTTTGCACTTGGTCACAAGTAACCAACAGTTTGTACCGACTGTTGTTTCCTGCTCACAAACCCTGAAACCTACAGTGGTTCTGCAGCCAGATTTCTTCATTATTAAAAGGTTGAAAAATGTTAAGAGAATCTCTTACCTTTCACTGCTTGGCATACGCTTTAGACTTGGAAAAACTAATTCATACAAATCCTCACACATTACTGACTCCTATACAACTAACCAGCGTGAACACAAGTGAGAGATTAATGTCAGTTCCTCATTGACACTGGCCGCCGGGAGGGGCGGGACAATCCCCGGTGGCCTGCCGTCTGATTGGCCTGCGTGGCCTGTCTGTCAGGCCAGGCAGGCAGGCTCCAGGCAGCGCTTAACCTCACGTCACCAGACTTTCCACCCACTGGCTGTGCCTGAGGAGCAGCATTCCTGATGGGACCTGGCAGTGAGACAGACAAGACTTAGTCCATGAGCCAGACAAGATTTCATTATCGAAAGAGTGGGCAAAACCATACCTATATTAAATTGTTTGTAGGGTCAATATAAGTAAATAAATATATGATAACCTTTCCACAGGAGCAGCTTTTTCATATTTATCACACATTTTGTTATTTTCCCCTGACAGGTGAAAAAATGACAAAATGAAAATGAAATTTGCTATCATAATGAAA
The DNA here is from genome assembly GCF_963280865.1 of Gymnoscopelus braueri. NCBI lineage: Eukaryota > Metazoa > Chordata > Actinopteri > Myctophiformes > Myctophidae > Gymnoscopelus > Gymnoscopelus braueri. The sequence goes on from NC_137613.1 coordinate 13,321,089, forward strand.
CTTCCACAGTTGATTACTTACATTCTGAAATTGTATATTTTAATATGCAAATTAGGCATTAGGAAAATATGCCAGAATTTGCATAACTTTCCAGAATCAACATTGGAACATTGGACAAAGCCAGAGTCAACATTCTTATTTAATTTTGTTAAGATGTTGGAGGAGTCAAAGGTTTTTAACGAGGGAATATTCAATATCTGGCTCAATTTTGGGGCTCTGGCTCATGGACTAAATGCCCAATTTGCATATTTAAGTATACAATTTCAGAAAACTTGTAATACGATAAATCATTGTCTTCATGTAAGTCATCAACTGGGGAAGTTTCATTATGATAACTAATTTGGTCATTTTTTTCACCTGTCATGTACGTATGGGGAAAATAACAAAATGTGTGATAAATATGAAAAAGCTGCTCCTGAGGAAAGGTCATCATATATTGATTTACTTATATTGACCCTATAAACAATTTAATCTAGGTATGGTTTTGCCCACTCTTTTCATAATCATTGCTCAATTTTGGGGCTCTGGCTCATGGACTAAGTAGACAAGAGCCCACAGTAAGGAAAGAACTGCAAGCACAATGTTAAGATCACTGATGGAAACACTTCACACAGGGTGGCATGTGGTTCACAACCTTTTGGATCAGGGCCCACTTGAACATATCAAAAGCCATTACTGCCGCCGTGTTAAGTGGTCAGATGGGTGGGCCGTGTGCATTTTCAGTGCACGATTATTTTAATGATCAATCAATCAATCAAATCGTGTTCTGGCTTGGATCAATAGAACTTACTAGTATGCTTTAAGTTCCAATTTATCAGGTTTTCAAGAAAAAAATACCATCATTGTTTTTTTCACAGTAATCTTTTAATATTGATGATATTATCTTTAAAATCTTAGTGTTTTGACAGTTATGCAATACCCTTGCGGCTCAGCTGTGGGAGGTTGGGAATCGCCGGACTATAGACATCCTTCATCATTCTCCTTGTTCAGGTTTTGGTACCAAGTCCCAGATGAGGAAAGAAACAAGGAGATGTGTGGCCGTCTGTCCCCCAGGAGCTACCAGAGGAGCTGCTACACATCCAGGTGCACCAACCATCTGAAGAGCATCTGCCAGAGAACCCAGGGAACCCTGCAGTGATGGACAGAGGAAGATGGAGGACACCTAGCTCTGGTCCATAGCGTTATGAGAACTCCTAACGCTATGGACCAGAGCTAGAGGACACCTAGCTCTGGTCCATAGCTTTATGAGAACTCCTAACGCTATGGACCAGAGCTAATTAGAGGACACCTAGCTCTGGTCCATAGCGTTAGGAGAACTCCTAACGCTATGGACCAGAGCTAGAGGACACCTAGCTCTGGTCCATAGCGTTAGGAGAACTCCTAACACTATGGACCAGAGCTAGAGGACACCTAGTTCTGGTCCATAGCGTTATGAGAACTCCTAACGCTATGGCCCAGAGCTAGAGGACACCTAGCTCTGGTCCATAGCGTTATGAGAACTCCTAACGCTATGGACCAGAGCTAGAGGACACCAGACAAGAGGAGAGGAGACTACACAGTAAACATCCTGAGTGTTAAAGGAACACTTTGTCCATGTTGCACCCAAATCCCACTTTAACCACGTAAACCCTCTATACTTAGTGAAACGGACCTGAGTTACAACTATTAGTAGGCTCTTTTCTGAAATGTTTGAAAATAGCAGATCTACAAGCTCACAACGGGTCGCGATGCGACGCGCTGTGAGCTTGTAGATCGGCTATTTTCAAATAGCCTAGGTATAAACATAGGGTTAAAGTGGTTAATGTATGTTTTTTAATGTAATCTGCAAAGTAACCAGTAACTTAAGTTTTCAAATAATTGTAGTGGAGTAAAAGTACAATATATGCCTCTGAGATGTAGTGGAGTAGAAGTAAAAGTATAGACAATTGTAAATACTCTGGTAAAGCAAAAGTACCTCAAAATTGTACTTAAGTACAGTACTTGAGTAAATGTACTTAGTTACTTTACACCACTGCACGTGGCCCACCCATCTGAGCACTGAACACTTAGTGGTCAGATGGGTGGGCTTTCACTATCAAGATTTTCAAGTGGGACCTGATCTAGAAAAGGTTGTGAACCACTGCTCTTACCACAATACTGAAGACACATCCATTACACCTAAACTGTATTCTGAGGCTGTTTGTTTACATTAGTAACGATATCGACATTTTGATTTACGGTAGGTTAATAAAGTTCCAAATAGCATATTACATCCACAAATCTAAATCTGTAGGACTGTACAGTATGTGAATATAATCCTAATTTACGGTTATACATTCAAAACAATCCCGGATTGGGCCTTTAACCGTTTATGCTCTTTATTATACGTTGTGGTATGATGGTGTCGCAAGGCGAAAATAGCAGATTAACAAGATCTACTTGTGATCTGCAAGCTCACAACACAATGTGACGTGTGTAGTTCTGTTTTTTCCCCGCCTATGATGACCCCTGAATTAAACTATAGCTGAGATACCTGAAATACTAATCAATTCAATGAACCAAATCACGAATCTGCACACTTGCTGCAGATTACCCTGAAGGATTGCATGAATATCAATGAACAGAATGCTTGCATGAAGTTAATATGAACATTAAACATTCTTCAAATGTGTGTTTTGTAGAAGGTCATTAGTTTAAGTTACTTCCTTTTAAGCCCAAATAAAAACAAAAGAGTATAAAGAGAAATAACTAAGGTTATAATAAGTAGATCTACATATCTGATATCAAAGTGTTATTCCAGTACAGCACAGGTCAGGTGCTTCAGACTCACTGGTTAGAAAATCTAAATTTTAGAACAGCTTTAGGAGGCTCTAGATGCACATACTTAGAAGTGGAGTGAATGTGAGGTAGTTGTGATGCTGTTACTATTGGCTTGCTTATGGTGGTGGTGTGCATACGTGCATGTGCACATGTGTGCATGAATGCTTTGACCCAAATATTCTCTCTCTCTCTCTCTCTCTCTCTCTCTCTGATATGTGGAAAAACAGGAAAGACCGCCCAGATGCGACAAGTTGACGGCGCTGATGCGCGTATCCGGGTTCAGCACTGTTGAACTATCACCCGGCAGTGATAGCGCACCAACCAAGAGGACAGATACGTCCTGTGTTCACTCCACTGGGCGGGTTTGTCACTTGTAGTTTTCTTGAAGGGGGAATGCAAGGCAGACGATCCAGAACAAACATATAACACATGCACTCGTACTTCAATACATAAACATCCTTATTTATTTGTGGTGAATGGCCTGAATACTTTGCACTGTTTAGTTTACCCCATCTGAATAGCTTATGTGAGCATAATAAAGAATAGCAGAATAATAAATTAAATTACTATCCAAAATAAATGATAAGTTAGCCTACTTGAACCCTCTATTCTCAGTCAAAACTGACCTACATTTCTCGGACGCTTTTTTTTCTGTCAACACCAAATATTTTTGCCAAAACTAGCCGATCTACAACCGACGCGTTGTGAGCTTGTAGAACCGCTATTTTTGGCTTATGTTCCCCCTATGCTGAGGTTAATGCTATTCATAATAATGTAATGGTGTTTTCATTTTGTCAAGGTGCACTAATGTTTTCATATTGCTGGATAATATGAATATCTTATATTGCAGGTGTATAATGTTTTCATGTTGAATAGTGTACATTCCTCTGTCCTCACTTGTATAATAGCTCTAGTCAAAGAACTACACATCCGGAAAAACGGCACTTTGTTGAAACTGCCGACCCATTTCGGACCAATTAAATGAAGCATAGCGTTAGTTCATGCAGGACACGGAAGTCGTGCACGCCAAAGCTGTAACCAGCGGTCAGTCAGCTGATGTGAACATCAGCTTTCTATTCCCCATTCACAGCTCAGCTGGTCATTACGTCACTCACTCACTCATACTCCAATCACAGCTCACACATTAGCAACAGGGTTCCTTTAAATACGGTTCGAATTCTCTAGGTCTCTGCTGGTCTTGCTGCTTGACCACTTCTGCTAAGCTGCCTCCTCCACCCCAGCCTCCACCTTTTTGATTATAGTCTGGCATAGGCTCAAATACTTGTGATTATCATGTATATCTGCTTGTTTAAAGTCTGCATAGGCTAAAATACTGGTGATTATCATGTATATCTGCTAAATCATCTATTATGTCAATATACTGCTTATTGTTCACATTGTATCCCTATGGGGATTTGCTTAAGCATTCTCTGAATATATGCTTAGCAGGCTGCTTCGACAAAATTCAGTGAATATTCTCCCAAGAGCGGAGCTTTAACGCCAAGCTTAACTGTATTCCATTTGTGGCAATAAATGGTGAACTTAATCTACTAAGACGAGAGTGTTTCTGATTGAAATGTCGGTAGGTCAGTATCTCACCTACTTAGACCAATCAATAGTCTGATTAACCGTGATAATGTCCCATTCAGTGCATTGACAGCATCCGTAGCTGGTGAACTGCTCATCGCTATGAGTTTGTAGATCTGCTATTTCTTTAATAGCCAAAGAAATCTTAAAATGACACAGATGCGTTCCCGGTCTTAATGGATTAAATATAAAGTTATAGAACCACAGTGTGTAGAACAGTGTATTGTACTCACAGGCTGCTGTATATGAGCTCCAGTCAGCCTTGCTGAGAGAGGCTCTGGTGGTCAGCAGAGCTGAGGTCAGAGGTCAGATGAGACTGACTGAGCAGCAGGCCTGATCCACTGAGTCACCTGCTGACCACTGTCCTGATGACACTGAACACACACACACACAACACAGTTACACACTGTCCTGATGACACTGAACACACACACAACACAGTTACACACTGTCCTGATGACACTGAACACACACACACCACAGTTACACACTGTCCTGATGACACTGAACACACACACAACACAGTTACACACTGTCCTGATGACACTGAACACACACACAACACAGTTACACACTGTCCTGATGACACTGAACACACACAACACAGTTACACACTGTCCTGATGACACTGAACACACACAACACAGTTACACACTGTCCTGATGACACTGAACACACACAACACAGTTACACACTGTCCTGATGACACTGAACACACACAACACAGTTACACACTGTCCTGATGACACTGAACACACAAACACACAACACAGTTACACACTGTCCTGATGACACTGAACACACACACAACACAGTTACACTGTCCTGATGACACTGAACACACACACACACACACACACACACACACACACACACACAGTTACACACTGTCCTGATGACACTGAACACACACACACACCACAGTTACACACTGTCCTGATGACACTGAACACACACACAACACAGTTACACACTGTCCTGATGACACTGAACACACACAACACAGTTACACACTGTCCTGATGACACTGAACACACACACAGTTACACACTGTCCTGATGACACTGAACACACACACAGTTACACACTGTCCTGATGACACTGAACACACACACAACACAGTTACACACTGTCCTGATGACACTGAACACACACACACACAACACAGTTACACACTGTCCTGATGACACTGAACACACACACAACACAGTTACACACTGTCCTGATGACACTGAACACACACACACAACACAGTTACACACTGTCCTGATGACACTGAACACACACACAGCACAGTTACACACTGTCCTGATGACACTGAACACACACAACACAGTTACACACTGTCCTGATGACACATGAACACACACAAACAACACAGTTACACACTGTCCTGATGACACTGAACACACCACAATTACACACTGTCCTGATGACACTGAACACACACACACAACAGTTACACACTGTCCTGATGACACTGAACACACACAACACAGTTACACACTGTCCTGATGACACTGAACACACACACACAACACTACACACTGTCCTGATGTAGGGGTGTTCGATATTGTGATAACTATCGTCGCGACGATAGAATGTCCCCACGATATGGGTTTTCAGAGATATCATACATATCGTCATACAGGGAGTTACTTAGTTATAGAACGTGCACTCGCTGTTTTATTACATTTTTTGTTTTTTTGTATTTTATAAGGCAAAATACTTGTCTAAAAGGTCCAAAAAATGTCCTTGCGGTCTTGTTTCCATTGAGGTCCTGTGAGTGCACAGTCTATGATTTGCAGTTCTATTCCTTCATTTATACTTCTGTAGTACGACGGTTTCGTTCGCCAAAAAGAACAGATCTACAAGCTAACAACGCGTCTCTCCCATGAGCATTTGCAGCTTGAAGATCTGTTGTTTTTATCAGACACGCTCCCAAAGTCCCCGCCCCCTTTCTTCTTGCCAGCAACTGGGGAAACCCTGTCGACACGGCTGACCGCACTCACCGCAGTTACCGCACTACAACAACAATGGACGACGAGTCAGAATTAGATGAGGAAGAATTAGTCCCCAAAAAGAAGTTCACGGCTGTTGTATGGAACTATTTTGGATTTTCCACAACAGACAAGGACCAAACAAACGTAATTTGCAGAATTTGCTAAAAAGAAAATCTGAAAGCGACAGATGGCAGCACGTCGGGCTTACGAGACCATCTCAAACGCAAGCACCAGAGAGAGCATGCAGAGACTGTATCAATACAAGGTCCCCCGCGTGTGAATAAGAAATGTACCGGCGCAGGGGCACCACATCCAAAACAAACCACCATAACAGAGGCATATGATAAAGGGGTTTCTTATGAAAAGGAAAGCAAACGGTGGAAAGACATAACTGAAGCGGTGGCGTTTTATGTGGCCAAGGATATGCATCCAATTAAAAGCGTGGAAAACAGAGGTTTCGTGAGGCTGATGAAAACCATTGATCCACGCTACGTGGTGCCCGCTCGCAAATATTTTTCTAAAAAGGCATTCCAAAAATGTACACTGAATGCCGAGAGAAGGTACAACAGCTGGTTCAAAACGCCCAGTTTTTTGCTACAACCAGTGATTTATGGTCTAGCCGCACGTCAGAACCATATATGAGTCTCACCATTCATTTCATTCACAAGTGGAAGCTGCAAAGTGCATGTCTTCAAACGATATACTACCCAGTAGATCATACAGGGGACCTAATTGCAGCTGGCCTAAAAGACTTACTTGAAGGCTGGGGACTGAAAGAGGAGAACATGACCTGCATGACCACAGACAGTGGAGCAAACATGGTTAAGGCGTTGGATGTTAACAAGTGGACTCGCCTGGCGTGCTTTGGCCACAGACTTCACCTGGCCATCGGTGAGTGAAACAAGTAGATTTTTGCCACCGTCTGTCATTCAGATAAGGTCGGGAGTTAATTCATAATAATACTACAAACAAATATACGTTTCTTCATTGTGTGTGTGTGTGTGTGTGTGTGTGTGTGTGTGTGTGTGTGTGTGTGTGTGTGTGTGTGTGTGTGTGTGTGTGTGTGTGTGCATAATGCATTTCAATAAAATATATAAAAATCTACAAAACAAGTAAAAAGAAAAAAATACAATTCAAAATATAAATAGTCTAATGAAAATGTGAATTAAAATGTATTGTGTGATACTGTGATTAACCAATTTAAAAATATTTAGTAGTGATAATAAATAGTGTAAAATGTAATTCACAAGCTAGGCCAAACTGTCCCTATGTTTTAGTGTTGTGCAAAATAGTTGGCATATGTTAAACCAGATTGATTAATACATCTTCATCTTCTATTCCTTAGAAAAAAGTGCCAAAGATGGTCGTGTTGATCGCACAGTGTCCATCTTGAAGAAAGGGGTTAGTGCATTCTCCTTCAGCTGGAAGAAAAAGAGGGAGTTGGCTTTTCTTCAACAGGAGTATAAGCTGCCAAAGCACAAACTCATGACCGACTCACCAACTCGATGGGGTTCCAAACTCGCCATGATTGAGAGAGTACTAGAACAGGAAAGGGCCTTTTCTGAGATCCTTAAGGCAGACAAGAAGACAAAGTGTTTGGTCCCTGGATACAACAAAAAGGATGTGATGGAGTCTGTAGTGATGGCCCTGGGTCCACTACGGGACTTCACAGATGCACAGGTGAGGACTTTGTGGGTTTATTTACATTGTTTTATTATTTATATTTTTTTAATTAGAAAAGTGGCAATACAATCAATAGAACTCAATATACAAAATAAATACAAAAATAAATAACCTGCGTGCTATTTGTCCTCTTTTTTTCTTTCCTTTTTAGGCGAGGACTATGTGAGTGTGTCTTATGTAAAGCCAGTGCTTCACCTGTTCAAAGACAACCTCTTGAAACCGAATGATGACGACACAGACCTCTCAAGAGAAATGAAGACGACCATTCTCGACTACCTCACTGACAAATATAAGGATCCCAAAACTGATGAACTGCTGGATATGGCTTCACTTGTTGATCCAAGGTTCTAGACACAGTACATTGACAGTGACAAGACAGAGAAGATACAAGCCATAGCTGTGTCCGAGCTTGAGTCCTTGCTGACTGTCACTGTACAAGCACAGCATCCCGCAGCATCAGCTCAGCCCAGTTCATCTACCTCCACATCACAGAGCCTGGCCCCTGAGGCAGAAGAAACGCAGAGGCAGGGGGGGCCCCACCAAAAGAAAGCTAAGACAACACTGGCCAGCTTTTTGAAGACCTCTGTTGCAACTGCAGTAGGCGCATCTTCTTCTCCATCCCTAAAAGAAGCAATAGAGGGAGAATTGAAGTCCTACCTGTCCATAGTAAATGCAGACAGTGAAATAGATCCTCTTGAATGGTGGCAAAAACATGAGGCAAACTTTCCAAGGGTGGCTAGAAAGTATCTCTGCATTCCGGCAACAAGTGCTCCCTCAGAGAGGGTGTTCAGCACTGGTGGCAATATTGTCACATGTCAGAGGGCAACTCTCAAGCCAGAGAAAGTTGACAAACTGATTTTCCTGGCAAATAATCTGTGACTGTGTTCTGTCATACAAAAAGACATTTTTTAAAAAGTAAAACAAAGTAAAAAATGCTATAAAAAATATTTTTAAAAAAATGATGTGAAAGAGCTAAAGCTAGTTAAAGCTAAATACTAGTTTAAAACTTTGTTTTCAATTTTCGGCAAGTTCCAAGCATAGTTAGTAAAGGAAGTCTGTGCAGTGTGTCAATCAATCGTGCCTTGCCACGATTCTTTTTTTCTTTATTCACTTTCATAAAAAGCTCTTTTAGACAGCGTTTTTTCCTTGATGAAAGGAAGATTGTATGAATATAGCCTGTGTGTGTGTGTGTGTGTGTGTGTGTGTGTGTGTGTGTGTGTGTGTCAGACAGTATTGCACTTTATTCTGTCTTGGTTGGTTCTGTTGGCTTATGTTATTTTATCAATAGGTTTTATATTGTTTTTCCCTTTTGAAACAGATGTTCATGCTGAAGTCTTTGATTGCACTAAGTTCAAGTCTAAAGTTTACATTTTAATTGTTTGTGTAACAGAGGTTTACTGTTACTGCTTCTGAGGACTGTATTTCTGTTAGGCTGGCTATTCTATACTATTGACCGTCGCAAGTGCTATTGACGGCAGGCCCGGATATGGTCCTTAATCACCCACCTTGATGTGGTGAATAGGCCTGATATTTATATAGGTATTATATTACTATTATTGCTATTACTACTTATGACTGCCGACGCTTGCCATCTGACGGCGTCGTAGCATTTATAAGTAGGATATGATGTCATGCGTCGTAAGACTACGTCAGGGACGTAGTGCCGTATCGCTGTCGTCATCTTCGTAACAGTTTGGCACTGACTTTTCCTCATTGATGTCGTACTCAGAATCAGAATCAGTTTTATTGTCACATCACAGGTTTACAAGGTAAAAAAATGGGTGAAATTATTTTTTGTACATCGTTCCCATCGCAACGTTAATTTCCATAGAAAGAAGAGGGGGGGGGAGAAGAAGAGGGTGGGGGGCAAGTGGGAAGGAGATCAAAACAAGAGAGCAACAGAAGGCCAGACAAGTTATCTACATATTTACAAATTACCTGAGATAGTAAAAAAAAACTAAATAAAATAAACTAAGGTGCCTGAGCATAGCAGCAATGTATTGTATACTGTGCATGTTATACTTATACTGTGCATGATAGACAATGGACGTTAAGGTGCTTAGAGGAAAAGGAGCACAATAAAAAAAGACCAAAAAAGTCAGTGCGTTATACAAGGGATTAAGGTGCAAAAGGTCAGTGCGTGTCCACCTAGAGTGGACTGACCCTAGTATAATCCGCAAGTAGCTCCATGAGGGAGTGCAACAAAAAGTCATTTGTACCTGGTGTAGTCCACAGGTGTGTCCGAGGGGGGGCTAAAGTCCAAGTCATTGTCCCTGGTATAATCCACAGGTGTGTTCAGGAAGAGCCAGAAAAGTCTGCGCCGCCTGTTGTCAGGCTGCTGAACAAGGCCTATGCCTCATTCAGTCTTATGCCCCATTCAGCATTCTGACAGCAGCCGGATTGAAACTACACCAGAACCTGGTGGTGGAACTCTTGATACTGCGGTAGAGCCCCTTGCCCGGTCGCGGTCGTTGTAGGGGGTTGAACAGTCTGTGACTTGGGTGGTGCTTGTCCTTGATGATGCGCTTGGCTTTGACCACGCACCGCTTTTTGTACAGTTCCTGGAGCGCTGGGAGCTCGATTCCCATTATCCGCTCTGCCGATCGCACTACTCGTTGTAGGCTGATCTTTTCTCGGGCAGTGCAGTTCCCGTACCAGGCCGTGACACAGCCTGTTAGGATGCCTTCAACAGAACTGTTGTAGTACAGCCTGAGGATGCGACGTCCTACTCCGAGCTTCTTCAGGCGGCGGAGCCAGTACAGTCGCTGCTGAGCCTTTTTCCTCACGTGTGTGGAGTGCGTCTCCCATTTGAGGTCCTCCTCGATGTGTACTCCGAGGAACTTGAACTCGCTGACCCTTTCCACTGCAGCACCGTCGATGAGGATGGGCGCATGGTCTCTCCGCGGCCTCCTGAAGTCCACGATCAGTTCTTTGGTCTTGTCGACGTTAAGAGAGAGGTTGTTCTCTCGGCACCAGCGTGCCAGTGATTTGATCTCCTCTCTGTAGTCAGACTCGTCGTTGTTGACGATTCGGCCTATCACTGTCGTGTCGTCCGCGTACTTTATGATGGTGTTGGAGACATGTGTGGCTATGCAGTCATACGTGTACAGGGAGTAGAGGAGAGGGCTCAGCACGCATCCCTGGGGTGCTCCGGTGTTGAGGGTCAGGGGGTCGGATGTGATGCTGCCCATTCTCACCACCTGATGTCGGTTGGACAAGAAGTCCTGTATCCAGTCGCACATGCTTGGGTGTAGCCCTAGGTCTCTGAGCTTTTTGTCAAGTATTGCTGGGACAATGGTGTTGAATGCTGAGCTGTAGTCCACGAACAGCATACGTACATATTTGTCCTTCAGCAGCTTGTTGTCCATGTGCGAGAGGACGGTGTGGAGAGCCATGGCAATAGCGTCGTCGGTGGATCTGTTTTTGCGGTATGCATACTGCCACGGATCCAGCGAGGCAGGTAGCGTGGAGCTGATGTATTCCCTCACCAGTTTCTCGAAACACTTGCTGACGATCGGGGTGAGAGCAACAGGTCTCCAGTCGTTCAGGCATGTCACTTTGGCCTTTTTGGGAATGGGCACAATGGTTGACATTTTGAACCCTGCAGGGACCACAGCCAGGGAGAGGGAGAGGTTAAAGATGTCAGCGAAGACACCCGCCAGCTGGTCTGCACATGTCTTAAGGACCCGGCCTGGAATCCCATCAGGTCCGGCTGCCTTGTGGATGTTGACCCGTGTGAAGGCTGTACGCACTTCTCTCTCCGAGATGGTTAGAGGGTTCTCCTCTGCTGGTGCTGCTGATGGCCCCGCTTGGCTGCCGCGGTTGGAGCTGATCTCAAACCGGCCGTAGAAAGTGTTCAGTTCGTTGGGGAGGGAGGCAGGCGGGTTCACCTCGCTTCTGGTTCTTGTTTTGCAGTCTGTCAAGGTGTGTACCGCCTGCCATGTGCTCCTGATGTCGCCATTGCTGAGTTTGTCTTGCATACTCTCTTATGTTGTACTTAGTTATGTTTTTGTGCCTTGAATATTTTTTATTTTATTTAGCAAGAGAGTGCACTTGGTTGTGTTGTTAACATTTGTAGGCCTACGTCTACCTACTTGAACACTGAGGAATTGTTAATTCAGAGATTCATTGCATTGCAGAATTAATTAAAACCAGCGTTAAATGGTATTTTGGTCTAAATGGTCTGTTATCCCTTTTCTTTTAGTTTTTGTTACCTTGTAGGTGGTCGTACTGTTAAGTAACTTGAAAAATTACCATAATAACCAACATGAAAGATAATGGTGATATATATCGTCTATCGTGATATTTCTTGAAAAATATCGTGATAGTATTTTTTTCAATATCGAACACCCCTATCCTGATGACACTGAACACACACACACAACACTACACACTGTCCTGATGACTACCTTTTTTTTCACTGTAGAAAGCTAAATAAAAACTAAGCTATGATAACTAAAACTAAGACTAAATATATTGACAATTTTGTCAACAAAGAAATTTTATGTTGGCTGCGCTCGGGTGTTGCGCACTGAAAATAGCGAATCTACAAACTCACAACGCATCACGCTGCAACACGTTTGTAGATCGGCTATTTTCAGCCGATCTAAGTGTAAAATCAGCCATTACGATGCCATCAAGGCACCGCCAAAACACATTATGGTCGACTATATCTAGCTCATCTACCTTGGAGGTAGATGAGCAGCAGAGACCCGGGTACGGATCCCAGGGCATTACACACATCTTACATACAATAGGGTCATGTCAGAACTTGTCAGAATTGGACCCCCAAATTGATATGTATTTAGCCGCAGACCCCCATCTGAAAAGGTTTTGTGCCAGGGACCCCCAGAAGAGAAGATTTGTGTGCAAAAAGCACTTTCAATATTTTTCAAAAATGAATAGCCAACGTATAAAATACGGATAAAGGGGTTAAAATGATGGTGATGCTACTTTGAAAAACATTGCTTTTTGGGACCGGAAATTCCAAGATGGTGGATTTGAATTCGACGAAAAAGTGTCTTGAAAACGTGTCTGTAGAAACCAATGGGTGACCTCACTGTTCCCTTTGTCCATATTATATTACAGTCTATGGGTGTAACTCACATTGGCTCTCCTGTGGCTGCTCTTGATGGTTCTGATCTCCTGTAGGAGGCGCTCCATCTGCTCCTGGTTCAGCTCCTCAAAGCCCCTCTGGATGGAAGGCATGTAAGCCGGGGGGAGTCGTACCGAAAACCCTGTGAGGTCCTGGCTCATGGAGTTTGGACCAGAGACGCACTGAGAGTTCTGGGGTTTTAACAACAAAATAAGTTGTGTTACAGTGCCATCTAGTGGCTTTCTGGTATACGTGTGGTGCCTCTATGCATTCTAAAGGAGATGATAGTCAGTAATAGTTGCAGTGGTGGAAAAAAATAGCAGATATTATGAGCTTGTAGATCTGCTATATATTTTTTTTATCGTGAAAATGTGTGCAAATATTTGAATATATATCTATATCTATATAAGCGAACATTTGTAACTAAAATCTTTGCTTCTGAGGATTGTACAAATGTCTTCTAAATCCTAAAAGTTTTTCGAAAAAACTTATGTTGATATAATCAGTGGTTCTCAAACTTTTTCATGTCAAGGACCACCCAAAATGATATGAATTTGGCCACAGACCCCCATCTCAAAATATGTTGTTCCAGGGACCGCCGAGAAGCAAAGATTTGAGTTAAAAATGTTCGATTTAAACAATATATATATTCAAAGATTAGCACACATTTTTACGATTTTTCAAAAATAGCAGATATACAAGCTCATAGTGCGGCACTGAGTGCCGCATATGAGCTTGTATATCTGCTATTTTTGAATAGCCAAACTTAAAATAATGGTTAAAGTGGTTACACATATGTTTTTTAATGGGTTAAGTAAAAGTATCAGTACCTCAATTAACACGCTGTTAAAAGTAATATGCCTGCATTCAAAATCTTACTTGAGTAAAAGTATAAAGGTATGGTCTGCTAAATGTCTAAATTGTGGTATTGGTATCAAAATATGCTTACAAACGTAAAAAAATTGTCAAACTTCATCGACAATAGCAGATCTACAAGCTTACAACGCGTGAGCTTGTTCTACAAACAGCTCAGCAGTCTGCAAGACATTTCAGATTGAGAATTTAACCTTTACTTTTATGAAATTATCAGAGAATAATAGGGTTTTATGGCAGATGCTTCTGAACATGTATTGTATTGTTATTTTTGACTCATTCTAATTATCTTTAATCTTATAAAAAATCACACCCTGTGTGAAGTGGGCGGTGTCTTGCTAGCTAATCACAATACTGAATGGAGTCGATCAATCATGTACAAAGGATAAATACATTTATTGAAACACTCTTTATGATGGACAAAACCATAACTTGAAAAAAACCAAACCAAAAAACCAAAAACCAAACTTTGGTTTTTTTCAAGTTATGGTTGCTTATATAGGGCTATGCACATGTGTCATGTGACACTGGCCAATCACAGTCCTGAATAGGCTGTGATTGGCCAATCACAGCGCAGGATAATTCTACTAATTTCCTGGGCCCAGATCACAGCGCAGGAAAATGTACATTTTTCCAAATCTCACTTATAGGGGCGGTTTCACCGCCCAAAAATGACTGAAATCAGTAGTGGTGACTATAGGCCTCCGTTCTCCTCCGTTCTGATACTCCTGGACCTGTCTGCAGCGTTCGACACGGTGAACCATCAGATCCTCCTCTCCACCCTCGAGGGGATGGGTGTCTCAGGCTCTGCACTCTCCCTGTTTGCATCCTACCTGACGGGTCGCTCCTACCAGGTGATGCTGAGAGGGTCTGTGTCAGAACCACACAGGCTCACAACTGGAGTTCCCCAAGGCTCGGTTCTGGGTCCTCTTCTTTTCTCTCTCTACACTACATCTCTGGGTGCTGTCATCCACTCCCATGGCTTTTCCTAACACTGCTATGCCGATGACACCCAGCTGATCCTCTCATTCCCCCCCTCTGATACCCAAGTGGAGGCACGCATTGCTGCTTGTCTGGCTGACATCTCGGAGTGGATGTCGACAAACCACCTGAAGCTCAACCTGGACAAGACCGAGCTGATGCTCCTCCCGGGGAAGGGCTGTCCGCACCGAGACATGGCCATCACCATTGATAATGCTGTGGTGACCTCAACTCGGACTGCGAAGAATCTGGGTGTGACCCTGGACGATCAACTGACGTTCTCGGCAAACATCGCATCAGTGACAAGGTCCTGCAGATTCCTCCTCTACAACATCAGGAGGATTCGCCCCTTCCTCACGGAGAAGGCAGCCCAGGTGCTCATCCAGGCTCTCGTCATCTAAGGATAAGGATAATTCCTTTTAACAGGTCGTTCATGAAAGTCCTTGCGGTCTTGTTTCCAATGAGAACCTGTGAGCAATTGGGGTTAAGAGTCTTGCTCAGGGACAAATTTCATATCATCGGCACATATGCTGGGATAGCCTGGAATCGAACCTGGGGCAACCAGGGCCAGCTGGTTCCCTAGGCGGGCTCACTAACCACTCAGCTATGGCCGCCCCTTATCTCCCGCCTGGACTACTGCAACTCCCTCCTTGCTGGTGCTCCGGCATCTGCCATCAGACCTCTGGAGCTTGTTCAGAAAGCTGCGGCTCGTCTGGTGTTCAACCGCTCCAAGTTCTCCCACACAACCATCCTTCTCCGTTCTCTACACTGGCTCCCCGTAGCGGCTCGCATCCAGTTCAAAACCCTGGTGCTAGCCTATAGGGCAGTGAAAGGAACAGCTCCTTCTTACCTCCGGGCTATGGTCGATGCCTACACCCCTGCCCGACCACTTCGGTCTGCCACCTCGGGGCGACTGATTGCCTCGTCACTCAAGGGTCCTTCTGGCCGATCCACACGGTCACGACTCTTTTCTGTTCTGGCCCCACAGTGGTGGAATGAACTTCCCACTGATGTTAGGACAGCAGAGTCACTGCCCATATTTCGCCGCAGACTGAAAACCCACCTCTTCAGGAAACACTACCCTTCCTCTCTGCCTGACCTACTTATTTTTGCATAATCGTCATAATCGTTTCCATGTTGAAAAATGTTCATGTTTTCAAATATAAAAACATTTTGAAAGTATAAAATAATTAAATATGTCAGTAATGTCTTGAATGTTTAAGTCATATCTGCCCTGAGCAATGTGTGATTATGAAGCCTAAAAAGCAAACAGAAATGACATTTATATTCATATGTTTCATTGTTCAAAAACACAATTAAATGGTTAAAATCGCAATTATTTGAATGACAATTAATCATCAACTTAAATGTTGTAATGGTGACAGCCCTAGTGGTAACTGAGAACTTTAAAATCCATTTGTTCACAAATGCAGTGGTGTAAAGTAACTAAGTACATTTACTCAAGTCTGTACTTTTTTTAGGTACTTTTACTTTTATATTGTATTGTATTTCCAATTTTCAATACTTTTACTTCTACTCCACTATATCTCAGCAGTGTTGATTTTGACAGCAACATTTTGATTTAGTTTTAGTAAAAGTCTTTTGAATAAAATTCTGTTTAGTTTTAGTCATATTTTAGTCATCCGGATTGTTTTACTTTTACTCTAGTTTTAGTTGACTAAATATCATAAGGTTTTAGACTAAACGTTTTTTTTAAATGAACGTGGAATATGATTGTCACTTAGCTGCATGCCGAAAAAAGCCGATCTGCAAGCTCACAACGCGTCACGCTGCGACGCCTTGTGAGCTTGCAGATCAACTATTTTCGGTCTGTGACACCCACGTGCACCCATGATGAATTGTTTTAGTTCTACTGGATCTCTTCTCCACTATAGTCCCTCCCAAACATTTCAGTCTAGTTTTTATTTGTTGACGAAATTGTCATTATATTTAGTCATAGTTTTAGTCATCATAGCTTAGTTTTTATTTTGTTTTTGTCAGTAAAAAAAGGTAGTCGACGAACATTTTTCGTCATAGTTTTAGTCGATGAAATCAACCCTGCATCTCAGAGGCAAATATTGTGCTTTTACTCCATTACAATTATTTGAAAACTTTAGTTACTAGTTACTTTGCAGATATCCCTCTAAAGTGGTTCAAATATAAAAAATGTCCCGGTCTTAATGGGTTAAGAGGGAATGGTTAAGGAAGCAGAACCCAACCCCCAGTAGTACTGACGTGTGCGGTGCTGGCCGCCAGGCTGCCGTGTGCCGCCTCCAGCTGTCCGTTGTACAGCAGGGCTCTCAGGTCGGCTCCGGTGAAACGCTCCGTGGCGGCGGCCAGCTGCCCCAGGTCCACGTCATCGGCCAGGGGCAGGCCCGCGCTCAGAGCCCTGAGGATCTCCACACCATCCTCCTGAACCCGCCGCCAGAGGAAGAGACACACAGAGAGAGAGAGAAGGTTTTAAGGTGGTTATAGATCCACACCGAAGGCAGTTCATTTACATTAACCACTGACTTGAACCCTATAGCGTCTCTATAGAGGCTATGCGCGTGACATCATCGTACCCGGAAGGTATGCGGGAACGCCTACTGAGTGGGCAAAAACACTTTCTGGCCTTTACAGCCCCATACATCCAAACAGAAAAGTCCTATCTGATTGTATATAAACTACATTAAACTCACCAACATGGCAGCTGTACGGAAAGCTTGAATTATCCTCTTTCCATCTGCAAAGTCTGTGTTTCATAAAAATCCACCGTAGAGACATGTTATGAGCTACTTTCTGTCAATGAATTCCGTGCAGGTGATTATTTTTCTAAGTGTCAGAGTTTGGAAGCGCTCGTTTTACACTAACGCAACGTCCCGCTGCCTCCTGCATCATGTGACATTTAGAAACAGGTGGTACGCAGGACCGTTGAGTGATTTCCAACGAGCGCTTCCAAACTCCAACGCTCCATGCTGCTCAATGTTTCGCCACTCAGTCTAGATGAGGGGGGCGTGTTCCTTACTTCCTTCACAGGTTTTACCAATGATACTAATGAAGGCTCTGTTCCATTTAGTGTAGCACAGTGGTTCTCAAACCTTTTAATTTTAAAGGACCCCCCCCATAACTCTGAGAGTGTACAAATGGAACCAAATGGACCCGTAAGGGTCCATTTGGTTCCATTTGTACATCTTTTTTAAGGAGCCGTTTGGAACCCCCTCAACTTGGAACCATGAGGGTCCCTGGACCACACTTTGAGACCCACTGGTGTAGCAGAGTGTTTCCAGTGAGCCATTTATCAGCACCTTGTTTTTATCACTTTTATCAATTTTTTCACCATTTATCAGCACCATTGTTTCCAGCCTCACAATATCAGCACCCTGACTCTGTTTGACCAGAATGGAACAGAGCCTTCATTAGTATCATTGGGTAACACCTGTGAAGGAAGTAAGGAAGAGGCCCAATTTCTCTCCAAAATGGCTGCTGTGCATAGAGCTTATTCTGGGAGGCGCGAACAGTTGCTGATCTATAAGCTCACAACAATCTATAAAACTCATGATCTACAATCTATATAAGATCTATAGGCTCACAAAGCTTGTTAGGCGTCGCGATGCGTCTCGTTGTGAACTTATAGATGGGCTATAGCTTGGGCAAAGAGATGTGGTGTACAGGGGAAGTCCTGGGGGACAGCGGTCGACTAAGTATAAAGGGTTCATAATGTTTTAAGTTGTCTTCCACCTACTTTTTAAAAGTGTTCTACTATACCAACTGTTTTGTCTTTGTGAATCACTGTGTGACCTTACATGGTTTCTATGTTTCTGTCGGGTGGAAACTTCATCATTATGTCCAAAACTGTTACTTTTCAGGATTCACATTCAAAAGCATCAAAAGTAGCAGATCTACAAGCTCAGAAGGCGTTTTGTGTGACGCTGTAGTAAAGATCAAGTAGGGTTTTAAAGTAATGGATGATAAGAAGTTTCTGCCCGACAACAACGATATAATAAGCATGTTAAATGGTTGAAATATTAGTGTGCTAAAACAGTGATCATTATGAGTGGGTGTATGATATTAAACAGTACAGACCAGGTCCTGGGGAGGGCAGTAGAGGGACTTGTCCAGTCTACCAGGTCTCAGCAGGGCCGGGTCTATCAGGTCTGGTCCACTGCTGGCTGCGAGCACATACACACCTGATAGCAAAACACAACACAAATATTTTCACTCAAATTATCTGTATTGTGGCCTGGACCGCTGGCGTAGCGGTCCAGGCCACCTATAGGCTCCAAAGTAGACTGACAGCACGTCGCGAGTTCGAGTCCCAATCCTGACGGCCTTTTGCTGCATGTCACTCCCCATCTCTCTACCCATTTCCTGTCAGACTACTATCCTATCAATAAAGGCATAAAAGTAAAAGAAAATCTTCTTTAAAAAAAACAATGATATGTATTACTGGGGATGCCTGGTGGCTCAGACAGTTAATACACTGTTTCCCAAACCATGGGTCGGGACCCATTATTGGGTCGCGGCGGACCCACATTTTAATGTCCAATTTTCTGTCCCTGTTTGCCAAGGTGTGATCCCGGTATGACCCCCCCCCCCCCATTGGGTCCATTTTTTATACTTTCAGAGTTAAATAAATGCATTATTTTTTTGCTAGCAGACCATGGTAAACAGTATGTGAAGTGTGTAGTGCATTGGTTCTCAAAGTGAACCAGGGGTCCTTGGGGGGGGGTACCAGGGGGTCCCCCAGCAAAACTAGTTAATATGGCGTCACAATCATTTTAACCACTTTAACCACCGAGTGCCGCAGTATGAGCTTGTATATCTGCTATTTTTGAAAAAATTGAGACAGCAGCCAAAAAAGAAAAAAAACATCATTTTGGGGGTCCTTGACATGAAAGAGTTTGAGAACCACTGGTGTTACAGTACCTTGCAGACCCTCCACCCCGTCCAGCTGTGTGAGGAGCTGGTTGACCATGCGGTCCGTCACCCCCGTGTTGTCATGACCCCTCCTGGGGGCCAGCGAGTCAAACTCATCAAAGAACAGGATGCAGGGCCTGGCTGCCTGGGCCCTGAGGGGGGGGGGGGGGGGGGGGGCAGAGGACAGCACCGTCACCACCACGTCACTGCTACCAGTTTATACAGTTACAGGCACTAAAATAAAGCCTTATTTAATTGATTGTTTGAATGCTTTATTAGTCAGAAATGTAAACAGCATGTGGTACAGTCAGACATTAAAGATTTAGTTCAACCTCAAAATTATTATTTTTTCTATCGACTAGTCACCCCATGGAGACTTGAATTCATGGGGTGAAAGAAAAGCAATCACACAAAATGAAAAGGAATCAAAAAGCTATAATACAAATGAATAAGCAGTCTGTCAGCATGACACCTGCAATCAAAATCTTACTTGAGTAAAAGTATAAAGTTATGGTCTGCTAAATGCCTACATTGTGGTATTGGTATCAAAATATGCTTACAATGCCAAACGTTAAAAATGTGTCAAACTTCATCGACAATAGCAGATCTACAAGCTCACAACGCGTGAGCTTGTTCTACAAACAGCTAAGCAGTCTGCAATAAATTTCAGATTGAGAATTTAACCTTTGCTTTTATGAAATTATCCGAGGATAATAGGGTTTTATGGCAGATGCCTCTGAACCTGCTAGTTTGACCTAATTCTCTTTAATCTTATTAAAAATGACAGTAAAGGGTTAGAAATCAGTAGTGGCGACGAGGCTTGTAACAATTATTACATAATTGTCTAAACACAATTATTTTTGCATAATCGTCATAATCATTTCCATGTTGAAAAATGTAAATGTAAGTAAGCAGAACATCCTTTGAAAGTACATTTGTAGAACCTGCACGATCCTAATTAAAACATGTTTTTCATTCATTGCTTGGTGGCAATGCAGTCTGGACTACAGGAACTGACATGATGACCTGTCCATTATTATAAACATATGTTGTTACTTTGCTGTGTCCCGTAGTTAAATAAAGCAGACCTTAATAAAAAAGTAGGCTGTTTTTTTGTGCTGCAATGGATCATATTTATAGAGTAGCAGAGATTTAGCAGAGACTCATTCTACAGCAGCATTGGCTAATTGTTCTGGATATAATAACACACTTTACCCAGTAGATGTCCTCATAGCATACAGTATGCTTGGTTGTAAATGAAGCTAATGGTTATGGAAACACTTCATATGGTGAATAATAATAATAATACCAGCTTTAATAAGTGGTATTGTACCCCTCATTGTATCCCTCTGCCTTCCTCACACAAACAATGTTTGTTTCATGTACAGTTTATGAATGTGTGTGTGGACAGGGTGTGGTTAGTGTGGTCTTTTCTTAGATCATGGCTTGCATAACAGTGCCTTGATCACAACTCTGCTATCAATCATTAATTAAGCTTAATAGACATAGACAATACCTCCTGGAGAACTAATAACCATCTACTGTATGGGTTCTTTATAATAACTATTACTAACCCACTGCCACTGTCCTTAAGTCACAACTGGAGCAGAACAGTGGTGAAGACAGGACTAAGCCTAACACCCAGTCATCCGTCTGATATGCAGAAACAGCAGCAAGACAAACACCAAGCTAATAAACAATAACTGATAGCAGTAACACTGTACGTACCTGTGATTTATTAGTGGAAAGTATTTTACTGAGCGGAAAACAGAGTTACATTAATCCTCATCGTTGTAAGCTTGTAGATCGGCTATTTTCAGCATGCAACCAAGTGTAAAATCAGCCATTACGACGGCATCAAGGCACCGGCGAAATACATTTTAGCCGACTAAATCAACTGTAGATTTAGTCGACTATAATCTTATG
The DNA here is from genome assembly GCF_963280865.1 of Gymnoscopelus braueri. Taxonomy (NCBI): domain Eukaryota; kingdom Metazoa; phylum Chordata; class Actinopteri; order Myctophiformes; family Myctophidae; genus Gymnoscopelus; species Gymnoscopelus braueri. Next base: position 13,342,935 of record NC_137613.1, read on the forward strand.
ATATTTAGTCGACTAAAACTAGACAAAAATTAAAACAATTCAGATGACTAAAATATGACTAAAACTGAATGGAATTTGATTCAAAAGACTATGACTAAAACTAAATCAAAATTTGCTGTCAAAATCAACACCATTGCATGGAGAGCATTGTGTTGCTCACGGGTGGAAACCTTCAAAGGAGTCGTTTTAAAAACATTTTAATTTTAATAGTGAAAATAGCAGATCTACAAGCTCACAACGCCTCACATTGCGAAGCCCTGTGAGCGTGCATGTATACCTGCTATTTTCACTACTTTTGTGCTACACTCTTATTATGATGAACTAGGGCATTAATTGACGAACAAGTTAAAATATAAGTTAAGAAAAAGTTAAAATATGGACATAAGAGGTTTCTGCCCGACAGCAACGATTTCTTGTTTAAGTCCATAGAGCTGCATTGTGTTGTCCTGCTCAACACCAGCAACTTTGGTTCTCTTTTATCCAGTCAGTGTGCTGTTCTGTTGACATTTTAAAACTGTGTACAGCATGAGATGTGATGAACAACAGTATCATAATATATAGTGGAGGCCTTCATCTGGTGTAAAACTACTCTGCACTTGCTTATCAGACATAGAGCTGCTTTGCATGAAGCTACAGCAGAACTACAGTACAGTATCACTCATAATATTCAGATGAAATAGACATTGTTCTACTGTACCTCTACTGGCACACTTCACAGCATCAAACCTGAAGTGTAACAGGTGTTTCTCTTGCCTTGACAGAAACCACCTCGATGGAAGAGCTTTAAATGGAATAATTGCTTCATACTGAAGTCTTTATGTTTAATTCTCTCCTCTGCCCTACAGAGACAATATAGAACAGCTAACTATGTGAGTAGAGACTGCATCTCCTAACAGTATTGCTAGTATAATTTGGTGACATTTGAGTTAAATGTTTTATTTCTAATGAAATCTAAACTTTTGTAGAACCTGATGGATGCCACTATGGAGCCAAAACAACAGCCAGCTTCCAACAAGTCTGGTCTCTATTTTCTATTTAGATCTGATATTACACAAATTCAGCATTTTAGAAACGTTTTAAATGTCACCATAATTGAAAAGCAAGTCTGTTTATAATCTATCATGAAGTTAAGTGCCTTCAGTGGCTAGAATGAAAGGCATCTCTCTGGGTTGACAGGAATGGAATAAATATGAGATAATTTATAAGTTTAACAGGTTTTTGATTGTTTATTTTGCAGTCGTTTCTAAATGTTTACCATGGAGGGCCAAGAGTATTGCAGGTCCTATGAATATCATATGATTTCACTGAATATTTCAACTCCTCTGTAATGACAAACTCCTGTAGTGTTGGGTTGAGATGAGAACAACACTGTTTATTGCATTGCTTTATGATGATAGTTTGTACTCTTCCAGTCCGTTTCTGGCTGGTGTCACAGGCAGCTGGATTATTACTTCTCCCTGCTCTGCTTTCTGTTGGTCACACTCCTACAGCCTCTATAGTGAGTACTGTACTTCATGTCTCCTATAATAGACCCTCTATACTATAGTGAGTACTGTACTTCATGTCTCCTATAATAGACCCTCTATAGTGAGTACTGTACTTCATGTCTCCTATAATAGACCCTCTATAGTGAGTACTGTACTTCATGTCTCCTATAATAGACCCTCTATAGTGAGTACTGTACTTCATGTCTCCTATAATAGACTCTATAGTGAGTACTGTACTTCATGTCTCCTATAATAGACCCTCTATAGTGAGTACTGTACTTCACGTCTCCTATAATAGACTCTATAGTGAGTACTGTACTTCATGTCTCCTATAATAGACTCTATAGTGAGTACTGTACTTCATGTCTCCTATAATAGACTCTATAGTGAGTACTGTACTTCATGTCTCCTATAATAGACTCTATAGTGAGTACTGAACTACCAGATTTCCACCAACCATACTGTAGGTCTATGTCATCTTGCTGCAGGGCTACTTACAGTAGCAGTGCACTGGCTCTCAGCCTTTTTAATTACAAGGACCCCCAGTTTGATATACAATAGGCTGTGGACCCTCTTTTGATAAAGGTTTTATCCACACTGTAAAACCCACAGTGTTAATTGAATTGAGCCAAATGGGTCCATTTGGTTCCATCAGAGTTACAGACCCGTAAGGGTCCATTTGGACCCCTGGTGGTCCCCGGACCGGATGTTGAGAACCAGTCTTAAATCTCTTATGTCAGTACACTGAACATTAGACAGCACAAACATTCACTCTCAGCCTAGAGGCAGAGCAGAGCAGAGCAGCAGTTTACCCACAATGCAGTGTGAACATTGACCTACAGTATTCCATCCATCATACTGACAGTTGAGGTTTCTACAGTGTCTTATTTTACCTTTAGGCTTTTAGCTGACAACATGTCTAAACACAGAGTCATCTTCATTTCATAAGTTGACAACATTGCAAGCAGTAGTAAGTAGAACAAGGTTCAGAACCATAGCAGCACACAGCAACATCTCTCCAGTGTTCATTTAACGTAGGATCATCCATTTTTACACTTTCAGTCAAATTCACACTCAGTAGGTTGTAGAGTAAGATATCTGAACAGTCTCTGTTTTTTGGTGTTTGTTTTTGACCTCCTTTCTGTCTGTCTGTCTGTCTGCTTTGTTTTCAACGGCACACATCACACCGGATGCTGGCCCTTTATTGTCCTGTATCCATGGCAACGGCTGTTGGGACGACGGCTGTACCTGTGTCTCTCTGATGTCTGTCTGTCCCGCCCCGGGGGGATTAATGCTTTTTAAATGTCATATCAACATGAACTTATTTATGCATACACATGAATTCACATTAATCAAATGCTTCTGTTCTGATAACAGGTTAATACTGTATTGCAGTGGTTTTCAACCCTTTTCATGCCAAGGACCCCTAAATTGATCTACAGGACCCCCCATCTGAAAATGTTTCGTAATTCTAAAGAAATCTTCTGTCGTATATTATGAGGCATTACACTGTGTGTTATCAGGCTTGTAGTTGTAATGAAGAAGAGGAGAAGAAGCAGAGACGTCAGGACCATGTTTCCAACTCATTCATTTATTCCATGAAGACCACAATAAGCAGCATCTTAACAGCATAGCAGAGAGAGCCAGGAGCCGCAGCTCCCTGCAGCCTGACGGCCTGGCAGTACTAGCCTCGAGTCACATTTCAGTTCACTTTTATGCACTGTATTTCACATTTACATTAGAACACAGGCGGATGGGGTGTCAGAGAATCCCCCCAGCTGTTGACCAACTTCCTTTGATCAGTCCCTCTGAATGCCAGGAAGCCTAGACCTGATGTCTCCAGGTCAACAAAAGGCAATGTCACAGCTAAGCAGAGTCCCTGAATAGCTATGCAAACGCCAGGCTGGCTCTGAGTCAACAACACATTATTATCCTGACTTTAGCAAGGTTACTTCTATCTGATTTTACTTGCACACTGTCATAAAATATAAGCCAATTTACCACACTATTCCCCCCACGGAAGACTTTAACGTCTTTCGTAACCAGGTATAATAAATAGAACAGTTTGCAAGAAAAAACTCAAAAAATAACATTCGTCCACTTACACCGCCCCAACACCGACTGGAAGTTTAAACAAAAGGACATTCAGGAAGAATTAACATCAAACATCACATCAGACAGAACAACTTAGATACAGGCATCGAAATTACACAATAGTCATACAGTGATTTACCTTAAATTTCAAAATAAAAATAGACAAACTGTTTCACAAAATCAAGCAAGAATATCAGTATTTAGTAACGGATCGACTAACATTTGACGCGTGTGTCATGGGTCACATGACTTTCGACTGACACAGAAGGCAAAGACTGGAACTCATTTCCCAATAAAACAAGCTTAAAAATATAAAACAACTCAGAAAATCTTATTCGCAGAGAAAATACATCAATAAGGTGCTGACTTATGTCCTCCTCTTATCTTCTCTCTCTTTCATACCTTCCCTTTCTAAACACCGGTCAAAATGCATTCTCATTCCCAATCAATGTGCAGGTCTCTCTGTTAACCTTAAACTCTAGGTCCTAGAGTTTAAGGTTAACAACACGAGTTGCCAGGTTCTGGAAAGAAACAAGCATCCAGTGTTAAATCGTTCGCCATTAACGGTGGCCTCGCAGGACATTTCAACGCACGTTTGACTATCATGAGACTCCACAATGACTAGCAGAAGAGAGAAAAACAACTTTGCCTCGGTTATAATAGACGAATCTCCCTGACCCACGCGCTCCCATTCTGACAACGGAGGGGGTTTAAAAAATGACGACACGGGAATCGATGGAAAAAAAGAACGCTACTTTTCACGTCAATAGGTGAGTAACGAGACATCAAAGAGAACACTTAATTTGTCCGGTATTCTCCTTTAAATACAAGAGACCAGAGAGTGAAACAACTAAATTCTCACATCACACTTTTACGCACGGCAACAAAAATAACGCTCCGTAGTTTAAATCACTTCATCACCAAAATACAACCTCTCTCCTGAATGTTCAGTGTTCAATCCGATAATGCTGCTGTTGTCGCCTCTAGCTCAATGTCCACGCACGTCAGCAGAGAAGCTGAGCGCAGTTCCAGGTGATATCATTGTCTTCCAGCCAAAAAGATAGCCGCTGTTCACACACCACCTCCCCCCACGGATAACTTCGACACAGAAAGTTTTCCGCTCCGCCGTCTCCATAGCCAAGCGCACCATGAGAAGAGTAGAGCAGTGGAGTTGTGTAGCCATCTGAGATCTGGTCATGAGCGGTCGTAGTCATCACAGCGTCGCCACCGCTGCGAGGTTCCTCATCGTAGGTCGCGCTGACGTCTCCATGGTTGCTCCGCGGTGGTCCTCCCCGTCGTAGGAAGACACCCACGGATCCGATTCTCCTCACAGGCCCGCTCCCACGGCTACCCCAAAATACACAGGTTCTTCTCTAAAGTGCCTCCGGAAAGGAAAGCAACAATACCCGCTGGTTCGCCAAATGTCGTATATTATGAGGCATTACACTGCGTGTTATCAGGCTTGTAGTTGTAATGAAGAAGAGGAGAAGAAGCAGAGACGTCAGGACCATGTTTCCAACTCATTCATTTATTCCATGAAGACCACAATAAGCAGCATCTTAACAGCATAGCAGAGAGAGCCAGGAGCCGCAGCTCCCTGCAGCCTGACGGCCTGGCAGTACTAGCCTCGAGTCACATTTCAGTTCACTTTTATGCACTGTATTTCACATTTACATTAGAACACAGGCGGATGGGGTGTCAGAGAATCCCCCCAGCTGTTGACCAACTTCCTTTGATCAGTCCCTCTGAATGCCAGGAAGCCTAGACCTGATGTCTCCAGGTCAACAAAAGGCAATGTCACAGCTAAGCAGAGTCCCTGAATAGCTATGCAAACGCCAGGCTGGCTCTGAGTCAACAACACATTATTATCCTGACTTTAGCAAGGTTACTTCTATCTGATTTTACTTGCACACTGTCATAAAATATAAGCCAATTTACCACACTTCCAACACTTAAAAAAGAATAGCAAATCTACAAGCACTGCGAGTTTGTAGATCTATTTTTGAATAAGTATAAAAGTATACAATTATACAATATGGATAAAGGGGTGAAAATGTATTAACACCTTCTGCTGGGGACCCCCTGGAACCCCCTCAATGACCACTGCTGGTCCCCTGACCACTGGTTGAGAACCACTGCTGGATTGGCATACTACAATGAACACATTACAAGGCACTACTGGAGAGGATTAAAGCTGCTATAAGTAGTTTGCTTTAACTAACTAAATCAAAACTAAAATAAACATTTTTAAATGCAAAAGTAGAATCACATATTGAACAATAGGATATTTTGACACTAAAGGGAGCAACAACAATACTGTAAGTGAAACACACTACAGGACAGGTTTGTGAGCAGCAGTAATGGCTGCCATGAATCTGACTGCCTAGGCCCAGATTTCACTACACACAACAAACTAATACAAAATCACCACATTTCATCATCACACCATATAAAACCAAGACAAGGCTTTGTTTTACCTTACAAGGTGCTCATATTGAACATGTTTAATGTTCTAATACTTCATTTACCTGAACAAACAGGGAACAACGGGAGACAGAGTCAGTTTTGGTGTTGTTCTTTCTCTCTTCCTTGTTCATCTGAAGAAAAATGTCACCTGACCACCTAAAACTACCTGTCTCACAGGCGCATTTGCCACCTTGTGGCGAAAAGTGGGATAGGTCTGTTCCTAAAATATAAGTTCCCTGCTCGTTCTAATACACAATACAATAAGGCTCTTAAAAATACAAAGGGCACATGCATAATGAGCAAAAAAGTGACTAGTATACATTTGTGTATGTCACACGTGTCACCTTGATGCTCCAGTCTCAGTCTAGCTTGCAGCAGTCCAGACTGACAGAGCTGACTCACAGACTGGACTCTGTGCAGCAGACCTACCAGCTGCTGTTCTCCAACTACCTGCTGCCCTCAACCTCTACTGTCCTGATACCAACACTATACCAGCAACCTGTCCTCAACCTCTACTGTCCTGATACCAACACTATACCAGCAACCTGTCCTCAACCTCTACTGTCCTGATTAGGGTTTCCAACCGTCCCGTAAAATACGGAATCGTTCCTTATTTTGAAACTAAAAGACGTGTTCCGTATTGAACTGTTACGGGACGCACTATGTTCCGTATTTTGGGGTCGTGGAATGACGGTGCGATTTTTTTATGAGAGCGAGTATTTCTCACTCACACTCACACACACAAATGAGACGGGGCAGGGAGTGCAGGCTGCGCAGCTATGGGATCAAAGAGCAGCTGACGATAGGCTCAGATCTGGTTGCTAAGTAGGGTTGCCAACCGTCCCGTAAAAAAGTTTTTCAAGTCTAATAAATAAACATTTATTTAATATATATTAATCAATATAATTAAATAGTGTTCCATTTAAAGAATAACTCTTATATATATTAATCAATATAATTAAATAGTGTGCCCATTTAAAGAATAACTCTTATATATATTAATCAATATAATTAAATAGTGTGCCCATTTAAAGAATAACTCTTATATATATTAATCAATATAATTAAATAGTGTTCCCATTTAAAGAATAACTCTTATATATATTAATCAATATAATTAAATAGTGTGCCCATTTAAAGAATAACTCTTATATATATTAATCAATATAATTAAATAGTGTGCCCATTTAAAGAATAACTCTTATATATATTAATCAATATAATTAAATAGTGTTCCCATTTAAAGAATAACTCTTATATATATTAATCAATATAATTAAATAGTGTGCCCATTTAAAGAATAACTCTTATATATATTAATCAATATAATTAAATAGTGTTCCCATTTAAAGAATAACTCTTATATATATTAATCAATATAATTAAATAGTGTGCCCATTTAAAGAATAACTCTTATATATATTAATCAATATAATTAAATAGTGTGCCCATTTAAAGAATAACTCTTATATATATTAATCAATATAATTAAATAGTGTTCCCATTTAAAGAATAACTCTTATATATATTAATCAATATAATTAAATAGTGTGCCCATTTAAAGAATAACTCTTATATATATTAATCAATATAATTAAATAGTGTTCCCATTTAAAGAATAACTCTTATATATATTAATCAATATAATTAAATAGTGTGCCCATTTAAAGAATAACTCTTATGTAGTTGTTAGTTGTTGTCTAATATAATCCACAAAATACATTAGTATAAACCCATTTTGTTTGAATATTTTATTAGGCAGAAATTGTTTTTTGTGATAATAAATTGGTAAAATCAGGCAAAAATATGAATTAAATAACATAACCCTAACCTAACTCCTAATCCTAACCCTAAAACCAAAATAAAGAAACCAAAAACTGGGAAAAAAACGAACCCAATCCGCCCAGAACCGCGAAAAAAACGAACCCAATCCGCCCAGAACCGCAAAAAAATGTGTCCCGTTTTTTTTTCTTCTGAGAGTTGGCAACCCTAGTCCTGATACCAACACTATACCAGCAACCTGTCCTCAACCTCTACTGTCCTGATACCAACACTATACCAGCAACCTGTCCTCAACGGTCAACCTCTACTGTCCTGATACCAACCCTATACCAGCAACCTGCCCTCAACCTCTACTGTCCTGATACCAACACTATACCAGCAACCTGTCCTCAACGGTCAACCTCTACTGTCCTGATACCAACCCTATACCAGCAACCTGCCCTCAACCTCTACTGTCCTGATACCAACACTATACCAGCAACCTGCCCTCAACCTCTACTGTCCTGATACCAACACTATACCAGAGATGTGGTGTACAGGGGAAGTCCTGGGGGACAGCGGTCGACTAAGTATAAAGAGTTCATTATGTTTTAAGTTGTCTTCCACCTACTTTTTAAAAGTGTTCTACTATACCAACTGTTTTGTCTTTGTGAATCACTGTGTGACCTTACATGGTTTCTATGTTTCTGTCGGGTGGAAACTTCATCATTATGTCCAAAACTGTTACTTTTCAGGATTCACATTCAAAAGCATCAAAAGTAGCAGATCTACAAGCTCAGAGCGCGTTTTGTGTGACGCTGTAGTAAAGATCAAGTAGGACATTAAGATAAGAGGTTTCTGCCCGACAACAACGATATAATAAGCATGTTAGGTTGAAATATTAGTGTGCTAAAACAGTGATCATTATGAGTGGGTGTATGATATTAAACAGTACAGACCAGGTCCTGGGGAGGGCAGTAGAGGGACTTGTCCTCCAGTCTACCAGGTCTCAGCAGGGCCGGGTCTATCAGGTCTGGTCCACTGCTGGCTGCGAGCACATACACACCTGATAGCAAAACACAACACAAATATTTTCACTCAAATTATCTGTATTGTGGCCTGGACCGCTGGACCCATTTCCTGTCAAACTACTATCCTATCAATAAAGGGATAAAAGCCAAAAATATCATGTTAAAAAAATATATATAGGGGAGAACGGGGTAAGATGAACCACTTTTTACTTATGTTGATCTCTAGGCAAGGAAAAATGAGATGGAAGTAAAATCTAAACATCTACTAAAACTTCAAGATGTCTTCTATTCATTGAAATAATGATTGTGCATCTATGACAAATGGTTGTAAAAATATGGGTTCTCAAAAAAAAGTGGTCATGTGGTTCAGTTGATCCTAGTCAAGGGGTAAATTTACCCATATGATATTTTGCATTTTCAAGTTTAAACTTGAACAAATAATGTATTCACGTATCAACAATAATTTAATAACACATTTCCCTTTTGCAAATAGTCTTATTTATTTTCTTAATGGTATTTAAACAATATAAAACCAATTAAATAAAGTTTGTTATTCAGAACCTTTTAATATTTGCAATTGTTAATACAAAATTGAAAACTTCTCTTAAATGAGTGTATTCATCCAAATGAAAGGTCATACAGCATAATTTGAGAAGCAAAGACATAATAAAAAATATGAGTAGTGATTAATATTAGGAAAATTGGCTCAATTTACCCCAAGGCATTTGGTTCATCTTGCCCCATGGCCACCATTTGACCTAACCTGGCTAGCTTAATGCTTCAGGCTAATCTTTAGCTAAATGATTCACATGGTTTTATACATTGGAATATCACCAACATGCATGATATATAAGTTTAGACCTGGGTACATTTGCTTTAAAATAAAAATAATTATACCAGAAAAGTAAAAAAATAACTTTTTTGTGTAGAAATATGCTTATCACTTTGCCCATGTGTCTCTCCACTTCACAGCCAGGTGGAAATGATGGGTGTGTCCTGATTTTAAGGTCGTATGACAACTCATCTGTATAGTTTTAAAGATACAGGGGGTGGTTCAACTTACCCAGAGGTTCATCTTACCCCGTTCTCCCCTATATATGTATAACTGTAGATGCCTGGTGGCTCAGCCAGTTAATACACTGTTTCCCAAACCATGGGTCGGGACCCATTGGCGGACCCACATTTTAATGTCCAATTTTCTGTCCCTGTTTGCCAAGGTGTGATCTTGGTTTGATCCCCCCCCCCTATTGGGCCTAGCAGAGGACAGCACCGTCACCACCATGTCACTGCTACCAGTTTATAGTTACAGGCACTAAAATAAAGCCTTGCTTGATTGATTGATTGAATACTTTATTAGTCAGAAATGTAAACAGCACATGGTACAGTAGGACATTAAAGCTAAAAGGATAACACAAAATAAAAGTCCTGGGGACTTGTTTCCATTGTGGTCCTATGTATTCAATTCATCAACATAGCATAGCATACAAAATTAGCACAATAATACATGTCATCAACAAATACAAAAGAAATGGGAAAATTATTAATAATTATACATTTACCCCCCCCTTGTGGTCTCCTGATAGATGTTTTTTTCAGGCCAGTTTTTGAAAGAAACCAGTGTTACACATCCTTTAATGGATGGTGTTTCAGGACATTCCACATGTTGGTGGCAGAGCAGTAGAATGAGAACTTTCCCCATGTTTGTTCTAAGTGTGGGTGTTACCAGATCATGGTGGCTCCCTCTAGTGGTGTGGCTGTGGGAGTCACTCACTTCGGAGAAGTACTTCAACAGGTATGAGGGTATTGAGGGCACTGAGGGAAATGTCTCTTTGTCTATCTTAAGTGCTGCAAGGCAAGAAGGCAAAGAAAGTCATCCATCAGGCAGCTGATTCACTGGTGAAGACATCAGGTTCAAATCTTACTCTGTGTTATTTTTTATACTTTACCTTGTAAGGACCTGAACGGGGGTGAACCTTTCAAAAATATTCCAAGGGCTCTGAGCTCATATGAGCGTCATGCCATACATACATGGTTTATACAGTAGATTAAATTCTTAATACATATTGGCTATTACAGTGTAAAGTATGCCGTTTGTTAACATAAATAATGATTATTAACATATTAAAGCTGCGCTAGGTAACTTTCCTCTTCTACCCTGGACATTTTTACCATTGATTTAATAGAGCCTGCCTGCTTGCTCAGGGGATGAATTGAATCTTGACCATCATTAAAAAATGTGTGTCAGTTCCTGTGTCTAGGTGAGACATGATCTTTGACACGATCTAAATGTCTCAATAGAAGAGCATGCAGGGAGATCAATTACAACCACCCCAATTTAGTTATATTATATTAACAGACTCTACCATACAGATTGGACAAAATTACATTTGATTCATTAAACAAAAGTTAGTGCCGCTTTAATATGAAGATAATAGGGATAATATAATTTGCACTGAAATGACATAATGTAATTAAACATTAACTAGTGCAGTGTCTGTTCGGACTCAGCGATACAACCGTTAGGTGTGAAGTGAGCGGATAAACGATTGACATAAAGTAATTATAATTAATTTAGTCCCCACTCCTTTGGGGTATCAAGTGTCTTGCCCATGCAGGGAACACTTGGACACATGGTCCAGGGGTCGAACCGGCGACCGTTCTGATACCCAGACAGCCTCTCTACCCGCTCAGCTATTGCGACACAGTCATACGTTTATACATTAATACAATGGTTCCCAAACTGGGGGTCCCCACATGATTTTGGGGGGTCCCCAGATGATTAGCTTAATGTGCGACATTGTCTTTGCACTCAACAGTAAACAAACCAACAGACAGTGTAAGTGTATACAGGGTCTCTGCACATTTCTGTGACAATTTAAGACCTTTTTAATACCAACAAAATGAAAAGAATAAATAAACTAATAGACCATTACTATTTCAAAAGTAACCAATACACTTGGCCAAATTGTCAAATATTACCTGAGAAAGAGGCAAAAACTTTGAAAATAGACGATCTACAAGCTTGTAGTTCAGCTATTTTCACAATATTTATCTGTAGAACCGAGTCAAACTAAATGTAATGCTTCAACTCCTATAATTCCAAGTGCATGTCAGGATGGGGAGTCCTCAGTTCAAATAAGATTATTTTGGGGGGTGACGGCCTGAAAAGTTTGGGAACCCCTTGAATTAATACATAAATTCAGTTGTGAGTTTTGTAGATGGCTTTCCAAGATTCTCAAGTGTTCCCTGATCCAGAAAAGGTTGTGAACTAGCCTGATTATCAGACTGAAGCTGCGTGGAGCTTCAGTCTGAAATTGGCTCCCGTGTCGGGGATTACAAGGGGGAGGGGATTAGAAATTCCCTAAACCAATCCTAAGGGATCCCCACGCCCACCTCCGCCTCTCATTGGACAATGCATTTTGTACCGGAGAAGTCCTAGGTTCACATTTACAACTCCAGACCAAGAGGCAGTCCACTCAGAGAGTGGGCGGGGTCTATGGTATGGAACCAGGCTAGTTGTGAACCGCTGTTACAGGAGGAACAGGAGGTACAGTAAGCAGCCTCAGGCATTAATCACATCCAACATTTAGCCAAGGTTGTTGTAATTACATAGATTAAATGTACTGTCATCATCAATTAATATATCAATGAATATACTGTACATCTATCACCAATTAATATGAATATATGTACAGACTATCAACAGTGAATATGAAAATGAAAATTATGTACAGTATCAACAGGCCTTCTGGGTAATATATGTACAGTCTATTAAAAAAACAATGAATATATGACTGAACATAAAGTAACACTAGTTAGGAAAGAGGGTTTAATATGAAAGATAAAGTTTAATCATAATCACCATAACATGAATTAGAAGAAACTGCAAAAACTATTTACAAGCAATATTTACAGACTTTTTGTTTAAACTGAATGAATAGATGTTCTTCCTTAATTAGACATTTAGCAACGAAAGATAAAGCAGGTGAGCTTTGCATATGAGAGAGCTACCCTCTATAATAAACTACCAGGATTAACGCCACTATATTAAAAAGGTGTATGTCTTGTAAGATTCACTGCCACTGACGTAAAAAACGTAATTTGTCCCGTTTACCAATCCTGCCACTGACGTAAAAAACGTAATTTTTTTTTTTTGAAAAAAATTATTATTATTATTTTTTTTTTTTTTTAGTTTTTTTTTCAAATTTGACCCAAAGACCAAGGAGATATGATTGTTTAAAGATCTACACTCCCATCCACTTCCTTGTTAACTTAAAACTTAAAAATTCTGTATCTCGGCTCCTGAGTACTTTTTTTTTTAAATGAAAAATCTCTGGCAGTGGGCAAACGCGGCCAGCAATAATTGTGGCAGTGAATGAGTTAATTAGACATTTAGCAACGAAAGATAAAGCAGGTGAACTTTCATATGAGAGAGAGCTACCCTCTATAACATTAACTACCGGGATTAACACCACTATATTAAAAGGTGTATGTCTTGTAAGATATTACATGTACTTAAAGGACGACTTCACCCATTTTCAAACTATTTTCATATAATAGATCTTCACTAATGCTCCTGATAAAATGGTGTAATTTTTTTCTACTCAGTCTGTGTCTCATAGGAGAGCTGTGGACACTTCAGGAACCTGTCTACCAGTGACATCATCGTTAGGAAGTTGTTTTTTTCTTCAAAATTAAAAATGTTTTATTTTTATTTTTTATTAACGCGAGAACAATGTCTTCCATTATAGCATGCTAACTTTCCAGGAATAGAAAGCCTGTAGTTTCTATTAGCCTGGATTCCCCATTGATGATGTCACTGGTAGGCGGGTTTCTGAACTGTCCACAGCCCTCCTCTGAGACACAGACTGAGTAGACAAAAATGGTGCCATAATATAATGAGCATTAGTGAGGACCAATTATATAAAGATAGGTTGAATATGGGTAAAGTCGTCCTTTAAGATTCAGAAATGTTGCACATAAGTTATATATATTCAAGTTACCAAGTAGATATCGTATCTACTCATACCACCACAGTTAATTTCCAAACATATTGGTAAGCTAACAATGGCTCTCAATGTCTGTTACCATGACAGTGGGTGGACAATCATTGTTTTGTTAAAAGACAATTCAGACAATACAATTTTTGCTCTTCCAAACTGACATAGGCTGACTGTTCTGTACAGCAGCTACAATTAAATATCCTGGACCCTGCTTCTGCTCTCCTTTATTCCCCCTCACAAGTACTCCCCTTCACTTCCTGATGGAAGTTTTCCCAGTAACTTCAGGTGTTTGTCCAGTGAGTTGTGATACACCTCCTCTAGCACTGAATAACGGCTGTGGCTCTCCTTTAATGTTTGTCTCAGTGTTGTCATCTCTCTGTTCTTCTCCCCCAGCTGTCTGTTGAACCCTTTCTGCATCTTTGTGTTTGATATCATGATGTTCCTCTGGATCTCAGGCAGGAGAACCTTCATCAGGTTTCTCTCTGCTTCCACTCTGGCCTCTGCTTCGTAGGTCTCTCTCATCTCCTCTATGTCCTGTGTGTGTCTCTCTTCCCTCTCTCTCCTCTCATTCTCGCTATTTGCAAGCTTTCTCTCCATCTCCTGTCTTCTCTCAGACTCCCTCCTCAGCTCCCCTTCCAGCTCTCTTTTCTTCTCTTCATCCCTCTCCTCCCTCATTTGTCTCTCTAGTTCACTCGTTCGATGGTCGATCTTCCTGATGTCTCCCTCGTGCTCTTGGATGGATCCCTCTATCTTCTTCAGAGAGTCCTTAAGCTCATTCTCAAATCTCTCCCTCATCTCCTGCTCCTCCATGTGTCTCCTCTCCTCGAAGTCCCTCTGAATCTTTCTCTCCATCTCTCTGACCTGGGCCTCTGCCTCCTGGTAGGTCTGAGTGCTGTAGAAGCTCTCTGTGTTTCGTGCCACCATGCTCTCTATCTTCTCCAGCAGCTGTGAAACCTGACCAGCATTGCTGCTGTCTGTAATGTTGAGGACGTGGCATCTGTTCCCACATTTCTCTACAAGCTGCTGATGTTCCTGACTGCCTGCTTGGAGAAACTCCTCAACACTCTGCTTCTTCACACTGTCATCATGGATAATGATGGCAATACTGTGTTCCCAGCAGCTCTCTCCAAACGCCTCCTGCATCTTCTCCATCATCCCTCTCATCTCTCCTTCAGAGGCCTCTGCTGGTATGACCAGGAGGAAGGCATGGGGACCCGGGGCGGACAGACGTACACACAGCCCCACATCCTGCCTTGTGTCCTCCAGTAAGCGTCCAGAGAAGTCTGGAGCGTCCACCAGCACCAACCGTCTCCCACAGACGTCACCCTCTCTCCTCCTACTCCTCTGGCTCAGTTCAGAGGAGCTGGCCTGATCACCAAACACCTCCCTGCCCAGGATGGTGTTTCCTACTGTGTTCCTCACAGCTACAGTCCTCCCCAGTAGCACCAGTCTCAGCTCAGACATAGAGGGAGACACTGGTGAGTCAACAATGTTGTCTGCTGCCACTGAAAGACAACACAATGGAAGAATAGAGTGAAAATGCCACATCATAAGAGTTGTTCAGAGACTCTGTGCATGCATAGTGTTAAAGATTCAATTGCTGTCCTGTTCTGGGACGAATTGGTCATCTTCAGACATGTTTGATAACCCTAACCCTTAATTTTTTATCATACTATAAATGAATCAATCAAGTAATTAGTAAAGAAGCGGTTGGTGACGTTTCTTGTCAGAGGAAACGCATGGTAATCTACACCACCAGACCAACAGTGGGGGACTTGGCAGCAACAGGGAACACAAAGCACATTTGAGAATTGGTAATGACAACATTGGAAGAGAAAATGTGAACAAATAGCAAGAGAAAAAGACTGTAGACATATTCCACTGTCTCTCAACCCATTTAGGGTGGGAACCCCTATACCTTTCAAGACGGGAACCCTTTTTGGGGTTCTTGTTGCTATATACAGTATATAGCATCATACATTTTGTGTAATTCTTGAACAAATATTTGAAGTTTTCCAGAAAGCTTAGGTGGTGTTTATGTTGGTTAGCTTAATGTTGGTTATATATTTGTCTTTATTCACTATGTTTAAACCTTGTGTACTAATTGCACTCAAATGTTTTGAGATTAACACGTACTGTATAATGTTCCTTGATAGACTATTTGTAAAAGCAGCATAGACTCACTATCTGGAGCTCGATCCTTACTGCGTCTCCTCTTCCTCACTGGTAGAGAGGAGTCTTCATCTCTGGTCTCTCCACCCACTGCAACACAACACAGACATCAATCAAACAGTCCAGGTGGATTAAATACCAAGGAGAGTGAAAGAGCTTTAGCCATGTTCTATAGCCACACAATCTGCACATATATATGCTCTAATCTGTGATATCATGATGAGATGCTATGGTGTGGTTCTGACATCAAATGACTTACACTGTTTGACTATTCACAATTACCTTATTTTATTTTGTGTTAAGCTTTACTGGTAATGTTCATGTGTTTTTACACCACATTATAGGTGTGGTAGGAGGAGATGATGTCTTCATTATCTCCTCAAACAGAGCGTTATTTTTATTGTCTAACACATTAGCAGTCAGTGGGCTTGTCCGCACATAAAGTACACACAATCACACAATCTGAGATGCACAGACATGAGCTGGTGATGAAATGTATTTAGATTTCCTGTTTCTTGTCAATAGAACAAGTATAAGCATAGAAAGTTAAGAGTTTCATTTATAACACATTTTAAAGGCAGGCTATGAAACTGAATGCATGACCAGAATGAATAGTGTAACATCATGAAGTTCAACAGAAATTGAAAGAGTATCATGGACTCACAGTTTGGAGGAAGCCATACCATACTGCGTGTCCTCCTCAGTGGAAGAGTGGAGTCTGTGTTCTCTCCATCCTCTGCAACACAACATATATAGTCAATGTATTGACAATAGTAAGAACAAAAGAAAGGGGTTACTGGGCTATTAAATTACACTGGATGTATTTTACAGTTACTTTTGCACTTTTGATTACTAACTTTCTGGAGGAATGTTGATGCTCCATCTCCTGATTGGTAGCTTGGGGCCTGCTGTAGAGGTAAACCCACTCTCTATAAGACAAGACAACTATTTATCAACTTACTAATGTTGACGACACACATAAAGGAAATATATTTCAGATTACTGACCAGTCTTTTTTTCTGACTCAGTCCTCAGTTTCTCTAATTCAGTCAGATCCTGATGACAGATCTGCTGAGCTGCAATGACAGGTTGAAGATATACAGTATTTATGTTTTGATGAACCACTGAAAAAATAATCTAGAGAGAGATTAGGTTTTACATTTTTATAATCCAATTAAGGACATATTGAATCTGACTGACCAGTCTTTTGGTCTGATTCAGTCCTCAGTTTCTCTAATTCAGTCTTCAGATCACAGATCTGCTGAGCTGCAATGTTGAAGATATACTTATTATATTAAATAGTATTCATTATTTAATGACAAAAATAATCAAGAGAGATGTCTCTTGAGGTCTCTTTTTTTAATAATCAATTTCTCACCAAGCTGTTTGTTTTCAGTGATGACATCATCCCATTCCTTTTTCATCATCTTCAGCTCTTCATCTTTCTGATTCAGTTGTTGGTCTTTTTCTGTCATTAGTTTAATACTTTCATCCAATTCTTGGCCTTTTTTTGTCAGTAGTTTATTACTTACATCAAATTCTTGGCATTTTTTTGTCAGTAGTTTATTACTTTCATTCAATTCTTGGCCTTTTTCTGTCAGTAGTTTATTACTTTCATCCAATTCTTGGCCTTTTTCTGTCAGTAGTTTACTACTTTCTTCCAATTCTTGGCCTTTTTCTGTCAGTAGTTTATTACTTTCTTCCAATTCTTGGCCTTTTTCTGTCAGTAGTTTATTACTTTCATCCAATTCTTGGCCTTTTTTTGTCAGTAGTTTATTACTTTCATCCAATTCTTGGCCTTTTTGTGTCAGTAGTTTATTACTTTCATCCAATTCTTGGCCTTTTTCTGTCAGTAGTTTATTACTTTCATCCAATTCTTGGCCTTTTTCTGTCAGTAGTTTATTACTTTCATCCAATTCTTGGCCTTTTTTTGTCAGTAGTTTATTACTTTCATCCAATTCTTGGCCTTTTTTTGTCAGTAGGTTTTTACTTTCATCCAATTCTTGGCCTTTTTCTGTCAGTAGTTTATTACTTTCATCCAATTCTTGGTCTCTTTCTGTCAGTAGTTTATTACTTTCATCCAATTCTTGGTCTCTTTCTGTCAGTAATTTATTACTTTCATCCAATTCTTGGTCTTTTTTCGTCAGTAGTTTGTTACTTTTCTCCAGTTCTGTCCAGACCTGCAGATCTACAGAACATATACGTTTAGATGAACCACAGACATTGTAACGTGTGTGTGTGTGTGTGTGTGTGTGTGTGTGTGTGTGTGTGTGTGTGTGTGTGTGTTAGGGCATTCACCGAATAGTCGAATATTCGAATATCAAACCAACTATTCGAATATCAAACCACTATTCGATTATTCGAAAAAAAAAGATTTTTTTTTTTTTAGTGTCTTTTCTACAGCAGACAAGCAGCTGTGAGCTCTGGTGTGACGTCAACTCGCATTCCTTGAGTCGAGTCATCAATGCCATTGAAATTTTTTTTAAAAAAAATATATATATATATATTATTTTTTATAATCAAATCGATTAATCGAATATTCGAATACTTACAGGTCAAATAATTCGAATGCTAAAAATCACTATTCGTGAATGCCCTAGTGTGTGTGTGTGTGTGTGTGTGTGTGTGTGTGTGTGTGTGTGTGTGTGTGTGTGTATATGTGTATGTGAGTGTGTGTGTGTGTGTGTGTGTGTGTGTGTGTGTGTGTGTGTGCGTGCGTGCGTGCGTGCGTGCGTGCTTGTATTACTCTACTTGTGAGGGCCAAACATAAGTATAGTATAGTATGAGAAATATACATTGTGAGGACCATTTTCCAGGTTCTCACAGGAGAAATTGTTTTTTTATGGTTAGAAAAGGTTTTTAGAGAAAAGGCTTAGAATTAGGAAAAGATTATAGGTTGGGTTAAAGGTTAGGATTAGACATTTAGAGGTTACGTTTAGGGGTTAGGATTTAAACTTAATCGCACGTCGGTGTCGTGCACTGAAAATATTAGATCTACAAGCTCATGGTGTGTCTGTAGATCTGATATTTTCGGTTTTGCGGTTCAAAATCACTGTCCTAAAACCTTTATTGTCCTCACAAGTATAGTAATACAAACGTGTGTGTAGGTGTGTGTGTGTGTGTGTGTGTGTGTGTGTGTGTGTGTGTGTGTGTGTGTGTGTGTGTGTGTGTATATTTGTTTCATTGATAAATGTACAGTATAATAAAGTTGAATGTATAGTTTTCGTTGAGTCTATTGTTATCCTACTTACCAAACACATGAGCTGAATTCAGTCTTCTATTCTTCTGCTCTGCTGTCTCCTTGCTGAGATAAGCTTCAGCTTCAGCTGCAGCTTTATCTACATAAAGAGAGTTAAACTGTGTTTTAATAACAACTCTTCATCATGTTATACTGACTGGATAATAAATACATTTAACATTAAATCAGCTTCAGTCTTGAATACATGTACATGAAGAAGAAAAGGCATGCAAGAATCTGAACACATCAGATAAAAACAGACTTTGTATACCTATTGTAAATATTATTATATTATAGTATTATATAAATTATTATTATGTAAATATATGCTGAATTACTGATTTGTGTGAATAATCATGTCACTCTCCTCCCATGGGTCCTGGGGCTGAGAGTTCAAGATCACTCAACTAAAAGGTGTGGTAGGAGGAGATGATGTCTTCATTATCTCCTCAAACAGAGCGTTATTTTTATTGTCTAACACATTAGCAGTCAGTGGGCTTGTCCGCACATAAAGTACACACAATCACACAATCTGAGATGCACAGACATGAGCTGGTGATGAAATGTATTTAGATTTCCTGTTTCTTGTCAATAGAACAAGTATAAGCATAGAAAGTTAAGAGTTTCATTTATAACACATTTTAAAGGCAGGCTATGAAACTGAATGCATGACCAGAATGAATAGTGTAACATCATGAAGTTCAACAGAAATTGAAAGAGTATCATGGACTCACAGTTTGGAGGAAGCCATACCATACTGCGTGTCCTCCTCAGTGGAAGAGTGGAGTCTGTGTTCTCTCCATCCTCTGCAACACAACATATATAGTCAATGTATTGACAATAGTAAGAACAAAAGAAAGGGGTTACTGGGCTATTAAATTACACTGGATGTATTTTACAGTTACTTTTGCACTTTTGATTACTAACTTTCTGGAGGAATGTTGATGCTCCATCTCCTGATTGGTAGCTTGGGGCCTGCTGTAGAGGTAAACCCACTCTCTATAAGACAAGACAACTATTTATCAACTTACTAATGTTGACGACACACATAAAGGAAATATATTTCAGATTACTGACCAGTCTTTTTTTCTGACTCAGTCCTCAGTTTCTCTAATTCAGTCAGATCCTGATGACAGATCTGCTGAGCTGCAATGACAGGTTGAAGATATACAGTATTTATGTTTTGATGAACCACTGAAAAAATAATCTAGAGAGAGATTAGGTTTTACATTTTTATAATCCAATTAAGGACATATTGAATCTGACTGACCAGTCTTTTGGTCTGATTCAGTCCTCAGTTTCTCTAATTCAGTCTTCAGATCACAGATCTGCTGAGCTGCAATGTTGAAGATATACTTATTATATTAAATAGTATTCATTATTTAATGACAAAAATAATCAAGAGAGATGTCTCTTGAGGTCTCTTTTTTTAATAATCAATTTCTCACCAAGCTGTTTGTTTTCAGTGATGACATCATCCCATTCCTTTTTCATCATCTTCAGCTCTTCATCTTTCTGATTCAGTTGTTGGTCTTTTTCTGTCATTAGTTTAATACTTTCATCCAATTCTTGGCCTTTTTTTGTCAGTAGTTTATTACTTACATCAAATTCTTGGCATTTTTTTGTCAGTAGTTTATTACTTTCATTCAATTCTTGGCCTTTTTCTGTCAGTAGTTTATTACTTTCATCCAATTCTTGGCCTTTTTCTGTCAGTAGTTTACTACTTTCTTCCAATTCTTGGCCTTTTTCTGTCAGTAGTTTATTACTTTCTTCCAATTCTTGGCCTTTTTCTGTCAGTAGTTTATTACTTTCATCCAATTCTTGGCCTTTTTTTGTCAGTAGTTTATTACTTTCATCCAATTCTTGGCCTTTTTGTGTCAGTAGTTTATTACTTTCATCCAATTCTTGGCCTTTTTCTGTCAGTAGTTTATTACTTTCATCCAATTCTTGGCCTTTTTCTGTCAGTAGTTTATTACTTTCATCCAATTCTTGGCCTTTTTTTGTCAGTAGTTTATTACTTTCATCCAATTCTTGGCCTTTTTTTGTCAGTAGGTTTTTACTTTCATCCAATTCTTGGCCTTTTTCTGTCAGTAGTTTATTACTTTCATCCAATTCTTGGTCTCTTTCTGTCAGTATTTAAAATATTGGAAGGGGTCATTGGGGCCAAAAAGCACAGTTTATTCACACTGGGTGAGTGGGTGAGATTATTTTTTCTTGCAGAGACTTTCATTTTCTGTTAGATAACAACTGACTTCATAGAAGACTGTTGTGATATCTGATAACACCTGTGACCTTTGAACTCTCTCTTGCAGGACAATTTAACCAATCCAGATCCCACTGGTCTTGATTCACTCCTACTCTCAGACGATGACTTTGTCAACTTTGTATCAGGTCAGATACATTTTTTCATAACACTAATGTCACACCAGGTGTTTCAGCCTATGAGAGATATTTACATCTTCTATTAGAGGACAAATTATATCATACTATGGTTTCTGAAGCAATGCATGAAATGAACTGCTCTTATTACAAGGCTAGATAATGAATTCCCCCTCTCCAGATTTATATCTCTTAATTCTCAAGGTTATTTGATACACTGGTTGGTTGCATAACAATCAGAATCTATGTTATTAAAATGCAATCATACTCTGAGTCTGAGTCAGTTATTCAGCTCATGCAAATAGTACAGTATGTCTCAACTAACTAACCTGCCTATAACACCTACCTGGTTCCTTTCATCCAGATACAAATGTCTACTATTCCTGCAGACTAAAGACCCTTTTTAGAGAACCCAATTTCAGAAGCAGAACTTACTATAGACATTATTACAATGCAGAGCGGGTTAGATGGTCAATGGTGTTGCAAGTGGGGCGTGACAACAGACTTTTTGAATAGTCAGGACCAGAGAAGGGTGCATATCTGGTGCAGTGGTGAGATGGGTTGGATTATGCTGAATGTCTATGGGTGTGTTGCAGGTGGATTCAATCATGGTCAATCAAATGATCACTTTTTATTACAGTGCATTGTGCATTTACACTGTGTCATGGAAGAAGAGGCCTAGACATTTCTCCCAAGAACAAACTGATGTAACATAACATTAGCTTGGGGTTAGTGATGTCTGGCGATGAGCCAAAGAGAAACTGTCAGTTTGTGTAATAATCTATCTAGTTGACCAATCAGTAAAACTTTTATGAAGGAGAAACCTATATGGATATATGCCTTCAATAGTCTGTTTGAGTCATGATGACGTATTTTCGCTGGACAAATCTTTGGCCTTATTGACACCAAAATTGCTGGATGCTGCTGATTTACAAACCACACCCCCTACTGCACCTCCCACACTAGTGTACAGTGAATCCCAAAACACCAAATACAGGCAGTGGGTAACTAAGAACTAAGCCACTGTAAAATGAGGAATGGTCTGTCTATTCATCCGAAGTCAGTGCAATTGTTGAAAGTGCTCCTGTTCCAAAATAGAGCCCTAAACCCACCCTTACTCTATTGGAGTCATATTTTTCTGCACCAAACTCTCTTCTAACTTTGAATTCTTCGCTACCTATTTCTACAAAATCCCACACTCTCTGTGGTTCCTGTTGTTCAGGCCACCTTTAGAATTTATACACAACTTCATAGACATTTCTGTATCAGACAATTCCACTGTAAATCACCCTTCATAATAATCCTTTGTTTCCTCTCTTACAACATGATGGTGTGTTTGATGCCTGTCACTGTTATTGAGAATGATAGAGTCCCAATAGTCGTTGGTGTCACGTCCACACCCATCGAAGCAGGCACACGCGCGCCAGTTTCCACTGAGTAGCCACAGTATTTATTTTCTCACTCATGCCACTATTCTCTGCCTGCATATCAGACCAGTTTAACTCTAGTCTAGCTCGCTTCAACCTGTTATTCGGAACCTGTATTTCTGCCTGTTTATGACCTCTGCCTGTATCTGGATTTTACCCTTATGCGACATGTTGTGAGCTTGTCGATCAACTATTTTCTGTGAAAACCTTCCCCACGATAAGGATGCTGAGGTTTAAGTGGTTAAATAACCTACACACGACATATAATTATTAAATGAATTAATCTGCAATCTCATAATTGTGTATGATAATCTGTCAATAATATAAATCAGCTTGGCTGTTACACATTGGGTGCCAAAACCGTATATATACGGTTTTGCGCATACTAACGTTGAGTGCCAAAACCGTATATATACGGTTTTTGAAAAAAAAAAAAAAAAAATTCCTTTTTTTTTTTTTTTTTTTTTTTTAATTTTTTTTTTTTTTTTCCTTCACAGCAACAGGAAATATCACTCCTACAAGATTTAGACTCCAATCCACCTCCTGGTTAACTTATGACTTCAAAAACCTGTATCTCGGCTCCTGTGCACTTTTTTTTTTTACAATGTTAATTTAACTATTTTGAACTGGCTGCAACTATGGAATGGATTTCCGAATGTTTTAAATTTTTTTCCCCCGATTGTACGAGACCTGTATGTGTGTAATGAGGGGATCACCGTGAGGACGGTGATCACTGAAAATATTTTGTGACTACTTGAAAAAGGTTCAAAATGTTTAAAAAGTCCTGGCACTCAAAGTATAATATTTTAATAAACCTCTGGCACCCAATGTGTTAACTTAAATGACACTATTTTGTACTGTTTGGACCAGGACCGGACCCACGGACCACGGCTAGCCTTACCCCTCTTGGACCAGGCGCCATGCAGACTGCCCCCTCAGAACTCTGACCCACGCTCCCCCTTTGACTATGTCTCTGCCTGGTCCCTTTGCCCCCGGTTGCTTCTCCCCCCCAGCCTTTGTTCAATAAAACCCGTAAACCTGTTTAAATAAATAATAATGTGAAAAGGTCTTGTAGGTTTTGTATTCAAACTAAAAACATTAGTAGGCTACAAGAGGTGATTTGGGAATCTCATGACCTTAAATGTTTTAGACCTGAAACAATATAAGATACAATGGCTGTTTAGAAAGAAGAAAAAAAATGTACATAAAGATGACAGATTATTATTATTAATTTAATTGTTAACTACTTAAACTCTATGGTTGGTTAAAACTGCAAACATTAGTACAAGAGGTGATTTGGGAAGCTCATGACCTTAATAATAACTTATATTTGTATTTAAATTAAATTAATTTAATTAATTTAATTTAATTTAACATAAGAAAATTATACCATCCTTGTAATAAAATGTTAGATTTGAAACATCAAGCAATGTAAAATACAATGGTCATTCACTGTGAAGACTTATTAGATCCATTCAATTTGTATTCTATTATCGTGAGAACGTGATATTAATATGAAAACACATCAGAGAACATGAAGTAGAATATGTTTGATACTCACCAAGAGCTTCATATTCTTAATGCATAAAAAGAAAAAGAAAAACACATTTGTTTAGAAAACTGATATTTCATACATAAAGATGACAGAGTGTCTTCTTATAAGTTGTTAAATAACCTGGAATAAGAAATGTAATTATTAAATAAATTAGTCAGCTATTTGTAATGAAGATATTTGGTATAGAGGGGAAACGTGGTCCAAGTACAGAGTTAACTCAGGTCTGTTTCACTAAGTATAGAGGGTTTAATTGGTTAAGACTCCTTCAGTTTGTATTCGGCTGATGATAAGATGACAGATTATTATTATTATTTCCATTGTTTAACTATTTTAACCCTACATGGTTGACCGGGGTCTCTCAGGGCTCTATACTAGTGTCTTTTCTGTTTTCTGTGGGGAAAGCTTTCGCTGAAAATAGCTGATCGACAAGCTCACAACGCGTCGCAGTAGGTAGGACACTTTGTGAGCTTGTCTATCAGCTATTTTCTGTGAAAGCCTTCCCCACAATAAGGATTCTGGGGTTGAAGTGGTTAAATAACCTATAGACACAACATAGAATTATTAAATAAATGAATCTGATATCTCATAATTGTGTTTGATAATCTGTCAATAATATGAATCAGTTTGGCTGTTAACTTAAAAGACACTATTTTATACTGCAGTGGTTCTCAACCTGTGGGTCAGGACCCCCAGGGGGGTCCCCATATTATTTTGGGGGTCCCCAGATGATTAGCTTAATGTGCAACATTGTTTTCTCACTCAACAGTAAACAAACCAACATACAGTATAAGAGTATACAGGGTATCTGCACATTTCTAAAGTGACAATTTAAGGACTTTTAAGACCTTTTTAATACCTCTAACATGAAAAGGGAAAAAAGACCATTAGGCTACTGAGTGAAAAGTAATCAACAAACTATTCTATTCAACATAAAGGCCAAATTGTCAAATATTACCAAAGAAAGAGGCAAACATTGTGGAAATAGCTGATCTACATGCTTGTAGATCAGCTATTTTCACAATATTTATCTGTGGAACCGAGTCAATTAAAATTGAATGCCTCAACTCCTACAATTCCAAGAGCTTGTCAGCGTGGGGGGTCCCCAGTTCAAATATGATTATTTTGGGGGGTCCCCAGTTCAAATATTATTATTTTGGGGGGTCCCCAATTCAAATATGATTATTTGGGGGGTCCTTAGTTCAAATATGATTATTTTGGGGGGTCTCAGCCTGAAAAGGTTGAGAACCACTGTTGTACAGTATATGGTATGCAGTAAGGTCTGCTACTGTTTCTGTTCATCTTTAGATAGTGTTTATCTGTAACATTTACAAACAGGTCAACTCTTCAACACATTAACACATAGACACAACATGTAGATCAAATATGTGAAGTGATTAAATGTCAGCTTAACCACTTCAACCCCAGCATCCCTATTCTGAGGGGAAAGTTTGTGAAAAATAGCTGATCTACAAGCACAACGCATCGACGCGTTGTGAGCTTGTAGATCAGCTATTTTTGCCAAAGAGATGAGTCTAGACTGGGAAAAAAGGGCGTACCTAGCACAGTTTAGAGGGTTTAACATACTGTATCAATAAAGTAATTGTTTTCTACGGTATGTATAGTAAAACCTTCCTCTGTTAAGATGATAAAAAGTCTTCTGATTGTGAGTCAGATCATTATTGTTAACGTTTAGATTTTTACACTCATCTTTTAATTATTATCATTACAAACTAATAAAATAACCTTTGTTGTAAGTGATCTACTTGTAGATCAGCTATTTTCACAATATTTATCTGTGGAACTGCTAATAGACTCATTATGTGTTTTACGATTGTGAGAACGTGATATAAATCTGAAAACACATCAGAGAACATGAAGTAGAATATGTTTGATACTCACCACGATCTTCATATTCATAATGCATAAAAAGAAAAAGAAAAACACATTTGTTTAGAAAACTGATATTTTATACATAAAGATGACAGAGTGTTTTCTTATAAGTTGTTAAATAAACTGGAATAAGAAATTAAATGATTTAATAAATGAGTCTGTGAGGTTGTACATCAGCTATTTGTAATGAAGATATTTGGTATAGAGGGGAAAAGTGATCCAAGTACAGAGTTAACTAAGGTCTGTTTCACTAAGTATAGAGGGTTTCATTGGTTAAGACTCCTTCAGTTTGTATTCTGCTGATGATATGATGACAGATTATTATTAGTTTAATTGTTTAACTATTTTAACCCTATATGGTTGACCGGGGTCTCTCAGGGCTCTATACTAGTGTCTTTTCTGTTTTCTGTGGGGAAAGCTTTCTCTGAAAATAGCTGATCGACAAGCTCACAACGCGTCACAGTAGGTAGGACACTTTGTGAGCTTGTCTATCAACTATTTTCTGTGAAAGCCTTCCCCACACTAAGGATTCTGGGGTTGAAGTGGTTAAATAACCTATAGACACAACATAGAATTATTAAATAAATGAATCTGCTATCTCATAATTGTGTATGATAATCTGTCAATAATATAAATCAGTTTGGCTGTTAACTTAAATGACACTATTTTATACTGCAGTGGTTCTCAACCTGTGGGTCAGGACCCCCAGGGGGGTCCCCATATTATTTTGGGGGGTCCCCAGATGATTAGCTTAATGTGCAACATTGTTTTCTCACTCAACAGTAAACAAACCAACATACAGTAAGAGTATACAGGGTATCTGCACATTTCTAAAGTGACAATTTAAGGACTTTTAAGACCTTTTTAATACCTCTAAAAATTAAAAGGGAAAAGAGACCATTAAGCTACTGTGTGAAAAGTAATCAACAAACTATTCTATTAAACATAAAGGCCAAATTGTCAAATATTACCAAAGAAAGAGGCATACATTGTGGAAATAGCCGATCTACATGCTCACAACGCAAGGCATTGTGAGCTTGTAGATCAGCTATTTTCACA
The DNA here is from genome assembly GCF_963280865.1 of Gymnoscopelus braueri. Taxonomy (NCBI): domain Eukaryota; kingdom Metazoa; phylum Chordata; class Actinopteri; order Myctophiformes; family Myctophidae; genus Gymnoscopelus; species Gymnoscopelus braueri. The sequence goes on from NC_137613.1 coordinate 13,370,497, forward strand.
ATATTTATCTGTGGAACCGAGTCAATTAAAATTGAATGCCTCATCTCCTACAATTCCAAGAGCGTGTCAGGGTGGGGGGTCCCCAGTTCAAATATAATTATTTTGGGGGGTCCCCAGTTCAAATTTGATTATTTTGGGGGGTCGTGGCCTGAAAAAGTCGAGAACCACTGTTGTAGAGTATATGGTATGCAGTAAGGTCTGCTACTGTACTGTAAGTACTGTACTTAAGTACAATTGTGAGGTATTTGTACTTTACTTGAGTATTTCCAATTTCCAATACTTTAACTTCTACTCCACTACATTTCGGATCCAAATATTGTACTTTTACTCCACTACATTTATTTGAAACTTTAGTTACTAGTTACTTTGTAGATTTTGATTATTATTACAAAACTTAAGCACTTCAGCCCAAATACATTTCGGCCATTTGAAAATAGCTGATCTACAAGCTCACAATGCGTTGCATAGCGAATAATTGTGAGCTTGTAGATCTGCTATTTTCAAAAGATTGTTATACATTTGAATATTTTAAATGGGACATTCTGCATAATTAATACTTATACTTTAAGTATATTTTGATGCCAATACTTTTGTACTTTTGCTCAAGTACATTGTGAATTCAAGACTTTTACTTTTAACAGAGTATTTCTAAAATAGTGCAGTATTGATTTTACTTAAGTATAAAACTTTGAGTACTTTTTCCACCACTGCCTTCAACACATCCTGTGTAAGAAGACATGCTCTATTAGCTCTGTGGTAAAAATGTCAGCACTTGTGCAGGTGACCTGGGTTTGAATCTCGGGTAAGACATGAAAGTTACAGAGTGCAGCTTTAATGTATCCTTTAATATGATTGGATGACTTGTCATCAATGAAGTCATCATCAGGTGTGAACTGGGGCCAAATCACACTGTGATCATTATGTTTATGATCAAAATGCCTCAAATCAAATCAGAAAGACCAATAAGCTATCAGAAAGTGACTATATGGAAAATAATGAAGACTTAGATTACAGTAAACACTTATAGCCATTATATGAAAGCACAGTGTAATTTATACATGAAGAGATAAACATGATTACATAATTATATATACATATCGTTGCTGTCGGCCAGAAACCTTGTATCTCCATATTTTAACTTTTATGTTTGTTTGTTATTTCGTAACTGAATGCCTTACTGCATCATACTACAATGTCACACAACAATTGCAAAAATAGCCGATCTACAAGCTCACAACGCGTCGCGGGTGCGACGCTTTGTGAGCTTGTAGATCGGCTATTTTTGCTAGTTAATCTTTTTTTAAAGTGGTTAAGTTTGTGGTTTTATATATATTTGATGAATAGTATTAACAATAGCTTGTGACTATATATAATATATAATAATAACTACATTAGATCCTTTAGAACACAGTAATGTTCTTTTTTTTCCATTTCCTGAAAAGTAACAGTTTTTGACATACAAGGTTTCCACCTGACATCTACAATATCACGGTTAATGATAATTAACGATGTGAGGTTGTATATCGGCAATTTTTAATGAAGATATTTGGTATAGAGGGGAAAAGTGGTCCAAGTACAGAGTTAACTCAGGTCTGTTTCACTAAGTATAGAGGGTTTCATTGGTTAAGACTCCTTCAGTTTGTATTCTGCTATGGTGAAAACTTGATGTCAATCTGAACACATATTGGAGGCCATGAAGTAGAATTGATTTAATACTCACACGTGTCTAGTTCACGTTCACATTCATCATTCATGAAAAGAGAAAACACATGGTTGGAATGGTTAGAAAACTGATACTTCACAAACAGAAATATTACTAATAATTATCAAATTGTTAAGGAACCTGAAATATGGAATGCAATAATAGAATGGGTTAAATTAATCAACTATCTCAATTATTTTACAAAGTAATATCTTGCTTCATTAATCATAATGATTCAGCATTCTAATTACAACATTCTAATTTCATTTGTGAAGTGACTAAATGTCAGCTTAGAGATACAATTCTACACTATAGTATATATTAAGAGTGAAACATTTTCATCTGCTATGACAGATTGGTTTATAGTAAAATGATCAGTTTCATAGTATAAAGAAAAAGTGTTCAGTACTTGAATCAATCTATTGTCTGATATCAAGATTATTTGCTATTCACGTCAACTGTTTCTGCAGTCCATGCCATTAATTATTAACCAGCCTTGTGGGCACCAACTTGTCATATTTTTAATGTTTGCACAAAACGTTCACCTCCACACTACTCAGGAATCAACTTTATCCTCCATAATAATCTTCTGATTCATTCATTTAATATTCCTCAGTATGCCATCATTTATATCTGGTATTAACATGCATTCTGTATCTGTATATGTTAACCCTTTAAGACCGGGAACGCATCTCTGTCATTTTAAGATTGTTTTGGCTATTAAAAAATAGCAGATATACAAGCTCATAGTGCGGCACCGAGTGCCGCGCTATGAGCTTGTAGATCTGCTATTTTTGAAAAACGTTTGAACATTTGTGCAAATCTTTGAATATGTATTTTTTTTAAGCGAACATTTTTAACTCTGTTACAACTTCTGGGGGTCCCTGGAACAAAATATTTTGAGGTGGGGGTCCACGGCCAAATACATATCATTTTGGGTGGTCCTTGACATGAAAAAGTTGGGGAACCACTGATATTATAGCAAAATACGTTCAAAGATTTGAGATAAAAATGTTTGCTTTAAAAACATATATATTCAAAGATTTGCACACATTTTCCAAAAAAATGGCAGATCTACAAGCTCAAAGCGCAGCACTCGGTGCCGTGCTATGAACTTGTATATCTGCTATTTTTGAATAGCCAAAGAAATCTGAAAGTGACACGGATGCGTTCCCGGTCTTAATGGGTTACAGGAGAAAACATGTTAGTGCAATATGTAAACACATAGGATGGATTGTGATGGGTTAAACATGATTACATAATTATATATACATATCGTTGCTGTCGGGCAGAAACCTTGTATCTCCGTATTTTAACTTTTATGTTTGTTTGTTATTTCGCAACTGAATGCCTTACTGCATCATACTACAATGTCACACAACAATTGCAAAAATAGCCGATCTACAAGCTCACAACGAGTCGCACCGTGGCGCGTTGTGAGCGTGCAGATCGGCTATTCTTGCTAGTTTAAAAAATTGTGAAAGTGTCTAAGTTTGGGGTTTTATAAATATTTGATGAAGAGTATTAACAATAGCTTGTGACTAAATAATAACTACATTAGATCCTTTAGAACACAGTCATGTTCCTTTTTTTCCATTTCCTGAAAAGTAACAGTTTTGGACATACAAGGTTTCCACCTGACATCTACAATATCACGGTTAATGATAATTAACGATGTGAGTTTGTACATCGGCTTTTTTTTATGAAGATATTTGGTAAAAGGGGAAAAGTGGTCCAAGTACAGAGTTAACTCAGGTCTGTTTCACTAAGTATAGAGGGTTTCATTGCTTAAGACTCCTTCAGTTTGTATTCTGCTATGGTGAAAACTTGATGTCAATCTGAAAACATATTGGAGGCCATGAAGTAAAATTGATTTAATACTCACATCCATCTAGTTCACGTTCACATTCATCATTCATGAGAAGAGAAAACACATGGTTGGAATGGTTAGAAAACTGATACTTCACAAACATAAAGATTACTAATAATTAGCAAATTGTTAAGGAACCTGAAATATGGAATGCAATAATAGAATGGGTTAAATTAATCGACGATTTCAATTATTTTACAAAGTAATAGCTTGCTTCATTAATCATAATGATTCAGCATTCTAATTACAACATTCTAATTTCATTTGTGAAGTGACTAAATGTCAGCTTAGAGACACAATTCTACACTATAGTATATATTAAGAGTGAAACATTTGCATCTGCTATGACAGATTGGTTTATAGTAAAATGATCAGTTTCATAGTAAAAAGAAAGTGTTCAGTACTTGAATCAATCTATTGTCTGATGTCAAGATTATTTGCTATTCACGTCAACTGTTTCTGCAGTCCATGCCATTAATTATTAACCAGCCTTGTGGGCACCAACTTGTCACATTTTTAATGTTTGCACAAAACGTTCACCTCCACACTATTCAGGAATCAAGTTTATCCTCCATAATAATCTTCTGATTCATTCATTTAATCTTCCTCAGTATGCCATCATTTATATCTGGTATTAACATGCATTCTGTATCTGTATATGTTAACCCTTTAAGACCAGGAACGCATCTGTGTCATTTTAAGATTTCTTCGGCTATTAAAAGATAGCAGATATACAAGCTCATAGCGCGGCACCGAGTGCTGCGGTACGAGCGCATGCAGCACTTGTGCAGGTGACCTGGGTTCAAATCTCAGGTAAGACATGAAAGTTACAGAGTGCAGCTTTAATGTATCCTTTAATATGATTGGATGACTTGTCATCAATGAAGTCATCATCAGGTGCAAACATGCTTGTATCATAAGCATGTGTGCGCACGCGTGTGCATGCGCACACATGCACACGAGCACACGCACACATGTGTGTCGTCGTGGACACTGGATAGTAACCATAGACTGTAACCCATGAAAAGATCTATTCTCCCCCTATCGGTTCACAACTCGGACGGCGCTGATTCGACTAGCAGACCTTCGGCCGGTCGGCGCGGGCACTCGCGCCTGGAGGCCCGAGGGCGCGCCTCCTCGGCCTCAAGCTCTGCTGAGTCGGCGCGCCTCCGTCATGGACAATAACTATTATCACGTGTGCGTGTGAACGCGTGTTCAGCGTTCCCCTAGCGTAGCTTCCTGCCTGGTTGCTATGTGGGGGGGAACAACAAAAGCCAGGTCGGCCTCGCATCAAAGCCCCGTCTCCTCCTCCTCCTCCTCCTGGTGCCGCCTCGTATCAAAGCCCCGCTTCGCGCCTCCTCCTCCTCCTCGCGCCGCCTCGTATCAAAGCCTCGCCTCGCGCCTCCTCGCGCCGCCTCGTATCAAAGCCCCGCCTCGCGCCTCCTCCTCCTCCACCTCGCGAGCCTCGCGTAAAAAACCCTGTCTCGAAAAGCCCCGCCTCGCGCCGAAGCCCCGCGCCTACAAGAGAGCGCTCCTCTTTCAATTTCCCTGGAATGCCAATTTCCCTGTGACATATATACATATCGTTGCTGTCAGGCAGAAACCTTGTATCTCCATATTTGAACTCTTCTATTTGTTTGTTATTTCGTAACTGAATGCCTTACTGCATCATGCTTCAATGTCACACAACAATTGCAAATATAGCCGATCTACAAGCTCACAACGTGTCGCACCGTGACACGTTGTGAGCTTGCAGATCAGCTATTCTTGCAAATTAATTTTTTTTTAAAGTGGTTAAGTTTGGGGTTACATAAATATTTGATGAAGAGTATTAACAATAGATTGTGACTAAATAATAACTACATTAGATCCTTTAGAACACAATCATGTTCTTTTTTTCCATTTCCTGAAAAGTAACAGTTTTGGACATACAAGGTTTCCACCTGACAGCTACAATATCACCTTAATGAAAATTAACGATGTGAGTTTGTACATCGGCTATTTTTAATGAAGATTTGGTATAGAGGGGGAAAGTGGTCCAAGTACAGAGTTAACTCAGGTCTGTTTCACTAAGTATAGAGGGTTTCATTGGTTAAGACTCCTTCAGTTTGTATTCTGCTATGGTGAAAACTTGATGTCAATCTGAAAACATATTGGAGGCCATGAAGTAGAATTGATTTAATACTCACGATCTAGTTCACGTTCACATTCATCATTCATGAAAAGAGAAAACACATGGTTGGAATGGTTAGAAAACTGATACTTCACAAACATAAAGATTACTAATAATTAGTTAAGGAACCTGAAATATTGAATGCAATAATAGAATGTGTTAAATTAATCAACTATCTCAATTATTTTACAAAGTAATAGCTTGCTTCATTAATCATAATGATTCAGCATTCTAATTTAATTTGTGAAGTGACTAAATGTCAGCTTAGAGATACAATTCTACACTATAGTATATATTAAGAGTGAAACATTTTCATCTGCTATGACAGATTGGTTTATAGTAAAATGATCAGTTTCATAGTAAAAAAAAAAGTGTTCAGTACTTGAATCAATCTATTGTCTGATGTCATGATTATTTGCTATTCATGTCAACTGTTTCTGCAGTCCATGCCATTTATTATTAACCAGCCTTGTGGGCACTCGGTGCCGCGCTATGAACTTGTATATCTGTTATTTTTGAACAGCCAAAGAAATCTGAAAGTGACACGGATGCGTTCCCGGTCTTAATGGGTTAAGGGAGAGCACATGTTAGTGTAATATGTAGACACATAGAAGCACATGAAAGTTACAGAATGCAGCTTTAATGTATCCTTTAATATGATTGGATGACTTGTCATCAATTAAGTCATCAAATCAAATCAGAAAGACCAATAAGCTATCAGAAAGTGACTGTATGGAAAATAATGAAGACTTAGATTACAGTAAACACTTAAAGCCATTATATGAAAGCACAGTGTAATTTATACATGGAGAGATAAACATGATTACATAATTACATAGACATATCGTTGCTGTCGGGCAGAAACCTTGTATCTCCGTATTTTAACTTTTATATTTGTTATTTCGTAACTGAATGCCTTACTGCATCATACTCACACAACATTTGCAAAACTAGCCGATCTACAAGCTCACAACACGTCGCACCGTGACGCGTTGTGAGCTTGTAGATCGGCTATTTTTGCTAATTTAAGAAATTGTGAGAGTGGTTAAGTTTGGGGTTTTATATATATTTGATGAATAGTATTAACAAAAGCTTGTGACTAAATAATAACTACATTAGATCCTTTAGAACACAGTCAAGTTCTTTTTTTTTTCATTTCCTGAAAAGTAACAGTTTTGGACATACAAGGTTTCCACCTGACATCTACAATATCACGGTTAATAATAATGCACAGTGACAGTAGGTCACTTACATATTAATCCCACAGCAATCTCCTCCTCCTGTTCTCCATGTTTGACCTGACAGATGTAAACTCCATCATCTGTCTCTCTGAAGTCTCTCAGTATCAGAGACACATTTCCTTTCTGCAGCTCCTGGATGTTCAGGATCAATCTGCCCTCGTAGCCCCTCCCCTCTATCACCTGACCATTCTTATAAAGGTAAATACACTCTGACTCCTTAAACCACCTGATTGTCATGGAAGACGCACTGGTCTCAGGAGAGAGGTGACAGGGGAGGGTGACATTACTACCTATATCACCCACAGCAGAGCTGTTTGTGACGAGTTTAAAGTCACCTGGAGTGAAGAAAAGACACAGTTAGTGAAGAAAGAATTACTGTTCATTTAAACATAACCATAATTAATACACCAACATTTTACAGTGACACACACACACACACACACACACACACACACACACACACACACACACACACACACACACACACACACACACACACACACACACACACACCGCTTGTAGATCAGCAATGTTTTGTTACCTTTGTGTGACACTGTATTATGATGAAGTAGGGCATTGATTTACAAAAAAACATAAAAAGTCTAAGTATAGAGATACAAGGTTTGTGACTCAACAGGGAGGATATATTAGTGGACGTTAGGGTGTTCATTTAATCCATTTGCCTAATGAAGACCTACATGGTCAAAACGTTGCCCTTATAATACACTTGTTATGGGAGCTTTAACCCATTAAGACCGGGAAAGCATCTGTCATTTTACATTTTAACCACTTTAACCATTATCTTATACTTTGGCTATTCAAATATAGCAGATCTACAAGCGAGTGCCACGCTATGAGCTTGTAGATCTGCTATTTTTAGAAAAATCATGATTTTTTTTTTGCAAATCTTTGAATATATATAATTGATTAACTGATTAATCTAATCAGTGGTTCTCAAACTTTTTCATGTCAAGGACCCCCAAAATGATATGTATTTGGCCGCAGAGCCCCACCTCAAAATGTTGTACCAGTAACCCCCAGAAGCAAAGATTTGAGTTAAAAATGTTCGCTTTAAAAATATATATATATATTCAAAGATTTGCACCAATTTTCACGATTTTTCAAAAATAGCAGATCTACAAGCTCATAGCGCGGCACTCGGTGCCGCGCTATGAGCTTGTATATCAGCTAATTTTTGAATAGCCAAAGTATAAAATATGGATAAAGTGGTTACACAGATGCGTTCCCGGTCTTAATGGGTTAACTCAGTGTTTTCTTATTTATTATATTTGACCTCTCTTTGATTTCTGCCTTTTTATCTGACACCTGGCCTAAATACAGACACAAGCCTCAAAGCTGGCACAAGCAGACTGAAGAACACTTTCCTCCCCCAGGCTATAAGACTGATAAATAAGAAACAACTATGAACATCTTCTGTGGTATTACGGCCTTGTATGCTGTCTGTTTTTAACTGTTTTTAACTGTTTTTAACCTGCTACTATGAATGACATCCTGTCATATAAGGGGAATGTATTGGAAAAGTGGATATATTTTAAACATTTTCTGCCAAAACTTTCAAAGGGATTTGATACTATATGACATGACCTCCAATTACAGCAATTAATTATTGGCTGAGTACACATAGAGGATGAACATGTTGAGTGTGCGCACACACACACACACACACACACACACGCACACACACACACACACACGCACACACACACACACACACACACACACACACACTAATCTGTTAACCCAAAGCATATTTTTTTGGATCAACAATACATTTATTTTCAAGGCCTTTAACCCATTAAGACCGGGATAGAATCTGTGTGTCATTTTTAGATTTCTTTGGCTACACATTGGGTGCCAAAAACGTATATATACGTTTTTGCAAATACACCCTCTGAGTGCCAAAAACGTAATATTACGTTTTTGGAAATAAAAATGAAAAAAATAAATAACTTTTTTTTTTTTTTCTCATTTTATTTTTCTTTTTTCCCTCACAGCACCAGGAGATATCATTTTTCGAAGATTTAGACTCTAATCCACTTCCTGGTTAACTTATGACTTCAAAAGCCTGTATCTCGGCTCCTGAGTACTTTTTTTTTTTACAATGTATTTTTGACTATTTTCAACTGGCTACAACTATGGAACGGATTACCGAATGTTTTAAAAAAAATTCCCCCGATTGTACGAGACCTCTATGTAGTCTAGGACCTGGCTAAAATATGTATGCACTTAATTTAGGAGAGATTATCTCAACTGTTCTTGGCTAATATGACCCCAAGGAACAACTTAGGAACTGTGACTAATTCTCTATCCGGGGCGAAATACCCGAAAATGACCACGCCCTTTTAAAAATGACCACATCCTGTGTGCTACTTCCAACATAGCTGTATCTTCTAAACCGTTTGAGCTACAGATTACCTGAGGTGCTCAAAATGTTCAGAATATCCATGTCTAGAGGGACATAGAAAGGCGTAAAATGTATAATTTGATATTTTATCAGAAAATGGCCAAAAACACTTATTACATGAAACTATCTACATACTGTACAGCAACTGCCATGTATTAACTTAATGTTTACAGGCTTATATTATCTGAGTCCTGCTACTTTAAGTGAGTGAGTACCAATCAATTTAATTGAGAGCATGATGTATGCAAAGCGCTGGGAGATAAGCTCACAAAGTGTCTCCCAGCACTCCATGCGCTGACCGGGTGTGATACCACGAGCAAGATTTCGACCAAACTCGCAGCCCTCAACACTGTCGGCAAAGCAGACTATTCAACTTTGATCGAAAACTTTGACTGCCCTCAATTAGCAGAAAGTTCTATAGGGATGGCAGAATGTTTTTTGGTCAAGTGTCTCAAAAAAACTGAAATGGAGACATTTGATGACTTGCGTGTTGACGCATTTTCTAGCAGTGCCCTCAAGATTGACTTTGAGAGAACCCCTTGCACCTCAAATAATGCAAAGAAACATATCAAGTGGGCATTTTACCAGCAACAGCTGTGGGTCCAAGCCCCATTTAGAGATGCCACCATTATTCTTAATGCAGAGTCTTACGGGTTTGCGAGAAGGGAGACCGTATTAGTCCCTGATATAGAAACCTCAAAACCCGAAGACCTGCCAGATCCCTGCACATGTGGCAAGTGTGCACGTAAGAATGGGTGTCCGTGTCGGGTAGCTGGGATGCCATGTAGTATGTACTGCAAATGCAAAGGAGGTGATTATTGTAAAAATCCTATAAATAAATAGATGTGACATAAACACTATTAATGTGGTCGTCATAGTTGTATTTTTGGCTGTTTATCTTCCATTTTGAAATAAATTATGTAAGCTGCTTAGATACTTATGTCAACTAAAGTAACAACTTTTGCTTTGTATTTTGCATTTCAAGTTAACAAACATTCAATTGATAATTGATAATGTATCTTAATCAAATGCTCACTTTCTTTCTTTAGAAACGAATCCAAATTGTCAGCCCTATATATGAAAATAATACATTTATTGAAGGTGTGCCATACTCAGATGCGCCTTATAGTGCGGAAAATACGGTACATTTATTCTGTCTGTAAAGTTTAAGTTTATAAATACATGCTGTATAGAAGTGTAATAAGTGGACTTTTTAAGCTATTTTTGGCTGTTTTCTCATAAAAAATCGAATTAGATTTTTTTTTAATTTAAATGTACCTCTAGAAATGGGTTTTCTGAACATTTTGAGCACCTCAGGATATCTGTAGCACAAACGGTTAAGAAAATATAGCTATGTTGGAAGTAGCACACAGGATGTGGTCATTTTTAAAAGGGCGTGGTCATTTTCGGGTATTTCGCCCCGGATAGAGAATTAGTCACAGTTCCTAAGTTGTTCCTTGGGGTCATATTAGCCAAGAACAGTTGAGATATTCTCTCCTAAATGAAGTGTATACATATCTTAGCCAGGTCCCAGACTAATGTGTGTAATGAGGGGATCACCGTGAGGACGGTGATCACTGAAAATATTTTGTGACTACTTGAAAAAGGTTCAAAAATGGTAAAAAATCCCGGCACTCAACGTATAATATTTTAACAAACCTCTGCACGAGTGCCGCACTATGAGCTTGTAGATCTGCTATTTTTGAAAAATCGTGATTTTTTTTTTTACTAAAATCTTTGCTTCTGGGGATTCTACAAATGCTTTCTAAATTATTATTTTTCCATGTATTTTTTTCCAAAAATAGCAGATATACAAGCTATGAGCTTGTTTATCTTTTATTTTTGAATAGCTCAAAGACATCTTAAAATGACACACAGATGTGTTCCCGGTCTTAATGGGTTAATGTAAGAACTGACAGATGAACTCCAGGGCTATTCATAAAACATCCAGGGCTATAATAGCACCGGACGCCCTCCCCCAACAACACCCATGCTGTTACATACAACAACATACAGTCATTGTGTTTTTTTGTCTAATTGCCAAGCAGCGTCTTAATCCACTGACCAATAACAGCGTGCTCACGTGAAGCCCCGCCCCTTGTCCTGAATCTCACCTGATCACCCAAGAGGAAGTAACACTGTTTTAGTAGTTTACTAGTAAGCAGTGGTGTAAAGTAACTAAGCACATTTACTCAAGTACTTTACTTTTACTTCTACTCCACTACATCTCAGACGCACATATTGTACTTTTACTCCACTACAATTATTTGACAGCTTTGGTTACTAGTTACTTTGTAGATATACATTATTACATTATAAAATATACATTAACCACTTTATAACCATTTTTACATAGGGTAGTTTGAAAATAGCCGATCTACAAGCTCACAACCCGTCACGACGCGTTGTGAGCTTGTAGATCTGCTATTTTCAAACATTTTAGTACTTTTGCTTTTGGTACTTTAAGTGCATTTTGATACCAACACTTTTGTACTTTTAAATTTAGTATTCCGGACTTTTACTTGTAACAGAATACTTTATACTTTTACTTAGTATAAAACATTTGAGTACTTTTTCTACCACTGGTAGTAAGTAGCTAGTTGTGTTACCATCAGACACTACACAAAGTATTAATACTCAGCACTAAAGTCTCACTGGTATTTGCCATCACCATATTATACATTTTGTCATCTATCAGGAAAAAAAGGGGGAAACAATTGTGTTGTGACCTACCATGACCTTTGGTCTCTGCCATGTCTCCTGTTTAGAAGAAAAATAACCAAATTACCACACCTAACATTCATCACATTTATCTGTACATAGTTTGTGAGCTGCAATCTTCCTCATGAGAATGGAGATTACTTTCTGTGCATTCGGTCACAAGTAACCAACAGTGCGAACCGACCGCTGTTTCCTGCTCACAAACCCTGTAACCTACAGTGGTTCTGCAGCCAGATTTCTTCATCATTAAAGGTTGAAAAATGTTAAGAGAATCTCTTACCTTTCACTGCTTGGAATACGCTTTAGACTTGAAAAACTAATTCTTACAAATCCTCACACATTACTGACTCCTATACAACTAACCAGCGTGAACACAAGTGAGAGTATTAATGTCAGTTCCTCACTGACACTGGCCGCCGGGAGGGGCGGGACAATCCCCGGTGGCCTGCCGTCTGATTGGCCTGCCTGGCCTGTCTGTCAGGCCAGGCAGGCAGGCTCCAGGTAGCGCTTAACCTCACGTCACCAGACTTTCCACCCACTGGCTGTGCCTGAGGAGCAGCATTCCTGATGGGACCTGGCAGTGAGAGAGACAAGACTTAGTCCATGAGCCAGACAAGATTTCATTATCGAAAGAGTGGGCAAAACCATACCTATATTAAATTGTTTATAGGGTCAATATAAGTAAATAAATATATGATAACCTTTCCACAGGAGCAGCTTTTTCATATTTATCACACATTTTGTTATTTTCCCCAAACATACATGACAGGTGAAAAAATGACAAAATTAAAAAAATAGTTATCATAATGAAACTTCCCCAGTTGATTACTTACATTCTGAAATTGTATATTTAAACGTGCAAATTAGGCATTAGGAAAACATGCCAGAATTTGCATAACTTTCCAGAATGAACATTGGAACATTGGACAAAGCCAGAGTCAACATTCTTATTTAATTTTGTTAAGATGTTGGAGTCAAAGGTTTTTAACGAGGGAATATTCAATATCTGGCTCAATTTTGGGGCTCTGGCTCATGGACTAAATGCCCAATTTGCATATTTAAGTATACAATTTCAGAAAACTTGTAATACGATAAATCATTGTCTTCATGTAAGTAATCAACTCGTGTACGTATGGGGAAAATAACAAAATGTGTGATAAATATGAAAAAGCTGCTCCTGAGGAAAGGTTATCATATATTTGTTTACTTATATTGACCCTATAAACAATTTAATATAGGTATGGTTTTGCCCACTCTTTCGATAATCATTGCTCAATGTTGGGGCTCTGGCTCATGGACTAAGTAGACAAGAGCCCACAGTAAGGAAAGAACTGCAAGCACAATGTTAAGATCACTGATGGAAACACTTCACACAGGGTGGCATGTGGTTCACAACCTTTTGGATCAGGGCCCACTTGAACATCTCAAAAGCCATTACTGCCGCCGTGTTAAAGGAGCATTTCACCCCTGGAAGAAACTGCAATCACTCAATGGTAATAGTATTTGTAGTAGATAACAGTAGCACAATTTAAAATTTGCACCCTATGGCCAGAAAAATAATGAAATCTGTGTGTTTGACTAGGGTTTGACTGGACTGCTGCATTACTACAATGACCATAATGCTTTGGTGCCTTGTGGCAGGGGAGGTTCCATGTGGGTGTGATCTCCAACAATAACATCCAAACAGCATGCCAGTGTCGCCATGTCTGCTTATTATAAGCGGCTTCTTTCTAAAATGTAGTTGATATTTGGGCTTGTTTCCAAATGTTTTGATTGCTGTTTAAACCAGTGGTTCTCAAACATGTTCATGTATTTTTCCACAGACCCCCATCTGAAATTATAATTTGTGGCAGGGAGCCCCTAACAAATATGTGTCAAAAATATTCCACATTTTGAAAAGCAAATACAAATATTTTGCAAAAAAATAAAATAATCCACATTTTGGACTTTTTCCCCCTCAAGATTTTTTTGTAAATAGCAGATCTACAAGCTCACAATGGGTTGCGAAGCGTTGTGAGCTTGTAGATCAGCAATTTTCAAATATATAATATCCCATGTCTAGGTAAAGTGCTCTTGGCATAGTTATTTTTCTTTTGGGCTTGTTTTCATAGACCTGGCTGCTTATTTCTCTCACAATATCTGGCAACACTGGCTGTCCTCGCAAACGTTCATCTAGTTACATATATGTCCAAGGATTCGTTAGTGATGTCATATCACTGGGACATCCTTAGTATCTTCATGCAGTTTCACTTCCGTGTCGCATAGTATTGACATCACTGTCACATCCTTGGTATTATGATCCTAGCCTTTCGTGACGGTGTTTGTTTACCAGCGCTGCTACTCCACGCTGTATTTTTTTTTTCAAGCTTGCGCTTATGAAACACTACACAGGATTATTATTTCATGTCAACATTCAAGTACAACTATCAGAAGATAACTCAGGTAAAGTAATGCCTCACTCTGCAAGGGCCGCTGGCCGCAGCTAATGGGAGTGGCCGAGTGGGGAAAGAAGGTTGAACAAAGTGTTACGGACACCCCATTGGGGCTGTCTTTTGAGATGGTCTGACTGAGACACGCCGAGACATGTAGTGCGGAAAGGAATGAGACCAATCTCTCATGACGCAAATAACGTCACGACGTTTGCGAAGATTACTAGATATCTAAAAACACAGATTATTCACAAAAAAAACCCAGGATCTTGTTTCTTGACTCCTAAACTTCATTAAAAGACCGAAAACTTCTTCCAGGGGTGAAATGGCCCTTTAAGTGGTCAGATGGGTGGGCCGTGTGCATTTTCAGTGCACGATTATTTTAATGATCAATCAATCAATCAAATCGTGTTCTGGCTTGGATCAATAGAACTTACTAGTATGCTTTAAGTTCCAATTTATCAGGTTTTCAAGAAAAAATTCCATCATTGTTTTTTTCACAGTAATCTTTTAATATTGATGATATTATCTTTAAAATCTTAGTGTTTTGACAGTTATGCAATACCCTTGCGGCTCAGCTGTGGGAGGTTGGGAATCGCCGGACTATAGACATCCTTCATCATTCTCCTTTTTCAGGTTTTGGTACCATGTCCCAGATGAAGAAAGAAACAAGGAGATGTGTGGCCGTCTGTCCCCCAGGAGCTACCAGAGGAGCTGCTACACATCCAGGTGCACCAACCATCTGAAGAGCATCTGCCAGAGAACCCAGGGAACCCTGCAGTGGAGGACAGAGGAAGATGGAGGACACCTAGCTCTGGTCCATAGCGTTATGAAAACTCCTAACGCTATGGACCAGAGCTAGAGGACACCTAGCTCTGGTCCATAGCGTTATGAGAACTCCTAACGCTATGGACCAGAGCTAGAGGACACCTAGCTCTGGTCCATAGCATTAGGAGTTCTCATAACGCTATGGACCAGAGCTAGAGGACACCTAGCTCTGGTCCATAGCGTTAGGAGAACTCCTAACGCTATGGACCAGAGCTAGAGGACATCTAGCTCTGGTCCATAGCGTTGGACCAGAGCTAGAGGACACCAGACAAGAGGAGAGGAGACTACACAGTAAACATCCTGAGTGTTAAAGGAACACTTTGTCGATGTTGCACCCAAATCCCGCTTTAACCACGTAAACCCTCTATACTTAGTGAAACGGACCTTAGTTACAACTATTAGTAGGCTCTTTTTTGAAATGTTTGAAAATAGCAGATCTACAAGCTCACAAAGGGTCGCGATGCGACGCGTTGTGAGCTTGTAGAAATAGCCTAGGTATAAACATAGGGTTAAAGTGGTTAATGTATGTTTTTTAATGTAATATATTTATATCTGCAAAGTAACCAGTAACTTAAGTTTTCAAATAATTGTAGTGGAGTAAAAGTACAATATTTGCCTCTGAGATGTAGTGGAGTAGAAGTAAAAGTAAAGACAATTGGAAATACTCTGGTAAAGCAAAAGCACCTCAAAATTGTACTTAAGTACAGTACTTGAGTAAATGTACTTGTATTACTTTACACCTCTGCACGCGTCCCACCCATCTGTAGGACTGCACAGTATGTGAATATAATCCTAATCCTAATTTACGGTTATACATTCAAAACAATCCCGGATTGGGCCTTTAACCATTTATGCTCTTTATTATACGTTGTAGTATGATGGTGTCGCAAGGCGAAAATAGCAGATCAACAAGATCTACTTGTGATCTGCAAGCTCACAACACGATGTGACACGTGTGTAGATCTGTTTTCCCCCGCCTATGATGACCCCTGAATTAAACTATAGCTGAGATACCTGAAATACTAATCAATTCAATGAACCAAATTAGGAATCTGCACACTTGCTGCAGATTACCCTGAAGGATTGCATTCAATGAACAGAATGCTTGCATGAAGTTAATATGAACATTAAACATTCTTCAAATGTATGTTTTGTAGATGGTCATTAGTTTGTTACTTCCTTTTAAGCCCAAACAAAAGCAATCAAAGAGACAACTTTTCTGAGGTAGAAAATGGTTCAAATGGAGTATAAAGTGAAATAACTAAGGTTACAATAAGTAGATCTATATCTGATATCAAAGTGTTATTCCAGTACAGCACAGGTCAGGTGCTTCAGACTCGCCGGTTAGAAAATCTAAATGTTAGAACAGCTTTAGGAGGCTCTAGATGCACATACTTAGAAGTGGAGTGAATGTGAGGTAGTTGTGATGCTGTTACTATTGGCTTGCTTATGGTGGTGGTGTGCATACGTGCATGTGCACATGTGTGCATGCATGCGTGCATGAATGCTTTGACCCAAATATTCTCTCTCTCTCTCTCTCTCTCTGATATGTGGAAAAACAGGACCGCCCATATGCGACAAGTTGACGGCGCTGATGCGCGTATCCGGGTTCAGCACTGTTGAACTATCACCCGGCAGTGATAGCGCACCAACCAAGAGGACAGATACGTCCTGTGTTCACTCCACTGGGCGGGTTTGTCACTTGTAGTTTTCTTGCAGGGGGAATGCAAGGCAGACGATCCAGAACAAACATATAACACATGCACTCGTACTTCAATAAATGTAAACATCCTTATTTATTTGTGGTGAATGGCCTGAATACTTTGCACTGTTTAGTTTACCCCATCTGAATAGCTTATGTGAGCATAATAAAGAATAGCAGAATAATACATTAAATTACTATTCAAAATACATGAGAAGTTAGCCTACTTGAACCCTCTATTCTCAGTAAAAAACTGACCTACATTTCTCGGACGCTTTTCTTTCTGTCAACACCAAATATTTTTGCCAAAACTAGCCGATCTACAACCGACGCGTTGTGAGCTTGTAGATCGGCTATTTTTGGCTTATGTTCCTCCTATGTTGGGGTTAATGCTATTCATAATAATGTAATGGTGTTTTCATTTTGTCAAGGTGCACTAATGTTTTCATATTGCTGGATAATATTAATATCTTATATAGCACGAGTATAACGTTTTCATGTTGAATAGTGTCCATTCCTCTGTCCTCACTTGTATAAATAGCTCTAGTCAAAGAACTACACATCCAGAAACTTCACTTTGTTGAAACTGCCCACCCACTTCGGATGCTGTCAATGCACTGAATGGGACATTATCCACGTTTAATCAGAATAATGTCCCATTCAGTGCATTGACCTGCCCACCAGCTACTCAAAGCCCCGGAAGATATCAAAGGAAGGGCCGGAAATGCTGGCTCAACTTGTCGCGCATGTGTGGCCGTACCCCCTCTCCCTCTCCCCCCCCCCTATCCCTCTCTCTGAGAGTCTGTCTGTCTCTAGACAGAGACTGCTAAATCCTAGCAGTATGTTGCTATAATATCAGTGGTGCTCCAACTTTTCCATGTCAAGGTCCACCCAAAATTATATGTATTTGGCCGCAAACCCCATCTCAAAATATGTTGTTCCAGGGACCCCCAGAAGAAAATGTTTTGCAGAACATTTCCACGATTTTTCTAAAAATAGCAGATATACAAGCTCATCGCTATGAGTTTGTAGATCTGCTATTTTTTTAATAGCCAAATAAATCTTAAAATGACACAGATGCGTTCCCGGTCTTAATGGATTAAATATAAAGTTATAGAACCACAGTGTGTAGAACAGTGTATTGTACTCACAGGCTGCTGTATATGAGCTCCAGTCAGCCTTGCTGAGAGAGGCTCTGGTGGTCAGCAGAGCTGAGGTCAGAGGTCAGATGAGACTGACTGAGCAGCAGGCCTGATCCACTGAGTCACCTGCTGACCACTGTCCTGATGACACTGAACACACACACAACACAGTTACACACTGTCCTGATGACACTGAACACACACACAACACAGTTACACACTGTCCTGATGACACTGAACACACACACACAACACAGTTACACACTGTCCTGATGACACTGAACACACACACAACACAGTTACACACTGTCCTGATGACACTGAACACACACACACAACACAGTTACACACTGTCCTGATGACACTGAACACACACACACCACAGTTACACACTGTCCTGATGACACTGAACACACACACACAACACAGTTACACACTGTCCTGATGACACTGAACACACACACACAACACAGTTACACACTGTCCTGATGACACTGAACACACACACACACAACACAGTTACACACTGTCCTGATGACACTGAACACACACACACACACACACACACACACACACACACACACACACACACACACACACACACACACACAGTCCTGATGACACTGAACACACACACACACACACACACACACCACAGTTACACACTGTCCTGATGACACTGAACACACACACAACACAGTTACACACTGTCCTGATGACACTGAACACACACACACAACAGTTACACACTGTCCTGATGACACTGAACACACACACACACACACACACACACACACACACACCACAGTTACACACTGTCCTGATGACACTGAACACATATACACACACACACACACACACACACACACACACACACACACACACACACACACACACACACACACACACACACACAC
Organism: Gymnoscopelus braueri; assembly: GCF_963280865.1. NCBI lineage: Eukaryota > Metazoa > Chordata > Actinopteri > Myctophiformes > Myctophidae > Gymnoscopelus > Gymnoscopelus braueri. Next base: position 13,389,647 of record NC_137613.1, read on the forward strand.
ACACACACACACACACACACAGTCCTGATGACACTGAACACACACACAACAGTTACACACTGTCCTGATGACACTGAACACACACACAACAGTTACACACTGTCCTGATGACACTGAACACACACACAACACAGTTACACACTGTCCTGATGACACTGAACACACACACAACAGTTACACACTGTCCTGATGACACTGAACACACACACACACACACACACACACACACACACAGTCCTGATGACAGTGAACACACACACAACACAGTTACACACTGTCCTGATGACACTGAACACACACACACACACACACACACACACACACACACAGTCCTGATGACAGTGAACACACACACAACACAGTTACACACTGTCCTGATGACACTGAACACACACACACACACACACACACACACACACACACACACACACACACACGCATTACAGTTACACACTGTCCTGATGACACTGAACACACACAACACAGTTACACACTGTCCTGATGACACTGAACACACACAACACAGTTACACACTGTCCTGATGACACTGAACACACACACAACACTACACACTGTCCTGATGTATGTATTGTGATAACTATCGTCGTGACGATAGAATGTCCCCACGATATGCGTTTTCAGAGATATCGTACATATCGTCATACAGGGAGTTACTTAGATATAGAACGCGCACTCGCTGTTTTTTTTTTTTTTCCTTTTTTTATGTTATTAGGCAAAATACTTGTCTAAAAGGTCAAAAAAAAATCCTTGCGGTCTTGTTTCCATTGAGGTCCTGTGAGTGCACAGTCTACGATTTGCAGTTCTATTCCTTCATTTATACTTCTGTAGTACGACGGTTTCGTTCGCCAAAAAGAACAATCTACAAGATAACAACGCATCTCTCCCATGAGCATTTGCAGCTTGAAGATCTGTTGTTTTTATCAGACACGCTCCCAAAGTCCCCGCCCCCTTTCTTCTTGCCAGCAACTGGGGAAACCCCGTCGACACGGCTGACCGCACTCACCGCAGTTACCGCACTACAACAACAATGGACGACGAGTCAGAATTTGATGAGGAAGAATTAGTCCCCAAAAAGAAGTTCACGGCTGTTGTATGGAACTATTTTGGATTTTCCACAACAGACAAGGACCAAATAAACGTAATTTGCAGAATTTGCAAAAAAGAAAATCTGAAAGCGACAGATGGCAACACGTCGGGCTTACGAGACCATCTCAAACGCAAGCACCAGAGAGAGCATGCAGAGACTGTATCAATACAAGGTCCCCCGCGTGTGAATAAGAAATGTACCGGCGCAGGGGCACCACATCCAAAACAAACCACCATAACAGAGGCATTTGATAAAGGGGCTTCTTATGAAAAGGAAAGCAAACGGTGGAAAGACATAACTGAAGCGGTGGCGTTTTATGTGGCCAAGGAAATGCATCCAATTAAGAGCGTGGAAAAGAGAGGTTTCGTGAGGCTGATGAAAACCATTGATCCACGCTACGTGGTGCCCGGTCGCAAATATTTGTCTAAAAAGGCCATTCCAAAAATGTACACTGAATGCCGAGAGAAGGTACAACAGCTGGTTCAAAACGCCCAGTTTTTTGCTACAACCAGTGATTTATGGTCTAGCCGCACGTCAGAAGAACCATATATGAGTCTCACCATTCATTTCATTCACAAGTGGAAGCTGCAAAGTGCATGTCTCCAAACGATATACTTCCCAGTAGATCATACAGGGGACCTAATTGCAGCTGGCCTAAAAGACTTACTTGAAGGCTGGGGACTGAAAGAGGAGAACATGACCTGCATGACCACAGACAGTGGAGCAAACATGGTTAAGGCGTTGGATGTTAACAAGTGGACTCGCCTGGCGTGCTTTGGCCACAGACTTCACCTGGCCATCGGTGAGTGAAACAAGTAGATTTGTGCCACCGTCTGTCATTCAGATAAGGTCGGGAGTTAATTCATAATAATACTACAAACAAATATACGTTTCTTCATTGTGTGTGTGTGTGTGTGTGTGTGTGTGTGTGTGTGTGTGTGTGTAATGCATTTCAATAAAATATATAAAAATCTACAAAACAAGTAAAAAGAAAAAAATACAATTCAAAATATAAATAGTCTAATGAAAATGTGAATTAAAATGTATTGTGTGATACTGTGATTAACCAATTTAAACATATTTAGTAGTGATAATAAATAGTGTAAAATGTAATTCACAAGCTAGGCCAAACTGTCCCTATGTTTTAGTGTTGTGCAAAATAGTTGGCATATGTTAAACCAGATTGATTAATACATCTTCATCTTCTATTCCTTAGAAAAAAGTGCCAAAGATGGTCGTGTTGATCGCACAGTGTCCATCTTGAAGAAAGGGGTAAGTGCATTCTCCTTCAGCTGGAAGAAAAAGAGGGAATTGGCTGCCAAAAGCACAAAGTATAAGCTGCCAAAGCACAAACTCATGACCGACTCACCAACTCGATGGGGTTCCAAACTCGCCATGATTGAGAGAGTACTAGAACAGGAAAGGGCCTTTTCTGAGATCCTTAAGGCAGACAAGAAGACAAAGTGTTTGGTCCCTGGATACAACGAAAAGGATGTGATGGAGTCTGTAGTGATGGCCCTGGGTCCACTACGGGACTTCACAGATGCACAAGTGAGGACTTTGTGGGTTTATTTAAATTGTTTTATTATTTATATATTTTTAATTAGAAAAGTGGCAATACAATCAATACAACTCAATATACCAAACAAATACAAAAATAAATAACCTGCGTGCTATTTGTCCTCTTTTTTCTTTTCTTTTTAGGCAAGGACTATGTGAGTGTGTCTTATGTAAAGCCAGTGCTTCACCTGTTCAAAGAAAACCTCTTGAAACCGAATGATGACGACACAGACCTCTCAAGAGAAATGAAGACGACCATTCTCGACTACCTCACTGACAAATATAAGGATCCCAAAACTGATGAACTGCTGGATATGGCTTCACTTGTTGATCCAAGGTTCAAGACACAGTACATTGACAGTGACAAGACAGAGAAGATACAAGCCAGAGCTGTGTCCGAGCTTGAGTCCTTGCTGACTGTCACTGTACAAGCACAGCATCCCGCAGCATCAGCTCAGCCCAGTTCATCCACATCACAGAGCCTGGCCCCTGAGGCAGAAGAAACGCAGGGGTAGGGCCCCCACCAAAAGAAAGCTAAGACAACACTGGCCAGCTTTTTGAAGACCTCTGTTGCAACTGCAGTAGGCGCATCTTCTTCTCCATCCCTAAAAGAAGCAATAGAGGGAGAATTGAAGTCCTACCTGTCCATAGTAAATGCAGACAGTGAAATAGATCCTCTTGAATGGTGGCAAAAACATGAGGCAAACTTTCCAAGGGTGGCTAACTTAGCTAGAAAGTATCTCTGCATTCCGGCAACAAGTGCTCCCTCAGAGAGGGTGTTCAGCACTGGTGGCAATATTGTCAGAGGGCAACTCTCAAGCCAGAGAAAGTTGACAAACTGATTTTCCTGGCAAAGAATATGTGACTGTGTTCTGTCATACAAAAAGAAAAAGTTAAAAAAGTTTAAAAAAAAAGTAAAAAATGATATAATAAAAAAAATAAAAAAATGAAAGCTAAATACTAGTTTAAAACTTTGTTTTCAATTTTCGGCAAGTTCCAAGCATAGTTACTAAAGTAAGTCTGTGCAGTGTGTCAATCAATCGTGCCTTGCCACGATTCTTTTTTTTCTTTATTCACTTTCATAAAAAGCTCTTTTAGACAGCGTTTTTTCCTTGATGAAAGGAAGATTGTATGAATATAGCCTAAGGAAGAACACGCAGACTCAAGTACACACAAAAAACTTCTGATTGTAAACTCTATAATCCTGCATGCTGTTTGCCTATTGCAACAGAGTGGCCTCCACCTCACCGCAAGCCTGTTCAATTCACTGAGGATTGTGTGTGTACTGAACGCTTAACTGTCCTGTCCTGTTCACCTATACCCCCCCCCTCTTCTCCCCTCCCCTGGGATGGGCTGCCCCGGAGGCCCCCTGCAGCTTCCACTGTGTGTGTGTGTGTGTGTGTGTGTGTGTGTGTGTGTGTGTGTGTGTGTGTGTGTGTGTGTGTGTGTGTGTGTGTGTGTGTGTGTGTGTGTGTGTGTGTGTGTGTGTGTGTGTGTGTGTGTGTGTGAGACAGTATTGCACTTTATTCTGTCTTGGTTGGTTCTGTTGGCTTATGTTATTTTATCAATAAGTTTTATATTGTTTTTCCCTTTTGAAACAGATGTTCATGCTGAAGTCTTTGATTGCACTAAGTTCAAGTCTAAAGTTTACATTTTAATTGTTTGGCACTGACTTTTCCTCATTGAGGTCGTACTCTTATGTTGTACTTAGTTATGTTTTTGTGCCTTGAATATTTTTTATTTTATTTAGCAAGAGAGTGCACTTGGTTGTGTTGTTAACATTTGTAGGCCTACGTCTACCTACTTGAACACTGAGGAATTGTTAATTCAGAGATTCATTGCATTGCAGAATTAATTAAAACCAGCTTTAAATGGTATTTTGGTCTAAATGGTCTGTTATCCCTTTTCTTTTAGTTTTTGTTACCTTGTAGGTGGTCGTACTGTTAAGTAACTTGAAAAATTACCATAATAACCAACATGAAAAATAATGGTGATATATATCGTCTATTGTGATATTTCTTGAAAAATATCGTGATAGCATTTTTTTTCAATATCGAACACCCCTATCCTGATGATCCCAGGGCATTACACACATCTTAGATACAGTGGCCCTCATTTATCAACGCAGCTTATAAACCGGCTTATATTTTTCCATATATTCGGCCGTACACCAACGTCGAAGTCACATTTATCAACGAATCCTACACAGCTGATCCGAGCCTACATTTGGTCCCAGGCTTGATAAATGTCACGGCTGGAACCTAGCGTCATTTAAATAACACGCCCTTAAATATTCTCAAAACGCCCCGATTTTACGACATGAAGAAGGACCAGAATACGACCAAAGACATCAAAAGCCAATGAGAAAGAGTTTCCCCCGCCTGCCTCGCCACACACGCACACGCACACGCCCCCCTCTCTCTCTCTCTCTCTCTCTCTCTCTCTCTCTCTCTCTCTCTCTCTCTCTCTCTCACACACACACACACACACACACGCCCGCCCAGCTGTGTTTTTCATGTATTGTAATCCCTACCGTAGCAGTACAATCTTTGTCACGTAGGCTTGTAGCCTACATGAATGACATATTATGATACCAATCACATCGCCATGAATGGAATACGTTTGTCTATTAATTTATTTAACCCATACCGAGCAGTGCACAAGCAGTCATGTAGGATATTCCCCGTGAGACGGCCGTGGTTTCGGTCCGTCCCGTTAATAAGAGATTGGAGCGTCGGGTTTATTAACCCAGCCAGGTTGTCCTCAAAACTCTCTATGACATAACTCCATAACATACTCCACAAGCTACTGTAAGTTTGTACACCTCACTGTCCATGAAAAGATCGTCGGCAGTCCCGACCGCGGGACTCCCGAGTCCCGACGCAAAAGCGCTCGTATATTTTGAAAATAGCAGATCTACAAGCTCACAACGCGTCGCGATGCGACCCGTTTTTGAGCTTGCAGATCTGCTATTTTCAAATAGCCAATGCAACTGAATGACTGTTAAAGCAGTTTGTTTAAATTACTTTATAAAATGTTATATTTTCACAGGGATTAATTATTAGTGTGTAGATATACATTTAGGAGTGGATTATGTGTCCAGATGCCTGTCAGACAGTCAGACAATGCTGCTCCGCAGGTCTAGAATGGAATAAACGGGCGCAGCCAACGTCAACAACTGGTCTCGACCAGACGTGAGATCTCAGCGTATGGTAGGATGAAGCCCACGTCAGGATATATTGATAAATGCCGAAAGGTGCGGTGATCTCGCCCGACGCCCATTATTTGGGCTGCACCGCGTTGATAAATGAGGGCCAATATGTCATGTCAGAACTTGTCAGAATTGAACCCCAAATTGATATGTATTTGGCCGCAGACCCCCATCTGAAAAGGTTTTGTGCCAGGGACCCCCAGAAGAGAAGATTTGTGTACAAAAAGCACTTTCAATATTTTTCAAAAATGAATAGCCAACATATAAAATATGGATAAAGGGGTTAAAATGATGGTGATGCTACTTTTAAAAACATTGCTTTTTGGGACCGGAAATTCCAAGATGGTGGATTTGAATTCGACTAAAAAGTGTTTGAAAACGTGTTTGTAGAAACCAATGGGTGACCTCACTGTTCCCTTTGTCCATATTATATTACAGTCTATGGGTGTAACTCACATTGTCTCTCCTGTGGCTGCTCTTGATGGTTCTGATCTCCTGTAGGAGGCGCTCCATCTGCTCCTGGTTCAGCTCCTCAAAGCCCCTCTGGATGGAAGGCATGTAGGCCGGGGGGAGTCGTACCGACAACCCTGTAAGGTCCTGGCTCATGGAGTTTGGACCAGAGACGCACTGAGAGTTCTGGGGTTTTAACAACAAAAGAAGTTGTGTTACAGTGCCATCTAGTGGCTTTCTGGTATACATGTGGTGCCTCCATGCATTCTAAAGGAGATGATAGTCAGTAATAGTTGCAGTGGTGGAAGAAAATAGCAGATATACAAGCTCATAGCGCGGCACCAAGTGCCGCACTATGAGCTTGTAGATCTGCTATTTATTTATTTTATCGTGAAAATGTGTGCAAATATTTGAATATATATAAGCGAACATTTGTAACTCAAATCTTTGCTTCTGAGGATTCTACAAATGTCTTCTAAATTCTAATATTTTTTCGAAAAAAACTTATGTTGCTCTAATCAGTGGTTCTCAAACTTTTTCATGTCAAGGACCACCCAAAATGATATGAATTTGGCCACAGACCCCCATCTCAAAATATGTTGTTCCAGGGACCCCCGAGAAGCAAAGATTTGAGTTAAAAATGTTCGATTTAAACAATATATTCAAAGATTAGCACACATTTTTAAGATTTTTCAAAAATAGCAGATATACAAGCTCATAGTGCGGCACTGAGTGCGGCACTATGAGCTTGTATATCTGCTATTTTTGAATAGCCAAAGTATAAAATAATGGTTAAAGTGGTTACCCAGATGGTTTTAATGGGTTAAGTAAAAGTATCAGTACCTCAATTAACACGCAGTTAAAAGTAATATGCCTGCATTCACAATCTTACTTGAGTAAAAGTATAAAGGTATGGTCTGCTAAATGCCTAAATTGTGGTATTGGTATCAAAATATGCTTACAATGCCAAACGTGAAAAATGTGTCAAACTTCATCGACAATAGCAGATCTACAAGCTCACAACGCGTGAGCTTGTTCTACAAACAGCTAAGCAGTCTGCAAGACATTTCAGATTGAGAATTTAACCTTTACTTTTATGAAATTATCAGAGAATAATAGGGTTTTATGGAAGATGCTTCTGAACATGTATTGCATTGTTATTTTTGACCCATTCTAATTCTCTTTAATCTTATAAAAAATTACTGAAATCAGTAGTGGTGACTATAGGTCTGTTACAATTATTACATAATCGTCTAATCGCTATTATTTTTGCATAATCGTCATAATCGTTTCCATGTTGAAAAATGTTCATGCATTTTCAAATATAAAAACATTTTGAAAGTATAAAATAATTAAATATGTCAGTAATGTCTTGAATATTTAAGTCATATCTGCCCTGAGCAATGTGTGATTATGAAGCCTAAAGAGCAAACAGAAATGACATTTTTATTCATATGTTCCAATGCTCAAAAAAACTATTAAAATTGTTAAAATCGCAATTATTTGTATGACAATTAATCATCAACTTAAATGTTGTAATGGCGACAGCCCTAGCGGTAACTGAGAACTTTTAAATCCATGTGTTGGATAAATGCAGTGGTGTAAAGTAACTAAGTACATTTACTCAAGTCTGTACTTTTTTTTAGGTACTTTTACTTTAGTGGAGTATTTCCAATTTTCAATACTTTTGAGAATGGTTTAGTTTTAGTCATACTTTAGTCGACGAACATTTTTCGTCATAGTTTTAGTCGACAAAATCAACCCAGCATCTCAGAGGCTTTAGTTACTAGTTACTTTGCAGATCCCTCTAAAGTGGTTAAAATAAAATAAAATCCCGGTCTTAATGGGTTAAGAGGGAATGGTTAAGGAAGCAGAACCCAACCCCCAGTAGTACTGACATGTGTGGTGCTGGCCGCCAGGCTGCCGTGTGCCGCCTCCAGCTGTCCGTTGTACAGCAGGGCTCTCAGGTCGGCTCCGGTGAAACGCTCCGTGGCGGCGGCCAGCTGCCCCAGGTCCACGTCATCGGCCAGGGGCAGGCCCGCGCTCAGAGCCCTGAGGATCTCCACACCATCCTCCTGAACCCGCCGCCAGAGGAAGAGACACACAGAGAGAGAGAGAAGGTTTTAAGGTGGTTATAGATCCACACCGAAGGCAGTTCATTTACATTAACCACTGACTTGAACCCTATAGCGTCCCTATAGAGGCTATGCGCGTGACATCATCGTACCCGGAAGTTATGCGGGAACGCCTACTGAGTGGCAACAAAAACACGTTCTGGCCTTTACAGCCCCACACGTCCAAACAGAAAAGTCCTATCTGATTGTATTAAACGACATTAAACTCACCAACACGGCAGCTGTACGGAAAGCTTGAATTATCCTCTTTCTATCTGCAGTTTTTGTTTCATAAAAATCCACCGTAGAGACATGTTATGAGATACTTTCTGTCAATGAATTCCGTGCAGGTGATTCTTTTTCCAAGTGTCAGAGTTTTGGAAGCGCTCGTTTTACAATAACGCAACGTCCCGCTGCCTCCTGCATCATGTGACATTTAGAAACAGGTGGTACACAGGACCGTTGAGTGATTTCCAACGAGCGCTTCCAAACTCCAACGCTCCATGCTGCTCAATGTTTTGCCACTCAGTCTAGATGAGGGGGGCGTGTTCCTTACTTCCTTCACAGGTTTTACCAATGATACTAATGAAGGCTCTGTTCCATTTAGTGTAGCACAGTGGTTCTCAAACCTCTTAATTTTAAGGACCCCCATAACTCTGAGTGTGTACAAATGGAACCAAATGGACCCTTACGGGTCCATTTGGTTCCATTTGTACACTCTCAGAGTTACACACCTTTTAAGGGGCCATTTGGAACCCCCTCAACTTGGAACCATGAGGGTCCCTGGACCACACTTTGAGACCCACTGGTGTAGCAGAGTGTTTCCAGTGAGCCAACATGACACAATATCAGCACCCTGACTCTGTTTGACCAGAATGGAACAGAGTCTTCATTAGTATCATTGGGTAACACCTGTGAAGGAATTAAGGAAGAGGCCCAATTTCTCTCCAAAATGGCTGCTGTGCATAGAGCTTATTCTGGGTTGCTGATCGATAAGCTCACAACAATCTATAAAACTCATGATCTACAATCTATATAAGATCTATAGGCTCACAAAGCTTGTTAGGCGTCGCGATGCGTCTCGTTGTGAACTTATAGATGGGCTATAGCTTGGGAAAAGAGATGTGGTGTACAGGGGAAGTCCTGGGGGACAGCGGTCGACTAAGTATAAAGGGTTCATTATGTTTGAAGTTGTCTTCCACCTACTTTTTAAAAGTGTTCTACTATACCAACTGTTTTGTCTTTGTGAATCACTGTGTGAACTTACATGGTTTCTATGTTTCTGTCGGGTGGAAACTTCACCATTATGTCCAAAACTGTTACTTTTCAGGATTCACATTCAAAAGCATCAAAAGTAGCAGATCTACAAGCTCAGAGCGCGTTTTGTGTGACACTGTAGTACAGATCAAGTAGGGTGTTAAAATATGGATGATAAGAGGTTTCTGCCCGACAACAACGATATAATAAGCATGTTAAATGGTTGAAATATTAGTGTGCTAAAACAGTGATCATTATGAGTGGGTGTATGATATTAAACAGTACAGACCAGGTCCTGGGGAGGGCAGTAGAGGGACTTGTCCAGTCTACCAGGTCTCAGCAGGGCCGGGTCTATCAGGTCTGGTCCACTGCTGGCTGCGAGCACATACACACCTGATAGCAAAACACAACACAAATATTTTCACTAAAATTATCTGTATTGTGGCCTGGACCGCTGGCGTAGCGGTCCGGTCCAGGCACCTATATAGGCTCCAAAGTAGACTGACAGCACGTCGCGAGTTCGAGTCCCAATCCTGACGGCCTTTTGCTGCATGTCACTCCCCATCTCTCTACCCATTTCCTGTCAGACTACTATCCTATCAATAAAGGCATAAAAGACAAAAAAAATCATCTTAAAAAAAAACAATGATATGTATTACTGGGGATGCCTGGTGGCTCAGACAGTTAATACACTGTTTCCCAAACCATGGGTCGGGACCCATTATTGGGTCGCGGCGGACCCACATTTTAATGTCCAATTTTCTGTCCCTGTTTGCCAAGGTGTGATCCCGGTATGACCCCCCCCCCCCCCCCTATTGGGTCCAATTTTTATACTTTCAGAGTTAAATAAATACTATTTTTCTTTGCTAGCAGACCATGGTAAACAGTATGTGAAGTGTGTAGTGCATTGGTTCTCAAAGTGAACCAGGGGTCCTTGGGGGGGTACCAGGGGGTCCCCCAGCAAAACTAGTTAATATGGCGTCACAATCATTTTAACCACTTTAACCACCGAGTGCTATGAGCGCTATGAGCTTGTATATCTGCTATTTTTGAAAAAATTGAGACAGCAGCCAAAAAAGAAAAAAAACATCATTTTGGGGGTCCTTGACATGAAAGAGTTTGAGAACCACTGGTGTTACAGTACCTTGCAGACCCTCCACCCCGTCCAGCTGTGTGAGGAGCTGGTTGACCATGCGGTCCGTCACCCCCGTGTTGGCATGACCCCTCCTGGGGGCCAGCGAGTCAAACTCATCAAAGAACAGGATGCAGGGCCTGGCTGCCTGGGCCCTGAGGGGGGGGGGGGGGGGGGGCAGAGGACAGCACCGTCACCACTACGTCACTGCTACCAGTTTACAGTTACAGGCACTAAAATAAAGCCTTGTTTGATTGATTGATTGAATGCTTTAAAAGTCAGAAATGTAAAAAGCATGTGGTACAGTCAGACATTAAAGATTTAGTTCACCCCCAAAATGAGTTTTTTTTTCTATCGACTATTCACCCCATGGACACTTGAATTCATGGGGTGAAAGAAAAGCAAACACACAAAATGAAAAGGAATCAAAAAGCTATAATACAAATGAATAAGCAGTCTGTCAGCATGACGCCTGCATTCAAAATCTTACCTGAGTAAAAGTATAAAGGTATGGTCTGCTAAATGCCTACATTGTGGTATTGGTATCAAAATATGCTTACAATGCCAAACGTAAAAAATGTGTCAAACTTCATCGACAATAGCAGATCTACAAGACATTTCAGATTGAGAATTTAACCTTTGCTTTTATGAAATTATCAGAGAATAATAGGGTTTTATGGCAGATGCCTCTGAACCTGCTAGTTTGACCTAATTATCTTTAATCTTATCAAAAATGACAGTAAAGGGTTAGAAATCAGTAGTGGCGACGAGGCTTGTCATAATTATTACATAATCATCTAAACACAATTATCTTTGCATAATCGACGATTATGGAAAGATTTTCAAACATTTTTCAACATAGAAATGATTATGACGATTATTAATCGTCATAATCATTTCCATGTTGAAAAATGTTCATGCATTTTCAAATATAAAAACATTTTGAAAGTATGAAATAATTAAATATGTCAGTCATGTCTTGTATATTTAAGTTTAAGTGTTAAGTAAGCAGAACATCATTTGAAAGTACATTTGTAGAACCTGCACACAGATCCTAATTAAAACATATTTTTCATTCATTGCTTGGTGGCAATGCAGTCTGGACTACAGGAACTGACATGATGACCTGTCCATTATTATAAACATAATGTTGTTACTTTGCTGTGTCCCGTAGTTAAATAAAGCAGACCTTAATAAAAAAAAAGGAAGCAGTTCTTTTAATGCTGCAATGGATCATATTTATAGAGTAGCAGAGCTTTAGCAGAGACTCATTCTACAACAGCATTGGCTAATTGTTCTGGATATAATAACACACTTTGCCCAGTAGATGTCCTCATAGCATACAGTATGCTTGGTTGTAAATGAAACTAATGGTTATGGAAACACTTCATATGGTGAATAATAATAATAATAATAGCAGCTTTAATAAGTGGTATTGTACCCCTCATTGTATCCTCTGCCTTCCTCACACAAACAATGTTTGTTTCATGTACAGTTTATGAATGTGTGTGTGGACAGGGTGTGGTTAGTGTGGTCTTTTCTTAGATCATGTCTTGCATAACAGTAATATCATAGACAATACCTCCTGGAGAACTAATAACCATCTACTGTATGGGTTCTTTATACGGTAATAACTATTACTAACCCACTGCCACTGTCCTTAAGTCACAACTGGAGCAGAACAGTGGTGAAGACAGGACTAAGCCTAACACCCAGTCATCCGTCTGATATGAGGAAATAGCAGCAAGACAAACACCACGCTAATAAACAATAACTGATAGCAGTAACACTGTACGTACCTGTGATTTATTAGCGGCAAGCATTTTACTGAGCGGAAAACATAGAGTTACATTAATCCTCATAAGCTACAAGACAGAAGATGAACGTTGGCTGACCCCTGTGCATGTGTCCACCATTGCATGGCAGTGTTAATTTCGTCGACTAAATATGTTCATCGACTAACTTTTATCACTGACGAAAACTAAATAAAAACTAAATAAAAACTAAACTATGATGACTAAAACTAAGACTGAATAAAGGCCTATTGACAATTTTGTCAACAAATAAAAACTAGACTAAAATGTAAGTGAGGGACTAGTGGAGAAGAGATGCAGTAGAACTAAGAGACGAGTCATTATGTTTGGTTGCGCTCGGGTGTCGCGCTCTGAAAATAGCAGATCTACAAGCTCACAACTTGTCGCGCTGCGACACGTTGAGAGCTTGTAGATCGGCTATTTTCAGCATGCAATCAAGTGGAAAATCAGCCATTACGACACCATCAAGGCACCGGCGGAATACATTTTAGTCGACTAAATCAACTGTAGATTTAGTCGACTATAATCTTATGATATTTAGTCGACTAAAACTAGACAAAAACTAAAACATTTCAGATGACTAAAATATGATTAAAACTAAATGGAATTTTATTCAAAAGAATAAAACTAAATTTGCTGTCAAAATCAACACTGTTGCATGGAGAGCATTTCGTATAAAAATGTAAGAAATTAAAACTGTGTACAGCATGAGATGTGATGAACAACAGAATCACAACATGTAGTGGAGGCCTTCATCTGGTGTAAAACTACTCTGCACTTGCTTATCAGACATAGAGCTGCTTTGCATGAAGCTACAGCAGAACTACAGTACAGTATCACTCATAATATTCAGATGAAATAGACATTGTCCTACTGTACCTCTACTGACAGACTTCACAGCATCAAACCTGAAGTGTAACAGGTGTTTCACTTGCCTTGCCAGAAACAGCACGTTTCTGCCTTGATGGAAGAGCTTTAAATGGAATAATTGCTTCATACTGAACAGACTTTATGTTTAATTCTCTCCTCTGCCCTACAGAGACCATATAGAACAGCTAACTATGTGAGTAGAGACAGCATCTCCTAACAGTATCGCTAGTATAATTTGGTGACATTTATGAGTTAAATGTTTTGTTTCTAATGAAATCTAAACTTTTCTAGAACCTGATGGATGCCACTATGGAGCCAAAACAACAGCCAGCATCCAACAAGTCTGGTCTCTATTTTCTATTTAGATCTGATATTACACAAATTCAGCATTTTAGAAACGTTTTAAATGTCACCATAATTGAAAAGCACGTCTGTTTATAATCTATCATGAAGTTAAATGCCTGCAGTGGCTAGAATGAAAGGCATCTCTCTGGGGTGACAGGAATGGAATATAATATGTAATCATTATGTTTTTGATTCTTTAGCTTATTTCTTATAGGAGTCGTATCTAAGTATTTACCATGGAGGGCCAAGAGTATTGCAGGTCCTATGAATATCATATGATTTCACTGAATAGTTCAACTCCTCTGTAATGACATAAACTCCTGTAGTGTTGGGTTGAGATGAGGACAACACTGTTTATTGCATTGCTTTATGATGATAGTTTGTACTCTTCCTGTCTGTCTCAGGCTGGTGTCACAGGCAGCTGGATTATTACTTCTCCTTGCTCTGCTTTCTGTTGACTCTGGTCACACTCCTACAGACCCTCTATAGTGAGTACTGTACTTCATGTCTCCTATAATAGACTCTATAGTGAGTACTGTACTTCATGTCTCCTATAATAGACTCTATAGTGAGTACTGTACTTCATGTCTCCTATAATAGACCCTCTATAGTGAGTACTATACTTCATGTCTCCTATAATAGACCCTCTATAGTGAGTACTGTACTTCATGTCTCCTATAATAGACTCTATAGTGAGTACTGTACTTCATGTCTCCTATAATAGACTATAGTGAGTACTGTACTTCAAATCTCCTATAATTGACTCTATAGTGAGTACTGTACTTCATGTCTCCTATAATAAACTCTATAGTGAGTACTGTACTTCATGTCTCCTATAATAGACTCTATAGTGAGTACTGTACTACCAGATTTCCACCAACCATACTGTAGGTCTATGTCATCTTGCTGCAGGGCTACTTACAGTAGCAGTGCACTGGCTCTCAGCCTTTTTAATTACAAGGACCCCCAGTTTGATATACAATAGGCTGTGGACCCTCTTTTGATAAAGGTTTTATCCACACTGTAAACCTGCAGTGTTAATTGAATTGAGCCAAATGGGTCCATTTGGTTCCATCAGAGTTACAGACCCGTAAGGGTCCATTTGGACCCCTGGTGGTCCCCGGACCGGATGTTGAGAACCAGTCTTAAATCTCTTATGTCAGTACACTGAACATTAGACAGCACAAACATTCACTCTCAGCCTAGAGGCAGAGCAGAGCAGAGCAGCAGTTTACCCACAATGCAGTGTGAACATTGACCGCAGTATTCCATCCATCATATTGACAGTTGAGGTTTCTACAGTGTCTTATTTGACAACATGTCCAAACACAGAGTCATCTTCATTTCATAAGTTGACAACATTGCAAGCAGTAGTAAGTAGAACAAGGTTCAGAACCATAGCAGCACACAGCAACATCTCTCCAGTGTTCATGTAACGTAGAATCATCCATTTTTACACTATCAGTCAAATTCACACTCAGTAGGTTGTAGAGTAAGATATCTGAACAGTCTCTGTTGTTATTTGGTGTTTGTTTTTGACCTCCTTTCTGTCTGTCTGTCTTGTTTTCAACGGCACACATATCACACCGGATGCTGGCCCTTTGTTTTCCTGTATCCATGGCAACGGCTGTTGGGACGGCTGTGTCTATCTGATGTCTGTAATTCCACAAAATGCTTCAAACACTTAAAAAAGAATAGCAGAACTACAAGCGCTGCGAGCTTGTAGATCTGCTATTTTTGAATAGCCAAAGTATCCAATATGGATAAAGGGGTGAAAATGTATTAACACCTTCTGCTGGGGACCCCCTGGAACCCCCTCAAGGACCACTGAAGACCACTAAAGGGAGCAACAACAATACTGTAAGTGAAACACACTACAGGACAGGTTTGTGAGCAGCAGTAATGGCTGCCATGAATCTGACTGTCTAGGCCCAGATTTCACTACACACAACAAACTAATACAACATCACCACATTTCTGGTATAAAACCAAGACAAGGCTTTGTTTTACATTACAAGGTGCTCATATTGAACATGTTTAATGTTCTAATACTTCATTTACCTGAACAAACAGGGAACAACGGGAGACAGAGTCAGTTTTGGTGTTGTTCTTTCTCTCTTCCTTGTTCATCTGAAGAAAGAGGTCACCTGACCACCTAAAACTACCTGTCTCACAGGCAGATTTGCCACCTTGTGACGAAAAGTGGGATAGGTCTGTTCCTAAAATATAAGTTCCCTGCTCGTTCTAATACACAATAAGGCTCTTAAAAATACAAAGAACACCTTCATAATAAACAAAAATGTGACTATACATGTGTGTATGTCACACGTGTCACCTTGATGCTCCAGTCTCAGTCTAGCTTGCAGCAGTCCAGACTGACAGAGCTGACTCACAGACTGGACTCTGTGCAGCAGACCTACCAGCTGCTGTTCTCCAACTACCTGCTGCCCTCAACCTCTACTGTCCTGATACCAACACTATACCAGCAACCTGCCCTCAACCTCTACTGTCCTGATACCAACACTATACCAGCAACCTGCCCTCAACCTCTACTGTCCTGATACCAACACTATACCGGCAACCTGCCCTCAACCTCTACTGTCCTGATACCAACACTATACCAGCAACCTGTCCTCAACCTCTACTGTCCTGATACCAACACTATACCAGCAACCTGTCCTCAACCTCTACTGTCCTGATACCAACACTATACCAGTAACCTGCCCTCAACCTCTACTGTCCTGATACCAACACTATACCAGCAACCTGCCCTCAACCTCTACTGTCCTGATACCAACACTATACCAGCAACCTGCCCTCAACCTCTACTGTCCTGATACCAACACTATACCAGCAACCTGCCCTCAACCTCTACTGTCCTGATACCAACACTACCAGCAAGGGTGGGTAAATACACTGACAATCTGACACTAGACATCTGCACTGTGTCTCACTGAATATTCTGTCAATAAATGTAAATATAAATGTATCTTCAGTGCATGCATGAATATGTATATGAACAGTGAGGAAGATCAGGTATCCCTTCTAAGTGTGCTGGCACTACAAAAACTCCTAAATGTCACCAATACTACCAGCAAGGGTGGGTGCTCTGTTCCTGTCTGTCCGTCCATCCGTCCGTATGTCCATACATTTGACAGACCGGCCATTGTGTGTGAGGTAGTTTGTCGGTTATTGTAGTTCTGTTCTTATAATGACCACATATCTTTCCAAGGAGATAAAACTGTATTGATCTCAGTGGATAAATTCAGGTGTCGGAGCAGTGATATCAGTAAATGTAACACGGATAATAAACATGACTCTAGACATCTGTGTCTGACTATATCTTAGATGTGTGACTGAGTTCATGAATATTCTATCAATAAATATAAGTATAAATGTAAACCTATCACCATTCTCTATATCCATGGATATACATCTACAGTATCACCAATGGATATATCAGTGGTTCTCAAAGTGGGGCCTGGGGACCCTGCAGGGTCCTTGAGGGGCTTCCTCAGAAAAAAATAAGAACTATTGTTAACCAGAATCAGTTTAATCACTTTAACTTTATAAATGGGCTATTTTTTTATGTTTTTTTGTAATCTTGAGACGGAAAAAAAAGAAAATATTGTGAAATATTTTTGGAACATTTTACCAACACAAATCTTGTATGGGGGTCCCTGGCAAAACAAGTTTTCAGATGGAGGTCTGTGGCCAAATACATTAATTTGGGGGTCCTTGACATGAAAACATTTGAGAAACACCGGGATGTATTAATAAATATGTAGACTATCTACTACCACTAGTGAGTATAACAATGAATACAGTATGTACAGTATCAGCCAGCCTTCAGTAGTAAGTATAGATAATACAGTCTTGAATGGTGAACAGTGAGGAAGATCAGGTTTGCTGGCACTACTAAAACTCCTATAATGATTTATGAAACATAGGAAAGGTGATTAAAAAGATGCAGGCAGCGCCATCTTGTGGTCGCACAGTGTTTGTCCCATGTGTTATGCATGGAATAGCATACAGTGTATGTATGCATTAAAATCAGTATTCATTTAACTCTGAAGAGTATATATGGATTTGGTTTGTACACACTTAAGAGTTAAATTTATATATATATATATATATAATATCCGGTCTGCCCACATTCATTTGTCTTTAAAAGCATTTTTGGTAGGATTATGTCTAATCTAACACCATTCTATCATTATCTGTCTCACTGCTGGCCCGGTGATAGAACCCCATTAGAGAATGTACCCGTCTCACTGCTTTTCCTTTCTGTGATAGAACACATTCTGTACCTGTCTCACTGCTGGCCCTGTGATAGAACCCCAGCAGAGAATGTACCCGTCTCACTGCTCTGATAGAACCCTTTCAGAGAATGTACCTGTCTCACTGCTCTGATAGAACCCTTTCAGAGAATGTACCTGTCTCACTGCTCTGATAGAACCCTTTCAGAGAATGTACCCGTCTCACTGCTCTGATAGAACCCTTTCAGAGAATGTATCTGTCTCACTGCTATGATAGAACCTTATCATTTTCATTATTATACTGTAGGTCCTTCAGACTCTGAGCTCTATGAGCTGATCATTATATTATTATTATTATTATTATTATTATTATTACCCTTATTATATTATTACATTATTATACTGTAGGTCCTTCAGGCTCTGAGCTCTATGAGTTGATCATTATATTATTATTATTGTCTCCGCCGAAGGTGGAGAATATGTTTTCGCTTTGTGTGAGCAAACATTGTTAGCCAAGCTAACATTGGGCAAGCTCCACGTGACACGTGTCAATTTGTTGACACCAATGCCTCTGATTGGCTAGAAGGACGCGTGACGAAATAAAATTCTATAAATAGGTGTGTCACTTCAAAAAGCCACTACTTTTTGAAGTGAGGTAAAACAGGATCAATCAGACTTGATTGGAACAGTACCTTCAGTAAGTCCAAGTCACCCGTCTGTGCGTGTGTGTTTCCCTCTGAGAACACCTAACATTGGTCAAGCAAAGGCGCAGAAGGCCAAAGCTAAGAAAGCATACTCATCTACAATTGTAACGTAGAAGAGGACTAGAGTTGAAATGATCCCACAACAAAGCCGAACTCTTAATACGTGTCAATATGTTGACATCAATGTCTCTGATTGGCTAGAGGGACGCATGACGAAATACAATCCTATAATAAAAAGGTGTATCACTTCAAAAAGCCGTTTACGTTTTTGAAGCGAGGTAAGACAGGATCAATCAGTCTTGATTGGAACAGTATCTTCTAGTCCAAATCACCCGTCCGTGCGTGTGTGTGTCCCTCTGAGAACACCTAACATTGGTCAAGCAAAGGCGCAGAAGGCCAAAGCTAAGAAAGCATACTCATCTACAACAGTAACACAGAAGAGGACTAGAGTTCAATTGGCCACCTTGATCAAATACATTATGTAGCACTAGAGAACATAATGTTCTCTAATGTATTTGAACAAACCAGTCAATTACGACGACTCCCATATGATAGATTGCTTCAATGTAAACAGAGCATTGCTTCAATTAAACAGAGCTAAGAATCATAAAGAAAGAATGAAATTAATTTTCCTCAATGTCCAACAGCATATCTCTGAGTCGGCTCTCCACGAGAGCCGACTTTAAACACGTGTTTAAATATTTCTTTAACATACACCTTTTTATTTAACTAAAATATATATCTTTTACTCTACTGTATCTCATTAGTTATTGCTATGATAATATAATTGCTATAGTCTGCTGGCGGAGACTTGTGCTCCGAGGAGCACATTTTCTAGTTATTATTATTATTATTATTATTATTATTATTATTATTATTATTATATTATTACATTATTAAGATGTGTCCTTCAGACTCTGAGCTCTATGAGCTGATCAGTCACAGCTGGACTTGATTGTACAAACAGGGTGAAGGTAGGGCTGTTAGGATCATGACATTTTACTTGGCAATTAATTGTCACACAAATTATTGTGGTTAACGGTTTAATTGTCTTTTTGGCATTGAACAATTACCATTACTGTATCAAAAGTAATCAACAAGCTATACAAACTGTTCAAACATTGGCCAAATTGTCAAACATAGAAAGAGGCAAAATATAGAACCTAAAGTTAAATCATCATCGTCATAACATGAATTAGCAGAAATAAGCAGAAACATTTACTCTGTTTTGTGCTTCCTTAATTTGACATTTAGCAAAGAAAGATAAGGCAGGTGAGATTTGTTAATGAGAGCTACCCTCTATGGAATTAACTGTACAGGGATTAACACCACTATATTAAAAAGCTTACCCATGAGTTTTATATAGTATGTCATCATATATTACAAAATACTTAGATAAAAATAATGTTGCACATATGTTACACATACTCAAGTTACCAAGTAGATAATATTATATCTACTCATACCACCTACTCATATCTAGATACACCTCCTTCAGCACTGAATAAAGGCTGTGGCTCTCCTTTAATGTTTGTCCTAGTGTTGCCATCTCTCTGTTTTTCTCCTCCACTAGTCTCTTCAACTCTCTCTGCGTCTTTGTGTTTGAGATCATGATGTTCTCCTCCAGCAATGAATAAAGGCTGTGGCTCTCCTTTAATGTTTGTCTCAGTGTTGTCATCTCTCTGTTCTTCTCCTCCAGCTGTCTGTTAAACTCTCTCTGCATCTTTGTGTTTGAGATCATGATGTTCCTCTGGATCTCAGGCAGGAGAACCTTCATCAGGTTTCTCTCTGCTTCCACTCTGGCCTCTGCTTCGTAGGTCTCTCTCATCTCCTCTATGTCCTGTGTGTGTCTCTCTTCCCTCTCTCTCCTCTCATTCTCTCTCTTTGCTCTAAACCTATCGAGCTTTCTCTCCATCTCCTCTCTTCTCTCAGACTCCCTTCTCAGCTCTCCTTCCAGCTCTCTTTTCTTCTCTTCATCCCTCTCCTCCCTCATTTGTCTCTCTAGTTCACTTGTTCGATGGTCGATCTTCCTGATGTCTCCCTCATGCTCTTGGATGGATCCCTCTATCTTCTTCAGAGAGTCCTTAAGCTCATTCTCAAATCTCTCCCTCATCTCCTGCTCCTCCTTGTGTCTCCTCTCCTCCATGTCCCTCTGAATCTTTCTCTCCATCTCTCTGACCTGGGCCTCTGCCTCCTGGTAGGTCTGAGTGCTGTAGAAGCTCTCTGTGTTTCGTGCCACCATGCTCTCTATCTTCTCCAGCAGCTGTGAAACCTGAGCAGCATTGCTGCTGTCTGTAATGTTGAGGACGTGGCATCTGTTCCCACATTTATCTACGAGCTGCTGATGTTCCTGACTGCCTGCTTGGAGAAACTCCTCAACACTCTTCTTTTTCATATTGTCAGTGTGGATAATGATGGCAATGCTGTGTTCCCAGCAGCTCTGTCCAAAAGCCTCCTGCATCTTCTCCATCATCCCTCTCACCTCTCCTTCAGAGGGCTCTGCTGGTATGACCAGGAGGAAGGCATGGGGACCCGGGGCAGACAGACGTACACACTGCCCCACATCCTGCCTTGTGTCCTCCAGTGAGCGTCCAGAGAAGTCTGGAGCGTCCACCAGCACCAACCGTCTCCCACAGACGTCACCCTCTCTCCTCCTACTCCTCTGGCTCAGTTCAGAGGAGCTGGCCTCAGCACCAAACACCTCCCTGCCCAGGATGGTGTTTCCTACTGCGTTCCTCACAGCTACAGTCCTCCCCAGTAGCACCAGTCTCAGCTCAGACACAGAGGGAGACACTGGTGAGTCAACAATGTTGTCTGCTGCCACTGAAAGACAACACAATGGAAGAATATAGTGAAAATGCCACATCATAAGTGCTGTTCAGAGACTCTTTGCATGCATAGTGTGAAAGACTCATAATTGCTGTCCTGTTCTGGGACAAATTGGTCATCTTCAGACATGTTTGATAATCCTAACCCTTAATGTTTATCAAACTATAAATGAATCAGTCAAGTAATTTGTTAAGAAGCGGTTCCAATGTGTGTCAGAGGAAACACATGGTAGTCTACTCTACACCACCAGACCAACAGTGGGGGACTTGGGAGCAACAGGGAACACAATGCACATTTGAGAATTGGTAATGACAACATTGGAAGAGAAAATGTGAACAAATAGCAAGAGAAAAAGACTGTAGACATATTCCACTGTCTCTCAACCTATTTAGGGTGGGAACCCCTATACCTTTCAAGATGGGAACCCTTTTTGGGGTTCTTGTTGTTCCTGTACAGTATATAGCATCATACATTTTGTGTAATTCTTGAACAAATATTTGAAGTTTTCCAGAAAGCTTAGGTGGTGTTTATGTTGGTTAGCTTAATGTTGGTTATATATTTTTCTTTATTCACTATGTTTAAACCTTGTGCACTAATTGCACTTAGATGTTTTGAGATTAGACTATTGCTAGACTATTTGTAAAAGCAGCATAGACTCACTATCTGGAGGATGATCCTTACTGCGTCTCCTCTTCCTCACTGGTAGAGAGGAGTTTTCATCTGTGGTCTCTCCACCCACTGCAACACAACACAGACATCAATCAAACAGTCCAGTTTGATTAAATACCAAGGAGAGTGAAAGAGCTTTAGCCATGTTCTATAGCCACACAATCTGCACATATATATGCTCTGATCTGTGATGTCATGATGAGATGCTATGGTGTGGTTCTGACATCAAATGGAAAGACTTGCACTGTTTGACCATTCACAATTACCTTCTTTTCTTTTGTGTTATGCTTTACTGGTAATGTTCATGTGTTTTTACACCCTTATTGACAGTCTTAAAGTCTGAATACACTTGCTATATGTGAGAGAGTCCATGGACAGCAGATGGTTGAGATTATACTACAATTTGGTGTCTCCAGACACATGTGCATTGAAGAGCAAGACTCAAGAGCAATACAGGCAACGCTCAATACTATAATACTCATAATCTAACAACTTTCTTCCAGAAAACTGAAGGATTTGTGAGAAGATGTTTACTGTAGTTTTACTCTATCTTGTGACAGTTATTTCTGTGCATTCCTGTTATACTCTGACGGACAGAAATTCGAGAAGTCTTTTTTATTTACTTTTTTATTCTGCTTGGGTGTATTAGATATTACAAACCTGGCAACGAACGTCACGTCAATTTCAAGTCCTTTATCGTCACATAATATAATACAGCAGGTATAGTGATGAATATCCTTTCATTATCTCCTCAAACAGAGCGTCTATTTTTCTTTTCTAACACATTAGCAGTCAGTGGGCTTGTCCGCACATAAAGTACACACAACCACACAATCTGAGACGCACAGACATGAGCTGGTGATGAAATTTACATCATTATGTAGATTACCTATTTCTTGTCTTAGAACAAGTATAAGCATAGAAAGTTAAGAGTTTCATTTATAACACATTTTAAAGGCAGGCTATGAAACTGAATGCATGACCAGAATGAATAGTGTAACATCATGAAGTTCAACAGAAATTGAAAGAGTAACATGGACTCACAGTTTGGAGGAAGATATCCCATACTGTGTGTCCTCCTCAGTGGAAGAGTGGAGTCTGTGTTCTCTCCATCCTCTGCAACACAACATAAATAGTCAATGTATTGACAATAGTAAGAAAAAAAGAAAGGGGTTACTGGGCTATTAAATGACACTGGATGTATTTTACAGTACTTTTGCACTATTGATTACTAACTTTCTGGAGGAATGTTGATGCTCCATCTCCTGATTGGTAGCTTGGGGCCTGCTGTAGAGGTAAACCCACTCTCTATAAGACAAGACAACTATTTATCATCTTACTAATGTTGACGACACACATAAAGGAAATATATTTCAGATTACTGACCAGTCTTTTTGTCTGACTCAGTCCTCAGTTTCTCTAATTCAGTCTTCAGATCACAGATCTGCTGAGCTGCAATGACAGGTTGAAGATATAATTAATATATTAAATAGTATTCATTATATAATAATCAAGACAGATGAGGTCTATTTTTAACTATCCATTTCTCACCAAGCTGTTTGTTTTCAGTGATGACATCATCCCATTCCCTTTTCCTCGTCTTCAGCTCTTCAGCTTTCTGATTCAGTTGTTGGTCTTTTTCTGTCAGTAGTTTATTACTTTTATCCAATTCTTGGCCTTTTTTTGTCAGTAGTTTATTACTTTCATCCAATTCTTGGCCTTTTTTTGTCAGTAGTTTCTTACTTTCATCCAATTCTTGGTCTTTTTTTGTCAGTAGTTTATTACTTTCATCCAATTCTTGGCCTTTTTTTGTCAGTAGTTTATTACTTTCATCCAATTCTTGGCCTTTTTCTGTTAGTAGTTTATTACTTTCATCCAATTCTTGGCCTTTTTTTGTCAGTAGTTTATTACTTTCATCCAATTCTTGGCCTTTTTTTGACAGTAGTTTATTACTTTCATCCAATTCTTGGCCTTTTTTTGTCAGTAGTTTATTACTGTCATCCAATTCTTGGCCTTTTTCTGTCAGTAGTTTATTACTTTCATCCAATTCTTGGCCTTTTTTTGTCAGTAGTTTATTACTTTCATCCAATTCTTGGCCTTTTTTTGTCAGTAGTTTATTACTTTCATCCAATTCTTGGCTTTTTTTTGTCAGTAGTTTATTACTTTCATCCAATTCTTGGCCTTTTTCTGTCAGTAGTTTATTACTTTCATCCAATCCTTGGCCTTTTTCTGTCAGTAGTTTATTACTTTCATCCAATTCTTGGCCTTTTTTTGTCAGTAGTTTATTACTTTCATCAAATTCCTGGCCTTTTTTTGTCAGTAATTTATTATTTTCATCCAATTCTTGGCCTTTTTTTGTCAGTAGTTTCTTACTTTCAACCAATTCTTGGCCCTTTTCTGTCAGTAGTTTCTTACTTTCCTCCAGTTCTGTCCGTAGGACCTGCAGATCTACAGAACATATACGTTTAGATGAACCACAGACATTGTAACGTGTGTGTGTGTGTGTGTGTGTGTGTGTGTGTGTGTGTGTGTGTGTGTGTGTGTGTGTGTGTGTGTGTGTGTGTGTGTGTGTGTGCGTGCGTGCGTGCGTGCGTGCGTGCGTGCGTGCGTGCGTGCGTGTATTACTCTACTTATGAGGACCAAACATCCCCACAAGTAGTAGAGTATAATAGTATAAGTATAGTATAGTATGAGAAATAGACATTGTGAGGACCATTTTCCAGGAGAAATGGTTGTTTTTTGGTTAGAAAATATTTGTTGAGAAAAGGCTTACAATTAGGAAAAGATTATAGGTTGGGTTAAAGGTTAGGATTAGACATTTAGAGGTTAAGTTTAGGGGTTAAGATTTAAACTTAATCGCACGCCGGTGTTGTGCACTGAAAATATCAGATCTAAAACCTGTGCGTCTGTAGATCTGATATTTTCGGCTTTGCGGTTAAAAATGGTAACAAAGAAAATCACTGTCCTAAAACCTTTATTGTCCTCACAAGTATAGTAATACAAACGTGTGTGTATGTGTGTGTGTGTGTGTGTGTGAGTGTGAGTGTGAGTGTGTGTGTGTGTGTGTGTGTGTGTGTATGTATAATTGTTTCATTGATAAATGTACAGTATAATAAAGTTGAATGTATAGTTTTCTTTGAGTCTATTGTTATCCTACTTACCAAACACATGAGCTGAATTCAGTCTTCTATTCTTCTGCTCTGCTGTCTCCTTGCTGAGATAAGCTTCAGCTTCAGCTCCAGCTTGAGCTCCTCCATCTACACAAAGAGAGTTAAACTGTGTTTTAATAACAACTCTTCATCATGTTATACTGACTGGATAATAAATACATTTAACATTAAATCAACTTCAGTCTTGAATACATGTACATGAAGAAGAAAAGGCATGCAATAATTTGAACACATCAGATAAAAACAGACTTTGTATACCTTGTAAATATTATGATATTATAATATTATATACATTATTATTATGTAAATATAAGCTGAATTACTGATTTGTGTGAATAAGTGTGTCACTCTCCTCCCATGGGTCCTGAGCTGAGAGTTCAAGATAACTCAACTAAATCAATAAATACAGAAGTGCCACAATGTTAATTTACATCTAATTGTAGGATGGGGAATGACTGATCTAAGCAGCCATACATGCCTGAGTCAAACTAATTGGACTCAGAGCTATAGGTGTAACTAAGGATAAATCAGTCATCTCCACCAACATTCAGAGAGAGACACTGTCCAGACAGAAGTTATCATCTGCTCTCCCCTGTGGCTTTGTACCACAGTACAGTAAACACCAATGGCATAGCCAGCAGCATGTATCTCCGCGAAGGTATTCAAAATTAGGGCCAAAAAGCACTGTTTATTCACACTGGGGGAGTGGCTGTGATTCTTTTTTCTTGCACACTGTTCTGTTAGATAACAACGACTTCATAGAAGACTGTTGTGATATCTGATCACGCCTGTGACCTTTGAACTCTCTCTTGCAGGACCATTTAACCAATGGGATCCAGATCCCATTGGCCTTGATTTTCAACTTTGTATCAGGTCAGAATCAGATACATTTCTTCATAACACTAATGTCACACCAGGTTGTTTCAGCCTATGAGAGATGTTTACATCTTCTATTAGAGGACAAATTATATCATACTATGGTTTCTGAAGCAATGCATGAAATGAACTGCTCTTATTACAAGGCTAGATAATGAATTCCTCCTCTCCAGATTTATATCTCTTAATTCTCAAGGTTATTTGATACACTGGTTGGTTGCATAATAATCAGAATCTATGTTATTAAAATGCAATCATACTCTATCTGAGTCAGTTATTCAGCTCATGCAAATAGTACAGTATGTCTCATCTAACTAACCTGACTATAACACCTACCTGGTTCCTTTCATCCAGATATAATGTCTACTATTTATGCATACTAAAGACACTTTTTAGAGAACCCAATTTCAGAAGCAGAACTTACTATAGACATTATTACAATCCAGAGCGGGTTAGATGGTCAATGGTGTGGCAAGTGGGGCGTGGCAACAGACTTTTTAAATTGTCAGGACCAGAGAAGGGTTCATATCTGGTGCAGTGGTGAGATGGGTTGGATTAAGCTGAATATTGTCTATGGGTGTGTTGCAGGTGGATTCAATCATGGTCAATCAAATTATCACTTTTTATTACAGTGCATTGTGCATTTACACAGTGTCATGGAAGAAGAGGCCTAGACATTTCTCCCAAGAGCAAACTGATGGAACATAAAATTAGCTTGGGGTTAGTGATGTCTGGCGATGAGCCAATGATAAACTGTCATATGGTGTAATAATCTATCTAGATGACCAATCAGTAAGACTTTTATGAAGGAGAAACCTATATGGATATATGCCTTCAATATTCTGTGTGAGTCATGATGACGCTTTTTCGCTGGGCAAATCTTTGACCTTGTTGACCCCAAAATTGCTGAATGCTGCTGATTTGCAAACCACACCCCCTACTGCACCTCTCCTCCCACACCAGTGTACAGTGAATCCCCAAAACACCAAATACAGGCAGTGGTTTGAAAACTACAACATGACGCCACTGAGCCACGGTGATATGCGACTCACCGCTTACCCCAACGCATCTCTCTGCTTTTACTGACCGACATCACCGGACTATGAATGAGAGCCTAGTATCATAATCACCTTTTAGGTCAAAACGTTTCCACCTAAAAAGGTGAAAGGGTGAGAACCTAAAATGGTAGCATGCGAATGGTAGAGGAATGGTCAATTCATCAGAAGTCAGTGCAACTGTTGACAGTGCTCCTGCTCCAAAATAGAGCCCTTAAACCCACCCTTACTCTATTGTAGTCATTTCTTTCTGCACCAGCTCTCTTCTAACTTTGAATTCTTGCCAACCCATTTCTTCAAAGTCCACACTCTCTGTGGTTCCTGTTGTTCAGGCCACCTTGTATACTAACTTAGTAGACATTTCTGTATCAGACAATTCCACTGTAAATCACCCTTCATAATAATCCTTTGTTTCCTCTCTTACAACATGATGGGGTGTTTGATGTCCAGCACCAAAAAGGTATCTGAACAGTTCAGCATTGTTTTTATGAATGGATATGTCACCTCTTTCCAACAACTAGCTTTTCTCAGTTTGTATACCCTACCCAGCAACATGACTGGAGCTGCTCATTGATATGAGACTGACTGTCAGCCACTGTTATTGAGAACGATAGAGTCCCAACAGTGTGGTGTGACGCCCATGCCCATAGGAGCGCGCACACACACACACACACACACACACACACACACACACACACACACACACACACACACACACACACACACACACACACACACACACACACACACACACACACACACACACACACACACACACACACACACACACACACACACACACACACACACACACACACACACACACACCTGTGCCCACTTCCACACCTCTGCCTTTTTCCACTGAGTAGCCACAGTATTTATTGCCTCACTCATGCCACTATTCTCTGCCTGCTGATCAGACCAGTTTAAATCTAGTCTAGCTCGCTTCAACCTGTTATTCGGAACCTGTATTTCTGCCTGTTTATGACCTCTGCCTGTATCTGGATTTTACCCTTATGCGACGCGTTGTGAGCTTGCCGATCAGCTATTTTCTGTGAAAGCCTTCCCCTTAGCAAAAGTTAAACAAAATCTTGCACAGCAGTGGTTCTCAACCTGTGGTTCCCCCCAGGGGGTCCCCGAATTATTTTGGGGGGTCCCCAGATGATTAGCTTAATGAGCAACATATTGTTTTCTCACTCAACAGTGAACAAACCAACATACAGTATAAGAGTATACACAGGGTATCTGCACATTTCTAAAGTGACAATTTAAGGACTTTTAAGACCTTTTTAATACCTCTAAAATAAAAAGGGGAAAAAGACTGTTAGGCTACAGCGTGAAAAGTAATCAACAAACTATTCTATTAAACATGAAGGGCAAATTGTCAAATATTACCAAAGAAAGAGGCAAACATTGTGGAAATATACGGTCTACAAGCTCACAACGCAAGGCATTGTGAGCTTGTAGATCAGCTATTTTCACAATATTTATCTGTGAAACCGAGTCAATTCAAATTGAATGCCTCAACTCCTACAATTCCAGGAACTTGTCAGGGTGGGGGGTCCCCAGCTCAAATATGATTATTTTGGGGGGTCCCCAGTTCAAATATGATTATTTTGGGGGGTCCCCAGTTCAAATATGATTATTTTGGGGGGTCGCAGCCTGAAAAGGTTGAGAACCACTGTTGTACAGTATATGGTATGCAGTAAGGTCTGCTACTGCTTCTGTTCATCTTTAGATAGTGTTTATCTGTAACATTTACAAACAGGTCAACTCTTCAACACATTAACACATAGACACAACATGTAGATCAAATATGTGACGTGATTAAATGTCAGCTTAACCACTTGAACCCCAGCATCCCTATTCTGAGGGGAAAGTTTTTGAAAAATAGCTGATCTACAAGCTCACAACGCATGTGAGCTTGTAGATCAGCTATTTTTGCCAAAGAGATGAGTGTATACTGGGAAAAAAGGGCGTACCTAGTACAGTTTAGAGGGTTTAAAATATCAAAAAAGTAATTGTTTTCTACGGTATGTATAGTTAAACCTTCCTCTGTTAAGATGATTATTATTGTTAACGTTTTGATTTTTACACTCATCTTTTAATTATTATCATTACAAACTAATAAAATAACCGTTGTTGTAAGTGATCTATTTGTAGATAGCTATTTTCACAATATTTATCTGTGGAACTGCTAACAGACTTATTAGATCCATTCAATTTGTGTTTTATGATTGTGAGAATGTGACATTAATCTGAAAACACATCAGAGAACATGAAGTAGAATATGTTTGATACTCACCAGAATCTTCATATTCATAATGCATAAAAAGAAAAAGAAAAACATTTGTTTAGAAAACTGATATTTTATACATAAAGATGACAGAGTGTTTTCTTATAAATGATGAAATAACCTGGAATAAGAAATTAAATTATTAAATAAATTAGCCTGTGAGTTTGTACATCGGCTACTTTTAATGAAGATATTTGGTATAGAGGGGAAAAGTGGTCCAAGTACAGAGTTAACTCAGGTCTGTTTCACTAAGTATAGAGGGTTTCATTGGTTAAGACTCCTTCAGTTTGTATTCTGCTATGGTGAAAACTTGATGTCAATCTGAAAACATATTGGAGGCCATGAAGTAGAATTGATTTAATACTCACTGTAGTCTAGTTCACGTTCACATTCATCATTCATGGAAAGAGAAAACGCATGGTTGGAATGGTTAGAAAACTGATACTTCACAAACAGAAAGATTACTAATAATTGGAAGTTGTTAAGGAACCTGAAATATGGAATGCAATAATAGAATGGGTTAAATTAATCCACTATCTCAATTATTTTACAAAGTAATAGCTTGCTTCATTAATCATAATGATTCAGCATTCTAATTACAACATTCTGATTTCATTTGTGAAGTGACTAAATGTCAGCTTAGAGATACAATTCTACACTATAGTATATATTAAGAGTGAAACATATTCATCTGCTATGACAGATTGGTTTATAGTAAAATGATCAATTAAAAAAAAAAAGTGTTCAGTACTTGAATCAATCTATTGTCTGATGTCAAGATAATTTGCTATTCATGTCAACTGTTTCTGCAGTCCATGCCATTTATTATTAACCAGCCTTGTGGGCACCAACTTGTCATATTTTTAATGTTTGCACAAAACGTTCACCTCCACACTACTCAGGAATCAACTTTATCCTCCATAATAATCTTCTGATTCATTCATTTAAACTTCCTCAGTATGCCATCATTTATATCTGGTATTAACATGCATTCTGTATCTGTATATGTTAACCCTTTAAGACCGGGAACGCATCTGTGTCATTTTAAGATTTCTTTGGCGATTCAAAAATAGCAGATATACAAGCTCATGGCACGGCACCGAGTGCTGCGCTATGAACTTGTAGATCTGCTGTTTTTGAAAAATCGTGAACGTTTGTGCAAATCCTTGAATATGTATTTTTCTTTAAGCGAACATTTTTAACTCCGTTACAACTTCTGGGGGTCCCTGGAAGAAAATATTTTGAGATGGGGGTCCACGGCCAAATACATATCATTTTGGGTGGTCCTTGACATGAAAAGGTTTGGGAACCACTGATATTATAGCAACATACGTTCAAAGATTTGAGATAAAAATGTTTGCTTTAAAAACATATATTCAAAGATTTGAACACATTTTCCAAAAAAATGGCAGATCTACAAGCTCAAAGCGCAGCACTCGGTGCCGTGCTATGAACTTGTATATCTGCTATTTTTGAATAGCCAAAGAAATCTGAAAGTGACACGGATGCGTTCCCGGTCTTAATGGGTTACGGGAGAAAACATGTTAGTGCAATATGTAAACACATAGGATGGATCGTGATGGGTTAAACATGATTACATAATTATATATACATACAGTATCGTTGCTGTCGGGCAGAAACCTTGTATCTCCGTATTTTAACTTTTATGTTTGTTTGTTATTTCGCAACTGAATGCCTTACTGCATCATACTACAATGTCACACAACAATTGCAAAAATAGCCGATCTACAAGCTCACAACGAGTCGCACCGTGGCGCGTTGTGAGCTTGCAGATCGGCTATTCTTGCTAGTTTAAAAAATTGTGAAAGTTTGGTGTTTTATAAATATTTGATGAAGAGTATTAACAATAGCTTGTGACTAAATAATAACTACATTAGATCCTTTAGAACACAGTCATGTTCTTTTTTTTTCCATTTCCTGAAAAGTAACAGTTTTGGACATACAAGGTTTCCACCTGACATCTACAATATCACCTTAATGATAATTAACGATGTGAGTTTCTACATCGGCTTTTTTTTAATGAAGATATTTGGTATAGAGGGGAAAAGTGGTCCAAGTACAGAGTTAACTCAGGTCTGTTTCACTAAGTATAGAGGGTTTCATTGGTTAAGACTCCTTCAGTTTGTATTCTGCTATGGTGAAGACTTGATGTCAATCTGAAAACATATTGGAGGCCATGAAGTAGAAGTGATTTAATACTCACAGGCCACTAGTTCACGTTCACATTCATCATTCATGAAAAGAGAAAACACATGGTTGGAATGGTTAGAAAACTGATACTTCACAAACAGAAAGATTACTAATAATTAGCAAATTGTTAAGGAACCTGAAATATGGAATGCAATAATAGAATGGGTTAAATTAATCGACTATCTCAATTATTTTACAAAGTAAAAGCTTGCTTCATTAATCATAATGATTCAGTATTCTAATTACAACATTCTAATTTAATTTTTGAAGTGACTAAATGTCAGCTTAGAGATACAATTCTACACTATAGTATATATTAAGATTGACACGTTGTGAGCTTGCAGATCGGCTATTTTTGCTAGTTAAAAAAATTGTGAAAGTGGTTAAGTTTGGGGTTTTATAAATATTTGAGTATTAACAATAGCTTGTGATTAAATAATAACTACATTAGATCCTCGTCGTGGACACTGGATAGTAACCATAGACTGTAACCCATGAAAAGATCTATTCTCCCCCTATCGGTTCACAACTCGGACGGCGCTGATTCGACTAGCAGACCTTCGGCCGGTCGGCGCGGGCACTCGCGCCTGGAGGCCCGAGGGCGCGCCTCCTCGGCCTCAAGCTCTGCTGAGTCGGCGCGCCTCCGTCATGGACAATAACTATTATCACCTGTTCGTGTGAACGCGTGTTCAGCGTTCCCCTAGCGTAGCTTCCTGCCTGGTTGCTATGTGGGGGGGAATAACAAAAGCCAGGTCGGCCTCGCATCAAAGCCCCGCCTCCTCCTCCTCCTCCTCCTGGCGCCGCCTTGTATCAAAGCCCCGCTTCGCGCCTCCTCCTCCTCCTCCTCCTCCTCGCGAGCCTCGCGTAAAAAACCCTGTCTCGAAAAGCCCCGCCTCGCGCCAAAGCCCCGCGCCTAAAAGAGAGCGCTCCTCTTTCAATTTCCCTGGAATGCCAATTTCCCTGTGACATATATACATATCGTTGCTGTCAGGCAGAAACCTTGTATCTCCGTATTTGAACTCTTCTATTTGTTTGTTATTTTGTAACTGAATGCCTTACTGCATCATGCTTCAATGTCACACAACAATTGCAAATATAGCCGATCTACAAGCTCACAACGTGTCGCACCGTGACACGTTGTGAGCTTGCAGATCAGCTATTCTTGCAAATTAATTTTCTTTTTAAAGTGGTTAAGTTTGGGGTTACATAAATATTTGATGAAGAGTATTAACAATAGATTGTGACTAAATAATAACTACTTTAGAACACAGTCATGTTCTTTTTTTTTCATTTCCTGAAAAGTAACAGTTTTTGACATACAAGGTTTCCACCTGACATCTACAATATCACGGTTAATGATAATTAACGATGTGAGTTTGTACATCGGCTATTTTTAATGAAGATTTGGTATAGAGGGTAAAAGTGGTCCAAGTACAGAGTTAACTCAGGTCTGTTTCACTAAGTATAGAGGGTTTCATTGGTTAAGACTCCTTCAGTTTGTATTCTGCTATGGTGAAAACTTGATGTCAATCTGAAAACACATTGGAGGCCATGAAGTAGAATTGATTTAATACTCACATCCCCCTAGTTCACGTTCACATTCATCATTCATGTAAAGAGAAAACACATGGTTGGAATGGTTAGAAAACTGATACTTCACAAACAGAAAGATTACTAATAATTAGCAAATTGTTAAGAAACCTGAAATATGGAATGCAATAGAATGGGTTAAATTAATCGACTATCTCAATTATTTTACAAAGTAATATCTTGCTTCATTAATCATAATGATTCAGCATTCTAATTTAATTTGTGAAATGACTAAATGTCAGCTTAGAGATACAATTCTACACTATAGTATATATTAAGAGTGAAACATTTGCATCTGCTATGACAGATTGGTTTATAGTAAAATGATCAGTTTCATAGTAAAAAGAAAGTGTTCATTACTTGAATCAATGTATTGTCTAATGTCAATATTATTTGCTATTCACGTCAACTGTTTCTGCAGTCCATGCCATTAATTATTAACCAGCCTTGTGGGCATCAGCTTGTCATATTTTTAATGTTTGCACAAAACGTTCACCTCCACACTACTCAGGAATCAAGTTTATCCTCCATAATAATCTTCTGATTCATTCATTTAATATTCCTCAGTATGCCATCATTTATATCTGGTATTAACATGCATTCTGTATCTGTATATGTTAACCCTTTAAGACCGGGAACGCATCTCTGTCATTTTAAGATTGTTTTGGCTATTCAAAAATAGCAGATATACAAGCTCATAGTGCGGCACCGAGTGCCGCGCTATGAGCTTGTAGATCTGCTATTTTTGAAAAACGTTTGAACATTTGTGCAAATCTTTGAATATGTATTTTTTTTAAGCGAACATTTTTAACTCTGTTACAACTTCTGGGGGTCCCTGGAACAAAATATTTTGAGTTGGGGGTCCACGGCCAAATACATATCATTTTGGGTGGTCCTTGACATGAAAAAGTTGGGGAACCACTGATATTATAGAAAAATACGTTCAAAGATTTGAGATAAAAATGTTTGCTTTAAAAACATATATATTCAAAGATTTGCACACATTTTCCAAAAAAATTGCAGATCTACAAGCTCAAAGCGCAGCACTCGGTGCCGTGCTATGAACTTGTATATCTGCTATTTTTGAAAAGCCAAAGAAATCTGAAAGTGACATGGATGCGTTCCCGGTCTTAATGGGTTACGGGAGAAAACATGTTAGTGCAATATGTAAACACATAGGATGGATCGTGATGGGTTAAACATGATTACATAATTATAAATACATATCGTTGCTGTCGGGCAGAAACCTTGTATCTCCGTATTTTAACTTTTATGTTTGTTTGTTATTTCGCAACTGAATGCCTTACTGCATCATACTACAATGTCACACAACAATTGCAAAAATAGCCGATCTACAAGCTCACAACGAGTCGCACCGTGGCGCGTTGTGAGCTTGCAGATCGGCTATTCTTGCTAGTTTAAAATTTTTTGAAAGTGGTTAAGTTTGGGGTTTTATAAATATTTGATGAAGAGTATTAACAATTAGCCTGGTAAACCCTCCCTCCGGAAATCTCAATTCCATTTCATTTCAGGAGTGAGTCTGGCCTGATCCGCCTGTCTGCAATATTGGCTGTGCTGGAGTTGGGCGGGAGTAATACCGTTGACTGACAACCCCTTCAGCCAATGATAATTTTTCCCCTTCAGCCAATCAGCAGTTCACCAGTCTTAATGTGACGCGACGGGACTTTTGAGACAGCCATACCCAAAATGGGTTGCCTTTTTCGGGTACAATGGTGTCACTGCCCGCCCCTACCGGTTCTCTAATTTTTTTTTTTTAAATAGGCTTTGTCATGATTAATTGACCACATATATGAAGTTAAACAACTAAATTCTATCCAAACGATATCTTATAAGTAAATTCCGTGCCTCAAAATAGAAGTTAGAGAGCTTTTTGAAGTAAAAAAATAGCGGAGAAAACTGCCCACAGAAAAAGATGGCTGCCGTTCGTGTTTTGGGCTCACTCGAACTCGCCACCTGATTGGCCAACTGTCGCTGTCAATCACAGAACGATGTGCGACGACGCTGATAGGCGCGGCCGTTTGGCATACACAGCCAATATTGCAGAGAGGCGGTTCATGCCAGACTCACTCCAGGAATCAAATAGAAATTAGATTTCCGGAGGGAGGGTTTACCAGGCTAATTAACAATAGCTTGTGACTAAATAATAACTACATTAGATCCTTTAGAACACAGTCATGTTCCTTTTTTTCCATTTCCTGAAAAGTAACAGTTTTGGACATACACGGTTTCCACCTGACATCTACAATATCACCTTAATGATAATTAACGATGTGAGTTTGTACATCGGCTTTTTTATATGAAGATATTTGGTAAAGAGGGGAAAAGTGGTCCAAGTACAGAGTTAACTCAGGTCTGTTTCACTAAGTATAGAGGGTTTCATTGGTTAAGACTCCTTCAGTTTGTATTCTGCTATGGTGAAAACTTGATGTCAATCTGAAAACATATTGGAGGCCATGAAGTAGAATTAATTTAATACTCACTCGTGGCTAGTTCACGTTCACATTCATCATTCATGAAAAGAGAAAACACATGGTTGGAATGGTTAGAAAACTGATACTTCACAAACATAAAGATTACTAATAATTAGCAAATTGTTAAGGAACCTGAAATATGGAATGCAATAATAGAATGGGTTAAATTAATCGACGATTTCAATTATTTTACAATAGCTTGCTTCATTAATCATAATGATTCAGCATTCTAATTACAACATTCTAATTTCATTTGTGAAGTGACTAAATGTCAGCTTAGAGATACAATTCTACACGATAGTATATATTAAGAGTGAAACATTTTCATCTGCCATGACAGATTGGTTTATAGTAAAATGATCAGTTTCATAGTAAAAAACGTTCATTACTTGAATCAGTCAATTGTCTGATGTCAAGATTACTTGCTATTCATGTCAACTGTTTCTGCAGTCCATACCATTTATTATTAACCAGCCTTGTGGGCACCAACTTGTCATATTTTTAATGTTTGCACAAAACGTTCACCTCCACACTACTCAGGAATCAAGTTTATCCTCCATAATAATCTTCTGATTCATTCATTTAATATTCCTCAGTATGCCATCATTTATATCTGGTATTAACATGCATTCTGTATCTGTATATGTTAACCCTTTAAGACCGGGAACGCATCTCTGTCATTTTAATATTGTTTTGGCTATTCAAAAATAGCAGATATACAAGCTCATAGTGCGGCACCGAGTGCCGCGCTATGAGCTTGTAGATCTGCTATTTTTGAAAAACGTTTGAACATTTGTGCAAATCTTTGAATATGTATTTTTTTTAAGCGAACATTTTTAACTCTGTTACAACTTCTGGGGGTCCCTGGAACAAAATATTTTGAGGTGGGGGTCCACGGCCAAATACATTATCATTTTGGGTGGTCCTTGACATGAAAAAGTTGGGGAACCACTGATATTATAGCAACATACGTTCAAAGATTTGAGATAAAAATGTTTGCTTTAAAAACATATATATTCCAAGATTTGCACACATTTTCCAAAAAAATGGCAGATCTACAAGCTCAAAGCGCAGCACTCGGTGCCGTGCTATGAACTTGTATATCTGCTATTTTTGAATAGCCAAAGAAATCTGAAAGTGACACGGATGCGTTCCCGGTCTTAATGGGTTACGGGAGAAAACATGTTAGTGCAATATGTAAACACATAGGATGGATCGTGATGGGTTAAACATGATTACATAATTATATATACATACAGTATCGTTGCTGTCGGGCAGAAACCTTGTATCTCCGTATTTTAACTTTTATGTTTGTTTGTTATTTCGCAACTGAATGCCTTACTGCATCATACTACAATTTCACACAACAATTGCAAAAATAGCCGATCTACAAGCTCACAACACGTCGCACCGTGGCGCGTTGTGAGCTTGCAGATCGGCTATTCTTGCTAGTTTAATTTTTTTTGAAAGTGGTTAAGTTTGGGGTTTCATAAATATTTGATGAAGAGTATTAACAATAGCTTGTGACTAAATAATAACTACATTAGATACTTTAGAACACAGTCATGTTCTTTTTTTTTCATTTCCTGAAAAGTAACAGTTTTGGACATACAAGGTTTCCACCTGACATCTACAATATCACGGTTAATAATAATTAACGATGTGAGTTTGTACATTGGCTATTTTTAATGAAGATATTTGGTATAGAGGGGAAAAGTGGTCCAAGTACAGAGTTAACTCAGGTCTGTTTCACTAAGTATAGAGGGTTTCATTGGTTAAGACTCCTTCAGTTTGTATTCTGCTAGGGTGAAAACTTGATGTCAATCTGAAAACATATTGGAGGACATGAAGTAGAATATATTTAATACTCACCGAGGTCTAGTTCACGTTCACATTCATCATTCATGTAAAGAGAAAACACATGGTTGGAATGGTTAGAAAACTGATACTTCACAAACAGAAAGATTACTAATAATTTGCAAATTGTTAAGGAACCTGAAATATGGAATGCAATAACAGAATGGGTTAAATTAATCGACTATCTCAAAGACACATTGTGAGCTTGTAGATCTGCTATTTTCAAAATATATTTTTTACATTTGAAAACTTGAAATGGGACATTCTGCATAATGACTACTTTCACTTTTGGTACTTTAAGTACATTTTGATACCAATATTTTTGTAAGTAAATTTTGAATTCCAGACTTTTATTTGTAACAGAGTATTTCTACATTGCAGAATTGATACTTTTACTTAAGTAAAGCAATTGAGTACTTTTTATACCACTGGATACATGGTTACATTCTGAGCTGAATCTATGTTCTGCCATGTAGACCTGTAAGCTACACTATGTAACTTTCTTGGTGAATAAAATGTTATTTTGACCAATCTGTATGGTAGAGTATGTTGATACAATATAACTGGTGGTTATAAACACAATGGTGGTGGTTGTATTTGGTCTCCCTGCTCTTCTGGTGAAAAATGGTAAGGTCTGACCTACTGGTAGACAAGTGGTACTGCATGAAGGTCAAAATGTAATTTCTCTCCTGTGTAAGAAGACATGCTCTATTAGCTCTGTGGTAAAAATGTCAGCACTTGTGCAGGTGACCTGGGTTCGAATCTCGGGTAAGACATGAAAGTTACAGAGTGCAGCTTTAATGTATCCTTTAATATGATTGGATGACTTGTCATCAATGAAGTCATCATCAGGTGTGAACTGGAGCCAAATCACACTGTGATCATTATGTTTATGATCAAAATGCCTCAAATCAAATCAGAAAGACCAATAAGCTATCAGAAAGTGACTATATGGAAAATAATGAAGACTTAGATTACAGTAAACACTTATAGCCATTATATGAAAGCACAGTGTAATTTATACATGGAGAGATAAACATGATTACATAATTATATATACATATCATTGCTGTCGGGCAGAAACCTTGTATCTCCTTTTTTTTTACTTTTATGTTTGTTTGTTATTTCGTTAAAAAATTAGTTCTAGTTAAAAAATTGGTGAAAGTGGTTAAGTTTGGGGTTTTATAAATATTTGATGAAGAGTATTAACAATAGCTTGTGACTAAATAATAACTACATTAGATCCTTTAAAACACAGTCATGTTCTTTTTTTTTTTTTCATTTCCTGAAAAGTAACAGTTTTGGACATACAAGGTTTCCACCTGACAGCTACAATATCATGGTTAATGATAATGCACAGTGACAGTAGATCACTTACATCTTAATCCCACAGCAATCTCCTCCTCCTGTTCTCCATGTTTGACCTGACAGATGTAAACTCCATTATC
The DNA here is from genome assembly GCF_963280865.1 of Gymnoscopelus braueri. NCBI lineage: Eukaryota > Metazoa > Chordata > Actinopteri > Myctophiformes > Myctophidae > Gymnoscopelus > Gymnoscopelus braueri. Next base: position 13,428,964 of record NC_137613.1, read on the forward strand.
TGTATGTCTCCAGTCTCTCAGTGTCAGAGACACATTGCCTTTCTGCAGATCCTGGATGTTCAGGGTCAATCTGCCCTCGTAGCCCCTCCCCTCTATCACCTGACCATTCTTATAAAGGTAAATACACTCTGACTCCTTAAACCACCTGATTGTCATGGAAGACGCGCTGGTCTCAGGAGAGAGGTGACAGGGGAGGGTGACAATGCTCCAGCCCTCAGCATAGCCCTCAGTAACGAGTTTAAAGTCACCTGGAGTGAAGAAAAGACACAGTTAGTGAAGAAATAATTACTGTTCATTTATACGTAACCATAATTAATTCACCAACATTTTACAGTGACACACACACACACACACACACACACACACACACACACACACACACACACACACACACACACACACACACACACACACACACACACAGACACACACTAAAGTCAAAGCAGCTCTTTGCTACAAGTAGTTATTATTCAGTCACAAGCTCTTGTTAATACTTTATACACTCGTAACCACTTTCATTCTCACTCTTAAAGTTATTTTTTCAAAAATAGCAAACAGATCTACAAGTTCACGTTGTGAGCTTGTAGATCAGCAATGTTTTGCTACCTTTGTGTGACACTGTAGTATGATGAAGTAGGGCATTGATTTATGAAAAAACATAAAAAGTTTAAGTATAGAGATACGAGGTTTGTGACTCAACAGGGAGGATATATTAGTGGACGTTAGGGTGTTCATTTAATCCATTTGCCTAAAGAAGACCTACATGGTCAAAACGTTGCCCTTATAATACACTTGTTATGGGAGCTTTAACCCATTAAGACCGGGAAAGCATCTGTCATTTTAGATTTGAACCACTTTAACCATTATCTATACTTTGGCTATTCAAAAATAGCAGATCTACAAGCTTTTGAGCTATGAGCTTGTAGATCTGCTACTTTTTTAGAAAAATCAGGCACATTTTGTGCAAATCTTTGAATATATATATTTTAAAGTGAACATTTGTAACTCAAATCTTTGCTTCTGATGATTCTACAAATGTTTTCTAAATAAAAAATGTTGTTGTTGAAAAAGCGTATGTTGCTCTAATTGCTCTAATCAGTGGTTCTCAAACCTTTTCATGTCAAGGACCCCCAAAATGACATGTATTTGGCCGCAGACCCCCATCTCAAAATATGTTCTTCCAGGGACCCCCCATGGAAGCAAAGATTTGAGTTAAAAATGTTCGCTTTAAAAAACAATATATATTCAAAGATTTGCACCAATTTTCACGATGTTTCAAAAATAGCAGATCTACAAGCTCATAGCGCGGCACCGAGTGCCGCGCTATGAGCTTGTATGTTTGCTAATTTTTGAATAGCCAAAGTATAAAATATGGATAAAGTGGTTGCACAGATGCGTTCCTGGTCTTAATGGGTTAACTCAGTGTTTTCTTATTTATTATATTTGACTTCTCTTTGATTTGTGCCTTTTTATCTGACACCTGGCCTAAATACAGACACAAGCCTCAAAGCTGGCACAAGCAGACTGAAGAACACTTTCCTCCCCCAGGCTATAAGACTGATAAATAAGAAACAACAATGAACATCTTCTGTGGTATTACGGCCTTGTATGCTGTTAGTTTTTAACTGTTTTTAACTGTTTTAACTGTTTTTAACTATTTTTAACTGTTTTTAACCTGTTACTATGAATGACATCCTGTCACATACAGGGAATGTTTTGGAAAAGTGGATATATTTTACACATTTTCTGCCAAAACTTTCAAAGGGATTTGATACTATATGACATGACCTCCAATTACAGCAATTAATTATTGGCTGAGAACACATAGAGGATGAAAATGTTGAGTGCGCTCGCTCACACACACACACACACACACACACACACACACACACACACACACACACACACACACACACACACACACACACACACACACACACACACACACACACACACACACACACACACACACACACACAATTCAATTTCAATTCAATTCAAAGGGCTTTATTGGCATGAGAAAACATACGTTTACATTGCCAAAGCAGAAAGCATAATACAACAATACAGCAATACAATCAAAACAAAAAATATGTACATTTGGAAGTCAGTATCTTCGATAGGTCAATTTCTATGTACCAAGATCACTGGGCACAATGATTAGTCTTTAGGGTGGTTGTGTTCCGTTTGATATCCTTTTCCTATCACAGCAACTCACGAATCTTGCTGCTGTGTTTGCACATTGTTGTACTTCGCCCAGCAGGTATGGGAGTTTTTTGTCATTGGTCATGTTTTCAAAATCTCCGTGTGTGGTTGTAATCTGTGGGAAGTATGTGTCTCTGATGTCTTGGTACAATGGACAGACGGTTAGGAAGTGTAGCTCGGTTTCCACTTCATTTTGTGTGCAGTGGGTGCATAGTCTGTCTTCTCTCGGGATACAGGTCGCACACACTGTGTTTATATGTCTAATTGTCAAGCAGCATCTTAACCCATTAAGACCAGGAAGGGAACACATCTGTGTCATTTTAAGATTTATTTGGCTATTCAAAAATAGCAGATCTACAAGCTCATAGCGTGGCACATGAGCTTGTAGATCTGCTATTTTTTTTTAAATGTGTGCAAATCTTTGAATATATACATTTATATACATTTTTACCTCCTATCTTTGCTTCTGGGTGGTCCCTGGAACCAAATATTTTCAGATGGGGGTCAGAGACCAAATACATATAATTTTGGAAAAAGTTTGAGAATCACCGATATTATAGAAACATAATTTTTTTTTCCCCAAAAAAAAACTGTTAAGATTTAGAAGACATTATGGAATCCCCAAAAGCAAAGATTTGAGTTACAAATGTTCACTTTAAAAATATAAATATCGAATGACCCACGATTTTCCCCAAAAATAACAGATCTACAAGTTCATAGCACGGCACTCTGTGCCGCACTGTGAGCTTGTATATCTGCTATTTTTGAATAGCGAAAGAAATTTAAAAATGAGACAGATTATTTCCCGGTCTTACAGGGTTAATCCACTGACCAAAAACAGCGTGCTCACATGAACCCCTTGCCCTGAATTAAAAAAAGTAAATATTTAGTAATGTAAATTTAAGCAAAGGTCTGGCTTGTCTGTCTGTGAATGATAATGTTTATGTATTATTGCTTGACGTGTGAACCACATATCTCCCTCCTCCTCATATCAGTATCAGGAAAAAACAATAAACTGTGTTATGACCTACCATGACCTCTGGCCGCTGCCATGTCTCCTGTATAGAAGAGAAATAACCAAATTACCACACCTAACATTCATCACATTTATCTGTACATAGTTTGTGATTTGTGAGCTGCAATCTTCTTCATGAGAATGGAGATTACTTTCTTTGCATTTGGTCACAAGCAGTGGTGTAAAGTAACTAAGTACATTTACTCTCAAGTACTGTACTTAAGTACAATTTTGAGGTATTTTTTACTTCACTAGAGTATTTCCAATTTCCAGTACTTTTACTTCTACTCCACAACATCTCAGGGGCAAATATTGTACTTTTACTCCACTACAATTACTTGACAGCTTTAGTTACTAGTTACTTTGCATTAACCACATACATTAACCACTTCAGCCCTATATATAATATTTTGGCCATTTGAACATAGCCGATCTACAAGCTTGCGACGAATTGTGAGCCTGTAGATCTGCTATTTTCAAAATATTTTTTAACATTTTGTACTTGTAAATGGGGCATTATGCACAATGAGTACTTTTACTTTTGGTATTTTAAGTATATTTTTATGCCAATACTTTTGTACTTATACTCAAGTATATTTTGATAACCAGTCTTTTTACTTGTAACAGAGTATGTCTACACTGCAGTATTGACACTTTTACTTATAAATATGAGTACCTTTTCCACCATTTGGTCACAAGGAAGTAACCAACAGTTTGTACCGACTGTTGTTTCCTGCTCACAAACCCTGAAACCTACAGTGGTTCTGCAGACAGATTTCTTCATCATTAAAGGTTGAAAAATGTTAAGAGAATCTCTTACCTTTCACTGCTTGGCATACGCTTTAGACTTGAAAAACTAATTCATACAAATCCTCACACATTACTGACTCCTATACAACTAACCAGCGTGAACACAAGTGAGAGTATTAATGTTAGATTCTTATCCGTGGTTAATCATTAACTTCCAGGTAGTCAGTCATAAAGTGACTGAGGGTTTAAGTCCACTGCTCCACTCTGAGTCATCTTAGAGCAGTAAAAGGTGATTACATTACATTACATTACAGTCATTTAGCAGACGCTTTTATCCAAAGCGACTTACAATAAGTGCATTCAACATAAGGAAGGAAGGAAACTACCAATCTCCAGAAGTCTTAAGTGCATTCTTTTCTAAAACAAGCAACTAAGAGTATACCTAGCGCTAAGGTAAAAGTGCAATATATCAGCTACCTACTTTCTTAAACAGATGAGACAAATAGGAAAATCAAATGAGCAAGAGCTAAAACAAATAAGTATCGAATAAACAAGATCCAATAAAACAAGAGCTTGTACAACTAGTTAACAACAAGTAGGCAAGGCAAAGAGGAAGGATAGGCTTTCTTGAAGAGGTGGGTTTTCACCCCGCGCGAAAGATGGGCAGTGACTCTGCTGTCCTGACATCAGTGGGGAGTTCATTCCACCACTGTGGGGCCAGAACAGAAAAAAGCTGTGACCGTGTAGATCGGCCAGAAGGACCACTTCATCATCACTGCGAAACTGTGCACACATACTCCCTGGATGCCAATTCAGAACCTCTGGCCCGAATTTTTCAGATTGGCAAAACATTTTTTTTTGATACTACTCCTACAGATTTTATCCAAACGTCACACAAATCGGTACACAGTATCTCTATAGTCATGTGATCAACACAGATCTGTCCGATTTCCCATATTCCATCCTGATTGCCTAACATTGGCTTCCAAAGTTTGCAGGACAGATCCGTTTTGAACAAAATGCCTCAAATCATGAACGCAGCGTGCAATTTCCGTGAAATTTTGCACGCACATTCCTACTAGGCCGAGGAAGAAATGCCACCATTTTCACATTGTCCTGTTATAGCGCCACCAGCAGGTCTAATTTAGCAAAACACATTTTTGGAACAAAGTGCCTCAAATCATGAATGCAGTGTCCGATTGCCGTGAAAGGCCTAAGAAGAAATGGCACCCTTTTCACATTGGCCTATTATAGCGCCACCAGGAGGCCACAATAACGTACCTGACCTGGCGGAGACCTGTGCTCCGAGGAGCACTTTTTCTAGTTTACAATAGGCCCACAATGGAAATAAGCTCTCTGGCTTTCTAGTGTTATCCTTATGAACTTTTGTACCTACTGTATGTTTCTGCGTCAATATGTTTCTTTATCAGCTCCTGATTTCATAGATTAATACATTCAAGCTTATTTTGTCTGCATCCCATAGTAGTAGCTGCATTATAAAGAGAACAAATAATAAAACGGTTGATGAATCTTCACCAAAAAGCATTCTAGAATTATACCAACAATTAGATTAGATTTTATTTTACATATATGTACATTTATTACATGATACATTCAAGTGTATTCTATTCATAATCATTTAAAATACCAATAAGAAACATTAAAATATTAAACTCTTTGATTTACATTGTCCACAAATTAGCACATTAGATTCAAAGGTAACCGTTAAAGGGGCATGCTGTAGTTTTTGACCCAAAGTTGAAAACAAACTACATCATCAGTCTAGGGCAGGGGTTCTCAACCTTTTCAGGCTGTGACCCCCAAAATGATCATATTTGAACTGGGACCCCCCCCACACACAAACACACACACACCCTGATAAGCACTTGGAATGTATGAGTTGAGGCATTACATTTTGTTTGACTCGGTTCAATATGTATATACAAGCACACATTCTTTTTCCCTCTTTCTCATATTATTTGACAATTAGGCCAAGGTTTGACCATTTTCTATTGTATAGTTTGTTGATTACTTTTGATACAGTAATGGTCTTTTTTCTTAGTAATTTCTTTGAGGTATTAAAAAGGTCTTAAAAGTCCTTACATTGTCATTTCACTGTCATCTGGGGACCCCCCCCCCCCCCCCTCAAAATCATGCAGGGTCCCTGCATGATCCCTGCATGGTCCCGACCCACAGGTTGAGAACCACTGTCCTAAGGAGTCATGCTCCTATAATGTGACAAGGCTAAGGTGTCATTAGGCTGGAGTGACACGCTGTCCGGGTTGAAAAGGGACTGAAGTCTGCACTTTGCTTTCTCCTGTAGCACCGAACGCTTCATACCTAGAGAAACATATAAAATAACATTAAACTAACTTTTACATCCTCCAATGCAGGACTTTGGGTTTATTTGTTTTGTTTTTATTTTAGGCTACTTTTCATTACAGAGGTTTTGGGGAAAATATATCATTTTAATTAAATCAATATTTTTTTATAATCAATTAGATTAACCGTTGCACCCGTGAACTGCAGTGTGTGTGTGTGTGTGTGTGTGTGTGTGTGTGTGTGTGTGTGTGTGTGTGTGTGCGCGCGCGCGCGCGCGCATTACTATACTTGTGAGGACCAAACCAAACTAACAACAGAAATTGTTGTTTTATGGTTGAAAAACAATTAGCGAAGAAATGTGTGTGTGTGTGTGTGTGTGTGTGATTCCTGTTTGTACACACAGTGGTATTGTTATTGTAGAATGTGTACATTCTCAGAGTTATGGGGGTTCTTGAAATACATCATAAATAGAGTTATAGAACCACAGTGTGTAGAACAGTGTATTGTACTCACAGGCTGCTGTATGAGCTCCAGTCAGCCTTGCTGAGAGAGGCTCTGGTGGTCAGCAGAGCTGAGGTCAGATGAGACTGACTGAGAAGCAGGCCTGATCCACTGGACACTGGAGTCACCTGCTCACTGGATCCACCTGCTTTCTGTCCCTAAAAACATAAACAAACGTGGGGATTGGGGAAGCAGCATTTAGTTTTTATGAACCACATATACTGGAACAAACTCTCAGAGAACTGCAGGTTCTGCTGCCACTCTTATTTCTTTTAAAACACAACTAAAGACCTTTCTGTTTGCCTTTACCTTTCTTTCCGCTGCCTTTGATTGAGTTGTTTTAGCTTCTCAATAAATAAAAACTACACTGGATCAATTGAAAACAATATTTCTTTTTTGCATAATCCTGAACAATAATGGTTTTAGACATACAAGATTTCTACCGGACAGCACCGATGATGTACTGTAAGAAATGATAAACTGTGAAGGTGTCGTTATTATTGGAAAATAAGTCCTGACGGTACAATTGACATGACACGACTGAAGAGGTAGATCCTTCCAATAAGTTGCTTATTACACGGCTACCTGCACACAAAATCAATAGTTTGACATGAACTATTGATTCATAAATATACATAAACAAGACTGAGACAGAAGAACAACCCATCTGTTGTTGAGAAGAGATGTCTGCTCTCCGTAAATAACACAACAGCATGGAACAGAGCAGAACAACTTGTGAACCATTGTGAGGCTTGCTCTCCTAGAAGTAATCAGATATTTTACACAAGTGAAAGTAGCAATACCGCAATATTTGAAACACTCTGAACTGGTTCAAAATGAGGCGGGAAAAAAAGAACGGAACCGGTTTAACCCCGGTGGAAAAGTCCTCACTCCTGTATTGACAAACATTGACTCACACTGCCTCCTCTGGGCTTTTTTCATGAGTATCCTCATGGCATCATTATATGCAACTTGCAACCTTTACAGTAGAAGTATAAAGTACAAAAACAACTGAAAATACTCAAGTACAGCTCAGTACTTGAGTAAATATACGTAGTTAATTTCCACCACAGCTCTCCGGCGGTGTTGTGCACGGTGTAACTCACATTGTCTCTCCTGTGGCTGCTCTTGATGGTTCTGATCTCCTGTAGGAGGCGCTCCATCTGCTCCTGGTTCAGCTCCTCAAAGCCCCTCTGGATGGAAGGCATGTAGGCCGGGGGGAGTCGTACCGACAACCCTGTGAGGTCCTGGCTCATGGAGTTTGGACCAGAGACACACTGAGAGTTCTGGGGTTTTACAACAAAAGAAGTCTTACAGTGCCATCTAGTGGCTTTCTGGTATTCTTGTGGTGCCTCTATGTATTTTAAAGGAGATGACATTGATGATCAGTAATACTTGCAGTGGTGTAAGAAATACTCTGGCAGATCTACAAGCTCACAGCGTGTCATGACGCGTTGTGAGCCTGTAGAGATATTGTGTAATCTATTTTTATTTTTGATTTTGAAAGTATAAAATAATTAAATATGTCAGTAATTTCTTTGTATTTTTAAGTTATTTGTCATATCTGCCCTGTGCAATTCTTGATTTACGAAGCAACATAAATCAAATGTTTACTCATACTATGTTCCAATGTTCAAAGTCAAAAACACAATCAAATCGTTAATCTCAATAGTTTGTGTGACAATTCATCGTCAACTTAAATTCACAAATGTCCTCTCACCTGTCCAGACGGTGAGGCGTTGTTGTTCCCCAGCTCTGACTCGTAGGAGCTTCCGAAGTAGAGCCTCCACAGGTTGCTGCGGTGGAGCTCGGGTTCCAGATGGCGCTGGTTCCCCGGGAGAAGAACCGCCGCCGCGGCCTGGTCCGGCCCCGCCCCCGGCTCCGCCTCCCCGGCAGAGTCGTCCGAGCCGCTGCTGTGGTTGAGGAAGATCATGGAGCCCAGGCTCATGTCGCTGTCTGACCCCGAGGTCAACTCCTGGACGCCACACAGGAGAATAAAGAGAAGATTTTTACATCTTAGAGGAGGAGCTGACATGTTTAGTCCAGAGCAGAGGTATAGGCCTGTCACAATTATACCATTATCACCTAATCGCAATTATTGGAGATAATTGCAATTCATTTGCATAATCATCGTTAATCGTTTCCATGTTGAGAAAGGTTCATACATTTTGAAAGATCTGCTATTTACACTATTTTGTTACAAATCTTTAGTATAAAATATCAAACATGCCGTGTTTTCGCCACAATACAATATTTATTTTGACTATTGATATCGTTCATTGTCATTTATTTCTGCATTTAAGTTTTTTGTCATATCTGCCCCATGAAACTTGTGTTTAAAAGCTGCACAATTAAATTGCTAATTGCAACTGTTTGAATGACAATTAATTGTCAAGTAAAATGTATAATGGTGACAGGCCTAACCAGAGGTACTCAAATTTTTTTTTTATCCCAGCCATGATGATAAAATGATCATGAAAGCGACATCAGAAAGAGTTGGACAAGGGATAGAAGACATAATGGTACAGTTTGTTTTCACAATAGACTTGCTAGTGGAGGAGGGAACAAAATAAAAAAATTAAGATATCTGGTGGTTCTCAAACTTTTTAATTTCAAGGACCACCATAACTCTGTGAGGGAATCGTTAAGGAACCGGAATGGTTAAAATCCGAAATGATCCCTAACCCCAGTAGTACTGACATGTGTGGTGCTGGCCGCCAGGCTGCCGTGTGCCGCCTCCAGCTGTCCGTTGTACAGCAGGGCTCTCAGGTCGGCTCCGGTGAAACGCTCCGTGGCGGCGGCCAGGTGCCCCAGGTCCACGTCATCGGCCAGGGGCAGGCCCGCGCTCAGAGCCCTGAGGATCTCCACACGATCCTCCTGAACCCGCCGCCAGAGGAAGAGAAACACAGAGAGAGAGAGAAGGTTTTAAGGTGGTTATAGATCCAGTGTTGATTTCGTTGACTAAAACTATGACGAAAAATGTTCGTCGACTACCTTTTTTGACTGACGAAAACTAGATAAAAACTAAATAAAAACTAAGCTACAATGACTAAAACTAAGACTAAATATATTGACAATTTCATTAACAAATAAAAAGTAGACTAAAATGTTAGTGAGGGACTAATAGTGGAGAAGAGATTCAGTACAGTGGCGGAGCGTCCGGGGAGGCCAGGGAGGCGGCCGTCAGAGGAGGGCCCGGGCCGTCAGATAATAAATCGGTAAAATCAGGCAAAAATCAGAATTAAACAACATAACCCTAACCTAACCCTACCCTAACCCTAAAACCGAAATAAAGTGACAAAAAGCCCCCCAAAAAGTGACAGAATCCGCGGAAAACCAGCAAAATTCCACCCACGCACGCGCGCGCAGGGGGGGGCCTGATCACTGCGCTGTGCCTCCCGGCCCGGCTTTCAGTTGTTCCGCCACTGATTCAGTAGAACTAAAAGACAAGTAAATTTATGTTTGGTTGCGCTCGGGTGTCGCGCTCTGAAAATAGCAGATCTACAAGCTGACAACGCGTCGCGCTGCGACATGTTGTGAGCTTGTAGTTTGGCTATTTTCAGCATGCAAACAAGTGTAAAATCAGCCATTACAACACCATCAAGGCACCGCCAACATACATTTTAGCCGACTAAATCAACTATAGATTTAGTCTACTAAAATCTGATGATATTTAGTCTACTAAAACTAGACAAAAACTAAAACATTTCAGATGTCAGTATATTAAATGGTTGAAATATGGTGGCGAATACAGTGATCATTTTGAGTGAATGTATGATGTTAAACAAACCAGGTCTGGGGGAGGGCAGTAGAGGGACTTGTCCAGTCTACCAGGTCTCAGCAGGGCCGGGTCTATCAGGTCTGGTCGACTGCTGGCTGCGAGCACATACACACCTGATAGCAAACAAACACAAAAATATTATCACACAAATTAGGTACTTACCACACTGGATAGATACTGTATGTAGATAATTATTTTGTTTGTTTTGTCTTCTTCCCTTTCTCTTATGGAATTTTTGTTGTTGTTATTTCTCTTATGGAAATAACAACAAAAAAAGAAAAGAAAAAAAATTGAGTTTGCACAAAAAAAAACATTATATGTATTATATGTATAACTGGGGGTTTCTGGTGGCTCAGACAGTTAGTAGACCAAATGATCGGGTCACAGACCCAGTTTCATGGGTCACAAGTAAATGTCCATTTTTTGTCCCTGTTTGCCAAGGCGGTTCTGAAGCATCAGAACAGAGGTAGAATCACATCTCGGTACGATCGGACCCTTATGGGTCTATTCTTTATACTTTCAGAGTTAAATGAACACTCAGGATGTTGCTAGCAGACCATGGTAAACAGTATGTGTTGCTACAGTGTGAAGTGAAGTGAAGTGTTACAGTACCTTGCAGACCCTCCACCCCGTCCAGCTGTGTGAGGAGCTGGTTGACCACGCGGTCCGTCACCCCCGTGTTGTCATGACCCCTCCTGGGGGCCAGCGAGTCAAACTCATCAAAGAACAGGATGCAGGGCCTGGCTGCCTGGGCCCTGAGGGGGGGGGGGGGGGGGACAGCACCGTCACCACTACGTCACTGCTACCAGTTTACAGTTACAGGCACCAAATTAAAGCCTAGATTTAGAATAGAATGTAAAACATGTTAACTGAGCGGATTAGAGAACCGACCTTTGAAAGACGTCCCGGACTGCCTGTATACTGGCTCCGATGTACTTGCTGAGAAGCTCAGGTCCCTGGAGGGGTAGAAAAAGAATCTGCTATTTTCTATACTACTAGCTTTTAGATCTGCTATTTTCTACTACTACTACTACTTTCTACTACCAAGTAGTCTGTAAGATTTTACACAAAAGTTGTAAAAACTTCTGTATAAAAGGCATTAAAACTATTATTTTGCATTGTACAGAGGTCTGCAGGTCTCCCTCCTCATTTTTTTTTTTGCATTGGATTTTTGCCTCCTTGGGAACCCTAGGACGTTTTTGTGTGGCAAAAGAAATTAGTTAAAATGAATAAACCCTCATGTCTCACAGGTTTATTTAACAACATTAAACCAACTCATCGACTTGGGCAGCAGTGGCCCAAGGTTAGAGGAGAGCTAAAATCTGGGTGGGGAAGTGAATGGCCACCACTCACCCCTCCCCCAACACCGCTGAAGTGCCCTTGAGCAAGGCACTGAGCCCCCAACTCAACAGTATAAGACTGTGGTTGTACTGGTCAGCTCCCTGGTTTTACTGTACCTTGATAGAGATGAAGTTCATGCCACTGTCTTTGGCCACGGCCCCTGCCAGCAGGGTCTTTCCCGTGCCAGGGGCTCCGTACAGGAGCAGCCCTGAGCAATGACGGATAGGCAGCTTGGAAAACAGGATGGGATACTGCAACGTACAGGAGACACATGCCATTTAAAGTGCACATAACCAAACATACAAAAATGATATCTTAAAGGCACTATGTAACTTTCCACTGAACCCGGTTTCCTGCGCAAGTGCTGAAATATTTACCATTGAGCTAATTGAGCCTGCTTGCTCAAAATTTGTGTCAGATTCTGTGTCTAGGTGAGGCACCTTTGACACAATCTAAATGTCTCAATAGAAGAGCAGGGAGATCAAATACAACCACCCCAATTGTATGTTATTTTGTATTAACATACTCTACCATACAGATTGGACAATATTACATTTTATATATTAAAAGAATGTTTGATAGTGCCGCTTTAATGTCATTTTGCCTTACAGCTACTGTAGATATATTTATTTTAGCCTTGTCAGGTGTTACATAATAGATAGAATAGATAGACAGACGGATACTTTCCTTTCTTACAAGAATCTATTGTAACTTCTGCGACTGCAAACTGTTCGCAGATGACTCGGCCCTGCTAGTCTCGGACAGGGACAGGCTGCAGGTTGAGAAAACTCTCAGCTCCGAACTCAACAAGATCTGCATCTGGCTCTCTGACAACAAACTTTCGTTACACCTGGGTAAAACTGAATCCATCCTCTTTGGGTCCAGTCCTAACCTTAGCAAGGCAGAGAGTTTCACGATCAAAGTGGGTGATGATGTCATCAAAAGAAAGGATGAAATTACCTACCTGGGCTCCATCTTGGAGGCAAACCTCTCTGGTAACAAAAACGCCGAAAAAGTGATCAAAAATGTCAACCAAACAACACGCTATTTGTGGAGGATTGATCGTCTAGTCAGTAAGAATACTCTGAAGATTCTTGCATGGGCCCTCATTCAAGGTCATTATGATTATGCATGCACTTCATGGTATCACAACACCTCCAAGGCCTTAAAAACAAGGCTCCAAACATCCCAAAACAAACTTGTAAGGCTACTTCTTGGCCTCAATCACAAAACCCATCTAACCCCTGCTCATTTTGCTAGGATTGGATGGCTTAGGGTTGAGGACAGAGTACAGCAACTTGCTATGGGCCTGGTCTTCAAGATACACCACAACATTGGGATCCCCCTGTATTTGTCAAAATACTTCCAAAATGTTAATGCAGTCCATGATCATAACACCAGAGGCAGCTCCACAAATCATGTTCAACCCAGATTTGGCTCAACTAAGGGAATGAACTCGTTCTCATGCTATTCATCAAACATGTGGAATGCCCTACCAAAAGGAGTAAAGGAGTGTAAAACCCTACTCACTTTCAAAACTGCCCTAAAGATACACCTTCAAGAGGCTGAAATTTGAAAATGGCCCCTGTCTAAGTCTTAACCTACCCCCCCTACCCCCCCTCCTTCATTTTCCTCTTTTGTATATATATATATATATATTTTTCTCTCTTCATACCAGTAACCTGAAAGCTGATTGTATGACATTCTGTATAGTAGTGTGTATATCTGTCTGCCTCTTATATTTCATCATGATTTGTGTGCATGGGGTTCTCATCTTAAACAAGCTTAGTGCTTAATGAGAGTTCCAGTTTAGTAGACCCTGTATTGTGAATTTGTACTTCCATGTACTGTTATGTACTGTCATGTACTATTCTCATGTCTTTCTAAATAAACTACATCAACCAATCAATCAAACTCCTAGGAAGCCGAGAAATTAGCTTTCGAAAGTTTCACACAAAAAGAAGAAAAGAAAAAAATCCGGGCCTAAAAATACCAAGAGTTCCCAAAATCTGCTCTCGGGACAGTTTTTGTACAGAAATATAAAACCTGGCCAAGAGGGCAGCGTGTTCTCATAAGTGTTTACTGAAATCAAACGTACGAGTAAAGAAAAGAGATTTTTTGCGAGTCATTTTCCCCTTTACATTGTACATTAAGGACACTGTTGATATCTTAGTATTTAACATTTTCACATTATCCAACCCATTTAGACCTGGAACACTTATACGTTGTTATACCTTTCAAGCTGGGAACATCTCTGTGTCATTTTATTTGTTGCTACAGTATACCGTATTATATAGCAACATTTTTATTTTATTTTCTTTTTTTGTAAGTTTGAATAAAAAATTGATTTTCAGAAAATGTGTCAGAATTTAGAGGCCGTTTTTAGAATCGGCTTCAGGTCTATTCTCAAACCCTTTCATTTCTTTCAAAGACTCACAGCGTGATATTAAATAATTATGGCATGGACCCCCATTTATTATATGATTTTGAGTCTGGCCCCAATCTATACTGTAAAACCCTCAGTATCAATCAGTGATGTGTTCTACCGTGGTACGCTGTATACGTAGTATGGCCTGCAGATTTTTTTCGTCGCCACCTATACATTCAAAAACAGTTCTAAATGGCGTATCTGATACGTTGATACGCATCTGATACGCTGCACCCAGGAGTGGCTGGGCTGGGGGGACAGCAATACAAACAGCAAGAATGTGGTCTGACCGTCTGACTAGTCTAACTCTGAGGTGAAGGCTTATCATGTGTGTGGCTAACTGGCTATTGTTCTTGAGGTGATAATTAATGGCTACTGGCGAAGGAATTCACACATTTCAACGACCTGCCATTCACTTCATTGAACGTAGGTCACTGAATTGAGTACTTCATTAGTATTCAAATTGCGCATCATAGCACAGCAAAATGTACAAAGCATATTGTAAGTGTAGCCTACTCAGTGTGTTACTGTGAAACTGGGCCTGAGTGGGCCTGGCCGAGTTTGTGCGGGGCAGAAACGCGCATGGAGCGCGCGCATTTTTTTTTACATTAATTAATTATACGCGCATGCGTGCGGTGCGTGTGGGAGGAACTAGGGGGGGAATTGTTATAGTATACCCTCCAAAAAAATCTAGAACACACCACTGGTATCAATGTAACTCTGAGAGCTTACGTCAGCTCTCAGAGTTACAGACACGTATAAAGGGTCCATTTGGTGCTATCAATCATTTAGCTGGGGACCCCCCTGGAACACCTTCAAGGACCCCCTGGTGGTTCCCCCACACACTCTATATCCCACATGGTTTGACCGTTGTGCAGCTGACCTTGGCAGGGAGCAGGATGGCGTCCATCAGCTGCCGTCGCACGTCTTTCAGCCCCCCCACCCTGTCCAGCCCCGCCCCGCTGGGGGGGGTGTGGAGGTCCATGGCCAACAGCGAGGGGGGCGTGAAGCCCTCCAGAGCCTTCTGGAAGTCCTCCTGAGACAGACACACACCTGAGGACGGACAGACACTGTATCAGTGACACTGTAACAGTGATACCGTATGATACATACAGTAGATGATATGGCCCTTTAACCACTTAAACAAATCTCTTCTCCAAATAGCCGTGAAGCCATGAAACGTCTGTCTTCTTGAACAGACCATATAGAAACGTTACCATGTTTTAATTACATCTCCTTACCAAAAGCTCAATCCTGGTATAAGCTATAAATAAAATTTAATAAATTTAATAATTATTCAAGCCATATTTAACACCTTGGGTGCCAAAACCGTAAATCTACGGTTTTGCAAAAAGTGACGATGACTGCCAAAACCGTAAATCTACGTGAAATCAATCTTTTTGTTTTTTTCGTTTTTCACAAGGCGGGGGGCTAGCGCAGCTCTGGAATCACCCACTGTGACTCTGAGAAGGAAGGGACAGATGGAGCACCGTGCCAAAAAAGCTGGCTCCCGTCCGCTTCCATTATATCTGCTTGCAAAAAAACTCGCGTGAGAGATGTTATTGTTCCAGGTGTTAGGCAGGACCATCCACCATCGTGCACGCATATATTGTCTACAATCGGGTGCTCGTCGTGGAGTCTGCAGCTGTAAACAGCGTAGCATTACAAACGGTGAGATCTCTGGCACTCACTAATACACTTTTTTTAATACAACTCTGGCACCGAGTGTGTTAATACTTTATTGTACGACAGTGTAATGCAAAGGTGATGATAGA
Source organism: Gymnoscopelus braueri (assembly GCF_963280865.1). Lineage (NCBI taxonomy): Eukaryota > Metazoa > Chordata > Actinopteri > Myctophiformes > Myctophidae > Gymnoscopelus > Gymnoscopelus braueri. The sequence goes on from NC_137613.1 coordinate 13,445,082, forward strand.
TACTGGATGTAATAATGCCCAAAATAGGGCCGCCAGGCTGAGAGTTAACATTAAAATGTGTTAATGTACAGTAGTACGGTGGTTGGTTACCGTGTCCAGTGCGTACAACACTGGCGTGCACGCTCCTCTCTAGCAGCAGAGCCAGGTCACGGGGCACGTAACCCTCCGTCTCCTTGGAGACCATCCCCAGGTCCAGAGTGTGTAGGGTCTCCTCTGATAGGCCGGTCCTCCTGAGGATCAGACAGCGCAGGATCTCTGCTCTCTGCGTCTGAGGGAAGACGTACAGTATATTGTTGTTGTCGGGCAGAAACCGCTTATCTCCATAAAGTAGTCCATATTCTAACTTTTTGTTTTTTCCGTAAATTAACGCCCTACTTGATCATACTACACCGTCACACAAAAGCATCAAAAATAGCAGATCTACAAGCTCGAAACGCGGCACAAAGCGACACGTTTTGAGCTTGTTAATTTTCTACATTTGCTACTTCACTTACTACTACTTCAATTTGAATCCTGAAAAGTTACAGTTTTGGACATGTGAGGTTTCCACCCGACGTTATAGTATTATATAGTACCGAGACGTTATAGTTTTCTATTTACAGAATATATCAACTGGTGTCTTTATTCATGCAATTCTCTTTTCATTGTGTGTAGGGCTGCAACTGTCAATAATTATCTTAGTAATTGTTTTTTATAACTTAAGCCCTATTTTATACTTTGTGGCCCAACAGTGTCGCATAAAAACTGCTAATAAAGTATTCAATGTGTGTGTGTGTGCTGTGTACCTGGTCAGGGGGTTGTATGTGGAGGAAGCCCTGGATGAAGTGGGAGCCCTGCACCTGGGTCAGGGAGCGGTGCAGAGAGTGTTCACTGTGGCTGGAGAGGAGCAGACACACCAGGCTGGAGCGCTGCACCAACACACACACACACACACACACACACACACACACACACACACACACGTTTGTATTACCGTAATACATTTGTGAGGACATCAACATTTTAGTACGCTTGTACAATGTATAAAAGTGATGTTTTACTCTGTGCGATGTGTTTCCGTAGGAGCGCCTCGGGGCCGTGCTCGTGCTCCGGCGAGGTGGGCGCCCCCGTCACGTGATCCAGGTCGTCCAGTAGGACCACGGAGGGCTGCCTCCACACCGCCTGCTCAAAAACCTCCTCCAGAGTCTGCCTCACCGTCTCCGCCCTTTTCCCTGGAGAGTAAATACGTTTGATTGACATGAAAAATGAAAAAAAAGTTTTGAATCAATTCAGGGCAATGAATGATTGGATTGTGGTTTAACCACGTTCAACCTGGCATCCCTATATTGGGCATAGTCATTAATGTTTCCATGTGGTGAGCATGTACAGTACGGTACTGTACATTTACGTGCGTGCGTGCAAGCATTAGGCCTGTCACAATTATTACATAACCGTCTAATGGCATTTATTATTTTGTCATAATTGTTATAATCCTTTCCAAGTTGAAAAAATGTCATACATTGAAAAAAGCTGAAATAGCAGATCTGCAAGCTTACAACTTCAAGCGTCTTCGTGACGCGTTTTAAGCTTGTAGATCAGCTGCTATTTTCAAGTTTTTTTAAAGTATAAAATGATTAAATATACCATCTGGAATTTTTTATTACAAAGCCTAAAAGGCAATTAAAAAATATATATATCTATGGAAAAAATGTCAATGTTCAATGCCAAAAACACAATTAAGTGTGTGTGTGTGTGTGTGTGTGTGTGTGTGTGTGTGTGTGTGTGTGTGTGTGTGTGTGTGTGTGTGTGTGTGTGTGTGTGTGTGTGTGTGTGTGTGTGTGTGTGTGTGTGTGCGCGTATCCTCCTACCTTTTAGCTTTTTGCAGTCCACCACCTCCACATGTGCGTCCAGGTCTTCCCCAGCCCTCCTGCACAAGGCTTTCGCCAGAGCGCTCTTCCCACTCCCCTGTAGAAGAAACACATACACATAACACCATAGATATAGAAACCTAGATACCTCATTGGCCTCTGCAGTTCATTGTAACGACTGGTCTCTCAATACAAGGCTCTTCCGCGGGGCTGTTTGACTACTGACCAATCACATCACGTTAACTACTGGCCAATCACAGCGCGTCTAACTGACTAGTTGCTGCGCGGCTGCCTCTTAAGAAAAGACCCACCCCACCTGCCTCTGATTGGCCTACCGAACGCCCCCTTCTGTGACGCACATGGAAGTTTCCAGCTTGCCCCCCAGAAGCATAGAGGAAGCGGAAGTGCGTCCGAGACGCCGACGCTTCAGAGCCAGAGGAGGTGTCTACCTTTATATGTCTATGCATAACACACCATGTGTACAGTAAGTTAGCCCAGTGCTAACCATGCCAGCTAAAAGACTATCTGTTGAATGTCTTCATGCTATCGGGATGCGGGGGGGTTAAAGGTTACCTTGGCTCCAGTGACGAGCAGCGCCCCGCCCCGGAGACCCCGTCCCGTGGACACCAGCTCTCGGGAGAGCGGACCGGCCTGGAGGCTGTAGTAGATGAACTCAAACCCAGTGGTGATCAGCTCCTTCATCCCACTGGGGTCAGAGACAATTTACAATTTAGCAGATGCTAACCCTTTTTGTGGGGGAGGGTTGAATTTGTTTACAGAAATAAATATATAGATATATTTTGTATAAGTATACCACATGGGAACTCATTTTTACAAATCAGATTTGAACCACATTCCTGGTTTGAAATGCAATTAAAGCCTGATTTCCAAAGTCTCAGACTGTACACCTGACACTGATTTACACTTCCACATCATGTATTTGACACATAAATGGGGCTGGCCTGCTGTCTGAAACAAAGCCACAGAGCTCGTACTGTAAAAGCAATAAATAGCACCAGACGTACCCGAGAGCACTCAGACAGGGAAGATCTGAATGGAATGCGTCGCCCGGGGATTTCACTGCTGGTGGTGTGTTGACCGGCTGTCTGTCTACCTGGATGTGACCAATAACACAACTGTGTTATTTCAGAACAGACTTAAACAAAATTCACTTTCACCCAATGCCGTCAAAATGTCTATCCAGAGGTTGAGAATTTGCTGTCAAAATTAACACTGCTGTATACTTTATTTAAGCTTTATTTCAACTTTGAAAAAAGCAAGGTGTAATGCACACCTGATCAGCTCAGAGACGGGTGCGTAGGCAGGGATCAGATGTATAGAATACAATAAAATGACTGGCACATCGTCTACGCACTAAGCACAATAAGGACAACTTTATTACATTACAGTCATTTATCCAAAGCGACTTACAATAAGTGCATTCAACATAGGTAGGGAACGAAAACTACTAATCACCAGAAGTCTTAAGTGCATTTTCTGCAAAAACAAGCAACCAAGAGTATACCTACAGTAGCGCTAAGGTAAAAGTGCATTATATCAGCTATTTCCTTAAACAGATGAGACAAAAATAGCTAAATCAAATGAGCAGGAGCTAAAACAAATAAGTGTATCGACTAAACAAGATCCAATAAAACAATACAACAATAAAACAAGCGTTTGTTTATTTAGGCAAGCTAAACCTTCTTCAGGCATCTGGCATCTTTGAGATGCCTAAAGAGGGTCTATTGACCGAAACGTTGCCTACATGGTGTGCGGATCATTTTATTGTATTCTATAACTTTGAAACTGAAAAATTGTCCCCCATAAAATGGGGTCCTCCTTGTATAAAAAAAGGTTCCAGAACCCCTGGACTATACTGTACGTCAGGGATGGGCAACTGGCGGCCCGTGGGCCGCTTGCAGCCCTCACCGTCACTCAATGCGACCCCAGGCCAATATCCGGAAACATGTTTTCGAATATGTTAATAAAAACAGAACTATCACAAAGAAAAACTAAGTAATCTAAACATATCCGAAATGGTGAACTATTAACATGCAACTTTCCATGATCCATTTTAATTTCAAACAGTCCACCAGTAGAGCGCACTCTCACTCTCTTATTTTAATAGAAGCCTTATTAATTATAATTCTGGTGTTCATTTTTGTATATTTTTAAGCCAAGGTTACAGCAATACTCTGAAAGGCATACTCAGGAACGTGAAGTTTGTTTAGCAGTACAGCTATATTTAAGTTGATAGAAGCATTACTAAATGCTAAATAAAAACAAAGTTAAACAAATAAAAATGGTTAATATCCCTTATTTATCATGTGACTATTATGGGCTTTTTGAGTAATGGGGTAGTACTGGCGAGAGTGCCGATAAACAATGTGGCCCCCCAGAGTGAGTGTGGAAATTTAGTGGCCCTCACCATCTACAAAGTTGCCCACCCCTGCTGTGCGTACAGTAATGTGAATGTTGAAGAAACGGTGACAAAGATTATAAATGTAACTAATCTGACAGTATGAACAGTACCTGTATGGCTGCCTTGCGTAGGACAGTAGGAGCTAATAGAAACAGTATGAACAGTACCTGTATGGCTGCCTTGCGTAGGACAGTAGGAGCGAGCAGAAACAGCTGGTCGGGTGGATCACTCTCTGGCTCTGGCTTAAGCACAGTCAACGCAAGCTCCAGCTTAGCTAAAGAATAGTCACAAGAAAGAAGGTTCAACATTTATTTTTAAAGATATGTTTGCAGGGCCTTTATTGATAGTACACAGTAGAGAAACGGGTAGTGACACGCAGCAAAGGTCGTCGGGCCCAGGACTCGAACCCGCGACTCGCCGTCAGGCTGCATTAGAGCCTATATGCGGTATGCGCCTTAAAGGAGTAGTTCACCCAAAATATGACTTGTTTTCTATCAATTACACACCCCCATGAAGCATTGAATTCATGGAGATTTTTCCGTTTTTGTCGCATTCCTAAGCCAATAATTTGATTACCGGCGGAAAGATGCTAATGTATCCGGTATGGAGACTCAAAGGAGACTCTTGAGACTCAAAATATTGGCCTAGGAATGTGATAAAAACAAATCTCATGGGGTGTGTAATTGATAGGAAATAAGTAATATTTTGGGTGAACTACTCCTTTAACCACTAGGCCAGTGGCGCCCCTGTTCGATATTTATTTTTACCACTACGTACTTATGTACAGTATATTTCCTGGTAGTTGATTTTCCAAACTCCAGGAGTAGTATTTTTAACTGTATGATGAATTATCCTTCAAACCGGTTTCCACTCACCTTCATTTCCGTGTAGAGGGATGACGCTGCAGCGTGTGGTCAGACAGGCCAGCGGTTGGTGGCTCTGTGTGTGCAGCCAATCCAAGAAGGCCGTCTGGATGTCCTCGTCACTCTCGTCTGGCTGTGACTACAACAACAAGACATGGTGACAAAAGCTCTCAAAGCATCCGATGGCAATGAGCTTTTATCTGCTGCTGCCAAGCTTGGCAAACTGTTACAATGTTACACTATACACACCAAGTAGATGAAATGACTGAGTGAGCCATCATTGGAACTGCACTGGGCACGTTCATTAAAGGATAGTTCACCCAAACTAAACTTTTTTTTAGATTAGTCACCCCATGGAGACTTGAATTCATGGATTTCTTTTTTGTTTTTGTCTCATTCCTAAGCCAATCATTTGATGACCAGTGGACCGGTAGGCAGCGGTTCCGGTAGGAGACACAAAGGAGACTCTTTGTGTCTCCTACCGGAACCGCTGAAAGCCATCACATGATTGGCTTAGGAATTTGATGAAAACAAATGAATATCCATGAATTCAAGTCTCCATGGGGTGACTAATCAATAGGAAAATGACATTTTGGGGGTGAACTAGCCCTTTCATGAGAGGATCTGGAACTCACCGCTGGCTTTAAGGGCTGTAGGCGAATACTCAAGGCCACTTTACAGGTGGTCTCAACGGGCTAGATCCTCACCGTGGAGTGGGAGCTGATGTTCAGCTGTGTCGTCAAGTGCTCCGGCATCTAAAAAAAACATGTTTCTTGTAAGATTTGCTTGACTGCCCATTGATTGAACTACAGGGAAAGAGCCACGGTGACCCCACTTTCAATCTGCCGGCCCTATTTTGGGGCATGTTATTACAGGCGACGACTTTCCAAAGATTATGTTGAAGAAAAAAAACGATCAAAAATGTTTTCAAAATAGCAAAAATAGCAGATCTACAAGCTCTCAACACGCCGCATCACAACACGATGTGTGCTTGTAGATCGACCACCGTATTTGCGTATGTACGTCGCGATGCGACGTGTTGTGAGCTTGTAGATCGGCTATTTGCACTATTAACGTTTTAGAAGGTATAAAGTTATTGACTATGTCAGTCATTTCTTTGTATATTTAGGTTATTTGTCGTATCTGCCCTGTGCAACTTCAAAGCCAAACAGAAATGTCATTTTCATTCATATGTACCAACGACAAAAACAGAATCAAATCGTTAATCGCAAGAATTTCACCCACTTTTTTACCTTGTAAACCTGTGATGTGACAATAAAACTGATTCTGATTCTGATTCTGATTATTTGTGTAAAATGTCATAATCGTGACAGCCCTAATAATAAGTATGCCTTCCATCACCTGCGGTGGCCACACTCACCCACACTCTTCCACAGTGGATCTCCCCCATGTCAGGGTATCTCTGCAGGCCTCCTCCTAGCTGCTCCATGTGGTGACACACCACCCGGACCACCACGGTCTCCTCCTCATCCTCCTCCTTCTCCTCCTCCTCTCCCACCCTACCTGCACCTGCGGGATCCTTGGAGGAGGCACTCCCAACAACCTTCTTTTTCTCCGTGATCCGCTTAACCCTCTCCCTCCCTTCTTTGGGAGAGAGGACCCTGGAGAGCAGGCCGTAGGTGACCGCGGAGGAGCGGCGGCCTCCTCCTCCGGGCGTCCCGTCCTCCGTGCCCCGCCACCAGGGGAACAGATGAACCACCCCGGCCGCCGCCGCGCCGCCGCCGTGGGGGCTTATGGTGCAGACGTAGCCGGGAGGGGCGCGGCACACCCTGTACATGGAGTCACTGACGAGGGCCGGGATGGCAGGGACGGGGGGAGGAAGGTCCCTGACGGGGTAGCTGCCCGTTAGCATGTAACGCATCAGGCTCTGTAGGTCAGCTATGCCGCCCACTGCCCACTGGTGGTTAGGAGGGGTAGAGGACGAGGCACTAATGGAAGAGTTAGAACTGCGTCCCTGATGATGATCGCTGGTTTGGAATGACGTCGCCGTCGACGGGCCGGAGGGGAAGTCGAGGTTGGACCGGCGTCCGTGAGGAGGAGGAGGAGGAGGAGGAGGAGGAGGAGGAGGAGGAGGAGGAGGAGGCTGCTGGCCCCCCTGAGCGGCTGGGAGAGGAGGAGGGCCACTTCCCCCTCCCGCGCGGATCTTTGGAGAGACCATGAGTTCTGTGAACTGCTCCAGGCGGCCGTAGGGTACGGATGGCGAGAGAGATGCTACAGGGGGTGTTAGGAGAGAAAAAGAGTATGTTTATACTGACAACTTTGTGTTTTTTCGTAAATGATCGCCCTACTTGATCTGATCATACTACAGCGTCACTACAAACTCGAAACGCGGCGCGAAACGACGTGTTTTGAGCTTGTAGATCTGCTATTTTCTTATTTTAATTCTGAAAAGTAACAGTTTTGGACATAATGAGGTTTCCACCCCGACAGAGACGATGTCCTAGGCCTGATCATTAAAGCTGGAAAAAATGAGTAATATTGACCTAGATCAGTGGTTCCCAAGCAGTGTGCTGAGGCACACTGGTCCAGGTGTGCCTTGGGATGTTGTTATTATTATTGCAATACATACTACTACACAAAAGGTTGTGGTTTTAATGTTTTAATTTAAATTCTTTACTATAATATATATATTTTTTACTCATTTCCAAATAGGCACATTCTATATAACCAAACCTATTGTGACAGACAATGAACTTGGCTTTGCTAATGACCTAAATACTTTCTTTGTCAGATTCGAATCATTAGGCTATTCCTCTAAGTGCACTGAAATACTTAAGGCTGTAACATCTGCCCCCACAGACAGAATTATCATCACTGAAGAGGATGTCAGGAAAGTGTTTCGGTGTACTAACACAAGGAAAGCTAATGGGCCGGACTAGTGCAGTGCTTTTCTCCTCAAAAACTTTGCATCCGAGTTGGCTCCAGTGTGGCAACCAATATTTCAAACCTCTGTAGACACACACACAATTCCTCTGTTTTGGAAAACCTCACACATAAAACCATTACCATTATCCAAAATAACATAAGGATTATAGACCCATAGCTCTCACTTCAGTGATCATGAAATCACTGGAAAGAATACTGTTGCAACATCTTGTGAGTATAACTAAAGACAAATTCGATCCCTGTCAGTTTGCTTATAAGAAAGGTTACGGTACAGAGGATGCGGTTGTCACACTGGTCCACTTCATCACAAAACACCTACAGTAGATGAGTCTAATAAGAATCATGAAAGGGTGCTGTTCTTAGACTTCTCTTCAGCTTTCAATACAAGTCTGATATTCTGGTGTCAACGATGGTTCAGTTGGAACTGAATCCATACTTAATTCACTGGTATGCTTCTTTCCTTACTAACAGAGTACAGAGGGTGAAAGTGAACAGAACCCTCTCCTCAGCATTAAGTAATAATGTTGGTGCTCCCCAGGGTTGTGTAAGCTCAGCTGTACTTTTCACCCTCTATACTGACAGCTGTCGTACCGAAGAATGTCTGTCTGAATGTCGCACTGACACACCAGACCAATACATTCTAAAGTACTCTGATGATACATTTTTGATTTCTCTCTTAGATAGGTGGATAGTGAAGTAGATAAGGTGGTGGAGTGGACTGATAACAACGCTCTTATCATCAACACAAAAAAGACAGAAGAGATTGTTTTTGGTGCACCCCTGGAGATACACAGATCCCCCATTACTATTCATAGTGAACAAATCAACCAGGTATGTTCGTATACATACCTAGGAGTAGTAATAGACCACCTTTTGTTATGGAAAGACCAGATTGAATCAGTGGGTAAGAAGACAAAGCAAAGAGTCTATTTCCTTCACCGTCTGAGAATAAGAATGGGTCAAAAATAACAATAGAATACATGTTCAGAAGCATCTTCCATAAAACCCTATTATTCTCAGATAATTTCAGAAAAGCAAAGGTTAAATTCTCAATCTGAAATGTCTTGCAGATTGCTTAGCTGTCAGTAGAAACCAATGGGTGACCTCACTGTTCCCTTCGTCTGTATTATTTTACAGTCTATGGGTGTAACTCACATTGACTCTCCTGTGGCTGCTCTTGATGGTTCTGATCTCCTGTAGGAGGCGCTCCATCTGCTCCTGGTTCAGCTCCTCAAAGCCCCTCTGGATGGAAGGCATGTAGGCCGGGGGGAGTCGTACCGACAACCCTGTGAGGTCCTGGCTCATGGAGTTTAGACCAGAGACGCACTGAGAGTTCTGGGGTTTTACAACAAAAGAAGTTGTCTTACAGTGCCATCTAGTGGCTTTCTGGTATACGTGTGGTGCCTCTATGCATTCTAAAGGAGATGATACTCAGTGATACTTGCAGTGGTGGAAGAAAAGCAGATCTACAAGCTCATAGCGCTGCAATGAGCTTGTAGATCTGCTATTGTTTTTTTAAATCGTGTAAATTTGTGCAAATATTTGAATATAAAAAAAAAGTTATGTATTTTGGCAACGGACCGCCATCTCAAAATATGTTGTTCCAGGGCCCCCCCCCCCCCCCCGAGAAGCAAAGATTTGAGTTAAAAATGTTCGCTTTAAACAATATATGTATTCAAAGATTTGCACACATCTTTCACGATTTTTCAAAAATAGCAGATCTACATGAGCTTGTATATCTGCTATTTTTGAATAGCCAAAGTATAAAATAATGGTTAAAGTTGTTACATAGATGGTTTTAATGGGTTAAGTAAAAGTATCAGTACCACAATATAAAAATACACTGTTAAAAGTAATATGCCTACATTGATTACTGTATCTATGTTACTGTTTTTTCTGTTGTGCTTTGTTTTGTTTAATTGTTGTTGTTGTTTTTTGTCAAGAAAAATCAGACCTCTTTGTTTTCAAGGTTTGACATGATGCCCTTGTCTTTACTGTCTGAAAAAATAAAGAGATTTGTAAAAAAGAAAAAAAAGTAATATGCCTGCATTCAAAATCTTACTTGAGTAAAAGTATAAAGGTATGGTCTGCTAAATGCCTAAATTGTGGTATTGGTATCAAAATATGCTTACAATGCCAAACGTTAAAAATGTGTCAAACTTCATCGACAATAGCAGATCTACAAGCTCACAACACGTGAGCGTGTTCTACAAACAGCTAAGCAGTCTGCAAGACATTTCAGATTGAGAATTTAACCTTTGCTTTTATGAAATGATCAGAGAATAATAGGGTTTTATGGCAGATGCTTCTGAACATGTATTGTATTGTTATTTTTGACCCATTCTAATTCTCTTTAATCTTATAAAAAATTACTGAAATCAGTAGTGGTGACTATAGGTCTGTCACAATTATTACATAATTGTCTAATCGCTATTATTTTTGCATAATCGTTTCCATGTTGAAAAATGTTCATGCATTTTCAAATATAAAAACATTTTGAAAGTATAAAATAATTAAATATGTCAGTAATGTCTTGAATATTTAAGTCATATCTGCCCTGAGCAATGTGTGATTATGAAGCCTAAAAAGCAAACAGAAATGACATTTCTATTCATATGTTCCAATGTTTAAAAACACAATTAAAATCGTTAAAATCGCAATCATTTGTATGACAATTAATCCACCACCAGAGAAAGAGACACAGAGAGAGAGAGAGAGAGAGAAGGTTTTAAGGTGGTTATAGATCCACACCGAAAGCAGTTAATTTACATTAACCACTGACTTGAACCCTATAGCGTCCTTATAGAGGCTATGCGCGTGACATCAGCGTACCCAGAAGTTATGCAGGAACATTACAGTCATTTAGCAGACGCTTTTATCCAAAGCGACTTACAATAAGTGCATTCAACATAGGTAGGGAACGAAAACTACTAATCATCAGAAGTCTTAAGTGCATTTTCTGCAAAAACAAGCAACCAAGAGTATACCTAGCGCTAAGGTAAAAGTGCAATATATCAGCTACCTACTTTCCTTAAACAGATGGGACAAAATAGCAAAATCAAATGAGCAAGAGCTAAAACAAATAAGTGTATCGACAAAACAAGATCCAATAAAACAATACAACAATAAAACAAGCGTTCGTACAACTAGTTAATAAGTAGGCCAGGCAAAGAGGAAGGGTAGTGTTTCCTGAAGAGGTGGGTTTCACAAAGCTTGTTAGGCGTCGCGATGCGTCTCGTTGTGAACTTATAGATGGGCTATAGCTTGGGCAAAGAGATGTGGTGTACAGGGGAAGTCCTGGGGGACAGCGGTCGACTAAGTATAAAGGGTTCATTATGTTTGAAGTTGTCTTCCACCTACTTTTTAAAAGTGTTCTACTATACCAACTGTTTTGTCTTTGTGAATCACTGTGTGACCTTACATGGTTTCTATGTTTCTGTCGGGTGGAAACTTCATCATTATGTCCAAAACTGTTACTTTTCAGGATTCACATTCAAAAGCATCAAAAGTAGCAGATCTACAAGCTCAGAACGCGTTTTGTGTGACGCTGTAGTACAGATCAAGTAGGGCGTTAAAATAATGGATGATAAGAGGTTTCTGCCCGACAACAACGATATAATAAGCATGTTAAATGGTTGAAATATTAGTGTGCTAAAACAGTGATCATTATGAGTGGGTGTATGATATTAAACAGTACAGACCAGGTCCTGGGGAGGGCAGTAGAGGGACTTGTCCAGTCTACCAGGTCTCAGCAGGGCCGGGTCTATCAGGTCTGGTCCACTGCTGGCTGCGAGCACATACACACCTGATAGCAAAACACAACACAAATACTTTACCTCAAAATATCTGTATTGTGGCCTGGACCGCTGGCGTAGCGGTCCGGTCCAGGCACCTATATAGGCTCCAAAGTAGCCTGACAGCACGTCGCGGGTTCGGGTCCCAATCCTGACGGCCTTTTGCTGCATATCACTCCCCATCTCTCTACCCATTTCCTGTCAGACTACTATCCTATCAATAAAGGCATAAAAGCCCCAAAAATAATCTTTAAAAAAATATATATATATATGTATTACTGGGGATGCCTGGTGGCTCAGCCAGTTAATACACTGTTTCCCAAACCATGGGTCGGGACCCATTATTGAGTCGCGGCGGACCCACATTTTAATGTCGAATTTTCTGTCCCTGTTTGCCAAGGTGTGATCTCGGTATGACACCCCCCCCCCTATTGGGTCTATTTTTTATACTTTCTGAGTTAAATAAATACTCATGATTTTGCTAGCAGACCATGGTAAACAGTATGTGAAGTGTGTAGTGCATTGGTTCTCAAAGTGAACCAGGGGTCCTTGGGAGGGGGGGGGGGTACCAGGGGGTCCCCAGCAAAACTAGTTAATATGGCGTCACAATCATTTTAACCACTTTAACCATATTTTATACTTTGGCTATTCAAAAAAATAGCAGATCTACAAGCTCATAGCGTAGCACCGAGTGCCGCGCTATGAGCTTGTAGATCTGCTATTTTTGAAAAGTTTGAGACAGCAGCCAAAAAACAAACAAACATCATTTTGGGGGTCCTTGACATGAAAAAGGTTTGAGAACCACTGGTGTTACAGTACCTTGCAGACCCTCCACCCCGTCCAGCTGTGTGAGGAGCTGGTTGACCACGCGGTCCGTCACCCCCGTGTTGTCATGACCCCTCCTGGGGTCAGGATGCAGGGCCTGGCTGCCTGGGCCCTGAGGGGGGGGGGGGGGGGGGGACGACACACAGCACCGTCACTGCTACCAGTTTACAGGCACTAAAATAGAGCCTTGTTTAATTGATTGATTGAATGCTTTATTAGTCAGAAATGTAAACAGCATGTGGTACAGTCAGACATTAAAGATTTAGTTCACCCCCAAAATGAGTTTTTTTCTATGGACTAGTCACCCCATGGAGACTTGAATTCATGGGGTGAAAGAAAAGCAAACACACAACATCAAAAGTAATCAAAAAGCTATAATACAAATGAATAAGCATGCACCTGCATTCAAAATCATACTTGAGTAAAAGTATAAAGGTATGGTCTGCTAAATGCCTAAATTGTGGTATTGGTATCAAAATGCTTACAATGCCAAACGTTAAAAATGTGTCAAACTTCATCGACAATAACAGATCTACAAGCTCACAACGCGTGAGCTTGTTCTACAAACAGCTAAGCAGTCTGCAAGACATTTCAGATTGAGAATTTAACCTTTGCTTTTATGAAATTATACGAGAGTAATAGGGTTTTATGGCAGATGCTTCTGAACCTGCTAGTTTGACCTAATTCTCTTTAATCTTATTAAAAATGACAGTAAAGGGTTAGAAATCAGTAGTGGCGACGAGGCTTGTCACAATTATTACATAATCGTCTAAACACAATTATCTTTGCATAATCGTCATAATCATTTCCATGTTGAAAAATGTTCATGCATTTTCAAATATAAAAACATGTTGAAAGTATGAAATAATTAAATATGTCAGTAATGACCTTTATATTTAAAGTAATACTAGGTAACGTTTTCAACAAAACTAAAGTTAAATTGTATATCTTTTGCGAGTGGCAAAAGTTTCACAACACCCACTCCGTGAATTTCACCCCCGGAAGCCTTTTATTTATATATTTTCTATTGAACGTGTACGGGGGGGACTTTCCCGGGAAAATGACGTTCCTGGCCAACGTCATGACGTCGTGGCCGACGTCCTCAGGAACTACCGCAACGGTTTCCTGTTTGGCCAGGAACTACCGCGCTATTAACAAAAAGGAACCTCACGCTGATTTTAAGATAATGTAGGATTGGAAGATCGAAAAAGAACAGAAAAAGAAAGCACAGCTCATGGTAACTAATGCTCCACTGGCTAAGAGAAACGATCCGTAGATAGTATAAAACAATTAAAAGATCGCTTTTTGAAACGCTTCCGGCTTCCGGTGAAAACGAATGGAATTCTGGGTAATCGAGGACTAGGGAAATTGTATGCAGTGACGGTAGTGACCAGCAGAGGTTGCTAAAAATCGTTAGTTGTGATTTTGCATTGTACAACTTTAAGTTTAAGTGTTAAGTAAGCAGAACATAATTTGAAAGTACATTTGTAGAACCTGCACACCGATCCTAATTAAAACTTGGTGGCAATGAAGTCTGGACTACAGGAACTGACATGATGACCTGTCCATTATTATAAACATATGTTGTTACTTCGCTGTGTCCCGTAGTTAAATAAAGCAGACCTTAATAAAAAAGGAAGCAGTTATTTTAATGCTGCAATGGACCATATTTATAGAGTAGCAGAGATTTAGCAGAGACTCATTCTACAGCAGCATTGGCTAATTGTTCTGGATATAATAACACACTTTACCCAGTAGATGTCCTCATAGCATACAGTATGCTTGGCTGTAAATGAAGCTAATGGTTATGGAAACACTTCATATGGTGAATAATAATAATAATAATAATAATAAGTGTAATAATAATAATAATAATAATAATAATAGCAGTTTTAATAAGTGGTATTGTACCCCTCATTGTATCCCTCTGCCTTCCTCACACAAACAATGTTTGTTTATGAATGTGGGTGTGGTTAGTGTGGTCTTTTCTTAGATCATGGCTTGCATAACAGTGCCTTGATCACAACTCTGCTATTAATCATTAATTAAGCTTAATATCATAGACAATACCTCCTGGAGAACTAATAACCATCTACTGTATGGGTTCTTTATAATAACTATTACTAACCCGCTGCCACTGTCCTTAAGTCACAACTGGAGCAGAACAGTGGTGAAGACAGGACTAAGCCTAACACCCAGTCATCCGTCTGATATGAGGAAATAGCAGCAAGACAAACACCAAGCTAATAAACAATAACTGATAGCAGTAACACTGTACGTACCTGTGATTTATTAGCGGCAAGTATTTTACTGAGCGGAAAACATAGTTACATTAATCCTCATAAGCTACAAGACAGAAGATGAACGTTGGCTGACCCCTGTGCATGTGTCCACCATTGCATGGCGGTGTTGATTTCGTCGACTAAAACTATGACGAAACATGTTCGTCGACTAACTTTTATCACTGACGAAAACTAAATAAAAACTAAATAAAAACTAAACTATGATGACTAAAACTAAGACTGAATAAAGGCCTATTGACAGTTTTGTCAACAAATAAAAACTAGACTAAAATGTAAGTGAGGGACTAGTGGAGAAGAGATGCAGTAGAACTAAGAGACGAGTCATTTTATGTTTGGTTGCGCTCTGGTGTTGCGCTCTGAAAATCGCAGATCTACAAGCTCACAACATGTCGCGCTGCGACACGTTGAGAGCTTGTAGATCGGCTATTTTCAGCATGCAAGTGTAAAATCAGCCATTACGACGCCATCAAGGCACCGGCGAAATACATTTTAGTCGACTAAATCAACTGTAGATTTAGTCGACTATAATCTTATGATATTTAGTCGACTAAAACTAGACAAAAACTAAAACATTTCAGATGACTAAAATATGATTAAAACTAAATGGATTTTTATTCAAAAGAATAAAACTAAATGTGCTGTCAAAATCAACACTGTTGCATGGAGAGCATTTCGTATAAAAATGTAAGAAATTAAAACTGTGTTCAGCATGAGATGTGATGAACAACAGAATCACATTATGTAGTGGAGGCCTTCGTCTGGTGTAAAACTACTCTGCACTTGCTTATCAGACATAGAGCTGCTTTAAATGAAGCTACAGCAGAACTACAGTACAGTATCACTCATAATATTCAGATGAAATAGACATTGTCCTACTGTACCTCTACTGGCAGACTTCACAGCATCAAACCTGAAGTGTAACATGTGTTTCACTTGCCTTGTCAGAAACAGCACGTTTCTGCCTTGATGGAAGAGCTTTAAATGGAATAATTGCTTCATACTGAACAGACTTTATGTTTAATTCTCTCCTCTGCCCTACAGAGACCATATAGAACAGCTAACTATGTGAGTAGAGACTGCATCTCCTAACAGTATTGCTAGTATAATTTGGTGATATTTATGAGTAAAATGTTTTGTTTCTAATGAAATCTAAACTTTTCTAGAACCTGATGGATGCCACTATGGAGCCAAAACAACAGCCAGCATCCAACAAGTCTGGTCTCTATTTTCTATTTAGATCTGATATTACACAAATTCAGCATTTTATAAACGTTTTAAATGTCACCATAATTGAAAAGCAAGTCTGTTTATACTCTATCATGAAGTTAAATGCCTGCAGTGGCTAGAATGAAAGGCATCTCTCTGGGGTGACAGGAATGGAATATAATATGTAATCATTATGTTTTTGATTATTTAGCTTATTTCTTATAGGAGTGGTATCTAAGTATTTACCATGGAGGGCCAAGACTATTGCAGGTCCTATGAATATCATATGATTTCACTGAATAGTTCAACTCCTCTGTAATGACATAAACTCCTGTAGTGTTGGGTTGAGATGAGAACAACACTGTTTATTGCATTGCTTTATGATGATAGTTTGTACTCTTCCTGTCTGTCTCAGGCTGGTGTCACAGGCAGCTGGCTTATTACTTCTCCCTGCTCTGCTTTCTGTTGACTCTGGTCACACTCCTACAGACCCTCTATAGTGAGTACTGTACTTCATGTCTCCTATAATAGACTCTATAGTGAGTACTGTACTTCATGTCTCCTATAATAGACCCTCTATAGTGAGTACTGTACTTCATGTCTCCTATAATAGACTCTATAGTGAGTACTGTACTTCATGTCTCCTATAATAGACCCTCTATAGTGAGTACTGTACTTCATGTCTCCTATAATAGTCTATAGTGAGTACTGTACTTCATGTCTCCTATAATAGACTCTATAGTGAGTACTGTACTTCATGTCTCCTATAATAGACTCTATAGTGAGTACTGTACTACCAGATTTCCACCAACCATACTGTAGGTCTATGTCATCTTGCTGCAGGGCTACTTACAGTAGCAGTGCACTGGCTCTCAGCCTTTTTAATTACAAGGACCCCCAGTTTGATATACAATAGGCTGTGGACCCTCTTTTGATAAAGGTTTTATCCACACTGTAAAACCCACAGTGTTAATTGAACTCTGAAAGTGTACCAGTGGCGCCAAATGGGTCCATTTGGTTCCATCAGAGTTACAGACCCGTAAGGGTCCATTTGGACCCCTGGTGGTCCCCGGACCGGATGTTGAGAACCAGTCTTAAATCTCTTATGTCAGTACACTGAACATTAGACAGCACAAACATTCACTCTCAGCCTAGAGGCAGAGCAGAGACAGAGCAGCAGTTTACCCACAATGCAGTGTGAACATTGACCTACAGTATTCCATCCATCATACTGACAGTTGAGGTTTCTACAGTGTCTTATTTTACCTTTAGGCTTTTAGCTGACAACATGTCCAAACACAGAGTCATCTTCATTTCATAAGTTGACAACATTGCAAGCAGTAGTAAGTAGAACAAGGTTCAGAACCATAGCAGCACACAGCAACATCTCTCCAGTGTTCATTTAACGTAGGATCATCCACTTTTACACTTTCAGTCAAATTCACACTCAGTAGGTTGTAGAGTAAGATATCTGAACAGTCTCTGTTGTTATTTGGTGTTTGTTTTTGACCTCCTTTCTGTCTGTCTGTCTGTCTGTCTGTCTGTCTGCTTTGTTTTCAACGGCACACATCACACCGGATGCTGGCCCTTTATTGTCCTGTATCCATGGCAACGGCTGTTGGGACCACGGCTGTACCTGTATCTGATGTCTGTAATTCCACAAAATTCTTCAAACACTTAAAAAAGAATAGCAGATCTACAAGCGCTGCGAGCTTGTAGATCTGCTATTTTTGAATAGCCAAAGTATCCAATATGGATAAAGGGGTGAAAATGTATTAACACCTTCTGCTGGGGACCCCTGGAACCCCCTCAAGGACCACTGAAGACCACTAAAGGGAGCAACAACAACACTGTAAGTGAAACACACTACAGGACAGGTTTGTGAGCAGCAGTAATGGCTGCCATGAATCTGACTGCCTAGGCCCAGATTTCACTACACACAACAAACTAATACATAATCACCACATTTCTGGTATAAAACCAAGACAAGGCTTTGTTTTACCTTACAAGGTGCTCATATTGAACATGTTTAATGTTCTAATACTTCATTTACCTGAACAAACAGGGAACAACGGGAGACAGAGTCAGTTTTGGTGTTGTTCTTTCTCTCTTCCTTGTTCATCTGAAGAAAGATGTCACCTGACCACCTAAAACTACCTGTCTCACAGGCGTATTTGCCACCTTGTGGCGAAAGGTGGGATAGGTCTGTTCCTAAAATATAAGTTCCCTGCTCGTTCTAATACACAATACAATAAGGCTCTTAAAAATACAAAGGGCACATGCATAATGAGCAAAAAAGTGACGTATACATTTGTGTATGTCACACGTGTCACCTTGATGCTCCAGTCTCAGTCTAGCTTGCAGCAGTCCAGACTGACAGAGCTGACTCACAGACTGGACTCTGTGCAGCAGACCTACCAGCTGCTGTTCTCCAACTACCTGCTGCCCTCAACCTCTACTGTCCTGATACCAACACTATACCAGCAACCTGCCCTCAACCTCTACTGTCCTGATACCAACACTATACCAGCAACCTGTCCTCAACCTCTACTGTCCTGATACCAACACTATACCAGCAACCTGTCCTCAACCTCTACTGTCCTGATACCAACACTATACCAGCAACCTGCCCTCAACCTCTACTGTCCTGATACCAACACTATACCAGCAACCTGTCCTCAACCTCTACTGTCCTGATACCAACACTATACCAGCAACCTGCCCTCAGCCTCTACTGTCCTGATACCAACACTATACCAGAGATGTGGTGTACAGGGGAAGTCCTGGGGGACAGCGGTCGACTAAGTATAAAGGGTTCATTATGTTTTAAGTTGTCTTCCACCTACTTTTTAAAAGTGTTCTACTATACCAACTGCTTTGTCTTTGTGAATCACTGTGTGACCTTACATGGTTTCTATGTTTCTGTCGGGTGGAAACTTCATTATGTCCAAAACTCTTACTTTTCAGGATTCACATTCAAAAGCATCAAAAGTAGCAGATCTACAAGCTCAGAGCGCGTTTTGTGTGACGCTGTAGTACAGATCAAGTAGGGTGTTAAAATATGGACGATAAGAGGTTTCTGCCCGACAACAACGATATAATAAGCATGTTAAATGGTTGAAATATTAGTGTGCTAAAACAGTGATCATTATGAGTGGGTGTATGATATTAAACAGTACAGACCAGGTCCTGGGGAGGGCAGTAGAGGGACTTGTCCAGTCTACCAGGTCTCAGCAGGACCGGGTCTATCAGGTCTGGTCCACTGCTGGCTGCGAGCACATACACACCTGATAGCAAAACACAACACAAATATTTTCACTCAAATTATCTGTATTGTGGCCTGGACCGCTGGCGTAGCACGTGACGTGACAGCACGTCGCGGGTTCGAGTCCCAATCCCAACGGCCTTTTGCTGCATGTCACTCCCCATCTCTCTACCCATTTCCTGTCAGACTACTATCCTATCAATAAAAGTTATAATACAAATGAATAAGCAGTCTGTCAGCATGACACCTGCATTCAAAATCTTGAGTAAAAGTATAAAGGTATGGTCTGCTAAATGCCTACATTGTGGTATTGGTATCAAAATATGCTTACAATGCCAAACGTTAAAAATGTGTCAAACTTCATCGACAATAGCAGATCTACAAGCTCACAACGCGTGAGCTTGTTCTACAAACAGCTAAGCAGTCTGCAAGACATTTCAGATTGAGAATTTAACCTTTGCTTTTATGAAATTATCCGAGAATAATAGGGTTTTATGGCAGATGCTTCTGAACCTGCTAGTTTGACCTAATTCTCTTTAATCTCATTAAAAATGACAGTAAAGGGTTAGAAATCAGTAGTGACGACGAGGCCTGTCACAATTATTACATACTCGTCTAAACACAATTATCTTTGCATAATTGTCATAATCGTTTCCATGTTGAAAAATGTTCATGCATTTTCAAATATAAAAACTTTTTGAAAGTATAAAATAATGAAATGTCAGTAATGTCTTGTATATTTAAGTTTAAGTGTTAAGTAAGCAGAACATCATTTGAAAGTACATTTGTAGAACCTGCACACCGATCCTAATTAAAGCATATTTTTCATTCATTGCTTGGTGGCAATGCAGTCTGGACTACAGGAACTGACATGATGACCTGTCCATTATTATAAACATATGTTGTTGCTGTGTCCCGTAGTTAAAATAAAGCAGACCTTAATAAAAAAGTAGGCTGTTTTTTAGTGCTGCAATGGATCATATTTATAGAGTAGCAGAGATATACCTTATTGTCTCCGCCAGGCCGAAAGGCATGGCGAGAGTATGTTTTGCCCCCTGTCCGTCCGTCCGTTTGTGTGTGTGTCCGTCTGTCCGTCCGTGTGTGTGTCCGTCTGTGAACAGCTAATCTCCCGCACCGTTAGCTTGATCGCAGTGAAACTGTGCACACACACTCCCTGGATGCCAATTCAGAACCTCTGCCCCAAAATGTTCACATGGGCCTGTTATAGCGCCACCAGGAGGCCACTTTTTGCAAAACACATTTTTTGACAGTACTCCTACAGATTTTGTCCAAACATCATGCAAATTGGTACACAGTATCTCTATAGTCATTAAACGAAATAAGTCTTTCCGATTTTTTATACTCCATCCTGATTGGCTAAAAATGGCTTCCAAAGTTTAAAGGAATGCTCTGTTTTGAACAAAATGCCTCAAATCGTGAACACAGCATGCAATTTCCGTGAAACTTTGCACGCACATTCCCACTATGCAGAGGAAGAAATGCCACTTGAAATTTGGCCCTTATGGTGGCGCTATAACAGGCCGATTCATGTTTTTACCTATAACTGCACTGATCTGTGTAAAACTCTGTATGCGCACTCCCTAGAGGTCAAGGAAAAACCTTTGCACTGCATTTTTCACATTTGCCTTTTATAGCGCCACCAGGAGGCCGACTTATGTAAAACAAATTTCTTTATAATACTACTTCCGATTTCATCCAAACTTCACGCAAATCGGTATTCATGATCTCTATAGTCTTGTGATCAAGGTGAATCTGTTTGATTTTTTATATTCCATCCTGAAAGGCTAAGATTCACATCTAAAGTTTGCAGTAGTGGCTCGTTTTGAACAAAATGCCGCAAATCATGAACGCAGCGCCCGATTGCGGTCAAACTTTGCACGTTACGGAAGTTGCGGAACAAATGCCACCCTTTTAAGATTGGCTTGTTATAGCGCCACCAGCAGGTCTAATTTATCAAAACATTTTTTTTGAACAAAATGCATCAAATCATGAATGCACTGTCAGATTGCCGTGCAAGGCCTAAGAAGAAATGGCACCCTTTTCACATCGGCCTATTATAGCGCCACCAGGAGGCCACAATAACCTACCTGACCTGGCGGAGACCTGTGCTCCGAGGAGCACTTTTTCTAGTTAGAGACTCATTCTACAGCAGCATTGGCTAATTGTTCTGGATATAATAACACACTTTATCCAGTAGATGTCCTCATAGCATACAGTATGCTTGGTTGTAAATGAAGCTAATGGTTATGGAAACACTTCATAATGGTGAATAATAATAATAATAATAATACCAGCTTTAATAAGTGGTATTGTACCCCTCATTGTATCCCTCTGCCTTCCTCACACAAACAATGTTTTTTTTTCATGTACAGTTTATGAATGTGTGTGTGGACAGGGTGTGGTTATTGTGGTCTTTTCTTAGATCATGTCTTGCATAACAGTGCCTTGATCACAACTCTGCTATTAAAGAGTGCTTTGCATGAAGCTACAGCAGAACTACAGTACAGTATCACTCATAATATTCAGATGAAATAGACATTGTCCTACTGTACCTCTACTGGCAGACTTCACAGCATCAAACCTGAAGTGTAACAGGTGTTTCACTTGCCTTGTCAGAAACCACCTTGCTGGAAGAACTGTACCTCTTTTGAAGGTCAAGTTTAGTTTATTGATTTGCACAACAGATATTAATATTCATATGCACAGTATAAAAGCTCTTTCCAAGGAAAGAAAGGGTATAAATGTTCTGTGGGTGAGGTAGGAAACCCTAGGAGGGCTTATGAGGGCACTTCACCGTTCCATTCTATTACACAATGAGCTGTACAATTTATTAACATGACATTTTTTATAAAAATTCACTCAGGAGATAAAAAAAACAAAACACGTATAAGATTAAACAACAGAAACAACCTCTAGTTTTCTGTTGCTCACCTGAAATCCAGTGTAGAAAAGCTTAGCATCGTTCTGGAATCTTTGAAGACCAAAGAGGGACGCCTTAAGCCATGTGTTCTCCTGGGTGAGCTGCGCAATCTCCTGCCGTGCTGCGTCCAGCTGCTCTTCTAACGGCAGAGAGGTAACTGAACATAGTCGTGTTCAGGACGGGGTGCAGGCTGAACATAGTCGTGTTCAGGACGGGGTGCAGGCTGAACATAGTCGTGTTCAGGACGGGGTGCAGGCTGAACATAGTCGTGTTCAGGACGGGGTGCAGGCTCAACATAGTTGTGTTCAGGACGGGGTGCAGGCTAAACATAGTTGTGTTGAGGACGGGGTGCAAGCTGAACATAGTTGTGTTCAGGACGGGGTACAGGCTGAACATAGTTGTGTTCAGGACGGGGTACAGGCTGAACATAGTCGTGTTCAGGACGGGGTGCAGGCTGAACATAGTCGTGTTCAGGACGGGGTGCAGGCTCAACATAGTCGTGTTCAGGACGGGGTGCAGGCTGAACATAGTCGTGTTCAGGACGGGGTGCAGGCTGAACATAGTCGTGTTCAGGACGGGGTGCAGGCTGAACATAGTCGTGTTCAGGACGGGGTGCAGGCTGAACATAGTTGTGTTCAGGACGGGGTGCAGGCTAAACATAGTTGTGTTGAGGACGGGGTGCAAGCTGAACATAGTTGTGTTCAGGACGGGGTACAGGCTGAACATAGTTGTGTTCAGGACGGGGTACAGGCTGAACATAGTCGTGTTCAGGACGGGGTGCAGGCTGAACATAGTCGTGTTCAGGACGGGGTGCAGGCTGAACATAGTCGTGTTCAGGACGGGGTGCAGGCTGAACATAGTTGTGTTGAGGACGGGGTGCAAGCTGAACATAGTTGTGTTCAGGACGGGGTGCAGGCTGAACATAGTTGTGTTGAGGACGGGGTGCAGGCTGAACATAGTTGTGTTGAGGACGGGGTGCAGGCTGAACATAGTCGTTTTCAGGACGGGGTGCAGGCTGAACATAGTTGTGTTGAGGACGGGGTGCAAGCTGAACATAGTTGTGTTCAGGACGGGGTGCAAGCTGAACATAGTTGTGTTCAGGACGGGGTGCAAGCTGAACATAGTCATATTCAGGACGGGGTGCAAGCTGAACATAGTCGTGTGCAGGACGTGTTCAGGCCTGCACCCCGTCCTGAACACACTAACAAGGGGGCGGGGAAAATAAAACAAATGCAAGGCAAAAAAATCCAAATAAAAAAAGTCCCCAAAATAAGGAAAATGTCTTCAACCCATGACAAGAACATAGACTGTAACCCACCATATTAAGATAATAATAAAAACATGATCAAAATATGACATTCAAGGTAATCATGATGATCCCATAAAGTCCATATATCATAGTAGAAGAGATCCAATACTAATACAATCATATGTCCATAAAGTCATGACTGGTGCACATGTGAGTAAAATGAATACTGCTTTTTGTCTGAATGTTGTATTCTCCAAATGTTTACCATATATCTAGATTTGATCAGATTATTTAATGTTTAAACCAAATTATTTATACTGTGGATGAGTGAGCATGAATAGTTCTAACAAGAAGTCAGAAGGTCTTTCTGACAGATGGACTCCTACAGTTTAAAACTGGCCTCTCTCCACCCTTTCTCCGTTGATTCACAGGAGCATTTTCACCTCCGTTTCTCCTGAAGTCAATGATGAACGCCTTCCTCTAGAAAAAATAAATAAATAAGCATGTCACACAAAACTCCTACAGACTTGAAAAAAATATATTTTAATATATTGTTATTGGCTCTTACTCAGGTCTTCAACAAGATGCTTCTCATGCTTCTGCAGAGCATCGTAGAACGCTGACATGGCTTTTTTCCCTTTCTTTTTCATAATGTCATGCAACATTCTCACTTTAGCCTCACTGGTCCCCTCTGCCTTGATGTTGCTATACGTCTCCTCTGACAGAAAGCCTTCACGAAGAAGCTCATCGAGTGCACCCTGAACCTCTGTGACGCGTTTAACGAGCTCAGTCCAGTTCTTCTTCATGAAGTCTTCTTTCATTTCTGTTAAAATAAAAAGTCAGACTATTATGTCATTTTAATTCTGATTTCTGGTTTCACAAAGGTAGAGGTGAACTGCACTTAAAGTTTAATGGCCCAGATGACTGAGGGAGGAAAAAACAGGACAATCATTGTTAATTTCATTATGTTGTAGTTCTTGATTTGATGTCAGGGTCAAATTTAAAGGTCAGAGAAGAGTAAAGATCTTACCTGTTGTCAGGGTTATCTGAAGTTGTTCCACACCTGAGGCATTTGAGAGAAAAGTGTGATATTTGTTCATTTGATTATAGTAACACACCCAGGGAAGTTGTAATGAAGTCCACTCAGATATATAATCCTTTATTGAACTACTCTTATAGTTATAATAGTTTATATAATCCTTTACTGAACAACTCTTACACATTACCCTGTAGGGGTGATATATATGAAGGTCACTAGGTCAAAGGTAACTAGCATGTTTATTAATTGTATCGTACTATAAATGAATCAATCAAGTAATTAGTAAAGAAGCGGTTGGTGACATTTCTTGTCAGAGGAAACACATGGTAATCTGCACCACCAGACCAATAGTGGGGGACTTGGCAGCAACAGGGAACACAATGCACATTTGAGAATTGGTAATGACAACATTGGAAGAGAAAATGTGAACAAATAGCAAGAGAAAAAGACTGTACACATATTCCACCGTCTCTTAACTCCATACATCAAGGTTATACATTTTTCTTTATTCACTATGTTTAAACCTTGTGCACTAATTGCACTAAAATGTTTTGAGATCAACACGTACTGTATAATGTTCCTTGCTAGACTATTTGTAAAAGCAGCATAGACTCACTATCTGGAGGTTGAGTCTTACTGCGTCTCCTCTTCCTCACTGGTAGAGTAGAGTCTTCATCTGTGGTCTCTCCACCCACTGCAACACAACACAGACATCAATCAAACAGTCCAGGTGGATTAAATACCAAGGAGAGTGAAAGAGCTTTAGCCATGTTCTATAGCCACAAAACCTGTGATGTCATGATGAGATGCTATGGTGTGGTTCTGACATCAAATGGAAAGACTTACACTGTTTGACCATTCACATTTACCTTCTTTTCTTTTGTGTTAAGCTTTACTGGTAATGTTCATGTGTTTTTACACCCTTATTGACAGTCTTAAGGTCTGACTACACTTGCTATAGGTGAGAGGGTCCATGGACAGCAGTTGGTTGAGATTATACTACAATTTGGTGTCTGCAGACACACATGCATTCAAGAGCAAGACTCAAGAGCAATACATGCAACGCTCAATACTATAATCCTCCTACTCTAATTGGCGGCCAAACTCATGGAGGCTACACAAGTCTATGAAAGCAGTCTCCAAGCACACACATGGCCCAACTAACTCCACATTTCCCCCCAAAATTCCTCAATATTCTGCCTGTAACACCAGCTGCTTCCCATACCGTTACTCTACTTGCACGATGTACATTTAATATGAAACGCATTATGCCCCAATACTATGCAAATCACTTCGCCAGCTCGCAATTTACTTCCGGATGGTTCTTTTAACAGCCAATCATCATCATCTGCGACCAAAACTGAGCACCTTCGTTGCCACATCCGTGAAACGGGCAAGAAACAAGCGCTGCCGTGGTCTATGCAAACGAGCCCCAAGCAGCTCCCTAACGACAACACAGGCGAGGGGCGAGCTGAGTTGGACAGACACGCACGGACCAACAAACTCCATTCACTTTTATGCAACGAAAGCCACCACAGTTATTATGCCTGCAGAAAACGGACTAGAGAGAGAGAGAGAGAGAGAGAGAGAGAGAGATAGAGGGGGAGGGAGGGAGGGGGAGAGAGAGAGAGAAAGAAAGGGGGAGGGAGAGAGAGAGACAAGGAGAGATGTGGCCGGGAGCGTCACAGACAGAGAGGGAGAGAGAGAGACAGAGCGAGCGAGCGAGAGAGAGAGGGGGAGGGAGGGAGGGGGTGAGAGAGAGAGAGAAAGAAAGGGGGAGGGAGAGAGAGAGACAAGGAGAGATGTGTGTGCGTGCGTGTGTGTGTGGGGGGGAGAGAGACAAACGGACAGAGGGAGAGAGAAAGAGAGGGGGAGGGAGAGAGGGGGAGAGACAGTCACGGAGAGGGAGAGAGAGGGAGGAGGCTGTTGCCTTGCAGATGTTACACACACACACACACACACACACACACACACACACACACACACACACACACACACACACGGAGAGAGAGAGACACAGAGAAAAAAAATACTCGGGTTGGGGAACAAACATGCCGTACTAGGTGGACGCTATGTCAACTAGCCCACAACAAGCGTGCGTGCGTGCACCTCACGACCAATGACAGTTTTCACGTTGACAATGGCGCTTTCACGTTGCTAAGATACGTTCTGTGCCATTTACTACAGCCGCCAATACTCCACAGCGTCTTCAAAAGAGACAACGCCTCCAAAAGTACAGACGTGAGTGGGCAGAGACAAACCCTTGGCATGACAGCGTCTGTGTAGATGTTTACAAAGCAAACTGCAAAGTATGTCGCCGTATGTTTTCTGTGGCGCATGGTGGACTGGCTGACATCCAAAAATATACCAACCCAAAGGACCCAAGCACAAGTGTCACAGTTCTTGAATGAAACATCTCCTGAGATCGATTTGGTATGGGATGGGATATTACATCTTATTCATCCGGTTGTGTTTTTAACAAGATGTCATTAGGCTATTTCTATTTACCTGCCCTGCCCTGGCAGCCTACATATTGGCTGATGTGGGCATAGTCTAGGCTATTTCAGTAGACTCATATGGTTGATTATTCATTAATGTTGAGTTTTTAAAGTCTAATAAATAAACATGTATTTCATATATATTAATCAATATAATTAAATAGTGTGCCCATTTAAAGAACAACTCATATGTTGTTATGCTCATCTGGAAAACGGAATTCTTCATAATGGATTATTATAACAGCTAATAAATACATAAATAATATAATTCATAAATGCATAAATAAATACTTAAACCTAAATAAATAAATAGTGTTCAGACAATAATATAAAAATGTCTATGTATTTTAGGGGTTTGGAGGCCTGGCTTTTCTAATATAATTTCATAAATTTCTATGCATTTCAGGAGTTTGGGGGGGCTGGCTCCCCCAAAATAATTATATAACCTAACCCTAACCTAACCCTAAAACCGAAATAAAGTCACAAAAAACAAAATAAAAAAAGTTTCAAAATCCGCCCACCATATGTAGTAGGGGGTACTAAGCACAAAAAATGGCCAAATCGTTACGCGGCGGATAAAAGCATGAAATTTGATACAGATGTCCCTTGGGTCATCCTAAAACATCCTAGAAGGGGTGCCCAAAAAAATCTCAAACAGGAAGTGAGTTATGGACAAAATTCAAAATGGCCACCTAAACTGTTGACCGTTACTCAAAAGATACCGAAATAATCTCCAAAAAGCATAAAATTTGGCACATATGTCCCTTGGGTCATCCTAAGACATCCTAGAAGGGGTGCCCAAAGGAATCTGAAACAGGAAGTGAGTTATGGACTAAATTGAAAATGGCCGCCTAGTGTTGTCGATTGACTCAAAAGACAACTAAAGAATCTCATAAAAGCATACAATTTGGCACACATGTCCTTTTGGTCATCCTAAGACATCCTAGAAGAGGTGCCCAAAAAATCTTAAGCAGGAACTGAGTTATTGACAAAATTGAAAATGGCCGCCTACAGTGTTATCCATTGACTCAAAAGACAACTAAAGAATCTCATAAAAGCATACAATTTGGCATACATGTCCCTTGGGTCATCCCAAGACATCCCAGAAGGGGTGCCCAGAAAAATCTTAAACAGGAAGTGAGTCATTGACTAAATTGAAAATGACCGTCTACAGTGTTGTCGATTGACTCAAAAGACAACTAAAGAATCTCATAAAAGCATACAATTTGGCATACATGTCCCTTGGGTCATCATAAGACATCCTAGAAGGGGTGCCTGAAATTATCTGAAACAGGAAGTGAGTTATTGACTAAATTGAAAATGGCCGTGTACAGTGTTGACAGACGATGCAAAAGACACTCATAAAAAATAATCTCATATAAAAGCATGAAATTTGGTACAAATGTCCCTTGGGTGATCTGAATGCATCCTAAGGGGTGCCAACATTTTTTTTAATAGTCTCTCAATGGAAAACACTCCTCCCACACGGGCTGCACTGCTACAATATTCAAATCGAGCAGCCAATCTGGCATTTGGTCCAGAAGCCTGAAAGCTATGCAATCTCTACCATCTCCTGACAAATATGGATGGATTAAAGTCGCTGATTCGTGGACACCTTTATGGACACTCTTGCCAGAGGCTGCTTAAGTTTGTAGAGAACTCAAGTGTGGCTGCAAAGCTGAGCCCTTCTGTTCGAGAAAGTGTAGATGCCGGGATGCTGGGTTACCTTGCAGAGCATTATGCCAATGTGCTGGTAATTGCGAAATGGCACACATGAATACATGTACTAGTTACTAAACACTAATCACAAAAAAACAGTAATGATCAAGAAGAAAATACATGAGAAGATAGAGTGTAAAACAAGCAAGAAGATGTAGAGTGCAAAATAAATAAGATGCAGAGAGTAAAATAAGAATATGCAGAGTAAGATAAGATGCAGAGTAAAATAAATAAGAATATGCAGAGAGTTAGATAAATAAAGAAGATTCAAAGAGTACAATAAAAAAATAATGCAGAAAGTAAAATGAATAAGTGATGTAGAAATGAAAACAGAAGGTAGACTACAAAATACGGCAGGTTATGCACTGCATAACCTGTCGTATTGAGTCTGCATAATATGCAGACTGCCATGGTCAACTGTTTAAACAGCCATTTAGAATTTCTTCAACATGGTCCCTTCCTAAAAAGTTTAATAAACAAGCAAATAAATAACCTCTTCTAGGATATATTAAGAAGCACTCAATGTACGTACCAAATTATACACTTTTATGGCGTCCCTTTATGTTTTCTTTTGTGTCAACTGCTTTAGGCGGTCACTTCCTGTTTAAAATCTTTTTGGGCACCCCTTGTAGGATGCGTTCAGATCACCCAAGGGACATTTGTACCACATTTCATGCTTTTATGAGATTCTTTAGGTATCTTGCATCATCTTTCAACACTGTAGGCGGCCATTTTCAATTTAGTCAATAACTCACTTCCTGTTTCAGATTATTTTGGGCACCCCTTCTAGGATGTGTTAGGATGACCCAAGGGACATATGTGCCAAATTGTATGCTTTTTGGAGATTCTGTAGGCTTTTTGAGTCAATCGCCAGCACTGTAGGCGGCCATTTTCAATTTAGTCAATAACTCACTTCCTGTTGAAGACTTTTTTGGGCACCCCTTCTAGGATGTCTTAGGATGACCCAAGGGACATGTGTGACACATTTTATACTTTTTGGAGATTCTTTAGTTGTCTTTTGAGTCAATCGACAACACTAGGCGGCCATTTTCAATTTGGTCAATAACTCACTTCCTGTTGCAGAATTTTTTGGGCACCCCTTCTAGGATGTCTTAGGATGACCCAAGGGACATGTGTGCCACATTTTATGCTTTTTGGAGATTATTTTGGTGTCTTTTGAGTCAACGGTCAACAGTTTAGGTGGCCATTTTGGATTTTGTCCATAACTCACTTCCTGTTTAAGATTTTTTTGGGCACCCCTTCTAGGATGTTTTAGGATGACCCAAGGGACATCTGTATCAAATTTCATGCTTTTATCCGCCGCGTAACGATTTTTCACTTAGTACCCCCTACTAATGGGCCCCATGTCGGCAATGTCAGCGGGATCCACTTGGGTCCCAACTGGGATGGCCATGTGGGATATAAGTGTTTTCTATCTGGGCCTTAGGTGGCTCCCACCTAGGCAATTCTATGTGGGACCGAGGTGGGTCCTAACTGGGTTGCCCATGTGAGCTATACGTGGGTCCTACCTGGGCCCTAGGTGGGCCCCAACTAGGCAAGTCTATGTGGGACTGAGGTGGGTCCTAACTGATTTTGCCCATGTGGGCTTTAAGTGGGTTCGACCTGGGCCCTAGGTGGGCCCTATATTTGGCCATTGATGTGGGGCTGACGTGGCTCCCATATGGTTTCAAGGCTGAACCATATGGGCCCACTTGGGCTTGCCCGTGTGGGCTATACGTGGGTTCTACCTGGCCCTTAGGTGGGCTAGGTTGTTACTCCTCCTCCCACCCAGGCAATTCTATGTGGGACCGAGGTGGGTCCCAACTGGGTTGCCCATGTGGGCTTCACGTGGGTTATACCTGGGCCCTAGGTGGGCCCCCACCTAGCCAATTCTATGTGGGGCCGAGGTGGTTCTTAACTGGGATGCCCATGTGGGCTATAAGTGGGTTCTACCTGGGCCCTAGGTGTATTCCAACCAACCAGAGTGCAGTGGCCATCACTCCAAAGGTTGTGACGTCAGGGCTCTCAATACTGCACATTGGGGGAGGAGGAGGGGTGCAGGGCGGGCGCACAGATCGCTGTGTGGGCGCGGGCGCTAGTACTCATAATCTAACAACTTTCTTCCAGAAAACTGAAGGATTTATGAGAAGATGTTTACTGTAGTTTTACTCTATCTTGCGTCAGTTATTTCTGCGCATTCCTGTTATCCTCTGACGAACAGAAATTCAAATAAATTCCTTCAACAAAGATTCGAGAAGTATTTTTTATTTACTTTTTTATTCTGCTCGGGTATATTACAAACCTGGCAACGAACGTCACGTCAATTTTAAGTCCTTTATCGTCACATAATATAATACAGCAGGTATAGCAATGAGTATCCTTTCATTATCTCCTCAAACAGAGCGTCTATTTTTCTTTTCTAACACATTAGCAGTCAGTGGGCTTGTCCGCACATAAAGTACACCCAATCACAAAATCTGAGATGCACAGACATGAGCTGGTGATGAAATTTACATCATTATGTAGATTTCCTATTTCTTGTCAGTAGAACAAGTATAAGCATAGAAAGTTAAGAGTTTCATTTATAACACATTTTAAAGGCAAGCTATGAAACTGAATGCATGACCAGAATGAATAGTGTAACATCATGAAGTTCAACAGAAATTTAAAGAGTAACATGGACTCACAGTCTGGAGGAAGCCATCCCATACTGTGTGTCCTCCTCAGTGGAAGAGTGGAGTCTGTGTTCTCTCCATCCTCTGCAACACAACATAAATACAGTACTTTTACACTTTTGATTACTAACTTTCTGGAGGAATGTTGATTCTCCACCTCCTGATTGGTAGCTTGGGGCCTGCTGTAGAGGTAAACCCACTCTCTATAAGACAAGACAACTATTTATCAACTTACTAATGTTGACGACACACATAAAGGAAATATATTTCAGATTACTGACCAGTCTTTTTGTCTGACTCAGTCCTCAGTTTCTCTAATTCAGTCAGATCATGATGACAGATCTGCTGAGCTGCAATGACAGGTTGAAGATATACAGTATTTATGTTTTGATGAACCACTGAAAAAATAATCTAGAGAGGTAATCTAATGAGGTTTTACATTTTTATAATCCAATTAAGGAAATATATTATTTCATTTTACTGACCAGTCTTTTGGTCTGATTCAGTCCTCAGTTTCTCTAATTCAGTCTTCAGATCACAGATCTGCTGAGCTGCAACGTTGAAGATATACTTATTATATTAAATAGTATTCATTGTTTAATGAACCACTGATAAAAATAATCAAGAGAGATGAGGTCTTTCTTTTTAAATCCATTTCTCACCAAGCTGTTTGTTTTCAGTGATGACATCATCCCATTCCTCTTGCATCGTCTTCAGCTCTTCATCTTTCTGATTCAGTTGTTGGTCTTTTTCTGTCAGTAGTTTATTACTTTCATCCAATTCTTGGCCCTTTTCTGTCAATTGTTTATTACTTTCATCCAATTCTTGGCCTTTTTTTGTCAGTAGTTTATTACTTTCATCCAATTCTTGGCCTTTTTTTGTAAGTAGTTTATTACTTTCTTCCAATTCTTGGCCTTTTTTTGTCAGTAGTATATTACTTTTCTCCAGTTCTGTCCGTAGGACCTGTGGATCTACAGAACATACGTTCAGATGAACCAAAGACATTGTAGCGTGTGTGTGTGTGTGTGTGTGTGTGTGTGTGTGTGTGTGTGTGTGTGTGTGTGTGTGTGTGTGTGTGTGTGTGTGTGTGTGCGCGTGCGTGCGTGCATGCATGTGTATACTTGTATTACTATACTTGTGAGGGCCAAATGTCCCCACAAGTATAGTATAATTTCAGAAATAGACATTGTGACCATTTTCCAGGTCCTCGAAAAATAAATGGTTGTTTTATGGTTAGAATTTATTTTTAGAGATAAGGCTTACAATTAAGAAAAGATTATAGGTTGGGTTAAAGGTTAGGATTAGACATTAAGAGGTTAAGTTTAGGCGTTAGGATTTAAACGTAATTGTACGCCGGTGTCGTGAACTGACAATATCAGATCTACAAGCTCAAGACGTGTCTGTAGATCTGATATTTTCGGCTTTGCGGTTAAAAATGTCAACAAAGAAAATCACTGTCCTAAAACCTTTATAGTGATACAAGTGTGTGTGTGTGTGTGTGTGTGTGTGTGTGTGTGTGTGTGTGTGTGTGTGTGTGTGTGTGTGTGTGTGTGTGTGTGTGTGTGTGTGTGTGTGTGTGTGTGTGTGTGTGCGTGCATAATTGTTTCATTGATAAATGTAAAGTATAATAAAGTTGAATGTTTTCGTTGAGTCTGTTTGTTATCCTACTTACCAAGCATATGAGCTGAATTATTTCTTCTATTCTTCTGCTCTGCTGTCTCCTTGCTGAGATAAGCTTCAGCTTCAAATTTAGCTTGAGTTAAATCTACATAAAGAAGTTAAACTGTGTTTTAATAGCAACTCTTCATCATGTTATACTGACTGGATAATAAATACATTTAACATTAAATCAACTTCAGTCTTGAATACATGTACATGAAGAAGAACAGGCCTGCAAGAATCTGAACCCATCAGATAAAAAGAGACTTTGTATACCTATTGTAAATATTATTATAATAGTATTATATACATTATTATTATGTAAATATAAGCTGAATTACTGATTTGTGTGAATAATTATGTCACTGTCCTCCCATGGGTCCTCGGCTGAGAGTTCAAGCTAACTCAACTGAATAAATAAATACATACAGAAGTGCCACAATATTAATTTGTATCTAATGTATCTAATTGTAGGATGGGGAATGACTGATTTAAGCAGCCATACCTGCCTGAGTCAAACTAATTGGACTGAGAGCTATAGGTGTAACTAAGGATAAATCAGTCATCTCCACAAACATTCAGAGAGAGACACTGTCCAGATAGAAGTTACCATCAGCTCTCCCCTGTGGCTTTGTACCACAGTACAGTAAACACCACACAGCATGTATGTCTGCGAGGGTATTCAAAATATCGGAAGGGGTCCTTGGGGCCGAAAAGCACCGTTTATTCACACTTTCTTGCAGACTTTCATTTTCTGTTAGATAACAACCGACTTCATAGAAGACTGTTGTGATATCTGATCACGCCTGTGACCTTTGAACTCTCTCTTGCAGGACAATGTAACCAATCCAGATGCCATTGGCCTTTTGATTCACTCCTACTGTCTCAGACGATGAATTTGTCAACGTTGTATCAGGTCAGATACATATCTTCATAACACTAATGTCACACCAGGTGTTTCAGCCTATGAGAGATGTTTACATCTTCTATTAGAGGACAAATTATATCATACTATGGTTTCTGAAGCAATGCATTAAATGAACTGCTCTTATTACAAGGCTATATGAATTCCCCCTCTCCAGACTTATATCTCTTAATTCTCAAGGTTATTTGACACACTGGTTGGTTGCATAACAATCAGAATCTATGTTATTAAAATGCAATCATACTCTATCTGAGTCAGTTATTCAGCTCATGCAAATAGTACAGTATGTCTCATAAACTGACCCTTCTGTAAGACCTACTGTACCTGGTTCCTTTCATCAAGATACAAATGTCTACTATTTCTGCAGACTAAAGACCATTTTTAGAGAACCCAATTTCAGAAGCAGAACTTACTATAGACATTAGTACAATGCAGAGCGGGTCAGATAGTCAATGGTGTGGCAAGTGGGGCGTGGCAACAGACTTTTTGAATGGTCAGGACTAGAGAAGGGTTCATATCTGGTGCAGTGGTGAGATGGGTTGGTTTACGCTGAATATTGTCTATGGGTGTGTTGCAGGTGGATTCAATCATGGTCAATCAAATGATCACTTTTTATTACAGTGCATTGTGCATTTACACAGTGTTATGGAAGAAGAGGCCTAGACATTTCTCCCAAGAGCAAACTGATGTAACATAAAATTAGTTTGGGGTCAGTGATGTCTGGTGATGAGCCAAAGAGAAACTGTCAGTTTGTGTAATAATCTATCTAGTTGACCAATCAGTAAGACTTTTATGAAGGAGAAACCTATATGGATAAATGCCTTCAATATTCTGTGTGAGTCATGATGACGTAATTTCGCTGGACAAATCTTTGACCTTATTGACACCAAAATTGTTGGATGCTGCTGATTTGCAAACAACACCCCCTACTGCACCTCTCCTCCCACACCAGTGTGCAGTGAACTCTAGTCTAGCTCGCTTCAACCTGTTATTTGGAACCTGTATTTCTGCCTGTTTATGACCTCTCATGACCTTAAATGTTTTAGACCTGAAACAATATAATTTTTCATAAGCAAATTACACCATCCTTGAAATAAAATGTTAGACTTGAAACATCAAGCAATGTAAATGGTCATTCACTGTGAAGACTTATTAGATCCATTCATTTCTATTATCGTGAGAACGTGATATTAATATGAAAACACATCAGAGAACATGAAGTGGAATATGTTTGATACTCACCAGCCACTTCATATTCATAATGCATAAAAAGAAAAAGAAAAACATTTGTTTAGAAAACTGATATTTTATACATAAAGATGACTGAGTGTTTTCTTATAAGTTGTTAATAACCTGGAATAAGAAATGTAATTATTAAATAAATTAGTATGTGAGGTTGTACATCGGCTATTTTTAATGAAGATATTTGGTATAGAGGGAAAAATGATTCAAGTACAGAATTAACTAATGTCTGTTTCACTAAGCATAGAGGGTTTAATTGGTTAAGACTCCTTCAGTTTGTATTCGGCTGATGATAAGATGACAGATTATTATTATTATTTCCATTGTTTAACTATTTTAACCCTATATGGTTGACCGGGGTCTCTCAGGGCTCTATACTAGTCTATTCTGTTTTCTGTGGGGAAAGCTTTCGCTGAAAATAGCTGATCGACAAGCTCACAACGCGTCACAGTAGGTAGGACACTTTGTGAGCTTGTCTATCAGCTATTTTCTGTGAAAGCCTTCCCCACAATAAGGATTCTGGGGTTGAAGTGGTTAAATAACCTATAGACACAACATAGAATTATTAAATAAATTAATCTGCTATCTCATAATTGTGTATGATAATCTGTCAATAATATGAATCAGTTTGGCTGTTAACTTAAATGACACTATTTTGTACTGCAGTGGTTCTCAACCTGTGGGTCAGGACCCCCAGGGGGGTCCCCATATTATTTTAGGGGGTCCCCAGATGATTAGCTTAATGTGCAACATTGTTTTCTCACTCAACAGTAAACAAACCAACATACAGTATAAGAGTATACAGGGTATCTGCACATTTCTAAAGTGACAATTTAAGGACTTTTAATACCTTTTTAATACCTCTAAAATGAAAAGGGAAAAGAGACCATTAGGCTAAAGTGTGAAAAGTAATCAACAAACTGTTCTATTAAACATAAAGGCCAAATTGTCAAATATTACCAAAGAAAGAGGCAAACATTGTGGAAATAGCCGATCTACATGCTCACAACGCAAGGCATTGTGAGCTTGTAGATCAGCTATTTTCACAATATTTATCTGTGGAACCGAGTCAATTAAAATTGAATGCCTCAACTCCTACAATTCCATGAGCGTGTCAGGGTGGGGGGGTCACCATTTCAAATATGATTATTTTGGGGGGTCCCCAGTTCAAATATGATTATTTTGGGGGGTCCCCAGTTCAAATTTGATTATTTTGGGGGGTCGTGGCCTGAAAAGGTCGAGAACCACTGTTGTAGAGTATATGGTATGCAGTAAGGTCTGCTACTGTACTGTAAGTACTGTACTTAAGTACAATTGTGAGGTATTTGTACTTTACTTGAGTATTTCCAATTTCCAATACTTTAACTTCTACTCCACTACATTTCGGATCCAAATATTGTACTTTTACTCCACTACATTTATTTGAAAACTTTAGTTACTAGTTACTTTGTAGATTTTGATTATTATTACAAAACTTACATTAAGCACTTCAGCCCAAATACATTTCGGTGATAGCTGATCTACAAGCTCACAATGCGTTGCATAGCGAAGAATTGTGAGCTTGTAGATCTGCTATTTTCAAAAGATTGTTATACATTTGAATATTTTAAATGGGACATTCTGCATAATTAGTACTTATACTTTAAGTATATTTTGATGCCAATACTTTTGTACTTTTGCTCAAGTAA
Source organism: Gymnoscopelus braueri (assembly GCF_963280865.1). Classification (NCBI taxonomy): domain Eukaryota; kingdom Metazoa; phylum Chordata; class Actinopteri; order Myctophiformes; family Myctophidae; genus Gymnoscopelus; species Gymnoscopelus braueri. Next base: position 13,482,149 of record NC_137613.1, read on the forward strand.
ATTGTGAATTCAAGACTTTTACTTTAGTTTTAACAGAGTATTTCTAAAATAGTGCAGTATTGATTTTACTTAAGTAAAAAACTTTGAGTACTTTTTCCACCACTGCCTTCAACACATCCTGTGTAAGAAGACATGCTCTATTAGCTCTGTGGTAAAAATGTCAGCACTTGTGCAGGTGACCTGGGTTTGAATCTCGGGTGAGACATGAAAGTTATAGAGTGCAGCTTTAATGTATCCTTTAATATGATTGGTTGACTTGTCATCAATGAAGTCATCATCAGGTGTGAACTGGAGCCAAATCACACTGTGATCATTATGTTTATGATCAAAATGCCTCAAATCAAATCAGAAAGACCAATAAGCTATCAGAAAGTGACTATATGGAAAATAATGAAGACTTAGATTACAGTAAACACTTATAGCCATTATATGAAAGCACAGTGTAATTTATACATGGAGAGATAAACATGATTACATCATTATATATACATATTGTTGCTGTCGGGCAGAAACCTTGTATCTCCATATTTTAACTTTTATGTTTGTTTGTTATTTTGTCACTGAATGCCTTACTGCATCATACTACAATGTCACACAACAATTGCAAAAATAGCCGATCTACAAGCTCACAACGTGTCGCACTGTGATGCATTGTGAGCTTGCAGATCAAATATATTTGCTATTTTAGAAATTTGTGAAAGTGGTTAAGTTTGGGGTTTTACAAATATTTGATGAATAGTATTAACAATAGTTTGTGACTAAATAATAACTACATTAGATCCTTTAGAACACAGTCATGTTCTTTTTTTTCTATTTCCTGAAAAGTAACAGTTTTTGACAAGGTTTTTGACAAGGTTTCCACCTGACATCTACAATATCACGGTTAATGATAATTAACGATGTGAGGTTGTATATCAGCTATTTTTAATGAAGATATTTGGTATAGAGGGGAAAAGTGGTCCAAGTACAGAGTTAACTCAGGTCTGTTTCACTAAGTATAGAGGGTTTAATTGGTTAAGACTCCTTCAGTTTGTATTCTGCTATGGTGAAAACTTGATGTAAATCTGAAAACATATTGGAGGCCATGAAGTAGAATTGATTTAATACTCACCAAACACTAGTTCACGTTCACATTCATCATTCATGAAAAGAGAAAACACATGGTTGGAATGGTTAGAAAACTGATACTTCACAAACAGAAAGATTACTAATAATTAGCAAATTGTTAAGGAACCTGAAATATGGAATGCAATAATATAATGGGTTAAATTAATCGACTATCTCAATTATTTTACAAAGTAACAGCTTGCTTCATAAATCATGATGATTCAGCATTCTAATTACAACATTCTAATTTCATTTGTGAAGTGACTAAATGTCAGCTTAGAGATACAATTCTACACTATAGTATATATTAAGAGTGAAACATTTTCATCTGCTATGACAGATTGGTTTATAGTAAAATGATCAGTTTCATAGTTAAAAAAAAAAGTTTTTAGTACTTGAATCAATCTATTATCTAATGTCAATATTATTTGCTATTCACGTCAACTGTTTCTGCAGTCCATGCCATTTATTATTAACAGCCTTGTGAGCATCAACTTGTCATATTTTTAATGTTTGCACAAAACGTTCACCTCCACACTACTCAGGAATCAACTTTATCCTCCATAATAATCTTCTGATTCATTCATTTAATCTTCCTCAGTATGCCATCATTTATATCTGGTATTAACATGCATTCTGTATCTGTAGTATATGTTAACCCTTTAAGACCGGGAACGCATCTCTGTCATTTTAAGATTGTTTTGGCTATTCAAAAATAGCAGATATACAAGCTCATAGTGCGGCACCGAGTGCCGCGCTATGAGCTTGTAGATCTGCTATTTTTGAAAAACGTTTGAACATTTGTGCAAATCTTTGAATATGTATTTTTTTTAAGCGAACATTTTTAACTCTGTTACAACTTCTGGGGGTCCCTGGAACAAAATATTTTGAGGTGGGGGTCCACGGCCAAATACATATCATTTTGGGTGGTCCTTGACATGAAAAAGTTGGGGAACCACTTATATTATAGCAAAATACGTTCAAAGATTTGAGATAAAAATGTTTGCTTTAAAAACATATATATTCAAAGATTTGCACACATTTTCCAAAAAAATGGCAGATCTACAAGCTCAAAGCGCAGCACTCGGTGCCGTGCTATGAACTTGTATATCTGCTATTTTTGAATAGCCAAAGAAATCTGAAAGTGACACGGATGCGTTCCCGGTCTTAATGGGTTAAGGGAGAAAACATGTTAGTGCAATATGTAAACACATAGGATGGATCGTGATGGGTTAAACATGATTACATAATTATATATACATATCGTTGCTGTCGGGCAGAATTCTTGTATCTCCGTATTTTAACTTTTATGTTTGTTTGTTATTTCGCAACTGAATGCCTTACTGCATCATACTACAATGTCACACAACAATTGCAAAAATAGCCGATCTACAAGCTCACAACGAGTCGCACCGTGGCGCGTTATGAGCTTGCAGATCGGCTATTCTTGCTAGTTTAAAAAATTGTGAAAGTGTTTAAGTTTGGGGTTTTATAAATATCTGATGAATAGTATTAACAATAGCTTGTGACTAAATAATAACTACATTAGATCCTTTAGAACACAGTCATGTTCTTTTTTTTTCATTACCTGAAAAGTAACAGTTTTGGACATACAAGGTTTCCACCTGACATCTACAATATCACCTTAATGATAATTAACGATGTGAGTTTGTACATCGTCTTTTTTTTATGAAGATATTTGGTATAGAGGGGAAAAGTGGTCCAAGTACAGAGTTAACTCAGGTCTGTTTCACTAAGTATAGAGGGTTTCATTTGTTAAGACTCCTTCAGTTTGTATTCTGCTATGGTGAAAACTTGATGTCAATCTGAAAACATATTGGAGGCCATGAAGTAGAGTTGATTTAATACTCACATGGGTCTAGTTCAAGTTCACATTCATCATTCATGAAAAGAGAAAACACATGGTTGGAATGGTTAGAAAACTGATACTTCACAAACAGAAAGATTACTAATAATTAGCAAATTGTTAAGGAACCTGAAATATGGAATGCAATAATAGAATGGGTTAAATTAATCGACGATTTCAATTATTTTACAAAGTAATATCTTGCTTCATTAATCATAATGATTCAGCATTCTAATTACAACATTCTAAGTTCATTTGTGAAGTGACTAAATGTCAGCTTAGAGATACAATTCTACACTATAGTATATATTAAGAGAGAAACATTTTCATCTGCTATGACAGATTGGTTTATAGTAAAATTATCAGTTTCATAGTAAAAAGAAAAAGTGTTCAGTACTTGAATCAATCTATTGTCTGAACAAAACGTTCACCTCCACACTACTCAGGAATCAAGTTTATCCTCCATAATAATCTTCTGATTCATTCATGTAATCTTCCTCAGTATGCCATCATTTATATCTGGTATTAACATGCATTCTGTATCTGTATATGTTAACCCTTTAAGACCGGGAACGCACCTCTGTCATTTTAAGATTGTTTTGACTATTCAAAAATAGCAGATATACAAGCTCATAGCGTGGCACGAGTGCCGCGCTATGAGCTTGTAGATCTGCTATTTTTGAAAAACTTTTGAACATTTGTGCAAATCTTTGAATATGTATTTTTCTTTAAGCGAACATTTTTTAACTCTGTTAAAACTTCTGGGGGTCCCGGGGACAAAATATTTTGAGGTGGGGGTCCACGGCCAAATACATATCATTTTGGGTGGTCCTTGACATGAAAAAGTTTGGGAGCCAGTGATATTTTAGCAACATACGTTCAAAGATTTGAGATAAAAATGTTTGCTTTAAAAAACATAAATATTCAAAGATTTGCACAAATTTTCACGAAAAAAATAATATTTATATATATTAAAAAATGCCAGATCTACAAGCTCATAGCTGGCTCATACTGGGCGCTATGAACCTGTATATCTGCTATTTTTGAATAGCCAAAGAAATCTAAAAGTGACACAAATTCGTTCCGGTCTTAATGGGTTAAGGGAGAGCACATGTTAGTGCAATATGTAAACACATAGGATGGATTGTGATGATTGGAATGTAATCACATGTCAGACCACATCAGAAACTGCTCTGACACACAGAGTGATGTGAGGGCGGCGGTGTGTATTTTAATTTTTATGTTTTTTTGTTATTTCGTAACTGAATGCCTTACTGCATCATACTACAATGTCACACAACAAATGCAAAAGTAGCCGATCTACAAGCTCACAACGCGTCACACCGTGACGCGTTGTGAGCTTGCAGATTTGCTATTCTTGCCAGTTTAAAACATTGTGAAAGTGGTTGAGTGTGGGGTTTTATAAATATTTGATGAAGAGTATTAACAATAGCTTTTGACTAAATAATAACTACATTAATGAGTCTGTGAGGTTGTATATCGGCTATTTTTAATGAAGATATTTGGTATAGAGGAGAAAAGTGGTCCAAGTACAGAGTTAACTCAGGTCTGTTTCACTAAGTATAGAGGGTTTCATTGGTTAAGACTCCTTCAGTTTGTATTCTGCTATGGTGAAAACTTGATGTCAATCTGAAAACATATTGGAGGACATGAAGTAGAATTGATTTAATACTCACAGAATGCTAGTTCACGTTCACATTCATCATTCATGTAAAGAGAAAACACATGGTTGGAATGGTTAGAAAACTGATACTTCAAAAACAGAAAGATTACTAATAATTAGCAAATTGTTAAGGAACCTGAAATATGGAATGCAATAATAAAATGGGTTAAATTAATCGACTATCTCAATTATTTTACAAAGTAATAGCTTGCTTCATTAATCATAATGATTCAGCATTCTAATTACAATATTCTAATTTCATTTGTGAAGTGAGTAAATGTCAGCTTAGAGATACAATTCTACACTATAGTATATATTAAGAGTGAAACATTTTCATCTGCTATGACAGATTGGTTTATAGTAAAATGATCAGTTTCATAGTAAAAATAAAGTGTTCATTACTTGAATCAATCTATTGTCTAATGTCAAGATTATTTGCTATTCATGTCAACTGTTTCTGCAGTCCATGCCATTTATTATTAACCAGCCTTGTGGGCACCAACTTGTCATATTTTTAATGTTTGCACAAAACGTTCACCTCCACACTACTCAGGAATCAAGTTTATCCTCCATAATAATCTTCTGATTCATTCATTTAATCTTCCTCAGTATGCCATCATTTATATCTGGTATTAACATGCATTCTGTATCTGTATATGTTAACCCTTTAAGACCGGGAACGCATCTCTGTCATTTTAAGATTGTTTTGGCTATTCAAAAATAGCAGATATACAAGCTCATAGCGCGGCACCGAGTGCCGCGCTATGAGCTTGTAGATCTGCTATTTTTGAAAAACGTTTGAACATTTGTGAAAATCTTTGAATATGTATTTTTTTCAAGCGAACATTTTTAACTCTGTTACAACTTCTGGGGGTCCCTGGAAGAAAATATTTTGAGGTGGGGGTCCACGGCCAAATACATATCATTTTGGGTGGTCCTTGACATGAAAAAGTTGGGGAACCACTGATATTATAGCAAAATACGTTCAAAGATTTGAGATAAAAATGTTTGCTTTAAAAACATAAATGTTTGCTTTAAAAACATAATTATATATTCAAAGATTTGCACACATTTTCCAAAAAAATGGCAGATCTACAAGCTCAAAGCGCAGCACTCGGTGCCGCGCTATGAACTTGTATATCTGCTATTTTTGAATAGCCAAAGAAATCTGAAAGTGACACGGATGCGTTCCTGGTCTTAATGGGTTACGGGAGAAAACATGTTAGTGCAATATGTAAACAGATATGATGGATCGTGATGGGTTAAACATGATTACATACAGTAATTATATATACACATATTGTTGCTGTCGGGCAGAAACCTTGTATCTCCGTATTTTACCTTTTATGTTTGTTTGTTATTTCGCAACTGAATGCCTTACTGCTTCATACTACAATGTCACACAACAATTGCAAAAATAGCCGATCTACAAGCTCACAACGAGTCGCACCGTGGCGCGTTGTGAGCTTGCAGATCGGCTATTCTTGCTAGTTTAAAAAATTGTGAAAGTGGTTAAGTTTGGGGTTTTATAAATATTTGATGAAGAGTATTAACAATAGCTTGTGACTAAATAATAACTACATTAGATCCTTTAGAACACAGTCATGTTCTTTTTTTTCCATTTCCTGAAAAGTAACAGTTTTGGACATACAAGGTTTCCACCTGACATCTACAATATCACCTTAATGATAATTAACGACGTGAGTTTGTACATCGTCTTTTTTTTATGAAGATATTTGGTATAGAGGGGAAAAGTGGTCCAAGTACAGAGTTAACTCAGGTCTGTTTCACTAAGTATAGAGGGTTTCATTGGTTAAGACTCCTTCAGTTTGTATTCTGCTATGGTGAAAACTTGATGTCAATCTGAAAACATATTGGAGGATATGAAGTAGAATTGATTTAATACTCACATGTGTCTAGTTCACGTTCACATTCATCATTCATGAAAAGAGAAAACACATGGTTGGAATGGTTAGAAAACTGATACTTCACAAACAGAAAGATTACTAATAATTAGCAAATTGTTAAGGAACCTGAAATATGGAATGCAATAATAGAATGGGTTAAATTAATCGACTATCTCAATTATTTTACAAAGTAATAGCTTGCTTCATTAATCATAATGATTCAGCATTCTAATTACAACATTCTAATTTCATTTGTGAAGTGAGTAAATGTCAGCTTAGAGATCCATTCTACACTATAGTATATATTAAGAGTGAAACATTTTCATCTGCTATGACAGATTGGTTTATAGTAAAATGATCAGTTTCATAGTAAAAATAAAGTGTTCATTACTTGAATCAATCTATTGTCTAATGTCAAGATTATTTGCTATTCATGTCAACTGTTTCTGCAGTCCATGCCATTTATTATTAACCAGCCTTGTGGGCACCAACTTGTCATATTTTTAATGTTTGCACAAAACGTTCACCTCCACACTACTCAGGAATCAAGTTTATCCTCCATAATAATCTTCTGATTCATTCATTTAATCTTCCTCAGTATGCCATCATTTATATCTGGTATTAACATGCATTCTGTATCTGTATATGTTAACCCTTTAAGACCGGGAACGCATCTCTGTCATTTTAAGATTGTTTTGGCTATTCAAAAATAGCAGATATACAAGCTCATAGCGCGGCACCGAGTGCCGCGCTATGAGCTTGTAGATCTGCTATTTTTTTAAAACGTTTGAACATTTGTGAAAATCTTTGAATATGTATTTTTTTCAAGCGAACATTTTTAACTCTGTTACAACTTCTGGGGGTCCCTGGAAGAAAATATTTTGAGGTGGGGGTCCACGGCCAAATACATATCATTTTGGGTGGTCCTTGACATGAAAAAGTTGGGGAACCACTGATATTATAGCAAAATACGTTCAAAGATTTGAGATAAAAATGTTTGCTTTAAAAACATAAATGTTTGCTTTAAAAACATAATTATATATTCAAAGATTTGCACACATTTTCCAAAAAAATGGCAGATCTACAAGCTCAAAGCGCAGCACTCGGTGCCGCGCTATGAACTTGTATATCTGCTATTTTTGAATAGCCAAAGAAATCTGAAAGTGACACGGATGCGTTCCTGGTCTTAATGGGTTACGGGAGAAAACATGTTAGTGCAATATGTAAACAGATATGATGGATCGTGATGGGTTAAACATGATTACATACAGTAATTATATATACACATATTGTTGCTGTCGGGCAGAAACCTTGTATCTCCGTATTTTACCTTTTATGTTTGTTTGTTATTTCGCAACTGAATGCCTTACTGCTTCATACTACAATGTCACACAACAATTGCAAAAATAGCCGATCTACAAGCTCACAACGAGTCGCAACCGTGGCGCGTTGTGAGCTTGCAGATCGGCTATTCTTGCTAGTTTAAAAAATTGTGAAAGTGGTTAAGTTTGGGGTTTTATAAATATTTGATGAAGAGTATTAACAATAGCTTGTGACTAAATAATAACTACATTAGATCCTTTAGAACACAGTCATGTTCTTTTTTTTCCATTTCCTGAAAAGTAACAGTTTTGGACATACAAGGTTTCCACCTGACATCTACAATATCACCTTAATGATAATTAACGATGTGAGTTTGTACATCGTCTTTTTTTTATGAAGATATTTGGTATAGAGGGGAAAAGTGGTCCAAGTACAGAGTTAACTCAGGTCTGTTTCACTAAGTATAGAGGGTTTCATTGGTTAAGACTCCTTCAGTTTGTATTCTGCTATGGTGAAAACTTGATGTCAATCTGAAAACATATTGGAGGATATGAAGTAGAATTGATTTAATACTCACATGTGTCTAGTTCACGTTCACATTCATCATTCATGAAAAGAGAAAACACATGGTTGGAATGGTTAGAAAACTGATACTTCACAAACAGAAAGATTACTAATAATTAGCAAATTGTTAAGGAACCTGAAATATGGAATGCAATAATAGAATGGGTTAAATTAATCGACTATCTCAATTATTTTACAAAGTAATATCTTGCTTCATTAATCATAATGATTCAGCATTCTAATTACAACATTCTAATTTCATTTGTGAAGTGACTAAATGTCAGCTTAGAGATACAATTCTACACTATAGTATATATTAAGAGTGAAACATTTTCATCTGCTATGACAGATTGGTTTATAGTAAAATGATCTGTTTCATAGTAAATAAAAAAGTGTTCAATACTTGAATCAATCTATTGTCTGATGTCAAGATTATTTGCTATTCATGTCAACTGTTTCTACAGTCCATGCCATTTATTATTAACCAGCCTTGTGGGCACCAACTTGTCATATTTTGTATGTTTGCACAAAACGTTCACCTCCACACTACTCAGGAATCAAGTTTATCCTCCATAATAATCTTCTGATTCATTCATTTAATCTTCCTCAGTATGCCATCATTTATATCTGGTATTAACATGCATTCTGTATCTGTATATGTTAACCCTTTAAGACCGGGAACATATCTGTGTCATTTTAAGATTTCTTTGGCTTTTCAAAAATAGCAGATATACAAGCTCACAGCGCGGCACAGAGTGCCGCACTATGAACATGTCGATCTGCTATTCATGAAAAAAAGTAGCTAACTAGTTATTTTGTAGATTTAGATTATTTATACAAAACCTACATTAACCACTTAAGCTCTGTATACATTTTGGCCATTTGAAAATAGCCGATTTACAAGCTCACAATGCGTCGCATTGTGAGCTTGTAGATCTGCTATTTTCAAAATATCTTTTATACAATTGAAAATTTTAAATGGATCATTCTGCATAATGAGTACTTTTACTTGCGGTACTTTAAGTACATTTTGAATTCCAGACTTTTATTTGTAATAGAATATTTCTACATTGCAGTATTGATACTTTTACTTAAGTACAGCAATTGAGTACTTTTTATACCACTGGATACATGGTTACATTCTGAGCTGAATCTATGTTCTGCCATGTAGACCTGTAAGCTACACTATGTAACTTTATTGGTGAATAAAATGTTATTTTGACCAATCTGTATGGTAGAGTATGTTAATACAATATAACTGGTGGTTATAAACACAATGGTGGTGGTTGTATTTGGTCTCCCTGCTCTTCTGTTGAGAAATGGTAAGGTCTGACCTACTGGTAGACAAGTGGTACTGCATGAAGGTCAAAATTAAATGTCTCTCCTGTGTAAGAAGACAGGCTCTATTAGCTCTGTGGTAAAAATGTCACCACTTGCGCAGGTGACCTGGGTTTGAATCTCGGGTAAGACATGAAAGTTACAGAGTGCAGCTTTAATGTATCCTTTAATATGATTGGATGACTTGTCATCAATGAAGTCATCATCAGGTGTGAACTGGAGCCAAATCACACTGTGATCATTATGTTTATGATCAAAATGCCTCAAATCAAATCAGAAAGACCAATAAGCTATCAGAAAGTGACTATATGGAAAATAATGAAGACTTAGATTACAGTAAACACTTATAGCCATTATATGAAAGTACAGTGTAATTTATACATGGAGAGATGAACATGATTACATAATTATATATACATATCGTTGCTGTCGGGCAGAAACCTTGTATCTCCGTATTTTAACTTTTATGTTTGTTTGTTATTATTATTATTTGCCTTACTGCATCATACTACAATGTCACACAACAGTTCCAAAAATAGCCGATCTACAAGCTCACAACGTGTCGCACAGTGACGTGTTGTGAGCTTGCAGATCGGCTATTCTTGCTAGTTTAAAAATGTGTGGAAGTGGTTAAATTTGGGTTTTTATAAATATTTGATGAAGAGTATTAACAATACTTACTTACTTAAATAATAACTACATTAGATCCTTTAGAACACAGTCATGCTCTTTTTTTTTTCCTGAAAAGTAACAGCTCTGGACATACAAGGTTTCCACCTGACAGCTACAATATCACGGTTAATGATAATGCACAGTGACAGTAGATCACTTACAGGTAATTAATCCCACAGCAATTTCCTCCTCCTGTTCTCCATGTTTGACCTGACAGATGTAAACTCCATTTTCTGTCTCTCTCTGGTCTCTCAGTGTCAGAGACACATTGCCTTTCTGCAGCTCCTGGATGTTTAGGGTCAATCTGCCCTCGTAGCCCCTCCCCTCTATCACCTGACCATTCTTATAAAGGTAAATACACTCTGACTCCTTAAACCACCTGATTGTCATGGAAGACGCGTTGGTCTCAGGAGAGAGGTGACAGGGGAGGGTGGGATTAGCACCTTTATAACCCACACCATAGCCTGCAGTGACGAGTTTAAAGTCACCTGGAGTGAAGAAAAGACAGTTAGTGAAGAAATAATTACTGTTCATTTAAACATAACCATATTTAAGAAGACATGAAGTGATGTAACCAACACTTTACAATGACACACACACACACACACACACACACACACACACACACACACACACACACACACACACACACACACACACACACACACACACACACACACACACACACACACACACACACACACACACACACACACACACACACACACACACACACACACACACACACACACACTAATTTCCAAAATGATTCAACAGGTTATAAGGTCAAAGCAGCTCTTTGCTACAAGGAACATAAACATAATTATGATCAAGGCAGAGTTTTGCTTTCGCTAATTAAACACTGAATAGGACTGAAATGATTAGAACATCTGATAAGCTTCTGTCTTGGTCTTTATGACTTGAACCAAGTTATGTTCTAGTTACTAATGGAGCTCAGCACCTTCTCATATCCTCACTGTCTGACAGAAACCTTGTATGTCCAAGTAGTTATTATTCACTCACAAGCTCTTGTTAATACTTTATAAACACGTAACAGATCTACAAGTTCACGTTGTGAGCTTGTAGATCAGCAATGTTTTGCTACCTTTGTGTGACACTGTAGTATGATGAAGTAGGTCATTGATTTATGAAAAAACATAAAAAGTGTAAGTATAGAGATACAAGGTTTGTGACTCAACAGGGACGATATATTAGTGGACGTTAGGGTGTTCATTTAATCCATTTGCCTAATGAAGACCTACATGGTCAAAACGTTGCCCTTATAATACACTTGTTATGGGAGCTTTAACCCATTATAGTAGGGCACTTTAGAGGCTCCGTGAGCACCCCAAAAACACATCTCTGTAACCTGTTTTTTTAGGACCCTAAAGGTGTCTAGTTATGATTTCTTCTTGTTGCCGTTGTCAACTAATGTCCCATGGGGTTTATTTATTTTTAACCCTTTCTGACACCTACCCCCAACCCAAACCATAACATGGAGATAACAGAGAATACCATAACTCTTGAAGTAAACAACATACAGCGACAAATGAACACATTTTTCTATATCATTTTGACCCAAGGAATTCATTAAAGTGGTTATTTTAAAGATTCAAGCACATCTTGACTCTATTTCAGGACATTAACAGCCAAAAACTAGCAGAAAATGTTCAAATCACAATTATCACATCTATATTTCTCTTTGTACTAAACTTTTAAGGTGTATTCTTTTTTACCACATGTTTTTAGGACCTTTATGGTGTCTAGTTAAGATGTATTCTTGTTGCCCTGGTCAAATAATGGCCCATGGGGTTCATTTTAACCCTTTCTGACACCTATTCCCAATCAAACCATTAAATGGAGATAACAGAAAAGGCCATAACTCTTGAAGTAAACAACCTACAAAGACAAATGAACACATTTGTCTATATCATTTGGACCCAAGGAATTCATTAAAGTGGTTAATATTGAGATTCAAGCACATTTTGACTCTATTTCAGGACAGAAACAGCAAAAAAATAGCAGAATATTTTGAAATCACATCTATATTTCTCTTTGTACTACATTTTTAAGGTATATTATTTTTTACCATAATGTCTTTTAGGACCCTAAAGGTGTCTAGTTAGGTTTTAATCTTGTTGCCTTGGTCAAATAATGTCCCATGGGGTTTATTTTAACCATTTCTTACACCTATTCCCAACCCGAACCATGCAATGGAGACAATAGAAAATACCATAACTCTTGAAGTAAACAACAAATATCAAACAGAGACAAATTAACACATTTCTATAGATGATTTTGACCCAAGGAATTCATTAAAGTGGTTATTATTAATATTCAAGCAGGTCTTGACTCTATTTCAGGACAGAAACGGCAAAAAACTAACAGAAAATGTTCAAATCACATCTATATTAATCCTTGTATTAAATACTTAAGGCGTATTCTACTTTACCCCATGTTTTTAGGACCCTTATGGTGTCTAGTTAAGATTTCTTCTTGTCCCATGGTTCATCATTTGGTGACCATTTTAAATCGATGTCCACAGGAGTGGCGTTTTCTTATCTGAACCAGACTACGTACAAAGACAAATAAACCAACTTTTTCATAGAATGTTTACACCAGGAATCTAATGGAAAGGTCACTGACATGGTACAACCATTCTTTATTGGTGAAAAACACACAAATATCAAATTCTGGCTTACATTTAGGCATAATATAACTTTCTTAAATAATCAAAACATAATTTCACTGATCAGTATCATCCATCTCAACCTCTTCCCTCTTATCATCATCATCATCATTAAATATTGTAAGGATACACCAACCTGAAAGCCTTTTGAAATGTGGGGTTCTTCTGGAGCTTTTTGAGTGGTGCCACCTTGCCCTTGAAGGAACTAGTACAGCCCTGATGGTACCCACGCAGGGTGCTACAGTATGGCTGCCCAAGAGAGGTTGCTAGCTCTGTGACATTTACCAGCTGACGGTGCCTGCCTGTGCCAGTGTCAAGGTAGATGAGCAGGTTGATGTTGTCATCAACATCAACAATCATTCTTGGCAAATCTGCTAACACAAGAACTCACCAAAGTTATCTAGGTATTGATCAATCAACTCACTTCTCAATCTAATGCCACAAGTTTATGAGCTGTTCCTTCCACGATGAGAGCAGCTGTTTCACATTTTGCCAGCCGCGATGCTGCCTCCTTACTCCCCCAGACCTTGAGCATCAACTGGCAGAGCTGTCGCTTATTTTCCTCATTGCCCAGAAAGAACTTAAAGTCCTGGGGTTTCCTGGTGGCTGGACCTTGCACTATGAATTTCTACGAAAGTCCACGCCTCAGCCTCTACTGCGCCCTTGATGGAATTCCATCAAGGCGCAGTAGAGGCTGAGGCGTGGACCAGCTCGCTTGCCCCCATGCCAGGACACACTCATCCCCCACATCCAGTGGGTGAACTATAGAGTGACCTGTTACAAGCGAGCAGCTGAGCCAATCTTTTGTAGGCCTAAATCCTACGATGATGGTCATGGTGGCAGAAGACGGAAGGAGGGATTTTGGAGCCTGTCTGGTCTTGTGGGCCAATTCTGCCCCTATCTCTCATTGACCTGTTGGCTGCTGGTGTCATCAGTGATGATGATGATGATGATGATGATGATGATGAGAGGGAAGAGGAGGAGTTTGATGATGAGATGGATGATACTGATCAGTGAAATTGTGTTTTGATTATTTAAGAAAGTTATATTATGCCTAAATATAAGCCAGAATTTGATATGTGTGTGTTTTTCACCAATAAAGAATGGTTGTACCATGTCAGTGACCTTTCCATTAGATTCCTGGTGTAAACATTCTATGAAAAAGTGGGTTTATTTGTCTTTGTACGTTGTCTGGTTCAGATATGAAAACGCCACTCCTGAGGACATCGATTTAAAATGGTCACCAAATGAACCCCATGGGACATTAGTTGACCTGGGCAACAAGAAGAAATCTTAACTAGACACCATAAGGGTCCTAAAAACATGGGGTAAAGTAGAATACACCTTAAGTATTTAATACAAGGACTAATATAGATGTGACATTTTGACAATTTTCTGTTATTTTTTTTCAGTTTCTGTCCTGAAATAGAGTCAAGACCTGCTTGAATCTTAATAATAACCACTTTAATGAATTCCTTGGGTCAAAATTATACATAGAAATGCGTTCATTTGTCTCTGTATGTTATTTACTTCAAGAGTTATGGTATTTTCTATTGTCTCCATTGTATGGTTCGGGTTGGGAATAGGTGTAACAAAGGGTTAAAATAAACCCCATGGGACATTATTTGACCAGGGGAACAAGATTCAAACTTAACTAGACACATTTAGGGTCCTAAAAGACATATGGTAAAAAAGAATATACCTTAAAAATGTAGTACAAACAGAAATATAGATATGATTTCAAAATATTCTGCTATTTTCTTTGCTGTTTCTGTCCTGAAATAGAGTAAAAATGTGCTTGAATCTTCATATTAACCACTTTAATGAATTCCTTGGGCCCAAATGATATAGAAAGATGTGTTTATTTGTCTCTGTAGGTTGTTTACTTCAAGAGTTATGGTATTTTCTGTTATCTACATTTTATGGTTTGATTGGGAATAGGTGTCAGAAAGGGTTCAAATGAACCCCATGGGCCATTATTTGACCAGGGCAACAAGAATAAATCTTAACTAGACACCATAAAGGTCCTAAAACATGTGGTAAAAAAGAATACACCTTAAAAGTTTAGTACAAAGAGAAATATAGATGTGATAATTGTGATTTGAACATTTTCTGCTAGTTTTTGGCTGTTTATGTCCTGAAATAGAGTCAAGGTGTGCTTGAATCTTTAAAATAACCACTTTAACGAATTCCTTGGGTCAAAATGATATAGAAAAATGTGTTCATTTGTCGCTGTATGTTGTTTACTTCAAGAGTTATGGTATTCTCTGTTATCTCCATGTTATGGTTTGGGTTGGGGGTAGGTGTCAGAAATGGTTAAAAATAAACCCCATGGGACATTAGTTGAAAACGGCAACAAGAAGAAATCATAAGTAGACACCTTTAGGGTCCTAAAAAAACCGGTTACAGAGATGTGTTTTTGGGGTGCTCACGGAGCCTCTAAAGTGCCCTACTATTAAGACCGGGAAAGCATCTGTCATTTTACGTTTTAACCACTTTAATCATTATCTTATACTTTGGCTATTCAAAAATAGCAGATCTACAAGCTCATAGTGGTGCGGCACCGAGTGCCGCACTATGAGCTTGTAGATCTGCTATTTTTAGAAAAATCATGCAGATTTGTGCACATTTTTGAATATACATTTTTTAAAGTGAACATTTGTAACTCAAATCTTTGCTTCTGATGATTCTACTAATGTTTTTTAAATCCTTACTTTATTTTAAAAAACGTATGTTGCTCTAATCAGTGGTTCTCAAACCTTTTCATGTCAAGGACCCCCATAATGACATGTATTTGGCCGCGGACCCCCATCTCAAAATATGTTCTTCCAGGGACCCCCCATGGAAGCAAAGATTTGAGTTAAAAATGTTCGCTTTAAAAAATATATATATTCAAAGATTTGCACCAATTTTCAAGTTTTTTCAAAAATAGCAGATCTACAAGCTCATAGCGTGGCACTCGGTGTAGATCTGCTAATTGTTTAAAAGACAAAGTATAAAATATGGATAAAGTGGTTACACAGATGCGTTCCCGGTCTTAATGGGTTAACTCAGTGTTTTCTTATTTATTATATTTGACCTCTCTTTGATTTCTGCCTTTTTATCTGACACCTGGCCTAAATACAGACACAAGCCTCAAAGCTGGCACAAGCAGACTGAAGAACACTTTCCTCCCCCAGGCTATAAGACTGATAAATAAGAAACAACAATGAACATCTTCTGTGGTATTACGGCCTTGTATGCTGTTTGTTTTTAACTGTTTTAACTGTTTTAACAGTTTTTAACCTGCTACTATGAATGACATCCTGTCTCACACACACACACACACACACACACACACACACACACACACACACACAGGCGCGCGGGAAGTCCTTAATACCTAGGGGGGCTGTGCGTCGGGGGGGACTCCTCGCGCGATTTTTTTTGTGATTTTTTGGGGGTTTTCTGTGTTTTTCCCCACACAAAAAGGCAGAAAGACAGTGCAAACACCAGGTTGAAGTTCATCCATGACCGTAACAGACTGCTATGATCCATAAAATATATATATATTATAAAAAATAAAATAAAATAAAACTTTTTTTTTTTTTTTTTTTTTTTCCCATCACCAGGGGGGCTGCTCCCATCACCAGGGGGGCTGCAGCCCCCATAGCCCCCCCCTTCCCGCGCCACTGCGCACACACACACACACACACACACACACACACACACACACACACACACACACACACACACACACACACACACACACACACACACACACACACACACACACACACACACACACACACACACACACACACACACACACACACACACACACACACACAAATCTGCTAACCCAAAGCATATTTATTTTCGAGGCCTTTAACCCATTAAGACCGGGATAGCATCTTTGTGTCATTTTTTGTCAGCTTGTAGATCTGCTATTTTTTAAGAATCGTGAACATTTTTAACTCAAATCTTTGCTTCTGGGGATTCTAATTATTTTTTTAAATAGCATATCAACAAGCTCATATGTGCTACGAGCTTGTATATCTGCTATTTTTTAATAGCCATAGAAATCTTAAAAAACACAGGTCTTAATGGGTTAATGTAAGAAATGACAGATGAACTCCAGGCAGGGCTATTCATAAAACATTCAGGGCTATAATAGCACCGGACGCCCTCCCCCAACCACACCCATGCGTTACATACAACAACATACAGTCATTGTGTTTATTTGTCTAATTGCCAAGCAGCATCTTAATCCACTGACCAATAACAGCATGCTCACGTGAAGCCCCGCCCCTTGTCCTGAATCTCACCTGATCACCCAAGAGGAAGTAACACTATTTTAGTAGTTTACTGGTAAGCAGTGGTGTAAAGTAACTAAGTACATTTACTCAAGTACTGTACTTTTTGCTTTACTGGAGTATTTCCAATTGTCTGATCTGACAAAAATAGCAGATCTACAATTGTCTGTAATCTCTTCTTTGATTGCGTCATCGACTTTGAACTTGACTTCAAGGTCAAAGTTGATGACACAATCATCTCTAGCAAAGAAGAGATTACCTATTTGGGATGTATTCTTGACAAATGTATCACCTGACAGGTGAAAGCATGGCAACAAAGGTGGTCAAAAGAGTAAACCAGATTTATGGGCAGAGTTTCCTCTTTTGTCAACCCTCAGGCCCTCAGGACCCTCTCAGGGGGCCTGATTCAGCCCCTTTTTGACTATGCTTGCTCCTCTTGGTACTCCAACACCTCAGTGTCACTGAAGACTAAGATTTAAGCCTCCCAAAACAAACTGATTCGACTACTTCTCGGACTGGGGCCCATGACTCACCTCTCTCCCACTCACTTTGCCAGCCTAGGCTGGCTCAGGGTGGAAGACAGGGTTAAATAACTAAAAATTAGACTGGTCTTCATAATTGTAAATGCAGATTTGCCCGGAATGCCCCCTATACCCGCATATCTGTATAAATACCTCCAAAAAGTTAGTGACACCCACAGTCACGAAACTAGAGGGAGCGTAAACAACAATCTGGTACCACCCACCCATAAAACAAACATGGGCAAATTCTCCTTCTACAGCACGGCCACCAAGGTATGGAATAGTCTAACCCCATCCCTCAAAAAATGCAGTTCGCTGGGCTCATTTAAAACAGCCCAAAAAACTCATCTTTCTGGAGGCCAAAAGAGGAGGTAGTACCAGTTCCCCGGTAGACAGACGACCCCCCTCCCTTTTTTTGGGCGGTGAAACCGCCCCTATAAGTGAGATTTGGAAAAATGTACTAAATACTTTGGCCAGTGAAACCGGCCCTGAAAGTGAAGTTTGGAAATTAGTAGAATTATCCTGCGCTGTGATTGGCCAATCACAATCTATTCAGGACTGTGATTGGCCAGTGTCACATGACACATGTGCATAGTCCTATATAAGCAACCATAACTCGAAAAAAACCAAAACTTTGTTTTTTTCGAGTTATGGTTTCGTCCATCATAAAGAGTGTTTCAATAAATGTATTTATCTTTTGTACATGATTGGTTGACTCCATTCAGTATTGTGATTAGCTAGCAAGACACCGCCCACTTCACACAGGGTGTGATTTTTTTTTTTTCTCATGCTTTTTGCCTTTTTTCTTTTTTTGCACATAGTGTTGTTTTTTCTCTGTATTTTTTAACTGTTTGGTTGCTACTAACTGTTAACTGTTTGGTTGCTACAAGCTCATAGCGTGGCACATGAGCTTGTAGATCTGCTATTGGGCGGTGAAACCGCCCCTATAAGTGAGATTTGGAAAAATGTACTAAATACTTTGGCCAGTGAAACCGGCCCTGAAAGTGAAGTTTGGAAATTAGTAGAATTATCCTGCGCTGTGATTGGCCAATCACAATCTATTCAGGACTGTGATTGGCCAGTGTCACATGACACATGTGCATAGTCCTATATAAGCAACCATAACTCGAAAAAAACCAAAACTTTGTTTTTTTCGAGTTATGGTTTCGTCCATCATAAAGAGTGTTTCAATAAATGTATTTATCTTTTGTACATGATTGGTTGACTCCATTCAGTATTGTGATTAGCTAGCAAGACACCGCCCACTTCACACAGGGTGTGATTTTTTTTTTTTCTCATGCTTTTTGCCTTTTTTCTTTTTTTGCACATAGTGTTGTTTTTTCTCTGTATTTTTTAACTGTTTGGTTGCTACTATATATGAAATGAATACCAAGGACCTCAACGGAAACAAGTCCGCAAGGACTTTTTTGGACGGACCTTTTAGACATAAGTATTATAAATGTAATTGTGATGTTTTACATTCTTTTTGCCTAATAAAAATTTCAATCAATCAATCAAAGTCTATACTTTTACTTCTACTCCATACATCTCAGAGGCAAATATTGTACTTTTACTCCACTAAAATGATTTGACAACTTTAGTTACAAGTTACTTTGTAGATATACATTATTACATTATAAAACATACATTAACCACTTTAGCCCTATTTTACAGTATACCTAGGCTTTTTGAAAATAGCCGATCTACAAGCTCACAACGCATCGCAGTGCGGCGAGTTGTGAGCTTGTAGATCTGCTATTTTCAAGCATTTTAGTACTTTTACTTTTGGTACTTTAAGTACATTTTGATACCAATACTTTTGAACTTTTAGTAACTTTAAGTAAATTCTGAATTCCGGACTTTTACTTGTAACAGAGTACTTCTACATTGCAGTATTGATACTTTTACTTAAGTAAAACATTTGAGTACTTTTTCCACCACTGGTAGTAAGTAGCTAGTTTTATTACCACCAGACGCTACAATACACAAAATTCTCTGCTGTGTCCGAGACTCGGGCAATGTCATCTGCATAGTCCATGTCAGTAATCATGATGGGAGTTACTAGCTTAGTCTTCCTCAGGACCAGCGTGAACGCCAGTGCCTCAAAAGATTATTATTTTCTCATGAGGAAATAACAGGAGTCATACATGAGTGACACATCGCTGACAAAGCTGCACTCAGATCACATTAATTATATTCCAGTTCTTAATGTACTGGAAGGTGATAAAGAAAATCTAACAAATTCTCAGATCCAGGGCCATCAACTGTGACCTTTTTGTCAAGACACAATAATATTCAGCTTCAAAGATTAGGACATGGAGCTAACTTTAAACTGAGGCCATCTGTTCTAAAAAATAAAGACACAAATTAAATGCATAGAGTAACTGTCATGAAGGGCGTTCACATATTTTTTCACCAGATTATAAGTAACATCTGGTGATATGACACAATACCTTACACGCTCATTATGCATGCATACAGTTGACATAGAAAACATTCTCTCTGTTCAGTGTATGTTTGTGCAGAGACCTGCAGACATTGACGCCAATCCTGTGGGTGCCGGGGAGCCCGATTACCCAAGGAGAAAGCCGAGCACAAACAGGGAATATGTCGGGCGGATGACTATTGTGTGATGCTTTGTAACGTGCACAGGATGCACAATGTACCCGCTCTGATACCATGTGTTATTGTGAACAGATTTCTGTCATTCAAACTCTCTCCCTGTAATCTGCAAAATCCTTATTGTCTCCGCCAGGCCGAAAGGCATGGCGGAGACAATAAGGATTTTGAACACACACTCCCTGGATGCCAATTCAGAACCTCTGCACCAAATGTTTCACATGGGCCTGTTATAGCGCCACCAGGTGGCCGATTTGTGCAAAACATATTTTTTGACAGTACTCCTTCAGATTTGATCCAAACATCACGCAAATCGGTACACAGTATCTCTATAGTCATGTGATCAACACGGATCTGTCTGATTTTCCATATTCCATCCTAATTGGTTAAGATTGCCTTCCAAAGTTTGCAGGATTGGTTTGTTTTAAACAAAATGCCTCAAATCATGAACACAGCATGCGATTTCCTTGAAATTTCACACGCACATTCCCACTAGGCCGAGGAAGAAATGGCACCCTTTTCACATTGGCCTGTTATAGCGCCACCAGCAGGTCTAATTTAGCAACACACATTTTTGGAACAAAATGCCTCAAATCATGAATGCAAGGTCCGATTGCCGTGAAAGGCCCAAGAAGAAATGGCACCCTTTTCACATTGGCCTATTATAGCGCCACCAGGAGGCCACAATAACCTACCTGACCTGGCGGAGACCTGTGCTCCGAGGAGCACTTTTTCTAATTCCAGTTATGATTTCATCATCAGCCAATAATCAAATTGTATGACTTGAAATGTAGTTTTAAAAAAAAGGTCCTTTTGCACACTTACTGGGACAGGTGCCTAGGAGCAGGCAGCCAGTGCATGAGACAGGAAAGAATGGTGATCGCGCTCACTGTCTTCACTTATAGCAAAAAAGTATTTTATTGCGAGTACAATGTTTCCAACTGACATTCATCAGGTATTTGTATTTCTGATTAAGAGGTTAAAACTTGGTTGATGTGTGTGTGACGTGTTGTTGAGTACAGTAGTAGTAGGTGTTGTTTGCAAGGCATGTGGTTCGGTTGAAGTTTTCTCTGTCATTTCCTCTGTTCTCATGAGAGCAGAGGATGTGGTCACAAAGATTTCATTTGTACCCACACGCACAACCGTTAATTCCATCATCATTTTTACAGTACATGCTTTTAAAAGTAAAAGTAGAGGTACATTTCTTAATTTCTATATCAATGAATTGCTGTAATGTTTTCACAATGAATTTATAGGACCTTGTAACTCTTGTTATAGAGAAGTAACTCTCTGAAACCACCTGCACTGCATGCACTGTGCTTGTAGAACCACAACGTTATACAAAGCCTGCAGAAACACCTATAAAAACGAAAATAGAAATGACTGAGGAACCAGAACTAAATACTTTTACTCCTATACACCCATACAAGATGTAACAAAGAGGGGAGCGGAGGGGGAAGCCAGAAACACGGCTAGTGTGAGAGCAGAAAAGTGGCCATTTAGGGAAGAAAAAATAAACAGCCAACCTAAAAGTACTCAGTACTTTACAGTTTTCCTAGAAACGTACTTGAGTAAAAGTAAAATATTTGTCTTGGAAATGTACTCAAGTAAGAGTAATAAGTATTACTAAAAAATCTAATACTCAAGTAAAGTACAGATCCTCAGAATCTGTACTTAAGTACAGTACTCAAGTGCATTTACTCTGTTACTGTCCACCACTGTTCTTGTATGAATATATCTTTTCACTGTTTATATATTACTTCTTGAAATATGAACCACATATCTCCCTCCTCATATCAGGTGATCATGATTCATCTATCAGGAAATTAAAAAACTGTGTTGTGACTTACCATGACCTCCGGCCTCTGCCATGTCTCCTGTATAGAAGAGAAATAACCAAATTACCACACCTAACATTCATCACATTTATCTGTAAATTGTTTGTGATTTGTGAGCTGCAATATTCTTCATGAGAATGGAGATTACTTTCTGTGCACTTGGTCACAAGTAACCAACAGTGCGAACCGACCATCTGTTTCCTGCTCACAAATCCTGAAACCTACAGTGGTTCTGCAGCCAGATTTCTTCATTATTAAAAGGTTGAAACATGTTAAAAGAATCTCTTACCTTTCGCTGCTTGGCATACGCTTTAGTCTTGAACAACTAATTCATACAAATCCTCACACATTACTGACTCCTATACAACTAACCAGTGTGAACACAAGTGAAAGTATTAATGTCAGTTTCTCACGCTCGTATTGGCCGTCAGGAGGGGCGGGACAATCCCCGGTGGCCTGCCGTCTGATTGGCCTGCCTGGCCTGTCTGTCAGGCAATGGATAATATAGCCCATAACAAACCTATAACACATGCACTCGTACTTCAATAAATGTAAACATCCTTATTTATTTGTGGTGAATGACCTGAATACTTTGCACTGTTTAGTTTATCCCATCTGAATAGCCTATGTGAGCATAATAAAGAATAGCAGAATAATACATTACATTACTATCCAAAATAAATTAGATGTTAGCCTACTTGAACCCTCTATTCTCAGTAAAAACTGACCTACATTTCTCTGAAGCTTTTTTTTCTGTCAACACCAAATATTTTTGCCAAAACTAGCCGATCTACAACCGACGCGTTGTGAGCTTGTAGATCGGCTATTGTTGGCTTATGTTCCCCCTATGTTGAGGTTAATGCTATTCATAATAATGTAATGGTGTTTTCATTTTGTCAAGGTGCACTAATGTTTTCATATTACTGGATAATATCAATATCTTATATTCCACGTGTATAATGTTTTCATGTTGAATAGTGTACATTCCTCTGTCCTCACTTGTATAATAGCACTAGTCAAAGAACTACAGATCCGGAAAAACGGCACTTTGTTGAAACTGCCGACCCATTTCGGACCAATTCAATGTCAGTAGGTCAGTATCTCACCTACTTAGACCAATCAATTGTCTGATTAAACGTGATAATGTCCCATTCAGTGTATTAACAGCATCCGAAGCCGGTGAACTGCCCACCAGCTACTCAAAGCCCACCATATCTACAAGCTCATCGCTATGAGTTTGTAGATCTGCTATTTTTTTAATAGCCAAAGAAATCTTAAAATGACACAGATGCTTTCCCGGTCTTAATGGATTAAATATAAAGTTATAGAACCACAGTGTGTAGAACAGTGTATTGTACTCACAGGCTGCTGTATATGAGCTCCAGTCAGCCTTGCTGAGAGAGGCTCTGGTGGTCAGCAGAGCTGAGGTCAGATGAGACTGACTGAGAAGCAGGCCTGATCCACTGGACACTGGAGTCACCTGCTCACTGGATCCACCTGCTTTCTGTCCCTAAAAACAAAAACAAACGTGGGGATTGGGGAAGCAGCATTTAGTTTTTATGAACCACATATACTGGAACAAACTCTCAGAAAACTGCAGGTTCTGCTGCCACTCTTATTTCTTTTAACCCATAAAGACCTGAAGCCGTTTCTACTTAATGTCTTCTAAATCCCAACAGTTTTCTGAAAAACTATTGTTTCTATATCAGTGGTTCTCAAACTTTGTCATGTCAAGGACCCCCAAGATGATATGTATTTGGCCGCTGACCCCCATCTCAAAATATGTTGTTCCAGGGACCCCCCAGAGGCAAAGATTTGAGTAAAAAAAAATTTGCTTTAAAAGAATATATATTCAAAGATTTGCACACTTTTTCACGTTTTTTCAAAAATAGCAGATCTACAAGCTTGTATATCTGCTTTTGAATAGCCAAAGTGTAAAATAATGCTTTTTTTAGCTCTAAAAATGACACAGATGCGTCCAAGGTCTTAAATGGGTTAAAACACAAAAGACCTTTCTGTTTGCCTTTACCTTTCTTTCCGCTGCCTTTGATTGAGTTTTTTAGTTCTCACTAAATAAAAACTACACTGGATCAATTGAAAACAAGCTATTATTTTTGAATAATCCTGAACAATAATGGTTTTGGACATACAAGGTTTCTACCGGACAGCACAGATGATGTACTGTAAGAAATTATGAACTGTGAAGGTGTCGTTATTATTGGAAAATAAGTCCTGACGGTACAATTGACATGACATGACTGAAGAGGTAGATTTTTCCCAATAAGTAGCTTATTACACGGCTACCTGCACACAAAATCAATAGTTTGACATGAACTATTGATTCATAAATATACATAAACAAGACTGAGACAGAAGAACAACCCATCTGTTGTTGAGGAGAGATGTCTGCTCTCCGTAAATAACACAACAGCATGGAACAGAGCAGAACAACTTGTGAGGCTTGCTCTCCTAGAAGTAATCAGATATTTTACTCATAAGTGAAAGTAGCAATACCGCAATATTTGAAACACTCTGAACTGGTTCAAAATGAGGCGGGAAAAAAAGAACGGAACCGGTTCAGCCCCGGTGGAAAAGTCCTCACTCCTGTATTGACAAACATTGACAAACACTGCCTCCTCTGGGCTTTTTTCATGAGTATCCTCATGGCATCATTATATACAACTTGCAAACTGTGCAGTAGAAGTATAAAATACAAAAACAACTGAAAATACTCAAGTGAAGCTCAGTGCTTGAGTAAATAAACTTAGTTAATTTCCACCACAGCTCTCCGGCGGTGTTGTGCACGGTGTAACTCACATTGTCTCTCCTGTGGCTGCTCTTGATGGTTCTGATCTCCTGTAGGAGGCGCTCCATCTGCTCCTGGTTCAGCTCCTCAAAGCCCCTCTGGATGGAAGGCATGTAGGCCGGGGGGAGTCGTACCGACAACCCTGTGAGGTCCTGGCTCATGGAGTTTGGACCAGAGACGCACTGAGAGTTCTGGGGTTTTACAACAAAAGAAGTTGTCTTACAGTGCCATCTAGTGGCTTTCTGGTATTCTTGTGGTGCCTCTAGTCTATGTATTTTAAAGGAGATGACGTTGATGATCAGTAATACTTGCAGTGGTGTAAGAAATACTCTGAAGATTTTACTTAAGTAAAAGCATCAGTACCAATATAGATACGCTGTTAAAAGTAATACGCCTGGATTCAAAATCTTACTTGAGCAAAAGTATAAATACATGGTCTGCTAAATAGCTAAATTGTAATATTGGTATCAAAATATGCTTACAGTGCCAAAGAAAAAATATATTTGTCAAACTTCATCGACAATAGCAGATCTTCAAGCTCACAGCGTGTCATGACGCGTTGTGAGCCTGTAGAGCTATTGTGTAATCTAATTTTATTTTTTATTTTGAAAGTATAAAATAATTAAATATGTCAGTCATTTCTTTGTATATTTAAGTTATTTGTCATATCTGCCCTGTGAAAGTTTTGATTACGAAGTCAAACAGAAATGATATTTTTACTCATATTATGTTCCAATGTTCAAAGTCAAAAACACAATCAAATCGTTAATCTCAATAGTTTGTGTGAGAATTAATCGTCAACTTAAATTCACAAATGTCCTCCACTCACCTGTCCAGACGGTGAGGCGTTGTTGTTCCCCAGCTCTGACTCGTAGGAGCTTCCGAAGTAGAGCCTCCACAGGTTGCTGCGGTGGAGCTCGGGTTCCAGATGGCGGGGGTTCTCCGGGAGAAGAACCGCCGCCGCGGCCTGGTCCGGCCCCGCCCCCGGCTCCGCCTCCCCGGCCGAGTCGTCCGAGCCGCTGCTGTGGTTGAGGAAGATCATGGAGCCCAGGCTCATGTCGCTGTCTGACCCCGAGGTCAACTCCTGGACGCCACACGGGAGAATAAAGAGAAGATTTTTACATCTTAGAGGAGGAGCTGACATGTTTAGTCCAGAGCAGAGGTATAGGCCTGTCACAATTATTCCATTATCACCTAATCGCAATTATTGGAGATAATTGCAATTCATTTGCATAATCATCGTTAATCGTTTCCATGTTGAGAAAGGTTCATACATTTTGAAAGATCTGCTATTTACACTATTTTGTTACAAATCTTTAGTATAAAATATCAAACATGCCGTGTTTTCGCCACAATACAATATTTATTTTGACTATTGATATCGTTCATTGTCATTTATTTCTGCATTTAAGTTTTTTGTCATATCTGCCCCATGAAACTTGTGTTTAAAAGCTGCACAATTAAATTGTTAATTGCAACTGTTTGAATGACAATTAATTGTCAAGTAAAATGTATAATGGTGACAGGCCTAAGCAGAGGTACTCAAACTTTTTTTTTTATCCCAGCCATGATGATAAAATGATCATGAAAGCGACATCAGAAAGAGTTGGACAAGGGATAGAAGACATAATGGTACAGTTTGTTTTCACAATAGACTTGTTAGTGGAGGAGGGAATAAAAAAATAAAATAAAGATATCTGGTGGTTCTCAAACTTTTTAATTTCAAGGACCACAATAACTCTGTGAGGGAATCGTTAAGGAACCGGAATGGTTAAAACCCAAAAGGATCCCTAACTTGGGGGTGCATGTCGGCTTTCCGACATGTCGCCTAACCGCACGCGGAAGCCACTAGTCGGAGTAGTGAGATGTCGGAATGGAAGGCGGTTACCCCCCAGTAGTACTGACATGTGTGGTGCTGGCCGCCAGGCTGCCGTGTGCCGCCTCCAGCTGTCCGTTGTACAGCAGGGCTCTCAGGTCGGCTCCGGTGAAACGCTCCGTGGCGGCGGCCAGCTGCCCCAGGTCCACGTCATCGGCCAGGGGCAGGCCCGCGCTCAGAGCCCTGAGGATCTCCACACGATCCTCCTGAACCCGCCGCCAGAGGAAGAGACACACAGAGAGAGAGAGAAGGTTTTAAGGTGGTTATTTCGACTAAAACTATGACGAATAATGTTCGTCGACTACCTTTTTTCACTGACGAAAACGAAATAAAAAAACTAAGCTACAATGACTAAAAATATTGACAATTTCGTCAACAAATAAAAACTAGACTAGAATGTTAGTGAGGGACTAGTAGTGGAGAAGAGATCCAGTAGAACTAAAAGACAAGTAAATTTATGTTTATGGTTGCGCTCGGGTGTTGCGCTCTGAAAATAGCAGATCTACAAGCTGACAACGCGCCGCGCTGCAACAAGTTGTGAGCTTGTAGTTCGGCTATTTTCAGCATGCAAAACTATTTTTTTATCAATTCTCTTACAAAGATCCTGTATTTTTTTCTCTTTTTTTTACACGCCCTCTGCTGTTTGCATCGCAAATCCGCTCAAAGCTCAAAACGCATCACTTCGCTTTGCGTTTCAAACTTACAGATCTGCTACTTTTGATGCTTTTGTGTGACGCCGTAGTATGATCAAGTAGGGCGTTAATTTATGAAAAAACACAAAAAGTTAGAATATGGAGATAAGAGGTTTCTGTCCGACATCGACGATATTATAGATATAATAAGTATATTAAATGGTTGAAATATGGTGTGCAAATACAGTGATCATTTTGAGTGAATGTATGATGTCAGACAGACCAGGTCTGGGGGAGGGCAGTACTAAAACAGTGATCAGTGAGTGTATAATGTTAAACAGACCAGGTCTGGGGGAGGGCAGTAGAGGGACTTGTCCAGTCTACCAGGTCTCAGCAGGGCCGGGTCTATCAGGTCTGGTCGACTGCTGGCTGCGAGCACATACACACCTGATAGCAAAACACACACAAACCTGTGATGTGACAATAAAGTTGATTCTGATTATATGTATAACTGGGGGTTCCTGGTGGCTCAGTCAGTTAGTAAACTGTTTCCCAAATGATCGGGTCACAGACCCAGTTTTATGGGTCACAAGTAAATGTCCCATTTTGTGTCCCTGTTTGCCAAGGCGGTTCTGAAGGATCAGAACAGAGGTAGAATCACATCTCGGTACGATCGGACCCTTATGGGTTTATTCTTTATACTTTCAGAGTTAAATGAACACTCAGGATGTTGCTAGCAGACCATGGTAAACAGTATGTGTTGCTACAGTGTGAAGTGAAGTGAAGTGTTACAGTACCTTGCAGACCCTCCACCCCGTCCAGCTGTGTGAGGAGCTGGTTGACCACGCGGTCCGTCACCCCCGTGTTGTCATGACCCCTCCTGGGGGCCAGCGAGTCAAACTCATCAAAGAACAGGATGCAGGGCCTGGCTGCCTGGGCCCTGAGGGGGGGGGGGGACAGCACCGTCACCACCACGTCACTGCTACCAGTTTACAGTTACAGGCACTTCCCAATCCGGGAAAGCATCTGTGTTAGTTTAGATTTTAGCTATATATATATAATGTAGCACATTGGTTATCAAAGTGGAGTCCAGGGGCCCCCTGGGGTCCTTGGGGGGGTACAAGGGGGTCCCCAAAGTAGTTAATATAGCCTCACAATCAGCGTCTCAGGGTTAAAGCCTAGAGTTAGAATAGAATGTAAAACATGTTAAAGGGATATTTCACTTTCAAATAAAATAAACATTTAAAAAATATATTACAAATAAATGAAAAAAGTAATGGAAAAATCACGGCCCCCTCACGCATTAGAGTGTCCTACTAATGTGTGAGGGGGCCGTGATTTTGCCATAACTTTTTTCATTTTTTAAAAATATTTATTTTTAATGTTTATTTTATTTGAAAGTGAAATATCCCTTTAACTGAGCGGATTAGAGAACCGACCTTTGAAAGACGTCCCGGACTGCCTGTTCACTGGCTCTGATGTACTTGCTGAGAAGCTCAGGTCCCTGGAGAGGTAGAAAAAAAAAATCTGCTATTTTCTATACTAGCTTTTAGATCTGCTATTTTCTACTACTACTACTACTTTCTACTACCGAGTAGTCTGTGAGATTGTCTCTGTGTGTCTATGTGCAGGGAGTTGCTGAAAATGAGCGCTTGTGCTCAGCTACTACCCTGGGTAAATAAAGAACAAAAAAAAAGAGAAAAAAACTGTCACCAGAAGGTCCTGGTCAAGCTATATACTGTACCTTGATAGAGATGAAGTTCATGCCACTGTCTTTGGCCACGGCCCCTGCCAGCAGGGTCTTTCCCGTGCCAGGGGCTCCGTAGAGGAGCAGCCCTGAGCAATGACGGATAGGCAGCTTGGAGAACAGGATGGGATACTGCAACGTACAGGAGACACATGCCATTTAAAGTGCACATACCATAACCAAACATACCACAATTATATCTTAAGGCATTATGTAACTTTCCTCTTCTACCTCAGATTTGAAACCAGTTTCCAGCGCAAGTGCTGAAATATTTGCCATTGATCTAATTGAGACTGCTTGTACAAAATTCATGTCAGAGCTTGTGTTTAGGTGAGGCATGACCTTTGACACGATCTAAATGTCTCAGTAGAAGAGCAGGGAGATCAAATACAACCACCGCAATTGTTTAAGTTATATTTTATTAACATACTCTACCATACAGATTGGACAATATTACATTTTATTCATTAACATAACGTTTCATAGTGCCGCTTTAATGTCATGTTGCCTTACTTCAGCTACTGTAGATATATTTATTTTAGCCTTGTCAGGTGTTACATATAAATAGAATAGATAGACAGACGACAGACAGACAGACAGACAGACAGACAGACATCAGACACTTTTCTTTCTTACAAGAGAACATGAGAATTTGTCCCACCGATCTACTGTAACTCCTCGGAAGCCGAGAAATGAGCTTTCTAAAGTTTCACACAATAAGAGAAAAATAATAAAGAGAATACCTGTTTCCGGGCCTAAAAATACCAAGAGTTCCCAAAATCTGCTCTCGGGACAGTTTTTGTACAGAAATATAAAACCTTGCCAAGAGGGCAGCGTGTTCTCATAAGTGTTTACTGAAATCAGACGTACGAGTAAAGAAAAGAGTTGATTTTTGCAAGTAATTTTCCCCCTTTGTACAGTAAGGACACTTTTGATATCTTGGTATTTAAAATGTTCACATTATCCAACCCATTTAGACCTGGAACACCTATATGTTGTTATACCTTTCAAGCTGGGAACACCTCTGTGTCATTTTATTTGTTGCTATATATCGTGTATCAACATTTCTTTTTTTCTTTTTAAGTTTGAATAAAAAATGTTTTTTCAGAAAATTTGCCAGAAAATAGAGGGCGTTTTTAGAATCGTCCTCAGGTCTAAAATGGGTTAAAGCAGTGATTCTCAACCCCTTTCATTTATTTCAAAGACTCCCAGTGTGATATTAAATAATTATGACATGGACCCCCATTTATTATATGATTTTGTATAGATCTGGCCCCAATCTATACAGTAAAACCCTCAGTATCAATGTAACTCTGAGAGCTTACATAAGCTCTCAGAGTTACAGACACGTAAAAGGGTCCATTTGGAGCTATCAATCATTTAGCTGGGGACCCCCCTGGAAACCCTTCAAGGACCCCCTGGTGGTTCCCCCACACACTCTATATCCCGTTGGTTCTCAAAGTGGGGTCGGGGGACCCCCAGGGGTCCTTGGGGGTGTTCCAGGGGGTCCCCAGCAAAATGTGTTAATATAGCATCACACTAATTTGAATCACTTTAACCTTTTGTACTTTGGCTATTCAAAAAATAGCAGATCTACAAGCTCATAGTGCAGCACAGAGTGCTGCACTATGAGCTTGTAGATCAGCTATTTTTAGAAAAATCCTGGCACAAAAATATTTTTTGAGATGGGGAGTCCGCAGTCCAAAAAAAACATAATTTTGGGGGTCCTTGACATGAAAATGTTTGAGAACCACTGCTATATCCCACATGGTTTGACAGTTGTGCAGCTGACCTTGGCAGGGAGCAGGATGGCGTCCATCAGCTGCCGTCGCACGTCTTTCAGCCCCCCCACCCTGTCCAGCCCCGCCCCGCTGGGGGGGGTGTGGAGGTCCATGGCCAACAGCGAGGGGGGCGTGAAGCCCTCCAGAGCCTGCTGGAAGTCCTCCTGAGACAGACACACACCTGAGGACGGACAGACACTGTATTAGTAGTCTCGCGTAGCCAGACAACTATTCCACAATCTCCTGAATGCTATATAGAGTCTGGAACTACACCTCCTGAAAGCTATATAGAGTCTGGAACTACACCTCCTGAATGCTATATAGAGTCTGGAACTACACCTCCTGAAAGCTATATAGAGTCTGGAACTACACCTCCTGAATGCTATATAGAGTCTGGAACTACACCTCCTGAATGCTATATAGAGTCTGGAACTACACCTCCTGAACGCTATATAGAGTCTGGAACTACACCTCCTGAATGCTATATAGAGTCTGGAACTACACCTCCTGAATGCTATATAGAGTCTGGAACTACACCTCCTGAAAGCTATATAGAGTCTGGAACTACACCTCCTGAAAGCTATATAGAGTCTGGAACTACACCTCCTGAATGCTATATAGAGTCTGGAACTACACCTCCTGAACGCTATATAGAGTCTGGAACTACGCTTCACATCCGCTTTATTATTTTAATAATGATCAGAGCTTCTGAGTCCCAGACTGTATGACCGGAAAGGCGGAAACATTTGAAAATTGCGGGAGGCAACAGTCTGGCCACACAAGACTACTGTATTAGTGACGCTAGTGATATATACTGTAGATGATATGGTCCTTTAACCACTTAAACGCTACAGTATACGGTTATGGCCCCCCCTTTTTTTACACCAAATCTGTTCCCCAAATAGCTGTGAAGCCATGAAACGTCTGTCTTCTTGAACAGACCATATAGAAACGTTACCATGTTTGAATTACATCTCCTTACCAGAAGCTCAATCCTGGTATAAGCTATATAAATAAAAACGATTTCCTTAATTATTCAAGACATATTTAATACTTTATTGTACGACAGTGTAATGCAAAAGTGATGATAGATACTGGATGTAATAATGCTCAAAATAGGGCCGCCAGGCTGAAAGTGAACATTAAAATGTGTTAATGTACAGTAGTACGGTGGTTGGTTACCGTGTCCAGTGCGTACAACACTGGCGTGCACGCTCCTCTCTAGCAGCAGAGCCAGGTCACGGGGCACGTAACCCTCCGTCTCCTTGGAGACCATCCCCAGGTCCAGAGTGTGTAGGGTCTCCTCTGATAGGCCGGTCCTCCTGAGGATCAGACAGCGCAGGATCTCTGCTCTCTGCGTCTGAGGAAAGACGTACAGTATATTGTTGTTGTCGGGCAGAAACCTCTTATCTCCATAGTCCATATTCTAACTTTATGTGTTTTTTCCGTAAATGAACCCCCTACTTGATCATACTACAGCGCCACACAAAAGCATAAAAAATAGCAGATCTACAAGCTCGAAACGCGGCACAAAGCGACGCGTTTTGAGCTTGTAGATCTGCTACTTTTGCTACTTTTCAATTTGAATCCTGAAAAGTTACAGTTTTGGACATGTGAGGTTTCCACCCGACAGAGACGTTATAGTATTCTATTTCAACTGGTGTCTTTATTCATGCAATTCTCTTTTCATTGTGTGACTGAGAGTTCTGGGGTATTACAACAAGGGAAGTTGTGTTAAAGTGCCATCTAGTGGCCTTCTGGTATACGTGCGGTTCCTCTATGCATTCTAAAGGAGATAATACTCAGTAATACTTGCAGTGGTGGAAGAAAATAACAGATCTACTAGCAGATCTATAGCGCGGCACTCGGCGCTATGAGCTTGTAGATCTGCCATTTATTTTTTTATCGTGGACATTTGTGGAAATATTTGAATATAATATTTTTAAAGGGAACATTTGTAATAATACAATTTTTGCTTCTGGCAATTCTACAAATGTCTTCTATCCGAACAGTTTTAAAAAAAAAACTCATGTCGCTATAATAAGTAGTTCTCAAACCCCAAAATGATATGAATTTGGCCGCGGACCCCCATCTAAAAATATGTTGTTTCAGGCACGCCCCAGAAGCAAAGATTTGTTTTTATTTATTTTTTTTAAACGATATATATATATTTAAAAGATTTGCAAAAAAAAATGACGATTTAAAAAAAAAATAGTAGATCTACAAGCTCATAGCGCGGCACTCGGTGTCGCGCTATGAGCTTGTATATCAGCTATTTTTCAATAGCCAAAGTATAAAATAATGGTTAAAGTGGTTACACAGATGGTTTTAATGGGTTAAGTAAAAGTATCAGTACCAGAATATAGAAACACACTGTTAAAAGTAATATGCCTGCATTCAAAATCTTACTTGAGTGAAAGTATAAAGGTATGGTCTGCTAAATGCCTAAATTGTGGTATTGGTATCAAAATATGCTTACAATGCCAAAAGTTAAAAATGTGTCAAACTTCATCGACAATAGCAGATCTACAAGCTCACAACGCGTGAGCTTGTTCTACAAACAGCTAAGCAGTCTGCAAGACATTTCAGATTGAGAATGTAACCTTTGCTTTTATGAAATGATCAGACCCAATCACTCAGGTTTCATCAACAACTTTCCTTGGAGTAATTATCCATGAAAGTCTAAGCTGGAAAAGCCACATTAGCCATGTCTGTAAAAAAATATCTAAATCTGTCGGCATTATTGGCAAATTCCGTAGTTGTGTTCATCATAAGTGTCTCCTAACCCTTTATTGTAGTTTAATTTATCCGTATCTTATATATTGCAATATCATTTGGGGAGCTACTTATCCTTCACATCTAAACAAACTCCATATGTTGCAAAAAAGATTCTGCAGGATTGCTACGTGTAGTGATTGGTCTGCTCATTCTGCCCCACTTTTCAAACAACTTAATATTTTATCAATTTTTAATTTACATAAATACCAAACCTGTAACTTTATTTTCAAAATACTGCTTCAGCCAGATAAATTTTCTTTGCCCTGTAAAGCCTTCTTCCAGATCAACAGTGATGTACACCATTTTAATACAAGACAGGCAAATCATTTACATATCCCAAAGTTCCGTACTGGTCTGTGTCAATTTTCCATCAGGTATAGGGGGGCTCAGCTATGGAACAGCTATATTAACATCTCATCGAAGGCTGCTTTGCCAAATCATTTTAAATATAAGCTAAAAACCCATTTGATTAATAAAATGTAACAACTCCCAGAGACATCCACTCTTACACACACACTTGCACCTACACCATTTTATACTAAAATGTATTTTCTCTAGTATTCATACTGTGTATCTATTGTTGTATTTGTATTTTTGTATAATTGTATGTATGTTGCCAAATAACTTATTTTTGGTTTATATTACTTTGTATTTCTTTCTTGTATTTCTTAAAGGGTCTACACCATGAAAATCACTTTTTGTATTTTTTGGGGTCCCCAGTGTCTCTTGTACCCAAATTTTTTTTTTTTAATTCAGTCATTCCTTCTCAAAACAAATAAATAATAAAATAAAAGAGAATAATAGGGTTTTATGGCAGATGCTTCTGAACATGTATTGTATTGTTATTTTTGACCCATTCTAATTCTCTATAATCTTATAAAAAATTACTGAAATCAGTAGTGGCGACTATAGGCCTGTCACAATTAATGGTTTAAGAGGGACTGGTTAAGGAAGCAGAACCCAACCCCCAGTAGTACTGACATGTGTGGTGCTGGCCGCCAGGCTGCCGTGTGCCGCCTCCAGCTGTCCGTTGTACAGCAGGGCTCTCAGGTCGGCTCCGGTGAAACGCTCCGTGGCGGCGGCCAGCTGCCCCAGGTCCACGTCATCGGCCAGGGGCAGGCCCGCGCTCAGAGCCCTGAGGATCTCCACACCATCCTCCTGAACCCGCCGCCAGAGGAAGAGACACACAGAGAGAGAGAGAGAAGGTTTTAAGGTGGTTATAGATCCACACCGAAGGCAGTTCATTTACATTAACCACTGACTTGAACCCTATAGCGTCCCTATAGAGGCTATGCGCGTGACATCATCGTACCCGGAAGCTATGCGGGAACGCCTACTGAGTGGCAACAAAACGTTCTGGCCTTTACAGCCCCATACATCCAAACAGAAAAGTCCTTTCTGATTGTATTAAACGACATTAAACTCACCAACACGGCAGCTGTACGGAAAGTTTGAATTATCCTCTTTCTATCTGCAAAGTCTTTGTTTCATAAAAATCCACCGTAGAGACATGTTATGAGCTACTTTCTGTCAATGAATTCCGTGCAGGTGATTATTTTTCTAAGTGTCAGAGTTTGGAAGCGCTCGTTTTACACTAACACAATGTCCCACTGCCTCCTGCATCATGTGACATTTAGAAACAGGTGGTACGCAGGACCGTTGAGTGATTTCCAACGAGCGCTTCCAAACTCCAACGCTCCATGCTGCTCAATGTTTTGCCACTCAGTCTAGATGAGGGGGGGGCGTGTTCCTTACTTCCTTCACAGGTTTTACCAATGATACTAATGAAGGCTCTGTTCCATTTAGTGCAGCACAGTGGTTCTCAAACCTTTTAATTTTAAAGGACCCCCATAACTCTGAGAGTGTACAAATGGAACCAAATGGACCCGTAAGGGTCCATTTGGTTCCATTTGTACACTCTCAGAGTTACACACCTTTTTTAAGGAGCCATTTGGAACCCCCTCAACTTGGAACCATGAGGGTCCCTGGACCACACTTTGAGACCCACTGGTGTAGCAGAGTGTTTCCAGTGAGCCAACATGACACAATATCAGCACCCTGACTCTGTTTGACCAGAATGGAACAGAGCCTTCATTAGTATCATTGGGTAACACCTGTGAAGGAAGTAAGAAAGAGGCCAAATTTCTCTCCAAAACGGCTGCTGTGCATAGAGCTTATTCTGGGAGGCGCGAACAGTTGCTGATCTATAAGCTCACAACAATATATAAAACTCATGATCTACAATCTATATAAGATCTATAGGCTCACAAAGCTTGTTAGGCTTCGCGATGCGTCTCGTTGTGAACTTATAGATGGGCTATAGCTTGGGCAAAGAGATGTGGTGTACAGGGGAAGTCCTGGGGGACAGCGGTCGACTAAGTATAAAGGGTTCATTATGTTTTAAGTTGTCTTCCACCTACTTTTTAAAAGTGTTCTACTATACCAACTGTTTTGTCTTTGTGAATCACTGTGTGACCTTACATGGTTTCTATGTTTCTGTCGGGTGGAAACTTCATCATTATGTCCAAAACTGTTACTTTTCAGGATTCACATTCAAAAGCATCAAAAGTAGCAGATCTACAAGCTCAGAGCGCGTTTTGTGTGACGCTGTAGTAAAGATCATGTAGCGTGTTAAAATAATAGATGATAAGAGGTTTCTGCCCGACAACAACGATATAATAAGCATGTTAAATGGTTGAAATATTAGTGTGCTAAAACAGTGATCATTATGAGTGGGTGTATGATATTAAACAGTACAGACCAGGTCCTGGGGAGGGCAGTAGAGGGACTTGTCCAGTCTACCAGGTCTCAGCAGGGCCGGGTCTATCAGGTCTGGTCCACTGCTGGCTGCGAGCACATACACACCTGATAGCAAAACACAACACAAATATTCTCACTCAAATTATCTGTATTGTGGCCTGGACCGCTGGCGTAGCGGTCCTATAGGCAGACCTATAGGCTCCAAAGTAGCCTGACAGCACGTCACGGGTTCGGGTCCCAATCCCGACGGCCTTTTGCTGCATGTCACTCCCCATCTCTCTACCCATTTCCTGTCAGACTAATATCCTATCAATAAAGGCATAAAAGCCAAAAAAATCCTCTTAAAAAAATAAATATATATATATATATGTCACAGGGTGAATGGAGAACCAGGTAGATTGAAGACAGAGCGCTCGTTTTTAGGCACGGGGCTTCGGGGCGAGGCGGGGCTTTTCGAGATAGGGTTTATTAGCGAGGCTCGCGAGGAGGAGGAGGAGAAGGAGGACGTGGCACTGCGAGGCGGGGGTTTATTACGTGAGGCGAGGAGGAGCTCCTCCTCGCGAAATAAACCGAAGGAGAACGCGGAGAGGCGGGGCTTTGATGTGCCGACGGGGACCTGTCTTTTGATGTTCCCCCCACATAGCAACCAGGAAGCTACGCTAGGGGAACGCTGAACACGCGTGCACACGCACACGCTTGTCCACGACGGAGGCGCGCCGACAAGTGGCGCTTGAGGCCGAGGAAGCGCGCCCTCGCGCCTCCAGGCGCGAGTGCCCGCGCTGACCGGCCGATGCTCCACTTGTCGACTCAGCGCCGTTTGAGTTGTAAACCGATAGGGACAGAATAGTTCTTTTCATGGATCACTGTGTGTGTGTGTGTGTGTGTGTGTGTGTGTGTGTGTGTGTGTGTGTGTGTGTGTGTGTGTGTGTGTGTGTGTGTGTGTGTGTGTGTGTCAGGGAGAAAGTAAAACAAAAGCCAGAACACAATAAAAGTATCTTAACAGTCCTGCTTTCAATAAACCAAAAAAAGCATGAGCGTGTGTGTGTGCGCTTGTGTGTGTGTGTGTGTGTGTGTGTGTGACTGTGTGTGTGTGGTCGCAGCCATATGTTTGTGCACAAGCCTGGCTTGTGGCTCCCTCTAGTGTTGCTTCTACAGAATTGCTGGGTGGGTGGTAAAAACGAACGCGCCTTCTTCAATCTACCTGGTTCTCCATTCACCCTGTAACATATATATGTATTACTGGGGATGCCTGGTGGCTCAGCCAGTTAATACATTGTTTCCCAAACCATGCGTCGGGACCCATTATTGGGTCGCGGCAGACCCACATTTTAATGTCCAATTTTCTGTCCCTGTTTTCCAAGGTGTGATCTCGGTATGATCCCCCCCCCTATTGGGTCTTTTTTTTATACTTTCAGAGTTAAATAAATACTCATGATTTTGTTAGCAGACCATGGTAAACAGTATGTGAAGTATGTAGTGCATTGGTTCTCAAAGTGAACCAGGGGTCCTTGGGGGGGTACCAGGGGGTCCCCCAGCAAAAGTAGTTAATATGGCGTCACAATCATTTTAACCACTTTAACCATATTTTATACTTTGGCTATTCAAAAATAGCAGATCTACAAGCTCATAGCGCGGCACCGAGTGCCGCGCTATGAGCTTGTAGATCTGCTATGAGCTTGTAGATCTGCTATGAGCTTGTAGATCTGCTATGAGCTTGTAGATCTGCTATTTTTTTTAATTTTTAGACCGCAACCCAAAAAAATTTAAAAACATAATTCTGGGGGTCCTTGACATGAAAAAGTTTGAGAACCACTGGTGTTACAGTACCTTGCAGACCCTCCACCCCGTCCAGCTGTGTGAGGAACTGGTTGACCACGCGGTCCGTCACCCCCGTGTTGTCATGACCCCTCCTGGGGGCCAGCGAGTCAAACTCATCAAAGAACAGGATGCAGGGCCTGGCTGCCTGGGCCCTGAGGGGGGGGGGGGGGGGGGGGGGGCAGAGGACAGCACCGTCACCACCACGTCACTGCTACCAGTTTATACAGTTACAGGCACTAAAATAAAGCCTTGTTTGATTGATTGATTTATTGCTTTATTAGTCAGAAATGTAAACAGCATGTGGTACAGTCAGACATTAAAGATTTAGTTCACCCCCAAAATGAGTTTTTTATCGACTAGTCACCCCATGGAGACTTGAATTCATGGGGTGAAAGAAAAGCAAACACACAAATCAAAAGTAATCAAAAAGCTATAATACAAATGAATAAGCAGTCTGTCAGCATGACACCTGCAATCAAAATCTTACTTGAGCAAAAGTATAAAGGAATGGTCCGCTAAATGCCTACATTGTGGTGTTGGTATCAAAATATGCTTAGAGTTAAAGTAATCGACAATAGCAGATCTACAAACAGCTAAGCAGTCTGCAATAAAATTCAGATTGAGAATTTAACCTTTGCTTTTATGAAATTATCAGAGAATAGGGTTTTATGGCAGATGCTTCTGAACCTGCTAGTTTGACCTAATTCTCTTTAATCTTGACAGTAAAGGGTTAGAAATCAGTAGTCGCGACGAGGCTTGTCACAATTATTACATAATCGTCTAAACACAATTATCTTTGCATAATCGTCTTAATCATTTCCATGTTGAAAAATGTTCATGCATTTTCAAATATAAAAACATTTTGAAAGTATGAAATAATTAAATATGTCAGTAATGTCTTGTATATTTAAGTTTAAGTGTTATCTGAGCAGAACATAATTTGAAAGTACATTTGTAAAACCTGCACACCGATCCTAATTAAAACATGTTTTTCATTCATTCTTTGGTGGCAATGCAGTCTGGACTACAGGAACTGACATGATGACCTGTCCATTATTATAAACATATGTTGTTACTTTGCTGTGTCCCGTAGTTAAATAAAGCAGACCTTAATAAAAAAGGAAGCAGTTATTTTAATGCTGCAATGGACCATATTTATAGAGTAGCAGAGATTTAGCAGAGACTCATTCTACAACAGCATTGGCTAATTGTTCTGGATATAATAACACACTTTGCCCAGTAGATGTCCTCATAGCATACAGTATGCTTGGTTGTAAATGAAGCTAATGGTTATGGAAACACTTCATATGGTGAACAATAATAATAATAGCAGCTTTAATAAGTGGTATTGTACCCCTCATTGTATCCTCTGCCTTCCTCACACAAACAATGTTTTTTTTCATGTACAGTTTATGAATGTGTGTGTGGACAGGGTGTGGTTAGTGTGGTCTTTTCTTAGATCATGGCTTGCATAACAGTGCCTTGATCACAACTCTGCTATTAATCATTAATTAAGCTTAATATCATAGACAATACCTCCTGGAGAACTAATAACCATCTACTGTATGGGTTCTTTATAATAACTATTACTAACCCGCTGCCACTGTCCTTAAGTCACAACTGGAGCAGAACAGTGGTGAAGACAGGACTAAGCCTAACACCCAGTCATCAGTCTGATATGAGGAAATAGCAGCAAGACAAACACCAAGCTAATAAACAATAACTGATAGCAGTAACACTGTACGTACCTGTGATTTATTAGCGGCAAGTATTTTACTGAGCGGAAAACATAGTTACATTAATCCTCATAAGCTACAAGACAGAAGATGAACGTTGGCTGACCCCTGTGCATGTGTCCACCATTGCATGGCAGTGTTGATTTCGTCGACTAAAACTATGGCGAAAAATGTTTTCACTGACGAAAACGAAATAAAAACGAAATAAAAACTAAGCTATGATGACTAAAACTAAGACTAAATATATTGACAATTTTGTCAACAAATAAAAACTAGAATGTTAGTTAGACTAAAGTGTTAGAAATCCAGTAGAACTAAAAGACAAGTCATTTTATGTTTGGTTGCGCTCGGGTGTCGCGCTCTGAAAATAGCAGATCTACAAGCTCACAACGTACGTTGAGAGCTTGTAGATCGGCTATTTTCAGCATGCAATCAAGTGTAAAATCAGCCATTATGACGCCATCAAGGCACCGCGGAAATACATTTTAGTCGACTAAATCAACTGTAGATTTAGTCGACTATAATCTTATGATATTTAGTCGACTAAAACTAGACAAAAACTAAAATATTTTAGATGACTAAAATATGACTAAAACTAAATGGAATTTTATTCAAAAGACTGAAACTAAATCAAAATTTGCTGTCAAAATCAACACTGTTGCATGGAGAGCATTTCGTATAAAGATTTAAGAAATTAAAACTGTGTACAGCATGAGATGTGATGAACAACAGAATCACAACATGTAGTGGAGGCCTTCATCTGGTGTAAAACTACTCTGCACTTGCTTATCAGACATAGAGCTGCTTTGCATGAAGCTACAGCAGAACTACAGTACAGTATCACTCATAATATTCAGATGAAATAGACATTGTCCTACTGTACCTCTACTGGCAGACTTCACAGCATCAAACCTGAAGTGTAACAGGTGTTTCACTTGCCTTGCCAGAAACAGCACGTTTCTGCCTTGATGGAAGAGCTTTAAATGGAATAATTGCTTCATACTGAACAGACTTTATGTTTAATTCTCTCCTCTGCCCTACAGAGACCATATAGAACAGCAAACTATGTGAGTAGAGACTGCATCTCCTAACAGTATTGCTAGTATAATTTGGTGACATTTATGAGTTAAATGTTTTGTTTCTAATGAAATCTAAACTTTTCTAGAACCTGATGGATGCCACTATGGAGCCAAAACAACAGCCAGCATCCAACAAGTCTGTTCCCTATTTTCTATTTAGATCTGATATTACACAAATTCAGCATTTTAGAAATTATTTAAATGTCACCATAATTGAAAAGCAAGTCTTTTATACTCTATCATGAAGTTAGTTCTAGCATGCAGTGGCTAGAATGAAAGGCCTCTCTCTGGGGTGACAGGAATGGAATACATATGAGATAATTTATAAGTTTAACAGGTTTTTGATTGTTTAGTTTGCAGTCGTTTCTAAACGTTTACCATGGAGGGCCAAGAGTATTGCATGTTCTATGCATATCATATGATTTCACTGAATAGTTCAACTCCTCTGTAAGGACATACACTCCTGTAGTGTTGGGTTGAGATGAGGACAACACTGTTTATTGCATTGCTTTATGATGATAGTTTGTACTCTTCCTGTCTGTTTCAGGCTGGTGTTACAGGCAGCTGGCTTATTACTTCTCCCTGCTCTGCTTTCTGTTGACTCTGGTCACACTCCTACAGACCCTCTATAGTGAGTACTGTACTTCATGTCTCCTATAATAGACCCTCTATAGTGAGTACTGTACTTCATGTCTCCTATAATTGACTCTATAGTGAGTACTGTACTTCATGTCTCCTATAATAGACTCTCTATAGTGAGTACTGTACTTCATGTCTCCTATAATTGACTCTATAGTGAGTACTGTACTTCATGTCTCCTATAATTGACTCTATAGTGAGTACTGTACTTCATGTCTCCTATAATTGACTCTATAGTGAGTACTGTACTTCATGTCTCCTATAATTGACTCTATAGTGAGTACTGTACTTCATGTCTCCTATAATAGACCCTCTATAGTGAGTACTGTACTTCATGTCTCCTATAATAGACTCTATAGTGAGTACTGTACTTCATGTCTCCTATAATAGACTCTATAGTGAGTACTGTACTTCATGTCTCCTATAATAGACCCTCTATAGTGAGTACTGTACTTCATGTCTCCTATAATAGACTCTATAGTGAGTACTGTACTTCATGTCTCCTATAATAGACTATATAGTGAGTACTGTACTACCAGATTTCCACCAACCATACTGTAGGTCTATGTCATCTTGCTGCAGGGCTACTTACAGTACACTGGCTCTCAGCCTTTTTAATTACAAGGACCCCCAGTTTGATATACAATAGGCTGTGGACCCTCTTTTGATAAAGGTTTTATCCGCACTGTAAAACCCACAGTGTTAATTGAACTCTGAAAGTGTACCAGTGGCGCCAAATGGGTCCATTTGGTTCCATCAGAGTTACAGACCCGTAAGGGCCCATTTGGACCCCTGGTGGTCCCCGGACCGGATGTTGAGAAGCAGTCTTAAATCTCTTATGTCAGTACACTGAACATTAGACAGCACAAACATTCACTCTCAGCCTAGAGGCAGAGCAGAGCAGAGCAGCAGTTTACCCACAATGCAGTGTGAACATTGACCTACAGTATTCCATCCATCATACTGACAGTTGAGGTTTCTACAGTGTCTTATTTTACCTTTAGGCTTTTAGCTGACAACATGTCCAAACACAGAGTCATCTTAATTTCATAAGTTGACAACATTGCAAGCAGTAGTAAGTAGAACAAGGTTCAGAACCATAGCAGCACACAGCAACATCTCTCCAGTGTTCATTTAACGTAGGATCATCCATTTTTACACTTTCAGTCAAATTCACACAGTAGGTTGTAGAGTAAGATATCTGAACAGTCTCTGTTGTTGTTTGGTGTTTGTTTTTGACCTCCTTTCTGTCTGTCTGTCTGTCTGTCTGTCTGTCTGTCTGTCTGTCTGTTTTGTTTTCAACGGCACACATCACACCGGATGATGGCCCTTTATTGTCCTGTATCCATGGCAACGGCTGTTGGGACGACGGCTGTACCTGTGTCTATCTGATGTCTGTAATTCCACAAAATTCTTCAAACACTTAAAAAAGAATAGCAGATCTACAAGCGCTGCGAGCTTGTAGATCTGCTATTTTTGAATAGCCAAAGTATCCAATATGGATAAAGGGGTGAAAATGTATTAACACCTTCTGCTGGGGACCACCTGGAACCCCCTCAAGGACCACTGAAGACCACT
This sequence comes from Gymnoscopelus braueri, assembly GCF_963280865.1. NCBI lineage: Eukaryota > Metazoa > Chordata > Actinopteri > Myctophiformes > Myctophidae > Gymnoscopelus > Gymnoscopelus braueri. The sequence goes on from NC_137613.1 coordinate 13,525,803, forward strand.
AAAGGGAGCAACAACAACACTAAGTGAAACACACTACAGGACAGGTTTGTGAGCAGCAGTAATGGCTGCCATGATTCTGACTGTCTAGGCCCAGATTTCACTACACACAACAAACTAATACAAAATCACCACATTTCTGGTATAAAACCAAGACAAGGCTTTGTTTTACATGACAAGCTCACAACGCGTTGTGAGCTTGTAGATCGGCTATTTTCAATGTATACAGTAATGGTTTAAAGTGCTCATAATGGCCTAGTGCAAGTCTTCAACAGGGGTCCGTGAGGTACTGCAGGGGGTCCGCGAAATTGTTGCTTGATTAGACAATAAAAAAAAATAAAAAATAAAAATATATATATATATATATATGTTACAGTATGATTGGAGAACCAGTACGATTGAAGAAAGCGCGCTCGTTTTTACCACCCACCCAGCACTAGAGGGAGCCACAAGCCAGGCTTGTGCACAAACATATATGGCCACACACACACACACACAGTCTCACACACACACACACACACACACACACACACACACACACACACACACACACACGCGCACGCGCTCATGCTTTTTTTGGTTTATTGAAAGCAGGACTGTTTAGATACTTTTATTGTGTTCTGGCTTTTGTTTTACTTTCTCCCTGACACACACACACACACACACACACACACACACACACACACACACACACACACACACACACACACACACACACACACACACACACACACACACACACACACAGTGATCCATGAAAAGAACTATTCTGTCCCTATCGGTTTACAAATCAAACGGCGCTGAGTCGACTAGTGGAGCGTCGGCCGGTCAGCGCGGGCACTCGCGCCTCGAGGCGCGAGGGCGCGCTTCCTCGGCCTCAAGCTCCACTAAATCGGCGCGCCTCCGTCATGGACAAGCGTGTGCGTGTGAACGCGTGTTCAGCGTTCCCCTCATAGATATTATGGTTCCCCTAGCGTAGCTTCCTGGTTGCTATGTGGGGGGGAACAACAAAAGACAGGTCCGCTTGGCGCATCAAAGCCCCGCCTCTCCGCGTTCTCCTTCTCCTCCTCCTCGGAGGAGGAGAAGGAGAGAAGGAGAGGACGGGACGGTTTATTACGCGAGGAGGAGGAGGAGGAGGAGGAGGCTCCTCTTCCTCGCGAGCCTCGCGTAATAAACCCACGCCTCGCAGCGCCGCATCCTCCTTCTCCGCCTCGCTAATAAACCCTGTCTCGAAAAGCCCCGCCTCCCCCCGAAGGAGCCCCGTGCCTAAAAACGAGCGCTCTGTCTTCAATCGTACTGGTTCTCCAAACGTACTGTGACATATATATATATATATATATATATATGTCACAGTACGTTTGGAGAACCAGTACGATTGAAGACAGAGCGCTCGTTTTTAGGCACGGGGCTTCGGGGCGATGCGGGGCTTTTCGAGACAGGGTTTATTAGCGAGGCTCGCGAGGAGGAGGAGCTCCTCCTCCTTCTCCTTCTCCTCCTCCGTGTGTGTGTGTGTGTGTGTGTGTGTGTGTGTGTGTGTGTGTGTGTGTGTGTGTGTGTGTGTCAGGGAGAAACTAAAACAAAAGCCAGCAGAACACAATAAAAGTATCTTAACAGTCCACCTGATTCGAATGCTATCTGCATTGAATGGGGAAATAGGCGAGTTTATTAGACCTTTGAATGGGCGAAATAGGCGACCTACTTACCTACCCACGTTTTATCAGACCATTCATTGGGTGTTATCAAGACATACTAACCTACCAACTGACATGACTTAATAGTTCAGTTTAGGTTTCGCTTTTGGTTTTGGACCCTGACGGAGGCGCGCAGTCACAGGCGAACTGTCACCCCGTGAAGGACCACAGAGGGAGCTAAGGCGACCGAGTTGCCGTCCTGAACGGTGTGACGTTCGCCTGTGCCTACTCAGCGCCGTTTGAGTTATGTACCGATAGGCACAGAATCGTAAATATTGTTGTGCGGACTGCTCCGCCTCCAAGTAGGTCAGTAGCTCCTGAATGAATGGTCTGATAAATCGCGGGTAGGTAGTAGCCTATTTCGCCCATTGAAAGGTCTAATAAACTCGCCTATTTCCCCATTCAATGCATTGATAGCACTCGAAGCCGGTCACACACGCGCGCACGTGTGTGTGTGGTCGCGGCAATATATGCTTGTGCACAAGCCTGGCTTGTGGCTCCCTCTAGTGTTGCTTCTACAGAATTGCTGGGTGGGTGGTAAAAACGAGCGAGCCTTCTTCAATCGTACTGGTTCTCCAATCATACTGTAACATATATACAAATATGTTTTATATATATTATTTTATTTTTTCAAAAATGTCCATTTGTCTTCATATATGTTTTAAACATTTTCCACATTTATGTATTAAATAAATGATATCTATAAATGATTATGTCCATTTTGAATAGCTTGAATACATGATTATTGTGCAATTGACAGATTTTGTACTCAGTTAATAAGGTATGTTCTTAAATGGCAGTGCGGCCAACCTACTCACTGTACCCTGTACATGTATGTTTAAAATAAAAGCATGAATATATTAATCTGTCTATTATTTTTAATAGCTTAGTATTGATGCACAATAACATGTATGTTTATGACACACAATTGTATACATAATTATACAATATATGTTGCCCCCCCCCCCCCCCCCCCCCACACCCTACGAGGTAGGGGGTCGAGGTAGGGTAGGGGGTCCCTGCTCCATCTCCCCATCAGTTTGGGAAAACGTTGAAGACCCCTGGCCCCCGGTGCTTCTTTTGGGCTTGTTTTCCTAGACCTGGTTGCTTATTTCTCTCACACAATCTGGCAACATGGACGATACATGCCGCTGTTTAGATGCCTCAATAAAATCATACAGTGTGCTAAAAAAAATCGAATTGATTGGATAAAAACCTGTGATATGTCTTCTTTTATATTCCTGAACCGATTATCTGACAAAGGACACAATCGTTCAGAAATAGTGTTTGTTCACAAGCTGGTCCAGCTGGCTGGCATAGACTTCATTGTATTTCACCAAACTCCCTGTTCCCGTTTTGGCTCCCATGCGCATCAATGGCGTCTGCCTTGCAAGCAATGGCGTCAGCCCGCCCCCTAGGCTGTCCCTACCTTGTTTTCTATTTACCTTGGTTCATCTGAAGAAAGAGGTCACCTGACCACCTAAAACTATCTGTCTCACAGGCGGATTTGCCACCTTGTGGCGAAAAGTGGGATAGGTCTGTTCCTGAAATATAAGTTCCCTGCTCATTCTAATACACAATAAGGCTCTTAAAAATACAAAGAACACATACATAATAAACAAAAATGTGACTATACATTTGTGTATGTCACACGTGTCACCTTGATGCTCCAGTCTCAGTCTAGCTTGCAGCAGTCCAGACTGACAGAGCTGACTCACAGACTGGACTCTGTGCAGCAGACCTACCAGCTGCTGTTCTCCAACTACCTGCTGCCCTCAACCTCTACTGTCCTGATACCAACACTATACCAGCAACCTGCCCTCAACCTCTACTGTCCTGATACCAACACTATACCAGCAACCTGCCCTCAACCTCTACTGTCCTGATACCAACACTATACCAGCAACCTGCCCTCAACCTCTACTGTCCTGATACCAACACTATACCAGCAACCTGCCCTCAACCTCTACTGTCCTGACACCAACACTATACCAGCAACCTGCCCTCAACCTCTACTGTCCTGATACCAACACTATACCAGCAATCTGCCCTCAACCTCTACTGTCCTGATACCAACACTATACCAGCAACCTGCCCTCAACCTCTACTGTCCTGATACCAACACTATACCAGCAACCTGCCCTCAACCTCTACTGTCCTGATACCAACACTATACCAGCAACCTGTACCTGATACCAACAGCAACCTGCCCTCAACCTCTACTGTAAATATGAAAATGTATATTATGCACAGTATGAACAGGTCTTCGGGAGTGAGTATCTGGGTAATGTATGTAGTCTATAAAAATCATACCCAGTGTGAAGTGAACGGTGTTGTTTAGAACAGTGGTCAAAGCTGTCAACAATGAATATACGACTGAACATATTAAGTAACACTAGTCATATAAAACCTAAAGTTTAATCATCATCATAACATGAATTAGCAGAAATAAGCAGAAACATTTACACTGTTTTGTGCTTTCTTAATTTGACATTTAGCAAAGAAAGCTGGTGAGATTTGTTAATGAGAGCTACCCTCTATGGAATTAACTGTACAGGGATTAACACCACTATATTAAAAAGCGTACCCATGAGTTGTATTATAGTATATGTAATCATATATTACATAATACAAGATAAAAAATAATGTTGCACATATGTTACACATACTCAAGTTACCAAGTAGATATCCATACCACCATGGTACATTTTTAAACATACTGGTATTATAAGCTAACGATGGTGATAAATGTCTGTTACCATGACCTTTTTGTAGGTGTATCATGTAAAAGATAATACAATTTCACACTTCAATTTGCTCTTCCAAACTGACTGTTCTGGACTATTCCGTACAGCCTCTAAAAATGAAGCAGCATAAGCTCTCCTCTCTTCTCCTCTCATGTGCACTCCCTTCACGTTCTGATGGCAGGTTTTCCAGTAACTTCCTGTGTTTTTCCAGTGCGTTGTGATACACCTCCTCCAGCACTGAATTAAGGCTGTGGCTCTCCTTTAACTCCTTGTTCTTCTCCCCCAGCTGTGTGTTAAACTCTCTCTGCATCTTTGTGATTAAGATCATGATGTTCCACTGGATCTCAGGCAGAAGAACTTTCATCAGAATTGCTTCGTAGGTCTCTCTCAGCTCCTCTATGTCCTGTATGTGTCTCTCCTCCCTCTCTCTCCTCTCATTCTCTCTCTTTGCTCTAAACCTATCCAGCTCTCTCTCCATCTCCTGTCTTCTCTCAGACTCCCTCCTCAGCTCCCCTTCCAGTTCTCTTTTCTTCTCTTCACCCCACTCCTCCCTGGTGTCTCTCTCCAGTTCACTTATTCGATGGTCGATGTTCTTGATGTCTCCTTCAAGCTTTTGGATGGATCCCTCTATCTTCCTCAGAGAGTCCTTAAGCTCGTTCTCAAATCTCTCCCTCATCTCCTGCTCCTCCATGTGTCTCCTCTCCTCCAAGTCCCTCTGAATCTTTCTCTCCATCTCTCTGACCTGGGCCTCTGCCTCCTGGTAGGTCTGAGTGCTGTAGAAGTTGTCTGTGTTTCCTGCCACCATGCTCTCTATCTTCTCCAGCAGCTGTGAAACCTGACCAGCATTGCTGCTGTCTGTAATGTTGAGGACGTGGCATCTGCTCCCACATTTCTCTACAAGCTGCTGATTTTCCTGACTGCCTGCTTGGAGAAACTCCTCAACACTCTGCTTTTTCATAATATCAGTGTGGATAATGATGGCAATGCTGTGTTCCCAGCAGCTCTCTCCAAACGCCTCCTGCATCTTCTCCATCATCCCTTTCACCTCTCCTTCAGAGGGCTCTGCTGGTATGACCAGGAGGAAGGCATGGGGACCCGGGGCAGACAGACGTACACACAGCCCCACATCCTGCCTTGTGTCCTCCAGTGAGCGTCCAGAGAAGTCTGGAGCGTCCACCAGCACCAACAGTCTCCCACAGACGTCACCCTCTCTCCTCCTAGTCCTCTGGCTCAGTTCAGAGGAGCTAGCCTCAGCACCAAACACCTCCCTGCCCAGGATGGTGTTTCCTACTGCGTTCCTCACAGCTACAGTCCTCCCCAGTAGCACCAGTCTCAGCTCAGATGCAGAGGGAGACACTGGTGAGTCAACAATGTTGTCTGCTGCCACTGAAAGACAACACAATGGAAGAATAGAGTGAAAATGCCACATCATAAGCGTTGTTCAGAGACTCTTTGCATGCATAGTGTGAAAGACTCATAATTAGTTTTCCTAAAAAATAAAAGCTTGGAAATTCCTGTCCCAGCTGTTGGTGCGCAAAAGCGCCTCGCGTCGTCAGATGTGCCACGCAGAATTTATTTTAGGTGTGCATGCGCACCTGCGCACCAGTTATGTGCACCCCTGCTCATAAGCATAAAAAAAAGAAAAAAAAGTTGGACACTGAGGGATACTCTGAAGAGCGTTCCCACACGTGTTCACACCGTTCCCCCGCAACGGTTGCTATGGGAACGCCGTTCCCAAGCGTGCAACGCCATTTCCACCACTTATTCACTATGTTTAAACCTTGTGCACTAATTGCACTTAAATGTTTTGCGATTAGCACCTACTAGCAATAAATAGTTCCTTGCTAGACTATTTGTAAAAGCAGCATAGACTCACTATTTGGAGGTTCAGCCTTACTGAGTCTCCTCTTCCTCACTGGTAGAGTGTCTTCATCTCTGGTCTCTCCACCCACTGCAATACAACACAGACATCAGTCCAGGTAGATTAAATACAGAGCAGAGTGAAAGAGCTTTAGCCATGTTCTATAGCCACACAATCTGCACATATATATGCTCTAATCTGTGATGTCATGATGAGATGCTATGGTGTGGTTCTGGCATCAAATGGAAAGACTTGCACTGTTTGACCATTCACAATGACCTTATTTTCTTTTGTGTTACTCTATACTGGTAATGTTCATGTGTTTTTACACCCTTATTGACAGTCTTAAGGTCAGACTACACTTGCTATAGGTGAGAGGGTCCATGGACAGCAGAGCAGATGGTTGAGATTATACTACAATTTGGTGTCTGCAGACACACATGCATTCAAGAGCAAGACTCAAGAGCAATACAGGCAACGCTCAATACTATAATACTCATAATCTAACAACTTTCTTCCAGAAAACTGAAGGATTTTTGAGAAGATGTTTTCTGTAGTTTTACTCTATCTTGTGTCAGTTATTTCTGTGCATTCCTGTTATACTCTGATGGCCAGAAATTCTAATAAATTCCCTCAACAAAGCTTTCAGAAGTATTCTTGTATACTTTTTTATTCTGCCTGGGTGTATTCAATATTACAAACTTGGCAACAAGCATCAAGTAAATTTTAAGTCCTTTATCGTCACATAATATAATACAGCAGGTATAGCGATGAATATCCTTTCATTATCTCCTCAAATAGAGCGTCTATTTTTCTTTTTTAACACATCAGTCAGTGGGCTTGTCCGCACATAAAGTACACACAATCACAACATCTGAGATGCACAGACATGAGCTGGTGATGAAATTTACATAATTATGTTATTTCCTATTTCTTGTCAATAGAACAAGTATAAGCATAGAAAGTTAAGAGTTTCATTTATAACACATTTTAAAGGCAGGCTATGAAACTGAATGCATGACCAGTATGAATAGTGTAACATCATGAGGTTCAACAGAAATTGAAAGAGTAACATGGACTCACAGTTTGGAGGAAGCCATTCCATACTGTGTGTCCTCCTCAGTGGAAGAGTGGAGTCTGTGTTCTCTCCATCCTCTGCAACACAACATAAATAGTCAATGTATTGACAATAGTAAGAAATAAAGAAAGGGGTTACTGGGCTATTAAATGACACTGGATGTATTTTACAGTACTTTTGTACTTTTGATTACTAACTTTCTGGAGGAATGTTGATGCTCCATCTCCTGATTGGTAGCTTGGGGCCTGCTGTAGAGGTAAACCCACTCTCTATAAGACAAGACAACTATTTATCAACTTACTAATGTTGACGACACACATAAAGGAAATATATTTCAGATTACTGACCAGTCTTTTTGTCTGACTCAGTCCTCATGTTCTCTAATTCAGTCAGATCATGATGACAGATCTGCTGAGCTGTAATGACAGGTTGAAGATATACAGTATTCATGTTTTGATGAACCACTGAAATAATAATCTAGAGAGGTAATCTAATGAGGTTTTAGATTTTTATAATCCAATTAAGGAAATATATTTCATTTTACTGACCAGTCTTTCGGTCTGACTCAGTCCTCAGTTTCTCTAATTCAGTCTTCAGATCACAAATCTGCTGAGCTGCAATGTTGAAGATATACTTATTTTATTAAATAGTATTCATTATATAATAATAATAATCAAGAGAGATGAAGTCTTTTTTTAATAATCCATTTCTCACCAAGCTGTTTGTTTTCAGTGATGACATCATCCGATTGCTTTTTCATCGTCTTCAGCTCTTCATCTTTCTGATTCAATTCTTGGTCTCTTTCTGTCAGTAGTTTATTACTTTCATCCAATTCTTGGCCTTTTTTTGTCAGTAGTGTATTACTTTCATCCAATTCTTGGCCTTTTTCGGTCAGTAGTTTATTACTTTCATCCAATTCTTGGCCTTTTTCTGTCAGTAGTTTATTACTTTCATCCAATTCTTGGCCTTTTTTTGTCAGTAGTTTATTACTTTCATCCAATTCTTGGCCTTTTTCTGTCAGTAGTGTATTGCTGTCATCCAATTCTTGGCCTTTTTTTGTCAGTAGTTTATTACTTTCATCCAATTCTTGGCCTTTTTTTGTCAGTAGTTTATTACTTTCCTCCAATTCTTGGCCTTTCTTTGTCAGTAGTTTATTACTGTCATCCAATTCTTGGCCTTTTTTTGTCAGTAGTTTATTACTGTCATCCAATTCTTGGCCTTTTTTTGTCAGTAGTTTATTACTTTCATCCAATGCTTGGCCTTTTTTTGTCAGTAGTTTATTACCGTCTTCCAATTCTTGGCCTTTTTCTGTCAGTACTTTATTACTTTCATCCAATTCTTGGCCTTTTTTTGTCAGTAGTTTATTACTGTCATCCAATTCTTGGCCTTTTTTTGTCAGTAGTTTATTACTTTCATCCAATTCTTGGCCTTTTTTTGTCAGTAGGTTATTACTTTCATCCAATTCTTGGCCTTTTTTTGTCAGTAGGTTATTACTTTCATCCAATTCTTGGCCTTTTTTTGTCAGTAGGTTATTACTTTCATCCAATTCTTGGCCTTTGTTTGTCAGTAGGTTATTACTTTCATCCAATTCTTGGCCTTTTTTTGTCAGTAGTTTATTACTTTCATCCAATTCTTGGCCTTTTTTTGTCAGTAGGTTATTACTTTCATCCAATTCTTGGCCTTTTTCTGTCAGTAGTTTATTTCTTTCCTCCAGTTCTGTCAGTAGGACCTGCAGATCTACAGAACAAATACATTTAGATGAACCACAGACATTGTAACGTGTGTGTGCGTGTATGTGTATGTGTATGTGTATGTGTGTGTGTGTGTGTGTGTGTGTGTGTGTGTGTGTGTGCGCTCGTGCGTGTGTGCTTGTATTACTCTACTTGTGAGGGCCAAACATCCCCACAAGTATAGTAGAGTATGATAAATATACATTGTGAGGACCATTTTCCAGGTTCTCACAGGAGAAATGGTTGTTTTATGGTTAGAAAAGATTTTTTAGAGAAAAGGCTTACAATTAGGAAAAGATTATAGGTTGGGTTAAAGGTTAGGATTAGACATTTAGAGGTTACGTTTAGGGGTTAGGATTTAAACTTAATTGCACGCTGGTGTCGTGCACTGAAACTATTAGATCTAAAAACTCATGGTGTGTCTGTAGATCTGATATTTTCGGCTTTGTGGTAAAAATCATTGTCCTAAAACCTTTATTGTCCTCACAAGCATATAATACAAACGTGTGTGTGTGTGTGTGTGTGTGTGTGTGTGTGTGTGTGTGTGTGTGTGTGTGTGTGTGTGTGTGTGTGTGTGTGTGTGTGTGTGCGTGTGTGTGTAATATTGTTTCATTGATAAATGTACAGTATAATAAAGTTTAATGTATAGTTTTCGTTAAGTCTATTATCCTACTTACCAAACACATGAGCTGAATTCAGTCTTCTATTCTTCTGCTCTGCTGTCTCCTTGCTGAGATAAGCTTCAGCTTCAGCTTTAGCTTTATCTATACCTACATAAAGAGAGTTCAACTGTGTTTTAATAACAACTCTTCATCAAGTTATACTGACTGGATAATACATACATTTAACATTAAATCAACTTCAGTCTTGAACACATGTACATGAAGAAGAACAGGCATGCAAGAATCTGAACACATCAGATACAAACAGACTTTGTATACCTATTGTAAATGTTATTATATTATAGTATTATATACATTACTATTATGTAAATATAAGCTGAATTACTGATTTGTGTGAATAATTATGTCACTCTCCTCCCATGGGTTCTGGGCTGAGAGTTCAATATAACTCAACTAAATAAATAAATACAGAAGTGCCACAATGTTAATTTACATCTAATTGTAGGATGGGAAACAATTTAAGCAGCCATACCTGCCTGAGTCAAACTAATTGGACTCAGAGCTATAGGTGTAACTAAGGATAAATCAGTCATCTCCACCAACATTCAGAGAGCCACTGTCCAGACAGAAGTTACCATCTGCTCTCCCCTGTAACAGATGTTTAGTTTCCTTGTGGCTTTGTACCACAGTACAGTAAACACCAAAGGCACAGCCAGCAGCATGTATCTCCGCGAAAGTATTCAAAATATTGGAAGGGGTCCTTGGGGCCAAAGATCACAGTTTATTCACACTGGGTGAGTGGCTGTTTTTTTTTTACACATACTTTCATTTTCTGTTAGATAAACACCGACTTCATAGAAGATTGTGATATCTGATCATGCCTGTGACCTTTGAACTCTCTCTTGCAGGACAATTTAACCAATCCAGATCCCATTGGCCTTGATTCTCAACTTTGTATCAGGTCAGATAAATTTCTTCATAACACTAATGTCACACCAGGTGTTTCAGCCTATGACATATTGTTTACATCTTCTATTAGAGGACAAATTATATCATACTATGGTTTCTGAAACAATGCATGAAATGAACTGCTCTTATTACAAGGCTAGATAATGAATTCCTCCTCTCCAGATTTAAATCTCTTAATTCTCAAGGTTATTTGATACACTGGTTGGTTGAATAACAATCAGAATATATGTTAATAAATGCAATCATACTCTATCCGAGTCAGTTATTCAGCTCATGCAAATAGTACAGTATGTCTCATCTAACTAACCTGCCTATAACACCTACTGGTTCCTTTCATCCAGATACAAATGTCTACTATTTCTGCAGATTAAAGACACATTTTAGAGAACCCAATTTCAGAAGCAGAACTTACTATAGACATTAGTACAATGCAGAGCGGGTCAGGTGGTCAATGGTGTGGCTACAAGGGGCGTGACAACAGACTTTTTGAATTGTCAGGACCAGAGAAGGGTGCATTATCTGGTGCAGTGGTGAGATGGATTACGCTGAATATTGTCTATGGGTGTGTTGCAGGTGGATTCAATCATGGTCAATAAAAGTATCACTTTTTATTACAGTGCATTGTGCATTTACACAGTGTCATGGAAGAAGAGGCCTAGAGATTTCTCCTAAGAGAAAACTGATGTAACATAAAATTAGCTTGGGGTTAGTGATGTCTGGCGATGAGCCAAAGAGAAACTGTCAGTTTGTGTAATAATCTATCTAGTTGACCAATCTGTAAGACTTTTATGAAGGAGAAACCTAAATGGATACAGTATATGCCTTCAATATTCTGTGTGAGTCATGATGACGTAGTTTCGCTGGACAAATCTTTGACCTTGTTGACACCAAAATTGCTGGATGCTGCTGATCTGCAAACAACACCCCCTACTGCACCTCTCCTCCCACACCAGTGTACAGTGAATCCCCAAAACACCAAATACAGGCAGTGGGTAAGAACCCTGAGCCACTGCAAAATGAGGAATGGTCTATCTATTCATCCGAAGTCAGTGCAACTGTTGAAAGTGCTCCTGCTCCAAAGTAGAGCCCTTAAACCCACCCTTACTCTCTGTGGTTCCTGTTGTTCAGGTCACCTTTAGAATTTATACACAACTTCATAGACATTTCTGTATCAGTACAATTCCACTGTAAATCACCCTTCATAATAATCCTTTGTTTCCTCTCTTACAACATGATGGGGTGTTTGATGCCTGTCACTGTTATTGAGAAAGATAGAGTCCCAATAGTCGTTGGTGTCACGTCCACACCCATCGAAGCACACACACACACACACGCCAGTTTCCACTGACTAGCCACAGTATTTATTGCCTCACTCATGCCACTATTCTCTGCCTGCAGATCAGACCAGTTTAACTCTAGTCTAGCTCGCTTCAACATGTTATTCGGAACCTGTATTTCTGCCTGTTTATGACCTCTGCCTGTATCTGGATTTTACCCTTATGCGACACGTTGTGAGCTTGTCGATCAACTATTTTCTGTGAAAGCCTTCCCCACGATAAGGATGCTGAGGTTTAAGTGGTTAAATAACCTAGACACGACATAGAATTATTAAATAAGTTAATCTGCTATCTCATAATTGTGTATGATAATCTGTCAATAATATAAATCAGCTTGGCTGTTAACTTAAATGACACTATTTTGTACTGTTTGGACCAGGATCGGACCCACGGACCACGGCTAGCCTTACCCCTCTTGGACCAGGCGCCATGCAGACTGCCCCCTCAGAACTCTGACCCACGCTCCCCCTTTGACTATGTCTCTGCCTGGTCCCTGGCCTTTGTTCAATAAAACCTGTAAACCTGTTTAAATAAATAATAATGTGAAAAGGTCTTGTAGGTATTGTATTCAAACTAAAAACATTAGTAGACTACAAGAGGTGATTTGGGAATCTCATGACCTTAAATGTTTTAGACCTGAAACAATATAAGATACAATGGCTGTTTAGAAAAAAAAATATTTTGTACATAAAGATGACAGATTATTATTATTAATTTAATTGTTAACTACTTAAACTCTATGGTTGGTTAAAACTGCAAACATTAGTACAAGAGGTGATTTGGGAAGCTCATGACCTTAATAATAACTTATATTTGTATTCATAAGAAAATTACACCATCCTTGTAATAAAATGTTAGACTTGAAACGTCAAGCAATGTAAAATACAATGGTCATCATTCACTGTGAATCTGAAAACACATCATAGAACATGAAGTAGAATATGTTTGATACTCACCATAATCTTCATATTCATAATGCATAATGCATAAAAAGAAAAACACATTTGTTTAGAAAACTGATATTTTATACATAAAGATGACAGAGTGTTTTCTTATAAGTTGTTAAATAAACTGGAATAAGAAATTAAATTATTTAATACATTTGTCTGTGAGGTTGTACATCAGCTGTTTTTAATGAAGATATTTGGTATAGAGAGGAAAAGTGATCCAAGTACAGAGTTAACTCAGGTCTGTTTCACTAAGTATAGAGGGTTTAATTGGTTAAGACTCCTTCAGTTTGTATTCGGCTGATGATAAGATGACAGATTATTATTATTATTTCCATTGTTTAACTATTCTAACCCTATATGGTTGACCGGGGTCTCTCAGGGCTCTATACTAGTGTCTTTTCCGTTTTCTGTGGGGAAAGCTTTCTCTGAAAATAGCTGATAGACAAGCTCACAACGCGTCACACTGCAACACGTTGTGAGCTTGTCAATCAGCTATTTTTTGTGAAAGCCTTCCCCACAATAAGGATTCTGGGGTTGAAGTGGTTAAATAACCTATAGACAAAACATAGAATTATTAAATAAATGAATCTGCTATCTCATAATTGTGTATAATAATCTGTCAATAATATGAATCAGTTTGGCTGTTAACTTAAATGACACTATTTTATACAGCAGTGGTTCTCAACCTGTGGGTCAGGACCCCCAGGAGGGTCCCCATATTATGTTTGGGGATCCCCAGATGATTAGCATAATGTGCAACATTGTTTTCTCACTCAACAGTAAACAAACCAACATACAGTATAAGAGTATACAGGGTATCTGCACATTTCTAAAGTGACAATTTAAGGACTTTTAAGACCTTTTTATTACCTCTAAAATGAAAAGGGAAAAGAGACCATTAGCTACTGCGTGAAAAGTAATCAACAAACTATTCTATTCAACATAAAGGCCAAATTGTCAAGTATTACCAAAGAAAGAGGAAAACATTGTGGAAATAGCCGATCTAATAATAATAATTATGTCACTCTCCTCTCATGGGTCCTGGGCTGAGAGTTCAAGATAACTCAACTAAATACATAAATAAATACATTGGAGGCCATGAAGTAGAATTGATTTAATACTCACATCCATCTAGTTCACGTTCACATCATCATTCATGTAAAGAGAAAACACATGGTTGGAATGGTTAGAAAACTGATACTTCACAAACAGAAAGATTACTAATAATTAGCAAATTGTTAAGGAACCTGAAATATGGAATGCAATAATAGAATGGGTTAAATTAATGGACTATCTCAATTATTTTACAAAGTAATATCTTGCTTCATTAATCATAATGATTCAGCATTCTAATTACAACATTCTAATTTCATTTGTGAAGTGACTAAATGTCAGCTTAGAGATACAATTCTACACTATAGTATATATTAAGAGTGAAACATTTGCATCTGCTATGACAGATTGGTTTATAGTAAAAATGATCAGTTTCATAGTAAAAAGAAAGTGTTCATTACTTGAATCAATCTATTGTCTAACGTCAATATTATTTGCTATTCATGTCAACTGTTTCTGCAGTCCATGCCATTTATTATGAAACAGCCTTGTGGGCATCAACTTGTCATATTTTTAATGTTTGCACAAAACGTTCACCTCCACACTACTCAGGAATCAAGTTTATCCTCCATTTTAATCTTCTGATTCATTCATTTAATCTTCCTCAGTATGCCATCATTTATATCTGGTATTAACATGCATTCTGTATCTGTATATGTTAACCCTTTAAGACCAAGGAACGCATCTCTGTCATTTTAAGATTGTTTCGGCTATTCAAAAATAGCAGACATACAAGCTCATAGTGCGGCACCGAGTGCCGCGCTATGAGCTTGTAGATCTGCTATTTTTGAAAAACGTTTGAACATTTGTGCAAATCTTTGAATATGTATGTTTTTTAAGCGAACATTTTTAACTCTGTTACAACTTCTGGGGGTCCCTGGAACAAAATATTTTGAGGTGGGGGTCCACGGCCAAATACATATCATTTTAGGTGGTCCTTGACATGAAAAAGTTGGGGAACCACTGATATTATAGCAAAATACGTTCAAAGATTTGAGATAAAAATGTTTGCTTTAAAAACATATTATTCAAAGATTTGCACACATTTTCCCAAAAAATGGCAGATCTACAAGCTCAAAGCGCAGCACTCGGTGCCGTGCTATGAACTTGTATATCTGCTATTTTTGAATAGCCAAAGAAATCTGAAAGTGACACGGATGCGTTCCCGGTCTTAATGGGTTACGGGAGAAAACATGTTAGTGCAATATGTAAACACATAGGATGGATCGTGATGGGTTAAACATGATTACATAATTATATATACATATCGTTGCTGTCGGGCAGAAACCTTGTATCTCCGTATTTTAACTTTTATGTTTGTTTGTTATTTCGCAACTGAATATCTTACTGCATCATACTACAATTTCACACAACAATTGCAAAAATAGCCGATCTACAAGCTCACAACACGTCGCACCGTGGCGCGTTGTGAGCTTGCAGATCGGCTATTCTTGCTAGTTTAAAAAATTGTGAAAGTGGTTAAGTTTGGGGTTTCATAAATATTTGATGAAGAGTATTAACAATAGCTTGTGACTAAATAATAACTACATTAGATCCTTTAGAACACAGTCATGTTCTTTTTTTTCCATTTCCTGAAAAGTAACAGTTTTGGACATACAAGGTTTCCACATGACATCTACAATATCACCTTAATGATAATTAACGATCTGATTTGTACATCGTCTCTTTTTAATGAAGATATTTGGTATAGAGGGGAAAAGTGGTCCAAGTACAGAGTTAACTCAGGTCTGTTTCACTAAGTATAGAGGGTTTCATTGGTTAAGACTCCTTCAGTTTGTATTCTGCTATGGTGAAGACTTGATGTCAATCTGAAAACATATTGGAGGCCATGAAGTAGAATTGATTTAATACTCACTGGGATCTAGTTCACGTTCACATTCATCATTCATGTAAAGAGAAAACACATGGATGGAATGGTTAGAAAACTGATACTTCACAAACAGAAAGATTACTAATAATTAGCAAATTGTTAAGGAACCTGAAATATGGAATACAATAATAGAATGGGTTAAATTAATCGACCATCTCAATTATTTTACAAAGTAATAGCTTGCTTCATTAATCATAATGATTCGGCATTCTAATTACAACATTCTAATGTCATTTGTGAAGTGACAAAATGTCAGCTTAGAGATACAATTCTACACTATAGTATATATTAAGAGTGAAACATTTTCATCTGCTATGACAGATTGGTTTATAGTAAAATGATCAGTTTCATAGTAAAAAAAAAGTGTTCAGAACTTGAATCAATCTATTGTCTGATGTCAAGATTATTTGCTATTCATGTCAACTGTGTCTGCAGTCCATGCCATTTATTATTAACCAGCCTTGTGGGCACCAAGTTGTCATATTTTTAATGTTTGCACAAAGCGTTCACCTCCACACTACTCAGGAATCAACTTTATCCTCCATAATAATCTTCTGATTCATTCATTTAATCTTCCTCAGTATGCCATCATTTATATCTGGTATTAACATGCATTCTGTATCTGTATATGTTAACCCTTTAAGACCAGGAACACATCTGTGTCATTTTAAGATTTCTTTGGCTATTCAAAAATAGCAGATATACAAGCTCATAGTGCGGCACTCGGTGCCGCGCTATGAGCTTGTAGATCTACTATTTTTGAAAAACTCGTGAACATTTGTGCAAATCGTTGAATATGTATTTTTCTTTAAGCGAACATTTTTAACTCCGTTACAACTTCTGGGGGTCCCTGGAAGAAAAGACTTTGAGATGGGGGTCCGCGGCCAAATACATATCATTTTGGGTGGTCCTTGACATGAAAAAGTTTGGGAACCACTGATATTATAGCAACATACGTTCAAAGATTTGAGATAAAAATGTTTGCTTTAAAAACATATATATTCAAAGATTTGCATGAAGGTCAACATTCTATTTCTCTCCTGTGTAAGAAAACATGCTCTATTAGCTCTGTGGTAAAAATTTCGAAACTTGCGCAGGTGACCTGGGTTCAAATCTCAGGTAAGACAAGAAAGTTACAGAGTGCAGCTTTAATGGATCATTTAATATGATTAGATGACTTGGATGACATCAATGAAGTCATTATGTTTATGATCAAAATGCCTCAAATCAAATCAGAAAGACCAAAAAGTGACTATATGGAAAATAATGAAGACTTAGATTACAGTAAACACGTATAGCCATTATATGAAAGCACAGTGTAATTTATACATGGAGAGATAAACATGATTACATAATTATATATACATATCGTTGCTGTCGGGCAGAAACCTTGTATCTCCATATTTTAACTTTTATGTTTGTTTGTTATTTCGTAACTGAATGCCTTACTGCATCATACTACAATGTCACACAACAATTGCAAAAATTGCCGATCTACAAGCTCACAACGTGTCGCACCGTGACGCGTTGTGAGCTTGTAGATCGGCTATTCTTCCTAGTTTAAAACATTTGGAAAGTGTCTAAGTTTGGCGCTTTATAAATATTTTATGAAGATTATTAACAATAGCTTGTGACTAAATAATAACTACATTAGATCCTTTAGAACACAGTCATGTTCTTTTTTTTTCCATTTCCTGAAAAGTAACAGTTTTGGACATACAAGGTTTCCACCTGACATCTACAATATCACGGTTAATGATAATGCACAGTGACAGTAGGTTACTTACATCTAAATAATCCCACAGCAATCTCCTCCTCCTGTTCTCCATGTTTGACCTGACAGATGTAAACTCCATTATCTGTCTCTCTGTAGTCTCTCAGTCTCAGAGACACATTGCCTTTCTGCAGATCCTGGATGTTTAGGGTCAATCTGCCCTCGAAGCCCCTCCCCTCTATCACCTGACCATTCTTATAAAGGTAAATACACTCTGACTCCTTAAACCACCTGATTGTCATGGAAGATGCGCTGGTCTTAGGAGAGAGGTGACAGGAGAGGGTGGCATTATAACCTTCATCACCCCAAGCATAGCCGTCAGTGACGAGTTTAAAGTCACCTGAAGTGAAGAAAAGACACAGTTAGTGAAGAAAGAATTACTGTTCATTTAAACATAACCATAATTAAGAAGACATGCAGTGATGTAACCAACACTTTACAATGACACCCCACACACACACACACACACACACACACACACACACACACACACACACACACACACACACACACACACACACACACACACACACACACACACACACACACACACACACACACACACACACACACACACACACACACACACACACACTAAAGTCAAAGCAGCTCTCTTTGCTTTTTCAAAAATAGCAAACAGATCTACAAGTTCACGTTGTGAGCTTGTAGATCAGCAATGTTTTGCTACCTTTGTGTGACACTGTAGTATGATGAAGTAGGGCATTGATTTATGAAAAAACATAAAATGTTTAAGTATAGAGATACGAGGTTTGTGACTCAACAGGGAGGATATATTAGTGGACGTTAGGGTGTTCATTTAATCCATTTGCCTAATGAAGACCTACATGGTCAAAACGTTGCCCTTATAATACACTTGTTATGGAGCTTTAACCCATTAAGACCGGGAAAGCATCTGTCATTTTAGATTTTAACCACTTTAACCATTATCTTATACTTTGGCTATTCAAAAATAGCAGATCTACAAGCTATGAGCTTGTAGATCTGCTACTTTTTTAGAAAAATCAGGCATATTTTGTGCAAATCTTTGAATATATATATTTTAAAGTGAACATTTGTAACTCAAATCTTTGCTTCTAGATTTCTAAATCCATTTTTTTGTTGTTGAAAAAGTGTATGTTGCTCTAATCAGTGGTTCTCAAACCTTTTCATGTCAAGGGCCCCCAAATTGACATGTATTTGGCCGAGGACCCCCATCGCAAAATATGTTTTTCCAGGGACCCCCCATGGAAGCAAAGATTTGAGTTAAAAATGTTCGCTTTAAAAAAACAATATATATTCAAAGATTTGCACCAATTTTCACGATGTTTCAAAAATAGCAGATCTACAAGCTCATAGCGCGGCACTCGGTGCCGCGCTATGAGCTTGTATATTTGCTAATTTCTGAATAGCCACAAGTATAAAATATGGATAAAGTGGTTACACAGATGCGTTCCCGGTCTTAATGGGTTAACTCAGTGTTTTCTTATTTATTATATTTGACCTCTCTTTGATTTGTGCCTTTTTATCTGACACCTGGCCTAAATACAGACACAAGCCTCAAAGCTGGCACAAGCAGACTGAAGAACACTTTCCTCCCCCAGGCTATAAGACTGATAAATAAGAAACAACAATGAACATCTTCTGTGGTATTACGGCCTTGTATGCTGTTTGTTTTTAACTGTTTTTAACCTGCTACTATGAATGACATCCTGTCACATACAGGGAATGTTTTGGAAGGGTGGTTATTATTATTTTATACATTTCCTGCCAAAACTTTCAAAGGGATTTGATACTATTTGACATGACCTCTGTTACGAACATTCAGGGCATACTCACCCATACTCGCCTATCCCCATAAATGGAGACAAAGTCTCACAGTATAGAATAGCTAGAAAAGGAGATTCCTAAAACATACCTAGCTCTGACATCAGAACACTCCTTCTAGAAACCCCATATACGGAGATAACCGGAACCATCCGGGACTGACATCATAGTCCCCGGTTTGGGCATGACAGACATAGCCAGCTCCATATGTGGGAATGCCTGACACCACCTGACATCACCGCCGTGATGTCAGGAGCCACCCTCAGTGGTATAAAACAAGCCGTATGTCAGGGTTGAACTAATCTCATCATCGGCATTAGACCCAGTCTTAACCCTTCCAGAGTGAACAACATCGACCCAATCAGGAATAGCTCATCAGGCAATCCAGTGTAATCAGCGACGCTCAAGGAACATATTGACCTTACACAGAGTACCAGGACAACTGGCTGGCCGTACAAACCAGCTAGGCCTCTCAGTGGCTCTTGAGCCCGGGTCTAAACAATCAGCCGATTATAAGTATTTCAACCTCCAATTACAGCAATTAATTATTGGCTGAGAACACATATAGAGGATGTAAATGTTGAGTGTGCAAGCACACACACACACACCATATTTTTCATACAACAATATACAGTCATTGTGTTTAGTTGTCTAATTGCCAAGCAGGTTCTTAACCCATTAAGACCGGGAAGGGAACGCATCTGTCATTTTAAAATTTATTTGGCAAATCAAAAATAGCAGATCTACAAGGTCATAGCTATGAGCACGGCACTCAAAACTTAAAACTTAACCTTAACTGTTAAGATTTAGAAGACATTTGTAGAATCGCCAGAAGCAAAGATTTGAATTACAAATGTTCACTTTAAAAATATAAATATCAAATGACCCACGATTTTTCCCAAAAATAGCAGATCTACAAGTTAATAGCGAGGCACTCGGCGCTATGAACTTGTAGATCTGCTATTTTTGAATAGCGAAATTAATCTAAAAATGACGCAGATTATTTCCCGGTCTTAAAGGGTTAATCCACTGACCAAAAACAGCGTGCTCACGTGAACCCCTTAACCTGAATTTAAAAAAGTAAAGATTTAGTGATTAATGATAGTGATTAAAGTAAAGATTTTGTCATGTAAATTTAAGCAAAGGTCTGGCTTGTCTGTCTGTGAATGATAATGTTTATGTATTATTGCTTGGCGTGTGAACCACATATCTCCCTCCTCCTCATATCAGTATATGATGGTTCATCCATCAGGAAAAAAACAATAAACTGTGTTGTGACCTACCATGACCTCTGGCCGCTGCCATGTCTCCTGTATAGAAGAGAAATAACCAAATTACCACACCTAACATTCATCACATTTATCTGTACATAGTTTGTGATTTGTGAGCTGCAATCTTCTTCATGAGAATGGAGATTACTTTCTTTGCATTTGGTCACAAGTAGTGGTGTAAAGTAACTAAGTACATTTAATCAAGTACTGTACTTAAGTACAATTTTGAGGTATTTAACTTTACCAGAGTATTTCCAATTTCCAGTACTTTTACTTCTACTCCACAACATCTCAGGGGCAAATATTGTACTTTTACTCCACTACAATTACTTGACAGCTTTAGTTACTAGTTACTTTGCATTAACCACATACATTAACCACTTCAGCCCTATATATAATATTTTGGCCATTTGAACATAGCCGATCTACAAGCTTGCGACAAATTGTGAGCTTGTAGATCTGCTATTTTCAAAATATGTTTTAACATTTTGTACTTGTAAATGGGGCATTATGCACAATGAGTACTTTTACTTTTGGTATTTTAAGTATATTTTTATGCCAATACTTTTGTACTTATACTCAAGTATATTTTGATAACCAGTCTTTTTACTTGTAACAGAGTATGTCTACACTGCAGTATTGACACTTTTACTTAAAAATATGAGTACCTTTTCCACCATTTGGTCAAAAGGAAGTAACCAACAGTTTGTACCGACTGTTGTTTCCTGCTCACAAACCCTGAAACCTACAGTAGTTCTGCAGACATATTTCTTCATCATTTAAGGTTGAACAATGTTAAGAGAATCTCTTACCTTTCACTGCTTGGCATACGCTTTAGACTTGAAAAACTAATTCATACAAATCCTCACACATTACTGACTCCTATACAACTAACCAGCGTGAACACAAGTGAGAGTATTAATGTTAGATTCTTATCCGTGGTTAATCATTAACTTCCAGGTAGTCAGAGGGTTTAAGTCCACTGCTCCACTCTGAGTCATCTTAGAGCAGTAAAAGGTGATTACATTACATTACATTACATTACATTATATTACAGTCATTTAGCAGACGCTTTTATCCAAAGCGAACTTACAATAAGTGCATTCAACATAAGGAAGGAAGGAAACTACTAATCTCCAGAAGTCTTAAGTGCATTCTTTTCTAAAACAAGCAACTAAGAGTATACCTAGCGCTAAGGTAAAAGTGCAATATATCAGCTACCTACTTTCTTAAACAGATGAGACAAATAGGAAAATCAAATGAGCAAGAGCTAAAACAAATAAGTATCGAATAAACAAGATCCAATAAAACAAGAGCTTGTACAACTAGTTAACAACAAGTAGGCAAGGCAAAGAGGAAGGATAGGGTTTCCTGAAGAGGTGGGTTTTCAGCCTGCGGCGAAAGATGGGCGGTGACTCTGCTGTCCTGACATCAGTGGGGAGTTCATTCCACCACTGTGGGGCCAGAACAGAAAAAAGCTGTGACCGTGTAGATCGGCCAGAAGGACCACTGAGCGACGAGGCAACCAGTCGCCCCGAGGCGGCAGACCGAAGTGGTCGGGCAGGGGTGTAAGCCTCGACCATAGCCCGGAGGTAAGAAGGAGCTGTTCCTTTCGCTGCCCTATAGGCTAGCACCAGGGTTTTAAACTGGATGCGAGCCGCTATGGGGAGCCAGTGTAGAGAACGGAGAAGGATAGTTGTGTGGGAGAACTTGGGGTGGTTGAACACCAGACGAGCCGCAGCTTTCTGAACAAGCTCCAGAGGTCTGATGGCAGACGCCGGGGCACCAGCAAGGAGGGAGTTGCAGTAGTCCAGGCGAGAGATGACAAGAGCCTGGATGAGCTCCTGCGCTGCCTTCTCAGTGAGGATGGGACGAATCCTCCTGATGTTGTAGAGGAGGAATCTGCAGGACCGTGTCACTGATGCGATGTTTGCCGAGAACGACAGTTGGTCGTCCAGGGTCACACCCAGATTCCTTGCAGTCCGAGTTGACGTCACCACAGCATTATCAATGGTGATGGCCATGTCTCGGTGCGGACAGCCCCTCCCCGGGAGGAACATCAGCTTGGTCTTGTCCAGGTTAAGCTTCAGGTGGTGCGTCGACACCAACTCCGAGATGTCAGCCAGACAAGCAGCAATGCGTGCCTCCACTTGTGTGATAATGATGTATTGTAGATACATTATCACATTGTAGATACATTATACACATTGTGCAATGGATGCTTTGTTAGGTGCAGAGCATCGTTTGAAAGTACATTTGTAGAACCTGCACTGCATTTTTCATAGCAGTGTTATCTAAACGTTTACTCATGGAAGGCCAAGAGTATTGCAAGTCCTCTTTCCAGCCAAACGCTACATCAGTAATCTGTAATTAGTGACATAAACTGCATGATGATGATGTATATTTTACTGCACTTTTGTAGTTGCCAACAACGCCATATTGTAGATAGTTTCTTGTTCCAGTGGTGAGAATGAATGGTTGTAGAATGGATTGAGTCATCACTAGTCAGTGAGGTTTCTTTGCATCCGATTTATTGCATAAGTACAAACAGCTTTCTATGGAGACCCTGAGGTCCCCACCACACAACAGCCTCCTGACGGCCGCTGAGTGACACACACTACAAGCTTACATGTCATAGTCTTTATAGCACATTCAGAGAAAGAGGAGGTACAGGTATGGGTGTGTCAGACTTCAAAGGTGAGCCCCCACCCGGCCCAAAACATTTGCAACTGTTAGGGCAGGAAAGGGGATGGGGGACACATACATACAGTAGACCTCTGTCTCCCAGGTAAACAACAAAGAGGATGTTAATTGTAACCCCCACACCCAGCAGACAAACCGGCACCTCTCTGTTTGAATCCTCTCTCCTCCTGTAGGCTACTTGTAGACTTGTGAAGTTAAATAATGCTAACAAATGTGTGTTATGTTATGAAATATACTCCAATGAGAACACTGTTTATTGCATTGCTTTACGATGATAGTTTGTACTCTTCCTGTCTGTTTCAGGCTGGTGTCACAGGCAGCTGGCTTATTACTTCTCCCTGCTCTGCTTTCTGTTGACTCTGGTCACACTCCTACAGACCCTCTATAGTGAGTAGTGAGTACTGTACTTCATGTCTCCTATGTATGTTATATATACGTATGTTACAACTGCATGAATGTGGTAGACATGACAGTCTACTTTACAATAAGGTACTTGCTTTCACAACAATATATATATATATATATTTTTTTTTTTACAGCTGTACTGTATCACTCTGGTGTACTCTGGCCTTATAATAAAACGATGACTTGCATAAAACAATCCACGTCAATGCCGTATCAACTTTTAAATGAGCCTATAAATGTATACAGTATCTTATCTTGTCTGATATGCACCACTCCATAGATGACTGATCAAACACATTGCATTATGTTCTAAATATGGACTCAAGGTTGACTGTTTCACTGTTACATTATAAACATAAAACATTTGAGTACATATGGATGGAGGAATGCAGGTATAGCAATTAAATGGTAAATATGAATTACTATTAATTGGAGTCGAGTTAAAAAATTCAAAACCATTAACATACTGTACAGCAGCCTTTTAGAATGTAATTTTTTGGGGGAGGTTAGGAGAGAAGTTAGAATATGGAAATAGGAGGTTTCTGCCCGACAACAACAAAACATCTTCTAAATCCTAAGAGTTTTCTGGAAAACTTAGGTTGCTATATATATATATTTAGCTAAAATGTAAAATGACAGATGCTTTCCTGGTTTGAATAGGATAAAACAGTGTCTGGGGAGTGTTGGACAGCAGCACCAACACAACAACAGTGTCCTGTAATAAATCACCATGGAACAACAGTGTGCTACAGTGAGGGCTTTCAATTAGCCTATTGGCCCCCAAGTATAGCGTCCTGATTCCACACACTGTGGCTGCTCTCTCTCACACACACACACACACACACACACACACACACACACACACACACACACACACACACACACACACACACACACACACACACACACACACACACACACACACACACACACACACACACACACACACACACACACACACACACACACAGTGTCAGTGGTGGAAGGTAACTAAGTACATTTACTCAAGTGCCGTACTTGAAGGGATAGTTCTCTCAAAAAATAACTTTTTTTCTTATCGATTAGTCACCCCATGGAGACTTGAATTCATGGATATTTTTTAGTTTTTGTCGAATTTCTAAGCCAATAATTTGATGACCAGCGGACCGGTAGGCAGTGGTTCCAGTAGGAGACACAGAGACTCTTTGCGTCTCCTACCGGAACCGCTGCCGGTCATCAAATTATAGACTTAGGAATGCGACAAAAACTAATAATTATCTCCATGGGGTGACTAATCGATAGAAAAAAAGTCATTTTGGGGGTGAACTATCCCTTTAAGTACAATGTTGAGGTACTTGTGCTTAACCTGTAGCCTGGCTCCACTGAATTCCCCTGAATCCTTTGCCTAGCATTCAGGGTCTGGTGACGCTTTCGAAGGCGGGTGTTGCTCGGTTGAAAATCTGACCGACGAATCGGGATCGGGACAATCCAGTATGAACCAATCGCGTTGGCTCATAGTGGAGTCCCACTTTGGCCACGCCCCCATCTCAGAACTCCGCTGCATTGAGAGGGCTTTCAGACTGAATAATGGAGTGAAACGAAATGAAAATTCAGGCTGAGTGTCAGGCTACTTAACCTGAGTAGGCCTATGCCATTTTCTTTCTATACTAAATACTTCATCTCAGAGGCAAATATTGTACTTTTGGGGTTTTGAACCAAGAGCCTTCAACTAATCTACTTATACCTCTTGTGCCACAGAGGCATGAAAGGCAAAAGTGAGAATGATAAACTTAACTTTATAGACTTTAGATGGAGATTGTAAATGGTCAAAGGGAGGTCTTGAACCAAGAATCCTCTGCTTACAAACCCCTGACATATCTCTTGTGTCACAGTGTCATGAAAGATATGAGTGAATACCAATTTTTTACTGTAACTTCTTCCATTTAAATGGAGAGTGAAGATGTTCCTAACAGTAGTGTTGAACTGCAGGACGCCTGCATGTTCACGCCTGCAGCAGGCCTTGGCTTTATAAAGCCCTTGACACATCTCTTGTGCTACAAAAGCATGCACGCCTGGAGCCAGTGAGCACCAGGCAAAACGTTTGGCACTGATTAGCCGCAGACAGACACACAGAAAACATTAACAATGTTTATAAAGCAGTGAATTTGTTTAACTCTTTAACTGCCAGAGTTAAAACATCGTCTATAGCTGCCTTTGCCCAGCGATTTCGAGCGTTTTTGCGAACCTTTGAAAAATCATTGAATATTTTTCTTCACAACGATCCACCCGGCGATAGCCTCAAAAGACGTAGGGGGGTCTTGGAGAATCGGGGGGGAAAAGCGTGCCGTCGCGATAATCCGTTCCATAGTTAAGGGCAGTTGAATGTGGCTTGTTTTCGCCAAAAAGCAACACAAAGCAGAGAAGTTATTATTTTTATAAATCCTATTCACCTGTTTCCTAGGCTGTGTGTTTTCCACTTCCTGTCGATTTTATCCAATGAAATCCAATGAAACTGGTCAGACGACCAATTATATCCAATGAAATCGACAGGAAGTGGAAAACACACAGCCTAGGAAACAGGTGAATAATACCAAACGAAACCAGCTTCATTTTGTTGTGATCACGTGACTTAATAAATGTAATAATACATTTTATTGCGAACGCAGCGGAAGGAGGCACGCCGAAGGCAAGTGGAGCTTACCATAGATATATATAAAGGCTAGATGACTCACCCGCGCTGCTGGCCAATGGAGTACGACGTTGCCACATGGCGGCCATCTTGAAACAGTCATTCATAACATTATGTCTATGGTGCAAATACTTTAAAATAACCATAGCGTGCTCAATTTTCATCCGATTTTCAAACGGTTTGGTGTGTTGTAAACACCAAAGACGTAGTTATGATACTGAATACTTAAAATTATAAAATAAAATAAAACATGATTATAATTATAAGTATGCAGTATCATAACTACATCTTTGGTGTTTACAAAACACCAACCCGTTTGAAAATCGGATGAAAATTGAGCACGCTATGGTTATTTCAAAGTATATGCCCCATAGACATAATGTTATGAATGACTGTTTCAAGATGGCCGCGGTTGAGCTACGCTTGCGCCGCCCCCTTGAGCCATCTAGCCTTTATATATATCTATGGAGCTTACTATGAAACCGTGCTCGGCTTGTGGGTGTGTGTCTCTGTGTCTCTGCGTCTCTGTGTGCACTATTGTGTGCACTGCCTGTGTGCAGCCAAGTAAATGTCCAATATAGACGTACCATACATCAAATGAAAGGTCTTTGAAAACTGAACACACCTGTCAAGGTTGCGTTTAAGCCCGCCCCTTCCCCCGGGAGCCACGCCCCGGAGAAGGCTCCTAAAAACTCCCCATTGAAACCCCATGTTAAATGAAAAGTGCCCGAATCGCTCCGAAACTTTTTCTACGTGGGGGTCTACGAACAAATACTTCGGGCTCGGATTTTGGCTCCGCCCACCGGAAGTGGGTGAAACAGGCACTTCAAACACTTTGTTGAATTGTTCACAAACATTCAAAGTTTTTTTTTTGTGAATTTGTATTTTTCTAAGATGCTCCTTTTAACACAGAAATGTTTTTTATTTATTTTTTATTTTTTTATTGGTTACTTTTTCTTTAATACATTTTTTTCATTATTATTATTATTATTTTTGCGTTCGCTTCCCGTGTTCGCACGTCTTACTTGTTTGTAACTCACTTTGAGATTTGTTTCCAATATAAAGTGACTTCTGGGTGTACTCTTCATCATCATCATCATAACCATTCACAGGCTGCGGAAGAGCACCCTCTATCGTAAACCACTGAAAACAGCACATGACGAGAATCTCCTCATTGGCGGTCTGAGCCTTGGAGTGAAATGACAATAAATCTCGTCATTGGCAGTCAATGAGTTAATATTGACTCCTGGCACCAGGCTGTCAGAACAAGTGTGCCGTGCCAACACACCTCTGGATGAACATCCATGGATGGATCCATCCATCCATGCCTCGTGCAGAGCCCTGCGTAGAATAGATCGTCTCGCCAAATCATTAACATTCTGCTATCTTCGTTCTGAAAAACACCTTTCATATTTGACAACAAAAAAGATACCAATTTATTTATTTATTTATTCAGGCTGAAAGGCATGGTGAGAGAGTACCGTAATTTTCGCACTATAAGCCGCACCTGAATATAAGCCGCAGCAGCTAAATTGAATGATTTGTACATATATAAGCCGCACTGGACTATAAACCACGGGTGTAAAATCCATAGATTTAGGAGGTCCCCTAGTGGCCGTTAGCTGTAAAAATCTATAGATAAGCCGCACCGTTATATAAGCCGCAGGGTCGAAAAATTGGGAAGAAGTCGTGGCTTATAGTCCGAAATTTACGGTATGTTTAGCACCCTGTCCGTCCGTGTGTCCTTCTGTCTATGAGCAGCTAATCTCCGGCACCGTTGGCCCGGTCACTGCGAAACTGTGCAAACACACTCCCTGGATGCCAATTCAGAACCTCTGGCCGATTTGTACAAAACAATTTTTTTGATACTACTCCTAAAGATTTTATCCAAACATCACACAAATCGGTACACAGTATCTCTATAGTCATTCGATTTCCCATATTCCATCCTGATTGCCTAAGATTGGCTTCCAAAGTTTGCAGGACAGATCCGTTTTGAACAAAATGCCTCAAATCATGAACGCAGCGTGCAATTTCCGTGAAATTTTGCACGCACATTCCCACTAGGCCGAGGAAGAAATGACACCATTTTCACATTGGCCTTTTATAGCACCACCAGCAGGTCTAATTTAGCAAACACAGTTTTGGAACAAAATGCCTCAAATCATGAATGCAGTGTCCGATTGCCATGAAAGGCCTAAGGAGAAATGGCACCCTTTTCACATTGGCCTATTATAGCGCCACCAGGAGGCCACAATAACGTACCTGACCTGGCGGAGACCTGTGCTCCGAGGAGCACTTTGTCTAGTTTACAATAGGCCCACAATGGAAATACGCTCTCTGGCTTTCTTGTGTTATCCTTATGAACTTTTGCACATACTGTATGTTTCTGCGTCAATATGTTTCTTTATCAGCTCCTGATTTCATAGATTAATACATTCAAGCTTATTTTGTCTGCATCCCATAGTACGGGTAGTAGTTGCATTATAAAGAGAACAAATAATAAAACGGTTGATGAATCTTCACCAAAAAGCATTCTTGAATTATATCAACAATTAGATTAGATTTTATTTTACATATATGTACATTTATTACATGATACATTCAAGTGTACTCTATTCATAATCATTTAAAAGACCAATAGGAAACATTAAAATATTAAACTCTTTGATTTACATTGTCCACAAATTAGCACATTAGATTCAAAGGTAACCGTTAAAGGGGCATGCTGTAGTTTTTGACCCAAAGTTGAAAACAAACTACATCATCAGCCAAGGGCAGGGGTTCTCAACCTTTTCAGGTCGTGACCCCCAAAATGATCATACTTGAACTGGGACCCCCCCGCCCCCCACACACACACACACACACACCCTGATAAGCACTTGGAATGTATGAGTTGAGGCATTACATTTTGTTTGACTCGGTTCAATATGTGATCTACAAGCTCACTTTTTTTCCCCTCTTTCTCATATTATTTGACAATTTAGCCAAGGTTTGACCATTTTCTATTGTATAGTTTGTTGATTACTTTTGATACAGTAATGGTCTTTTTTCTTAGTTATTTTTTTGAGGTATTAAAAAGGTCTTAAAAGTCCTTACATTGTCATTTCACTGTCATCTGGGGACCCCCCCCCCCTCAAAATCATGTGGGGACCCCCCTGGGTGGGGGTCCCGACCCACAGGTTGAGAACCACTGTCCTAAGGAGTCATGCTCCTATAATGTGACAAGGCTAAGGTGTCATTAGGCTAGAGTGACACGCTGTCCGGGTTGAAAAGGGACTGAAGTCTGCACTTTGCTTTCTCCTGTAGCACCGAACGCTTCATACCTAGAGAAACATATAAAATAACATTAAACTAACTTTTACATCCTCCAATGCAGGACTTTGGGTTTATTTTTATTTTACTTTTCATTACACAGAGGTTTTGGGGAAAATGTATCATTTTATTTAAATCAATATCTTTTAATAATCAATTAGATTAACCGTTGCACCCGTGAACTGCAGCGTGTGTGTGTGTGTGTGTGTGTGTGTGTGTGTGTGTGTGTGTGTGTGTGTGTGTGTGTGTGTGTGTGTGTATTACTATACTTGTGAGGACTAAACCAAACTAACAAGAGAAATTGTTGTTTTGGTTGAAAAACAATTAGCGAAGAAATGTGTGTGTGTGTGATTCCTGTTTGTACACACAGTGGTATTGTTATTGTAGAATGTGTACATTCTCAGAGTTATGGGGGTTCTTGAAATACATGATAAATAAAGTTATAGAACCACAGTGTGTAGAACAGTGTATTGTACTCACAGGCTGCTGTATGAGCTCCAGTCAGCCTTGCTGAGAGAGGCTCTGGTGGTCAGCAGAGCTGAGGTCAGATGAGACTGACTGAGAAGCAGGCCTGATCCACTGGACACTGGAGTCACCTGCTCACTGGATCCACCTGCTTTCTGTCCCTAAAAAACAAAAACAAACGTGGGGATTGGGGAAGCAGCATTTAGTTTATATGAACCACATATACTGGAACAAACTCTCAGAAAACTGCAGGTTCTGCTGCCACTCTTATTTCATTTAAAACACAACTAAAGACCTTTCTGTTTGCCTTTACCTTTCTTTCCGCTGCCTTTGATTGAGTTATTTTTCTCTTTTCTTTTCAGCACTGTAACAGTTCATTGTTACTTATTTTGTTTAATGCATCCTAATGTCATTGTATAATTGTGTGTCCTTTTCTTGATGCTCTGTGTAAAGCACATTTAATTGCCTTGTTATTGAAATGTGATGTACAAATAAAATTGCCTCGCTGCACACTGTGCTTCACTGCAGTTGTGAACCGGCTTGTGTTCCCACCAGTTTGTGGCATAGCTGAATGGTTAGAGAGCCCGTCTGGGGCCAGGTTCGTGATTCCAGGCCTGGGCCAGCAATGTGTCGAATATGACTGGTCGAAGTGACCATTTCACGGGGGACATTCAATTGTCAATGTCAGTAACAGTTACCCTTTTCTTTTTTTTTAAATGATGATGTTTTCTTTGCTTTTGCCATTGTTTATATGATGACATCTGCATCTTCCAACCTGTAGAATAGTGACACGCCCACTTTGGTTACGAGTTCAGGGCAAGAAAAAACAAGACTTTTTGGTTCCAGCTCCAAACCAACATTTAGGGTTCTGAACCAATTCATTTTCAGTGGAAACACTCTGAACTGGTTCAAAATTAGGCGGGAAAAAAAGAACGGAATCGGTTCAACCCCGGGTGGAAAAGTCCTCACTCCTGTATTGACAAACATTGACTCACACTGCCTCCTCTGGGCTTTTTTCATGAGTATCCTCATGGCATCATTATATGCAACTTGCAACCTTTGCAGTAGAAGTATAAAGTACAAAAACAACTGAAAATACTCAAGTAAAGCTCAGTACTTAAGCAAATAAACTTAGTTAATTTCCACCACAGCTCTCCGGCGGTGTTGTGCACGGAGTAACTCACATTGTCTCTCCTGTGGCTGCTCTTGATGGTTCTGATCTCCTGTAGGAGGCGCTCCATCTGCTCCTGGTTCAGCTCCTCAAAGCCCCTCTGGATGGAAGGCATGTAGGCCGGGGGGAGTCGTACCGACAACCCTGTGAGGTCCTGGCTCATGGAGTTTGGACCAGAGACGCACTGAGAGTTCTGGGGTTTCACAACAAAAGAAGTTGTCTTACAGTGCCATCTAGTGGCTTTCTGGTATACGTGTGGTGCCTCCATGTATTTTAAAGGAGATGACATTGATGATCAGTAATAGGCGCAGTGGTGGAAGAAATACTCAGTAGATTTTACTTGAGTAAAAGTATCAGTACCAATATAGATACGCTGTTAAAAGTAATACGCCTGCATTCAAAATCTTACTTGAGTAAAAGCGTATAGGCATGGTCTGCTAAATGGCTAAATTGTGGTATTGGTATCAAAATATGCTTACAGCGCCAAAGAAAAAAAGTATTTATAAAACTTCATCGACAATAGTCAACTTAAATTTAGTTTGTGTTCACAAATGTCCTCTCACCTGTCCAGACGGCGAGGCGTGGTTGTTCCCCAGCTCCGACTCGTAGGAGCTTCCAAAGTAGAGCCTCCACAGGTTGCTGCGGTGGAGCTCTGGTTCCAGATGGCGGTGGTTCTCCGGGAGAAGTGCCGCCGCGGCCTGGTCCAGCCCCGCCCCCACTCCCGGCTCCGCCTCCCCGGCAGAGTCGTCCGAGCCGCTGCTGTGGTTGAGGAAGATCATGGAGCCCAGGCTCATGTCGCTGTCTGACCCCGAGGTCAACTCCTGAACGCCACACGGGAGAATAAAGACAACATTTTTACATCTTAGGAGGAGCTGACATGTTAGTCCAGAGCAGAGGTATAGGGCATAGCAGTGGCAGCCATTTTCTGGTTCCACTCAGTAGTCAATAGTCAATGCAAAATAGTCAATGCATTTTTCCCATTGAGATTTCCAAAAATATTTATATCAATTCATTTAAGCCTAGACAAGCTATCCAGGGTCCTGGTGAATCATGACCATAAAAAGAAAATCTGTGATTTTTTTTAAAATTATATTTAATTATATGATATACTATATTTAATAAATACCCTTTGTTTTCCCGTTTTCAAAAACGTTTTTTCACAGAATCAAACGTTTTATGGTCATGATTCACCAGGACCCTGGATGGCTTGATTCTAGGCTTAAAATAATTGATATCAATAATTTTGGAAATCTCAATGGGAAAAATGCATTGTCTATTTTGGAGTGGAAACAGAAAATGTCCGCCGCTGCTATGCCCTCGCCTGTCACAATTATTCCATTATCACCTAATCGCAATTATTTGAGATAATCGCAATGAATTTGCATGATCGTCGTTAATCGTTTCCATGTTGAGAAAGGTTTATACATTTTGAAACATTTTCAAAAATAGTGTAAATATTATTTATTTACACTATTTTGTTACAAATCTTTAGTATAAAATATTACACATGCCGTGTTTTCGCCACAATACAATATTCATTTTGACTATTGGTATCGTTCATCGTCAGTAATTTCTTTGTGCATTTGAGTTTTTTGTCATATCTGCCCCATGCAACTTGTGTTTAAAAGCCACACAATTAAATTGTTAATTCAACTATTTGTATGACAATTAATCGTCAAGTACAATTCATAATGGTGACAGGCCTAAGCAGATGTACTAAAAAAATTTTTTTTATCCCAGCCATGATGATAAAATGATCATGAAAGCGACATCAGAAAGAGTTGGACAAGGGATAGAAGACATAATGGTACAGTTTGTTTTTTCACAATAGACTTGTTAGTGGAGGTGGGAACACAAAATAAAATAAAGATATCTGGTGGTTCTCAAACTTTTTAATTTCAAGGACCACCATAACTCTGTGAGGGAATCGTTAAGGAACCGGAATGGTTAAAATCCATAAGGAACCCAACCCCCAGTAGTACTGACATGTGTGGTGCTGGCCGCCAGGCTGCCGTGTGCCGCCTCCAGCTGTCCGTTGTACAGCAGGGCTCTCAGGTCGGCTCCGGTGAAACGCTCCGTGGCGGCGGCCAGCTGCCCCAGGTCCACGTCATCGGCCAGGGGCAGGCCCGCGCTCAGAGCCCTGAGGATCTCCACACGATCCTCCTGAACCCGCCGCCAGAGGAAGAGACACACAGAGAGAGAGAGAAGGTTTTAAGGTGGTTATTTCGTCGACTAAATCTATGACGAAAAATGTTCGTCGACTACCTATTTTGACTGACAAAAACTAGATAAAAACGAAATAAAAACTAAGCTACAATGACTAAAACTAAGACTAAATATATTGACAATTTCGTCAACAAATAAAAACGAGACTAAAATGTTAGTGAGGGACTAGTAGTGGAGAAGAGATCCAGTAGAACTAAAAGACAAGTAAATGTATGTTTGGTTGCGCTCGGGTGTTGTGCTCTGACAATAGCAGATCTACAAGCTGACAACGCGTCGCGCTGCGACATGTTGTGAGCTTGTAGTTCGGCTATTTTCAGCATGCAAACAAGTGTAAGATCAGCCATTACAACACCATCAAGGCACCGCCAACATACATTTTAGCCGACTAAATCAACTATGGATTTAGTCGACAATAATCTTATGATATTTAGTCGACTAAAACTAGACAAAAACTAAAACATTTCAGATGTCTAAAATATGACAAAAACTAAATCAAAATTTGCTGTCAAAATTAACACTGTTAGATCCACATCGAAGGCAGTTCATTACATTAACCACTGACTTGAACCCTAGCGTCCCTATTCTGTGGGGGAACAGTTGCCGATCTATAAGCTCACAATCTATAAACTTACAATCTACTATCTATAAGATCTATAGGCTCGCAATGCGTGTTAAGCGTCGCAAAGCGTCTTGTTGTGAACTTATTAGGCATGTAACGATAAACTCAACTCACGATATGATTCTAATCACGATACTAGGTTCACAATAATCTTTTTACATTTTTTCTCTCTTACGCAAATCCAATATTTTCTTCTCTTTAATTTTTTTTTTACAATACTGTGTTTTCTCATATCCTCTTTTAAATACAGTAGCAAATGACTTAAACTATTTTTTTATCAATTCTCATACAAAGATCCTGTATTTTCTTCTCTTTTTTTTACACGCCCTCTGCTGTTTGCATCGCAAATCCGCAAGCTCAAAACCCGTCGCTTCGCGCCGCGTATCAAACTTCAAACAGATCTGCTACTTTAGTAGTATGATCAAGTAGGGTGTTATTTTACGAAAAAACACAGAAATGATCTGATCTGATGTCAGACAGACCAGGTCTGGGGGAGGGCAGTACTAAAGCAGTGATCAGTGAGTGTATAATGTTAAACAGACCAGGTCTGGGGGAGGGCAGTACAGGGACTTGTCCAGTCTACCAGGTCTCAGCAGGGCCGGGTCTATCAGGTCTGGTCGACTGCTGGCTGCGAGCACATACACACCTGATAGCAAACACAAAATATTATCACACAAATTAGGTACTAAACACACCGGATAGATACTGTTTGTAGATAATTATTTGGTTTGTTTTGTCTTCTTCCCTTTCTCTTATGGAAATCTTTTTGTTGTTATTTCTCTTATGGAAATAATGCATTAAAAAAGATGTACCCACCATTTTACACTTGTAAACCTGTGCTGTGACAATAAAGTTGGTTAGTACAGTTAGTACACTGTTTCCCAAATTGGGTCACAGACACAGTTTTATGGGTCGCAAGTAAATGTCCATTCTTCATACTTTCAGAGTTAAATGAACACTCAGGATGTTGCTAGCAGACCATGGTAAACAGTATGTGTTGCTACAGTGTGAAGTGAAGTGAAGTGTTACAGTACCTTGCAGACCCTCCACCCCGTCCAGCTGTGTGAGGAGCTGGTTGACCACGCGGTCCGTCACCCCCGTGTTGTCATGACCCCTCCTGGGGGCCAGCGAGTCAAACTCATCAAAGAACAGGATGCAGGGCCTGGCTGCCTGGGCCCTGAGGGGGGGGGGGACAACACCGTCACCACTACGTCACTGCTACCAGTTTACAATTACAGGCACTAAATAAAAGCCTACAGTTAGAATAGAGTGGAAAACATGTTAACTGAGCGGATTAGAGAACCGACCTTTGAAAGACGTCCCGGACTGCCTGTTCACTGGCTCCGATGTACTTGCTGAGAAGCTCAGGTCCCTGGAGGGGTAGAAAAAAAATCTGCCATTTTCTATAATACTAGCTTTTAGATCTGCTATTTTCTACTACTACTACTTTCTACTACCAAGTAGTCTGTACGATTTTAAACAAAAGTGGCAGTGGCCCAAAGGTTAGAGGAGTGGTAAAATCTGGGTGGGGAAGTGAATGGCCACCACTCACCCCTCCCCCAACACTGCTGGTTTTAATGTGCGTGCGTGCGTGCGTGCGTGCGTGCGCATGTGTGTGTGTGTGTGTGGGGAGTTGCTGAAAATGAGCGCTTTATTTACCCAGCTACTACCCTGGGTAAATAAAGAACAAAAAGAAATAAAATAAACTGTCACCAGAAGGTCCTGGTCAAGCCATATACTGTACCTTGATTGAGATGAAGTTCATGCCACTGTCTTTGGCCACGGCCCCTGCCAGCAGGGTCTTGCCCGTGCCAGGGGCTCCGTAGAGGAGCAGCCCTGAGCAATGACGGATAGGCAGCTTGGAGAACAGGATGGGATACTGCAACGTACAGGAGACACATGCCATTTAAAGTGCACATAACCCAACATACAAAAATTATATCTTAAGGCACTATGTAACTTTCCATTGAACCCGGTGCTGAAATATGTGCTGAAATATTTACCATTGAGCTAATTGAGCCTGCTTGCTCAAAATTCGTGTCAGATCCTGTGTCTAGGTGAGGCATGACCTTTGACACGATTTAAATGTATCAATAGAAGAGCAGGGAGATCAAATACAACCACCCCAATTGTATGTTATATTGTATTAACATACTCTACCACACAGATTGGATAATATAACATTTTATTCATTAAAATAGTGTTTCATAGTGCCGCTTTATTGTCATTTTAACTTACTTCAGCTACTGTAGATATATTTATTTTAGCCTTGTCAGGTGTTACATAATAGATAGACAGACAGATACTTTTCTTTCTTACAATAATCTATTTTAACTCCTAGGAAGCCGCGAAATGAGCTTTCTAAAGTTTCACACAAAAAGAAGAAAAAAAAAAATCCGGCCCTAAAAATACCAAGAGTTCCCAAAATCTGCTCTCAGGACAGTTTTTGTAAAGAAATATAAAACCTGGCCAAGAGGGCAGTGTGTTCTCATAAGCGTTTACTGAAATCAGACGTACGATTAAAGAAAATAGTTGATTTTTGCGAGTCATTTTCCCCTTTACATTGTACATTAAGGACACTTTTGATATCTTTGTATTTAACATTTTTATCCAACCCATTTAGACATTTTCAAGCTGGGAACACCTCAGTGTCATTTTATTTGTTGCTATATATCGTATAGCAACATTTTCTTGTTTTTATTTTCTTTTTTTTTAAGTTTGAATAAAAAATCGTTTTTCAGAACATTTGTCAGAATTTAGAGGCCGTTTTTAGAAACAGCCTCAGGTCTAAAATGGATTAAAGCAGTGATTCTCAATCCCTTTCATTTCTTTCAAAGACTCCCAGCGTGATATTAAATAATTATGGCATGGACCCCCATTTCTAATATGATTTTGAGTCTGGCCCCAATCTATACAGTAAAACCCTCAGTATCAATGTAACTCTGAGAGCTTACATATGCTCTCAGAGTTACAGACACGTAAAAGGTCCATTTGGTGCTATCAATCATTTAGCTGGGGACGCCCCTGGAACCCCCTCAAGGACCCCTGGTGGTTCCCCCACACACTCTATATCCCACATGGTTTGACCGTTGTGCAGCTGACCTTGGCAGGGAGCAGGATGGCGTCCATCAGCTGCCGTCGCACGTCTTTCAGCCCCCCCACCCTGTCCAGCCCCGCCCCGCTGGGGGGGGTGTGGAGGTCCATGGCCAACAGCGAGGGGGGCGTGAAGCCCTCCAGAGCCTGCTGGAAGTCCTCCTGAGACAGACACACACCTGAGGACGGACAGCCACAGTATTAGTAGTCTCGCGTAGCCAGACAACTATTCCACAACCTCCGAACGCTATATAGAGTCTGGAACTACACCTCCTGAACGCTATATAGAGTCTGGAACTACACCTCCTGAACGCTATATAGAGTCTGGAACTACACCTCCTGAACGCTATATAGAGTCTGGAACTACACCTCCTGAACGCTATATAGAGTCTGGAACTACACCTCCTGAATGCTATATATAGAGTCTGGAACTACACCTCCTGAATGCTATATAGAGTCTGGAACTACACCTCCTGAACGCTATATAGAGTCTGGAAATACACCTCCTGAACGCTATATAGAGTCTGGAACTACACCTCCTGAACGCTATATAGAGTCTGGAACTACACCTCCTGAACGCTATATAGAGTCTGGAACTACACCTCCTGAACGCTATATAGAGTCTGGAACTACACCTCCTGAACGCTATATAGAGTCTGGAACTACACCTCCTGAATGCTATATAGAGTCTGGAACTACGTCCTGAATGCCGAAACTGGCACTTCAGTTCACAAAAATATATTTTAAAATATCTTTACATTTTATTTTTTAATTTCCATTTCTGCTAAGCATCAAGCTGTATATACTTAGATGATTTTGATTTATATTAGGATAAATTGGCGCGACTGTAAAGACGAAACGAAAGTGGGGAGGAGGCTTCACATCCGCTTTATATTTTAATCATGATCAGAGGCAACAGGCGTAGCCCCAAAATGGCGGATCGCGGTTGGAATGTTGTCGTTCCTATGGATACACAGATATCTCCGCCAACCCACGGGGACTATTTTTTTTGGGACACAAATGTCACTTCCACAGCGTTTCAAATATGATCGGATTGAGGTAATTACGCTGGCAAGGGGATGGAAAACTATGTTTAATATCTTGGCAATCAATGTGTTTAAACCAAATCTCTCCCCCAAATAGCCGTGAAACCATGAAACGTCTGTCTTCTTGAACAGACCATATAGAAACGTTACCATGTTTGAATTACATCTCCTTACCAGAAGCTCAATCCTGGACAGCCTTAATTATTCAAGCCATATTGAAAACTTTATTGTACGACAGTGTAATGCAAAAAGTGATGATAGATACTGGATGTAATAATGCCCAGAATAGGGCCACCAGGCTGAAAGTTAACATTAAAATGTGTTAATGTACAGTAGTACGGTGGTTGGTTACCGTTTCCAGTGCGTACAACACTGGCGTGCACGCTCCTCTCTAGCAGCAGAGCCAGGTCACGGGGCACGTAACCCTCCGTCTCCTTGGCGACCATCCCCAGGTCCAGAGTGTGTAGGGTCTCCTCTGATAGGCCGGTCCTCCTGAGGATCAGACAGCGCAGGATCTCTGCTCTCTGCGTCTGAGGGAAGACGTACAGTATAACGCTGTTGTCGGGCAGAAACCTCTTAGCTCCATATTTTAACTTTTTGTGTTTTTTCTAATTAACTAACTAGTTAGTTAGTTAATTAGTATTATATTTACAGTATATATCAACTGGTGTCTTTATTCATGCAATTCTCTTTTCATTGTGTGTAGGGCTGCCACTATCAATTATTCTCTCTCTCAATTATTGTATTGATCACTTTTCATAAAATGATCGAAAATCATATTTTTTTATATTTTGGTTTATTTTGTAGATATCAATGATTGACACATACACATGTGTATGTTTTATGATAGAATACATTGACTAGTCTGACTAACAACTTAAGGCCTATTTTGTACTTTGTTGCACAACAGTGTCGCAAAGAAATTGCAGAAATCGTCAATATTATGGCCAGATTTGTTCCCTTTAGAATAAATCACTTTTATTAAAATTATTTTTTGATTATTTTTTTTTACTAAATTACATCAGTTCAATAAACTGTAGTACCCCTAATTGTGTGTGTGTGTGTGTGTGTGTGTGTGTGTGTGTGTGTGTGTGTGTGTGTGTGTGTGTGTGTGTGTGTGTGTGTGTGTCACATGGAAATTGGCATTCCAGGGAAATTGAAAGAGGAGCGCTCGCTTTTAGGCGCGGGGCTTAGGCGCGAGAAGGGGCTTTTAGAGACAGGGTTTTTTACGCGAGGCTTGCAAGGAGGAGGAGGAGGCGCGAGGCGGGGCTTTGATACGAGGCGGCGCGAGGAGGAGGAGGAGGGGGAGGAGAAGCGAAGCGGGGATTTGATAAGAGGCGGCGCGAGGAGGAGGAGGAGGAGGAGGCGGGGCTTTGATGCGAGGCCGACCTGGCTTTTGTTGTTCCCCCCCACATAGCAACCAGGAAGCTACGCTAGGGGAACGCTGAACACGCGTTCACACGCACACGTGATAATAGTTATTGTCCATGACGGAGGCGCGCCGACTCAGCAGAGCTTGAGGCCGAGGAGGCGCGCGGCGCGAGTGCCCGCGCCGACCGGCCGAAGGTCTGCTAGTCGAATCAGTGCCGTCCGAGTTGTGAACCGATAGGGGGAGAATAGATCTTTTCATGGGTTACAGTCTATGGTTACTATCCAGTGTCCACGACGACACACATGTGTGTGTGCGTGTGCATGTGTGCGCATGCACACACGCACACGCGTGCGCACACATGCACACGCACACACGCATGTGCATGCGTGTGCCTTGCATTCATTGCCCTCTAGTGTTGGTTAAACAGAATTGCCTGGGTGGGTGGTAAAAACAAGCGCTCCTTTTTCAATTTCCCTGGAATGCCAATTTCCCTGTAACATATATACTGTGTACCTGGTCAGGGGGTTGTATGTGGAGGAAGCCCTGGATGAAGTGGGAGCCCTGCACCTGGGTCAGGGAGCGGTGCAGAGAGTGTTCACTGTGGCTGGAGAGGAGCAGACACACCAGGCTGGAGCGCTGCACCAACTCATCCACTATGTCCATGAGACCTGGACACACACACACGTTTGTATTACCGTAATACATTTGTGAGGACATCAACATTTTATTACGCTTGTACAATGTATAAAAGTGTTGTTTTACTCTGTGCGATGTGTTTCCGTAGGAGCGCCTCGGGGCCGTGCTCGTGCTCCGGCGAGGTGGGCGCACCCGTCACGTGATCCAGGTCGTCCAGTAGGACCACGGAGGGCTGCCTCCACACCGCCTGCTCAAAAACCTCCTCCAGAGTCTGCCTCACCGTCTCCGCCCTTTTCCCTGGAAAATAAATACTGTTTGATTGACATGAAAAATGAAAAACAATGTTCGCAATTATTTGTGCGACAATTAATCATCAACTTAAATGTTGTAATTGTGACAGCCATAGCGAGCGTGTGCGTGTGCGTGTGCGTGTGCGTGTGCGCGTGCGTGTGTATCCTCCTACCTTTGAGCTTTTTGCAGTCCACCACCTCCACATGTGCGTCCAGGTCTTCCCCAGCCCTCCTGCACAAGGCTTTAGCCAGAGAGCTCTTCCCACTGCCCTGTAGAAGAAGACAACCAACATAACACCATGTGTACAGTATGTTAGCCCAGTGCTAACCATGCCAGCTAAAGGACAATCTCTTGTCAATCTCTCGGGATGGGGGGTGGGGGGGGTTAAAGGTTACCTTGGCTCCGGTGACGAGCAGCGCCCCGCCCCGGAGACCCCGCCCCGTGGACACCAGCTCTCGGGAGAGCGGACCGGCATGGAGGCTGTAGTAGATGAACTCAAATCCAGTGGTGATCAGGTCCTTCATCCCACTGGGGTCGGAGACAATTTACAATTTAGCAGATGCCCCTATGCAAAGTGACTTACATTTTTTTGTGGGGTAGGGTTGAATTTGTTTACAGAAATAAATATATAGATATATTATACCACATATATATAAGTATACCACATGGGAACTCATTTTTACAAATCAGATTTGAACCACATTCCTAGGTGGTTTTAAATGCAATTAAAGTCCAAATTAAATTTCCAAAGTATCAGACTGTACACCTGACACTGATTTACACTTCCATATCATGTATTTCACAAATAAATGGGACTGGCCTGCTGTGTGAAACAAAGCCACAGAGCTCATACTGTAAAAGCAATAAATAGCACCAGACGTACCCGAGAGCACTCAGACAGGGAAGATCTGGATGGAATGCGTCGCCCGGGGATTTCACTGCTGGTGGTGTGTTGACCGGCTGTCTGTCTACCTGGATGTGACCAATAACACAACTGTGATCTGTCAGAACAGACTTAAACAAAATTCACTTTCACCCATTGCCGTCAAAATGTCTATCCAGAGGTTCTCAAACTATGGGTCGGGACCCCAAGTGGGGTTGCGGAAAGGTGACGGTGGGGTCACACATTGACAACTGAAAAAAGACAAAATGTATCCTTTCTATCAAGTCTGTTTTTATTGATTTGAATAAACTCTTTTATTTAAATTAAGGTTCTGGCAGAAACACTTGTATGTAGCTTTTAAACTATGTTGATGAGACACAAAGCATGAATCACAACATAGTGAATGTATTTTCTAATAAATATTCAATGTACCGGTATACCAGTGTTTATTTTGTTGACGAAGACTAAGACTAAAAGACTAAAATACAAAGATTTTGATATTTAGTCGACTAAGACTAAACCATTTCAGATGACTAAAACAGGACTAAATGGTGTGTTATTCAAAAGACTAAATCAGAATTTGCTGTCAAAATGAACACTGCGGTATACTTTATTTAAGCTTTATTTCAACTTTCAAAAAAGCAAGGTGTAATGCACACCTGATCAGCTCAGAGACGGGTGCGTAGGCAGGGATCAGACGTATAGAATACAATAAAATGACCCGCACACCGTCTACACACTAAGCACAATAAGGACAACTTTATTTAGGCAAGCTAGACCTTCTTCAGGCATCTGGCGTCTTTGAGATGCCTGAAGAAGGTCTATTGACCGAAACGTTGCCTAAATAAAGTTGTCCTTATCGTGCAAGTGTACAGTAGACGGTGTGCGGATCATTTTATTGTATTCTAACTTTGAAACTGAAAAATGTACCCCCATAAAATGGGATCCTCCTGGTATAAAATAAAAAGTTTTGAGAACCCCTGGACTATACTGTACGTACAGCAGTGTTGACAGCAAATTTAGATTTAGTTTCAGTCACAGTCTTTTGAATAAAATTCCATTTAGTTTTAGTTATATTTTAGTCATCTGAAATGTTTTAGTTTTTGTCTAGTTTTAGTCGACAAAATATAAGATTTTAGTCGACTAAATCTACAGTTGTTTTAGTCGACTAAAATGTATTTTGGCGGGCCTCGATTGCCTGCTGAAAATAGCCGATCTACTGTACAAGCTCGTAGCGCGGCGCGTTGTGAGCTTGTAGATCTGCTATTTTCAGAGCGCAACATATATTTAGTCAATATATTAAGTATTTAGTTTTTATTTAGTTTTCGTCAATGAAAAAAGGTAGTCGACGAACATTTTTCGTCATAGTTTTAGTCAACAAAATCAACACTGAAGTACAGTAATGTGAATGCTGAAGAAACGGTGACAAAGATTATAAATGTGACTAATCTGACAGCATGAACAGTACCTGTATGGCTTGCGTAGGACAGTAGGAGCTAATAGAAACAGTATGAACAGTACCTGTATGGCTGCCTTGCGTAGGACAGTAGGAGCTAATAGAAACAGTATGAACAGTACCTGTATGGCTGCCTTGCGTAGGACAGTAGGAGCTAATAGAAACAGTATGAACAGTACCTGTATGGCTGCCTTGCGTAGGACAGTAGGAGCGAGCAGAAACAGCTGGTCGGGTGGATCACTCTCTGGCTCTGGCTTAAGCACAGTCAACGCAAGCTCCAGCTTAGCTAAAAAATAGTCACAAGAATTTTTTTAAGATATATTTGTGGGGCTTTTCTGCCTTTATTGATAGTACAAAGTAGAGAGTGACAGGAAACCGAGAGAGAGAAACATGCAGAAAAGGACGTCGGGCTCAGGACTCAAACCTGCGACTTGCTGTCAGGCTGCATTAGAGCCAATATGTGGTATGCGCCCTAACCACTAGGCCAGCGGCGCCCCTGTTCACTATTTACTGTATGTACCACTATGTGGTATGTACAGTAAATGTCATGGTTGTTGATTTTCCAAACTCCAGGAGTAGTAACTTATCAGTATGATGAATTATCCACTCACCTTCATTTCCGTGTAGAGGGATGACGCTGCAGCGTGTGGTCAGACAGGCCAGCGGTTGGTGGCTCTGTGTGTGCAGCCAATCCAAGAAGGCGGTCTGGATGTCCTCGTCACTCTTTTTGATTGATTGAATATTTTATTAGGCAAAAAATGTAAAACAGCACAGTTACATTTAAAATACTTTGTCTAACAGGTCCGTTCATAAAAGTCCTTGCGGACTTGTTTCCAATGAGGGCCTTGGTATTTAATTCATAGGCATATATAGTGGCACCACAGTTCAAATATCATTACAAAATAAACAGCCAAAAACAATATATAACACTATGTACAACCAAAAAAATAAAAAAGAGGGGAAAAAAAATATGTACAAGAACAGGGGGGGGGGGTCTGCTGTCTAACGGGAAAATGGTACTACCTCCACCTTTGGCCTCCTGAAAGGTGATTTTTTAAGGCTCTTTTAAATGAGCCCAGCGAACTGCATTTTTTGAGGGATGGAGTTAGACTATTCCAATCCTGGGTGGCAGTGCTGTAGAAGGAGAATTTGCCCATGTTTGATTTATGGGTGGGTGGTACCAAATTGTTGTTAACGCTCCCTCTGGTATTGTGACTGTGGGTGTCGCTAACCTTTTGGAGGTATTTACTCAGATATGCGGGAATTGGGGGCATATCGGGCAAATTTGCATTTACAATTTTGAAGGCCAGTCCCATTTTTAGTTGTTTAACCCTGTCTTCCACCCTGAGCCAGCCTAGGCTGGCAAAATGGGTGGGAGAAAGGTGGGTCATGGGCCCCAATCCGAGGAGTAGCCGAATCAGTTTGTTTTGGGAGGTTTGAAGCTTAGTCTTCAGTGACACTGAGGTGTTGGAGTACCAGGAGGTGCAAGCATAGTCAAAAAGTGGTTGAATCAGGGCCCCAGAGAGGGTCCTGAGGGCCTGAGGGTTGACAAAAGAGGAAACTCTGCCCATAAATTTGGTTCTCTGGTTTACTCTTTTGACC
Source organism: Gymnoscopelus braueri (assembly GCF_963280865.1). Classification (NCBI taxonomy): domain Eukaryota; kingdom Metazoa; phylum Chordata; class Actinopteri; order Myctophiformes; family Myctophidae; genus Gymnoscopelus; species Gymnoscopelus braueri. Next base: position 13,570,610 of record NC_137613.1, read on the forward strand.
ACCTTTGTAGCCATGCTATCACCTGTCAGGTATTTGTCAAGTACACAACCCAAATAGGTAATCTCTTCTTTGCTAGAGATAATTGTGTCATCGACTTTGACCTTGAAATCATTTACATCCATCTGTCTGAGGGAATGTTTGGTCCCAAAGAGAATGGATTCAGTTTTCCCAAGGTGTAGTGACAGTTTGTTATCGGTAAGCCAAGTACGGATTTTTGAGAGTTCGGAGCTGAGCGCCTCCTCAACTTGCAACTTGTCCTCTCCCGAGATCAGGAGTGCCGAGTCATCAGCGAACAGGAACAATTTGCAGTTACAGGCAGCACTCATGTCGTTAATGTATAGAAGAAACAGTAACGGCCCTAGAATGCTGCCCTGAGGAACCCCACAGCTCACCGGGAGGGACGAGGACATGGTTCCGTTGATGTCAACCACTTGTTCTCTTCCCTCCAGGTAAGATCTCATCCAGTTTAGTGATGTGCAGTCAAAACCAATCGCCCTCAGCTTATCAAGTAAAATTGAGTGGTTTACAGTGTCGAACGCTTTTTGGAGGTCCAACATGACCATGCCGCAGTATTTGCCCGCGTCTACCTCACGTTTGATGTAGTCGGTCAGATACAGTAGGCATGTGTCAGTGGAATGGGAGGTTCTGAAGCCCGATTGGAATTCAAACAACAGTTTATGCTCGCTGAGGTAGCTGTTGATTTGTTCTTGAATTAATCGCTCTACAACCTTTGAGATGGAACAAAGGATGGAAACAGGCCTATAGTTGCCAGGTTCTAATTTGCTTCCTTTTTTATGCAGAGGGATTACTCTTGCCAACTTGAAATCCTGTGGGACGTGACACTGGCTGATGGATAGGTTTGTGATTTGGGCTACTATGGGGGCAATAGCAGTAGCTGCGTCTCTGAGGAATCTGGTGGGGATATTGTCAAGGCCGGTGGCCTTGTTTGGCTGGAGGGCGAGTAGTTTTTTCTGCACATCATCAGCATTTACTGGTTTGAATGAAAAAGAGTCTTTTTTAGCCCCTAGTTTAACATAGTGAGCATGGATGTGGTCAGAGCCGTACAAACCTGAATGCTGAGGAAGTTTGCTTACCAACTGGGTTGCAATGGTGGTAAAAAAGCTGTTAAAACAGTTTGCTACCGCTTGCTTGTCGGTAATGAGCACGCCACTTGAAATAATGCAGATGTTTGTAGCTTTGGTTTGAATTTTGTTGTTGCAGCCCAATTTCTGTAGCGCTTCCCACAGCTTTTGTGGGTGGCTTTTGTTTGCCTCAATACTTTCATTTAAGAAATTCTTTTTGGCAGTTTTGACCAATTTGTTTACTACATTTCGTTGATTTCTGCATCTTTCAAGTAGTTGCACATCTTTGCATTTCCTGAACTCAGAGTACATTTTGTTTCTGAGTTTGATTGCATTTAGGATGTCTCCATTCATCCAGGGTTGTGTACGGGCTCTGACTCTCACCACCTTCTCTCGTCTGGCTGTGACTACAACAACAAGACATGGTGACAAAAGCTCTCAAAGCATCCGATGGCAATGAGCTTTTATCTGCTGCTGCCAAGCTTGGCAAACAATTTTACACTATACACACCAAGTAGATGAAATGACTGAGTGAGCCATCATTGGAACTGCACACTCACGACTGAAAATGTTTGTATGACCTAACGTGCCACACACTAGCGCTATTTCCTAAATAATATGTAAAATTATGATGTTTTAGTAATATTGCTCCTTGCTGTCAACCCGGTGAATAAATCACAGATTGAGGCTTTAACATTTGCTTTAATATGAAATATCAGACACTATTATTAAGATTTTATGGAAGATGCTTCTCAACATACGGCTAGTTTGACTACTTCAAATGCTCGAATCTCAATGATAACCGAAAATAGCCTATCTACAAGCTCTCAATGCGTCGCAGACGCATTGAGAGCTTGCAGATCAGCAATTTTTGCTGCGCAACATCCATAGAAGACATGCTGCTGGCTTCTAAGGAATCCAAATGACTGAAATCAGTCGTGGCGACTGAGAACTTTAATCCATGTTTGTCATGAGAGGATCTGGAACTCACCGCTGGCTTTAAGGGCTGTAGGCGAATACTCAAGGCCACTTTACAGGTGGTCTCAACGGGCTTGATCCTCACCGTGGAGTGGGAGCTGATGTTCAGTTGTGTCGTCAAGTGCTCCGGCATCTAAAAAATACATGTTTCTTGTAAGATTGAACTACTGGGAAAGAGCCACGTTACCCCACTTTCAATATGCCGGACGCTATTTTGGTCATGTTATTATTATTGTAGGCGATGACTTTCCAAAAATGACTTTAAAAAATAGCAAAAAATAGCAGATCTACAAGCTCTCAACACGCCACACCACGACACGTTGTGTCCTTGTAAATCGGCTATTTTCACTATTTATCACATGACAAATTATATAGGGCTTAAGTGGTTACAGTAAGCATATTCATAGTTCACATGCAAGTATGCCTTCCGTCACCTGCATAGGCCTGTCACAATTATTACATACTCACAATTATTTTTTGAATAATCCTCATAATCATTTTCATGTTAAAAATGTTCATATATTTTCCAAAACATCAAAGAAATAGTGGAAATAGCAGAGCTTGTAGATCGGCTATTTCCACTATTAATGTTTATTTTTAAGTATAAAGTAATTAAATATGTGTTATATGTCATATCTGCCATGTGAAACTTTTGTTTATGAAGGCTAAAAGCCAAACAGAAATGTTTATTTGTATTCATAATGTTCCAATAATGTTCAACAACAGAAACACAATTAAATGGTTAATCGTAATTATTTGAGTGACAATTAATCATCAAGTAAAATGTCAGTCGGGACAGCCCTACTACACCTGCGGTTTGCCACACTCACCCACACTCTTCCACAGTGGATCTCCCCCATGTCAGGGTATCTCTGCAGGCCTCCTCCTAGCTGCTCCATGTGGTGACACACCACCCGGACCACCACGGTCTCCTCCTCATCCTCCTCCTTCTCCTCCTCCTCTCCCACCCTACCTGCACCTGCGGGATCCTTGGAGGAGGCACTCCCAACAACCTTCTTTTTCTCCGTGATCCGCTTAACCCTCTCCCTCCCTTCTTTGGGAGAGAGGACCCTGGAGAGCAGGCCGTAGGTCACCACCGCGGAGGAGCGGCGGCCTCCTCCTCCGGGCGTCCCGTCCTCCGTGCCCCGCCACCAGGGGAACAGATGAACCACCCCGGCCGCCGCCGCGCCGCCGCCGTGGGGGCTTATGGTGCAGACGTAGCCGGGAGGGGCGCGGCACACCCTGTACATGGAGTCACTGACGAGGGCCGGGATGGCGGGGACGGGGGGAGGAAGGTCCCTGACGGGGTAGCTGCCCGTTAGCATGTAACGCACCAGGCTCTGTAGGTCAGCTATGCCGCCCACTGCCCACTGGTGGTTAGGAGGGGTAGAGGACGAGGCACTAATGGAAGAGTTAGAAGTGTGTCCCTGATGATGATCGCTGGTTTGGAATGACGTCGGCGGCGGCAGGGAGGAGGGGAAGTCGAGGTTGGACCGGCGTCCGTGAGGAGGAGGAGGAGGAGGCTGCTGGCCCCCCTGAGCGGCTGGGAGAGGAGGAGGGCCACTTCCCCCTCCCGCGCGGATCTTTGGAGAGACCATGAGCTCTGTGAACTGCTCCAGGCGGCCGTAGGGTACGGATGGCGAGAGAGATGCTACAGGGGGTGTTAGGAGAGAAAAAGAGTATATTTATGTGCCATGCATGAATGCCGTTCCTACTGTATCGTCACTGACAGGCAGAAACCTCTTATCTCCATATTTAAACTTTTTGTGTTTTTTCGTAAATTATTGCCCTATATTTGATCATACTACAGCGTCACACAAAAGCTTCAAAAGTAGCAGATCCGCAAGCTCGAAACTTGTTTTTTTTTATTCTGAAAAGTAACAGTTTAGGACATAATGAGGTATCCACCCGACAGAGAAGATGTCCTAGGCCTTGTCATTAACAGAAGCTTCGAAAACAGAAGCTAAACTAAACACAAATCAATGCTTAACATCTCACACTCTCTCCGACCAGTTCAACAATTCATTGCAAAATGCCACAGCAAACAGCACCATTTCCATTTCAGATGAAAGGCAGAATTAATACGGTAATATTGACCTAGATCAGTGGTTCCCAAGCAGTGTGCTGAGGCACACTGGTCCAGGTGTGCCTTGGGATTGTGCCTGGGACAACCAGGCATGTCATTATAGGCACAAATTTGTATTGTTATATATTTTTTTTAATAGCAATGCAGATCTACAACGTGGCTATTTCCACTATGAATACAGAAGTGCCTTGGTCCACCCATAAAGTTAAAGTAAAACTAACCTATCCCGATGTAGATGACAGCGCGCTGGTCCACCCATACGGTAATACTGACCTATCCTGATGTAGATGACAGTGCGCTGGTCCACCCATACGGTAATACTGACCTATCCTGATGTAGATGACAGTGCGCTGGTCCACCCATCCGGTAATACTGACCTATCCTGATGTAGATGACAGTGCGCTGGTCCACCCATACGGTAATACTGACCTATCCTGATGTAGATGACAGTGCGCTGGTCCACCCATACAGTAATACTGACCTATCCTGATGTAGATGACAGTGCGCTGGTCCACCCATACAGGGAACACAGCGTCCTGGAACACCACTCTGATCTGATCCAACAGCTGCTGCTCCAGAGCTGCACTGTGGAGCTCCTGGGAGGGTATAGTGTTACTCATTTACATTAGGGCAATATATATATATTATATCAATGTTATATGTTCATGGATTAAACTGCTTACCAAGATCTCCCAGTCATCAGAAGACACAGGCTCCACGAACACTTGATGCACCGATGAGACTTGATGACATGGCCTCAGGAAGCCCTGGAGGAAATCATCATGATTATCACCAATTCAATACAGACAACCGTCTCCTCCTGGTCAAATTATTACATGAAATCTGTGTTTCTCAACGGGGGAGGGGCGGTATTGCCCCCTAGAACAGGGCTTCTCAAAGTGGGTGCCGCGGCCGAGGGGTTCCTCAGAATACTTTGATAATATTTGGAATTTATCAATGTCACTTCAGTTTAACCACTTAGACCTTCTAAGTGGTTAGCCTACAGTACACAAAGTCTCTCCACCAAAAATAGCAGATCTACAAGCTCACAACGCATCACAACGGGTCACAACGCGTCACAACGGGACACGTTATCTGCTATTTTTGATGAATGTTCCCCCAGAATAGGAATGCTGGGATTTAAGTGGTTAAACGCCAAGTATAAAAGTTACTTTCAGTCTTTCCTAAAAAATGGAAACAAATATTCTCTCCAATTTTCCTCGTGACATACTGTATCTTTGGGGGAAAGATTTACATATTTACGTACTGGCTGGCCCCCCTGAGCGGCTGGAAAAGGAGGGGGGCCACTTCCCCCTCCCGCGCGGATCTTTGGAGAGACCATGAGCTCTGTGAACTGCTCCAGGCGGCCGTAGGGTACGGATGGCGAGAGGGATGCTACAGGGGGTGTTAGGAGAGAAAAATAGTATATTTATGTGCCATGCATGAATGTCGTTCCTACTGTATCGTCACTGACAGGCAGAAACCTCTTATCTCCATATTTTAACTTTTTGTATTTTTTCGTGAATGATCGCCCTTGATCAAGCTTCAAAAGTAACAGATCCACAAGCTCAAAACGTGGCACGAAGCAACAAGTTTTGAGCTTGTAGATCTGCTACTTTATTTTTTAATTTGAATTCTGAAAAGTAACAGTTTTGGACATAATGAGGTTTCCACCCCGACAGAGACGATGTCCTAGGCCTGGTCATTAACGCCGGAGAAAACTGAAGCTAAACTAAACACAAGCCCATGCTTAACATCTCACACTCTCTCCATCCAGTTCAACAATTCATTGCAAAATGCCACAGCAAACAGCACCATTTCCATTTCAGATGAAAGGCAGAATTAATACGGTAAAATTGACCTAGATCAGTGGTTCCCAAGCAGTGTGCTGAGGCACACTGGTCCAGGTGTGCCTTGGGATTTTGTTATTATTATTGCAATACATACAACTGCACAAAAGGTGTGGTTTTAATGTTTTAATTTAAATTCTTTACTATAATATATATCATTTTTACTCATTTCTAAATAGGTAAATTCTATACCCTAGATATATATAATGTATATAAATTTGAATCACTTTCAACCAGGCATGACATTACAGGCGCACATTTTATTTCTTTAAATAGCAGATCTACAACACGGCTAGTCCCACTATGAATACAGGTGTGCCTTGAGACTTGACTGTATGTTGGTCCACCCATAAGTAAAACTGACCTATCCTAATGTAGATGACAGCGCGCTGGTCCACCCATAAGTAATACTGACCTATCCTGATGTAGATGAATGTACGCTGGTCCACCCATAAGTAATACTGACCTATCCTGATGTAGATGACAGTGCGCTGGTCCACCCATACAGTAATTCTGACCTATCCTGATGTAGATGACAGTGCGCTGGTCCACCCATACAGTAATACTGACCTATCCTGATGTAGATGACAGTGCGCTGGTCCACCCATACAGTAATACTGACCTATCCTGATGTAGATGACAGTGCGCTGGTCCACCCATACAGTAATTCTGACCTATCCTGATGTAGATGACAGTGCGCTGGTCCACCCATACAGTAGTACTGACCTATCCTGATGTAGATGACAGTGCGCTGGTCCACCCATACAGTAATACTGACCTATCCTGATGTAGATGACAGTGCGCTGGTCCACCCATACAGTAATACTGACCTATCCTGATGTAGATGACAGTGCGCTGGTCCACCCATACAGTAATTCTGACCTATCCTGATGTAGATGACAGTGCGCTGGTCCACCCATACAGTAGTACTGACCTATCCTGATGTAGATGACAGTGCGCTGGTCCACCCATACAGTAATACTGACCTATCCTGATGTAGATGACAGTGCGCTGTCAAACATGTTTGAGAACCACTGCCTTAGAACACCGGGAGGTGCTGGAAGCTATATTCCTGAAAGGCGGGCACTGAGGTGCTGTTGGGGGGGCTTAAGGGACCTTGATGTTGGGGGGTGCTGGCCCAAATAGTTTGAGAACCACTGAACTAAACTAATGTTTAGAACATGTCCTACGTAAAGTGTGACCTGCCTGTACATAATGTACATGGTTACAGCTGTGCTTCACGCATTAAAACCACTTTAGCCCTATTTTCAGATTTTCAACATCCTATATTAAGATTGGCTAAAGCTGGCTGGCCGGCGGACCACGGCCACGTCAGTATGACTCAGACACATAACCACAAACCCTCATCTTCCTCCTGGGAAGCAGTCTAATCACATTCGAACAGTCTCGTGTAAAATCTGTTATTTGGCATTCAGCGAGATGTTGCCTAAATCATATAAGCAATACAATAATAAACAAACATGAATTTTCAGAGCAGGAACTTAGCTTACATTTTAACCCATTCAAATCGGGAACGCATCTGTGTCATTTTAGATTTTAGCCATTATTTTATACTTTGGCTATTCAAAAATAGCAGATCTACAAGCTGATAGCGCGGCACTGCTATTTTTTTTTAAATCATGGAAATGTGTGCAAATCTTTGTAAAGCGAACATTTGTAACTCAAATCTTTGCTTCTGGGGGTCCCTGGAACAAAATATTTTGAGATGGGGGCCCGCGGCCAAATACAAAAAAAATCATTTTGGGGGTCCTTGACATGAAAAAGTTTGAGAACCACTGATATGGAAACACAAGTTTTTTTTTTTTTCAGATTTAGAAGACATTTGTAGATGCGTTCCCAGATTGAATGGGTTAACTGGGTGTGGGAGGGTTGAGTGAGAACCACTGAATTAAATTAATTTAAATACTTAGTGACCACCCACCTGCTCTCCATCTTTCAGACCCAGCTTCTGTCCCAGGTGGCGACACAGCGCCACCTTGTGGTCCTCCCCACAGGAGGAGGAGTTTCCACTACGAGTCCAACCGAGGAAGACAGGAGAGCCATGGTCCCAGGACAGCTGCACAGCCTGCTTCTGTTCATTGATGCACTCTTTAGTTTAGATTGTACTTTAAAAAACTTCATATACGTTGTTGTTAGGTAAATATGTATGGTGGCCATGTCTTGATTAATACAGGCGTAGTGTACAAAAACAACAGTATAAGAAGTATTGTCACACACTGTCATTTATATGAATGTATTTTCCAAACGGTGGCGACCACCACCACACCAAATGAAACGTTTCACAAATGTACTGCGATAAATTAATCACCATACGTAGCCCTGGTCCAGAGCGTTAGAGAGAACTCACTAACGCTCTGGACCAGGGCTATGATCGTCCCCCTGATGATCGCACCGAGTGCGGCGCTATGAGCTTATAGATCTGCTATTTTTGAAAAAAAATTGAGACAGCAGCCCATAAAAAAGAAAAAACATCATTTTGTGGGTCCTTGACATGAAAGAGTTTGAGAACCACTGGTGTTACAGTACCTTGCAGACCCTCCACCCCGTCCAGCTGTGTGAGGAGCTGGTTGACCACGCGGTCCGTCACCCCCGTGTTGTCATGACCCCTCCTGGGGGCCAGCGAGTCAAACTCATCAAAGAACAGGATGCAGGGCCTGGGGGGGGGGGGGACAGCACCGTCACCACCACGTCACTGCTACCAGTTTATACAGTTACAGGCACTAAAATAAAGCCTTGTTTGATCGATTGATTGAATACTTTATTAGTCAGAAATGTAAACAGCATGTGGTACAGTCAGACATTAAAGCTAAAAGGCTAACACAAAAAAAAAGTCCTGGGGACTTGTTTCCATTGTGGTCCTATGTATTCAATTCATCAACATAGCATAGCATACAAAATTAGCACAATAATACAGGTCATCAACAAATACAAAAGAATGGAAAATGACATTACCTCCCCTTGTGGTCTCCTGATAGATAGATTTTTTCAGGCCAGTTTTGAAAGAAACCAGTGTTACACATCCTTTAATGGATGGTGTTTCAGGACATTCCACATGTTGGTGGCAGAGCAGTGGAATGAGAACTTTGCCATGTTTGTTCTAAGTGTGGGTGTTACCAGATCATGGTGGCTCCCTCTAGTGGTGTGGCTGTGGGAGTCACTCACTTTGGAGAAGTAACTTCAACAGGTATGAGGGTATTGAGGGAAATGAGGGAAACGTCTCTTTGTCTATCTTAAGTGCTGCAAGGCAAGAAGTCAACAGCTTGTTAGCAAGTCATCAGTCAGGCAGCTGGTGAAATTCTCACAGAAAAGTCAAAGGGTGAAGACATCAGGTTCAAATCTTACTCTGTTATTTTTGTACTTTACCTTGTAAGGACCTGAACAGGTGTGAAGCCTTTCAAAAATATTCCAAGGGCTCTGAGCTCATATGAGCCTCATTCCATACATACATGGTTTATACAGTAGATTCCATTCTGAATGCCTGTGGTGTAAAGTAACTAAGTACATTTACTCAAGTACTGTACTTAAGTACACTTTTGAGGACTTTTTATTTTACTGGAGTATTTCCAATTTTCATTACTTTTACTTCTACTCCACTACATCTCAAAGGCAAATATTGTACTCCACTAGGCCTACAATTATTTACTTTGCAGATTTTGTTATAAAAACAATTATTACAAAACATACAGTAACTACTTCAACCCTATAAACATTTCGACCATTTGAAAATAGCCGATCTACAAGCTCACAATGCGTCGCAATGCGACGCATTGTGAGCTTGTAGATCTGCTATTTTCAAAAGATGTTCATACATTTGTAAACTTGAAATGGGACATTCTGCATAAAGAGTACTTTTACTTCTTTACCAAAATGTTCTATTTTCTATATAGAAAAAGTATTTCTATACTACAGTATTGATACTTTTCCTTAAGTAAAACAATGTAGTACTTTGCTGCTTAATACATATTGGCTATTACAGTGTAAACTATGCCGTTTGTTAACATAGATAATGATTATTAATATATTAAAGCTGCTCTATAGGTAACGTTCCTCTTCTACCCCGGATTTGAACCTGGTTTCCTGCACCAGTGCTGACATGTTTACCATTGAGGGTCAGCCCTGGTAAGGACATAGTGACATGTTTACCATTGAGGGTCAGTCCTGGTAAGGACATAGTGACATGTTTACCATTGAGGGTCAGCCCTGGTAAGGACATAGTGACATGTTTACCATTGAGGGTCAGTCCTGGTAAGGACATAGTGACATGTTTACCATTGAGGGTCAGCCCTGGTAAGGACATAGTGACATGTTTACCATTGAGGGTCAGCCCTGGTAAGGACATAGTGACATGTTTACCATTGAGGGTCAGTCCTGGTAAGGACATAGTGACATGTTTACCATTGAGGGTCAGCCCTGGTAAGGACATAGTGACATGTTTACCATTGAGGGTCAGCCCTGGTAAGGACATAGTGACATGTTTACCATTGAGGGTCAGCCCTGGTAAGGACATAGTGACATGTTTACCATTGAGGGTCAGCCCTGGTAAGGACATAGTGACATGTTTACCATTGAGGGTCAGCCCTGGTAAGGACATAGTGGTGAACAGTGTCTGAAAGGAATCTTATAGGACAGCCATTCCCAACCTGTGGGCCGGGGGCCACTGGTGGGCCATCAGGATCATTGCAAATGGTCTCCTAAATAATTTAATTGGCAAAACATTAAGATTTGATTGATAATATAACATTAACATTGATAAATGTATGAAAATGTATCATTGTGATACCGATAAATAGGAACTTAAAAGGGATAGTTCGCCCCCAAAATGACTTTTTTTCTATCGATTAGTCACCCCACAGAGACTTGAATTCATTTGTGTCTCCTACTGGAACCGCTGCCTACCGGTCCGCTGGTCATCAAATTAATTGATTGATCATTAAAATAAACGTGCTCTGAAAATGCACGTGGAGCAGGGCCCACTGGAAAATCTTCAAAGTGTTCGCGGCCCACCCATCTGAAGTGGTCAGATGGGTGGGCCGTGAACACTTTGAAGATTTTCAAGTGGGCCCTGATCCAGAAAAGGTTGTGAACCGCTGTTACAGGAGGAACAGGAGGTACAGTAAGCAGCCTCAGCCATTAATGAATATACTGTACATCTATCACCAATTAATATATCAATGAATATATGTACAGACTATCAACAGTGAATATTAAAATTAATATTATGTACAGTATCAACAGGCCTTCTGGGTAGTAGTCTATTAAACAACGTAATGAATATATGACTGAACATAAAGTAACACTAGTTAGGAAAGAGGGTTTAATATGAAAGATAAAGTTTAATCATAATCACTATAACATGAATTAGAAGAAACTGCAAAAACTATTTACAAGCAATATTTACAGACTGTTTGTTTAAACTGAATGAATAGACGTTCTTCCTTAATTAGACATTTAGCAACGAAAGATAAAGCAGGTGAGCTTTGCATATGAGAGAGAGCTACCCTCTATAAAATTAACTACCAGGATTAACGCCACTATATTAAAAAGGTGTATGTCTTGTAAGATATTACATGTACTTAAAGGACGACTTCACCCATTTTCAACCTATCTTTAATAGATCCTCACTAAAGCTCCTGATAAAATTGTGTAATTTCTTTCTACTCAGTCTGTGTCTCATAGGAGAGCTGTGGACACTTCAGAAACCCGTCTACCAGTGACATCATCGTTAGGAAGATGTTTTTCTTCTTCAATATTTTTTTGGGCGGTGAAACCGTCCCTATATGTGAGGTTTGGATATTTGCACACCAAATCCTGCGCTGTGATTGGCCACCAGTGTACCCCCCTAACCCTGCAACGTGATTGGCTAATCACAGTCTATTCAGGATTGTGATTGGCTAGTGTCACATGACACATGTGCATAGCCCTATAAATAGGACTATGCACTTAAAAAAAACACATTTATGTTTTTTTTTAAGTGAATCACACAGTAGCTAGCAAGACACCGCCCACTTCACACTGGGTGTGATTTTATTTTATTAATGTGAGAACAATGGCTTCCATTATAGCATGCTAACTTTCCAGGAATAGAAAGCCAGAAAGCCTATGGGTCTATGTTTCTATTAGCTTGGATTCCCCATCGATGTCGTCACTGGTAGGCGGGTTTCTGAACTGTCCACAGCCCTCCTCTGATACACAAACTGAGTAGACAAAAATGGTGCCATATTATAATTAGCATTAGTGAGGACCAATTATATAAATGGGGACGGCAGTAGAGTGGCCGGTAGAGCGGCCAGATGGGAACTGCAAGGTTCCCAGTTCGATCCTGGGCTCCTCCAGAGTAGTAGTGTTGAAGTGTCCTTGAGCAAGACGCTGAAACCCTAATTGCTCCCGATGAGCAGGTTGGTGCCTTGCATGGTTTCCTCCGCCATCGGTGTATGAATGCGTGTGTGAATGGGTGAATGTAATGCACAATCTATGTAAAGCGCTTTGGATGAAAGCGCTATATAAATGCACCATTTACCATTTATAAAGATAGGTTGAAAATGGGTGAAGTCGTCCTTTAAGATTCAGAAATGTTGCACATAAGATATATACTCAGGTTACCAAGTAGATATCGTATCTACTCATACCACCATAGTTAATTTCCAAACATATTGGTAAGCTAACAATGGCTGTCAATGTCTGTTACCGTGACAGTAGGTGGACAATCTTTTTTTTTTGTTAAAAGACAATACAGTTTCACATTAAAACAATATGTTTGCTCTTCCAAACATAGGCTGACTATTCTGTACAACAGCTATAAAAATTATATAATGAACCCTGCTTCTGCTCTCCTTTCTTCCCCCTCACAAGTACTCCCCTTCATTTCCTGTTGGCAGTTTTCCCAGCAACTTCAGACGTTTGTCCAGTGAGTTGTGATACACCTCCTCCAGCAATGAATAACGGCTGTGGCTCTCCTTTAATGTTTGTCTCAGTGTTGTCATCTCTCTGTTCTTCTCCTCCACTTGTCTCTTCAACTCTCTCTGCATCTTTGTGTTTGAGATCATGATGTTCTGGATCCCAGGCAGGAGAACCTTCATCAGGTTTCTCTCTGCTTCCACTCTGGCCTCTGCTTCGTAGGTCTCTCTCATCTCCTCTATGTCCTGTCTGTGTCTCTCCTCCTTCTCTCTCCTCTCATTCTCTCTCTTTGCTCTAAACCTATCCAGCTTTCTCTCCATCTCCTCTCTTCTCTCAGACTCCCTTCTCAGCTCTCCTTCCAGCTCTCTTTTCTTCTCTTCATCCCTCTCCTCCCTTATTTGTCTCTCTAGTTCACTCGTTCGATGGTCGATCTTCATGATGTCTCCCTCATGCTCTTGGATGGATCCCTCTATCTTCCTCAGAGAGTCCTTCAGCTCTTCCTCAAACCTCTCCCTCATCTCCTGCTCCTCCATGTGTCTCCTCTCCTCCAAGTCCCTCTGAATCTTTTTCTCCATCTCTCTGACCTGGGCCTCTGCCTCCTGGTAGGTCTGAGTGCTGTAGAAGTTCTCTGTGTTTCGTGCCACCATGCTCTCTATCTTCTCCAGCAGCTGTGAAACCTGACCAGCATTGCTGCTGTCTGTAATGTTGAGGATGTGGCATCTGTTCCCACATTTATCTACAAGCTGCTGATGTTCCTGACTGCCTGCTTGAAGAAACTCCTCAACACTCTGCTTCTTCACACTGTCAGCGCGGATAATGATGACAATGCTGTGTTCCCAGCAGCTCTCTCCAAATGCCTCCTGCATCTTCTCCATCATCCCTCTCACCTCTCCTTCAGAGGACTCTGCTGGTATGACCAGGAGGAAGGCATGGGGACCCGGGGCGGACAGATTGAGGCAGGATCTCACATCCTTCCACATCTCCTCCAGAGAGTGTACAGAGAAGACTGTAGCATCCACCAGCACCAGCTGTCTCCCACACACCTTCCCCAGTCTCCTCCTACTCAGTTTAGAGGAGCTGGTCTCAGCACCAAACTCCTCCCTGCCCAGGATGGTGTTTCCTGCTGCACACCCAGCTCCTGTCCTCCCCAGTAGCATCAGTCTCAGCTCTGAAACACAATACATTGGATAAAGCTAAAAACTGCACCACAGATGTATACAGTACTGAGCTGGGTCACTTCAGTTAAACCAAGTATTCTTACAAAGTATATAGATATATCCTAGAAAATCTGAAATCCTTGAAGCTTCCTGGTGCCTCATTAATCACATAAACATTATTCTGTGCTTTTAAATTGCATTTAGACCATATCAATTAAGCAAGTTTCACATCCTCAAAAGTAGGCTACTAAAAACAAATTGCACCCTTTTCCTCTTTATTGGCTTTTGATCTTGATGGGGTCTGAGCTACTCTTCTACACATGAAGAGTCTGAGAGAGAGAGAGAGACAGAGAGAGAGAGAGAGAGAGAGAGAGAGAGAGAGAGAGAGAGCGAGAGAGAGAGAGAGAGAGAGATGTTATCACCTGTGGTTAACGTCAGCAGTTCACTGAGGTAAGGGTCCAGCTGATGAATCATGTCAATCATTTGTAAACATGGCTTGTTTCCCTTTGTCTTCACCGTGTCGATAAGTAGCCGTGCTTTGTCTGACCGGAGTCTTTCTCCTGTGACTGCCTCCATTTCTCCATGGTTGATCACATTCTTCTGCAGAAGTTTGTCCAGCAGAGAATTCAAGGTGGCCTCTGAAACTCTTTCAATGAACTCTGTTCTCACACACTTCAGCTTCTCCTCTGCTGCTTTGTCTTCCTCCTGAGTTTGTTGAGCTGTGGAAGCACCTTGAAGACAAGATGGGGGATTAATTAATTATTAGTGGTATAACTATTCAACAACAATAATAATAATAAATATTGCTGCAAGCAGCAATTCGGGGGCAAAACAAATAAAATGCATTATGCAATATAGAAAAAGCTATTTGCAATATGCGCAATAAGCCATATAGAAACCTAATAGACTGAGTAGGTCTCGTCTATCCACCGGAACAAATTTTTTTTTACCTCAATCGTCCATTCTGTAGTAATCGGCCGTTGAATACAGTTCGTTTTCACCAAAAAAATAAGAAATCTGAGCTAGATGTGTTTTTCTACATTTCATAACATGGGAGTGGACGGAAATTAATCTTTTTGAGATCACGTCACATCCGTCCATTCCTTCTCTAGCAGTCAAGGGATCATTCATAGGTTGCGGAAGAGCGCCCTCTAGCGGAATTTAAAAAAATGATTAAAACAAATATTTGTCATAGATCTACGTCAATGGTAGTCAACGGTTGGATTTGAACTGATGTAGATCTACATCAATGGCAGTGATTGTGTTAAAAGTACACATGCATTAATTAATAAAGTCATGATGTCTGTGCAGCAAATACAATTTGGACTGGATGAGACAGGGTTTGAGCCAAGAACATTCTGACTGATAGGTAGACACTATCAACTGAGCCATTGAAACCACATTGGGCTTGAGAGAAAGGAGCCCATGGAGAGCTTTTTTTTTATGGCTCTACAATATTCATTGGCTCATGGAGGCTTCATTTTCTCTTCATCTGGGATTTTAGATAATGGCCCATAGATTGTGTGTAGAATGTTTCACGCAAATTGCTCAAAATTCCCAGGAGAAAAACAGGTTTAAGTGTTTTTCGAACTACTCAAAATGTAAAATCTAAGGGCGGAGCATAATGGTAAAAGTGACAGATGTATTCCTCATGAGCAGAGGCACATGTGTAAGCAAGTTTCATGGCTGTAGGCCAAACAAGGCATGATTTATGCCTGTTCAAAGTTCACATTTTGTAACGATTGCTATAATAGCGCCCCCCTTTCGCCAATTGGAGTATAAGCTTTGTTTCAGCGCTATTTGGCATGATCCTCTACCATACTGCAAAGTTTCGTAAAAATATGACAATGCATTCATATAGTTAGGGGCAGAAGAATAATTGTCATAAAACTGTAATATTCATTGGCCCCTGGAGGCTTAATTGTTTCACTTACAAACTGTTTTGTAGATATTGGTTCCAAGTGCATCTATAGAAGGTTTTGTGCAGATTGCTCAAAAATCTCAGCAGGACATTTTCGTGCTTCATTTCTCTGTAGTTTTTCATGACCCACTACCACCACACTGCTGAGTTTCGTAAAAAAAACGACTGCACGGTTTGTCCTGGAGCGGCGGAAGAAGAAAACCTACACACCATGCTTGGCCCCCTAATAATAATAATAATAATGTTTAGACCTAGTGGCCTTAATCAGAGCTGTGATGAAGGCCAAAATAAATTGGTGAAATTAAAACTACTACACAACCCCTGAACATCTGTTGGATATTCAATGTTGGGAAGGTCCATCATTTCAAAGATCTAACTACAGACTCACACTTTGAGTGAACATTCACACCTAATGATGTTTGTGTGTTCATACACACAAATAGTCTTAGTTTACACCAAATGGAGTTAATATTTCTAGTCAATATTATAAACATAAGCAAATAGTGTAATTTTGATTTGAGTTTTTTTTTTGCAGATTTTCATCAATATAATTAGAGGTAGTAACATCAGGATGACAAAATGTTTACACAGATTCACTGTGTAGACGTGTGTCCATAGTTCTGTCTGTCTCCCTCAGAGCAAGAGTGGAGTCTGTGTTCTGTTCATCCTCTACAACATCATAAACAGTGGATGCATTCACTATAGAGACTATAGTGCTATTCACACTGAGAACTATAACTATATTGCTCACCATTGTATTTTTTTATATAGTCAGTGTGAACTCTGCATGCCATCCACTTGACATAGAACGATTTTTAAAACTATATTTTTATAGTTATAGTGCTTAGTGTGAATGGCCCTTAAGAAAGGCAATACATATGAAATTGAAAGAGTAACATGGACTCACTGTTTGGAGGAGGAAATGGCATACTGTGTGTCCTCCTCAGTGGAAGAGTGGAGTCTGTGTTCTCTCCATCCTCTGCAAGACAACATAAATAGTCAATGTATTGACAATAGTAAGATAACAAGACCAGGAGACCTAGATGGACATACTTTTATGCCCATGTATGGACGAAATGGGTCAAAGCCTCATGTAGGCCGACCCCTTGGGTCTGGCAAAAATCACACCCAGTGTGAAGTGGGCGGTGTGGTCATCACAGTGGTCATCACAGTGATGGAAGCTCAATTTAAAAAAAGTGTTTTTTTTAAAGTGCATAGTCCTATTTATAGGTTATTCATTTCATCATGTGTCTCGCTAGCCAATCACAGTGCTGAATAGAGTCAGCCAATAGAGTCAGCCAATAGAGTCAGCCAATCACAGTACAGCTAGGGGTGTACTAATGCTAGGGGTGTACTAATTATGAGCCAATCACAGTACAGCGAAGGGTGTACTAATGAGGTGTCCCAACCCCACTTATAGGGGCGGCTACACCGCCCAAAAAGAAAGGGGTTACTGGGCTATTACATGACACTGGATGTATTTTATTTTACAGTACTTTTGCACTATTGATTACTAACTTTCTGGAGGAATGCTGATGCTCCATCTCGTGATTGGTAGCTTGGGGCCTGATGTAGAGGTAAACCCACTCTCTATAAGACAAGACAACTATTTATCATCTTACTAATGTTGACGACACACATAAAGGAAATATATTTCAGATTACTGACCAGTCTTTTGGTCTGACTCAGTCCTCAGTTTCTCTAATTCAGTCAGATCATGATGACAGATCTGCTGAGCTGCAATGACAGGTTGAACATATACAGTATTTATGTTTTGATGAACCACTGAAAATATAATCTAGAGAGATGAGGTTTTACATTTTATAATCCAATTAAGGACATCATTATATTTCATCTTACTGACCAGTCTTTTGGTCTGATTCAGTCCTCAGTTTCTCTAATTCAGTCTTGAGATCACAGATCTGCTGAGCTGCAATGTTGAAGATATACTTATTTTATTAAATAGTATTCATTATTTAATATAAAAATAATCAAGAGAGATGAGGTATCTCTTTTTTTAATAATCCATTTCTCACCAGTCTGTTTGTTTTCAGTGATGACATCATCCCATTGCTTTTTCATCGTCTTCAGCTCTTCATCTTTCTGATTCAGTTGTTGGTCTTTTTTTGTCAGTCGTTTATTACTGTCATCCAATTCTTGGCCTTTTTTTGTCAGTAGTTTATTACTTTCATCCAATTCTTGGCCTTTTTTTGTCAGTAGTTTAGTACTTTCTTCCAATTCTTGGCCTTTTTCTGTCAGTAGTTTATTACTGTCATCCAATTCTTGGCCTTTTTTTGTCAGTAGTTTATTACTTTCATCCAATTCTTGGCCTTTTTTTGTCAGTAGTTTATTACTGTCATCCAATTCTTGGCCTTTTTTTGTCAGTAGTTTAGTACTTTCTTCCAATTCTTGGCCTTTTTCTGTCAGTAGTTTATTACTGTCATCCAATTCTTGGCCTTTTTTTGTCAGTAGTTTATTACTTTCATCCAATTCTTGGCCTTTCTTTGTCAGTAGTTTATTACTGTCATCCAATTCTTGGCCTTTTTTTGTCAGTAGTTTATTACTTTCATCCAATTCTTGGCCTTTTTCTGTCAGTCGTTTCTTATATTCATCCAATTCTTGGCCTTTCTTTGTCAGTAGTTTATTACTTTTATCAAATTCTTGGCCTTTTTCTGTCAGTAGTTTACTACTTTCATCCAATTCTTGGCCTTTTTTTGTAAGTAGTTTATTACTTTTATCCAATTCTTGGCCTTTTTCTGTCAGTAGTTTCTTACTTTCGTCCAATTCTTGGCCTTTTTTTGTCAGTAGTTTCTTACTTTCATCCAATTCTTGGCCTTTTTCTGTCAGTAGTTTATTTCTTTCATCCAATTCTTGGGCTTTTTCTGTCAGTAGTTTAGTACTTTCTTCCAATTCTTGGCCTTTTTCTGTCAGTAGTTTATTACTTTCATCCAATTCTTGGCCTTTTTTTGTCAGTACTTTATTACTGTCATCCAATTCTTGGTCTTTTTCTGTCAGTAGTTTATTACTGTCATCCAATTCTTGGCCTTTTTTTGTCAGTAGTTTATTACTTTCATCCAATTCTTGGCCTTTTTCTGTCAGTAGTTCCTTACTTTCATCCAATTCTTGGCCTTTTTTTGTCAGTAGTTTCTTACTTTCATCCAATTCTTGGCCTTTTTTTGTAAGTAGTTTCTTATTTTCATCCAATTCTTGGCCTTTTTTTGTCAGTAGTTTATTACTTTTATCCAATTCTTGGCCTTTTTCTGTCAGTAGTTTCTTACTTTCGTCCAATTCTTGGCCTTTTTTTGTCAGTAGTTTCTTACTTTCATCCAATTCTTGGCCTTTTTCTGTCAGTAGTTTATTTCTTTCATCCAATTCTTGGGCTTTTTCTGTCAGTAGTTTATTACTTTCATCCAATTCTTGGCCTTTTTTTGTCAGTAGTTTATTACTTTCATCCAATTCTTGGCCTTTTTTTGTCAGTACTTTATTACTGTCATCCAATTCTTGGTCTTTTTCTGTCAGTAGTTTATTACTGTCATCCAATTCTTGGCCTTTTTTTGTCAGTAGTTTATTACTGTCATCCAATTCTTGGCCTTTTTTTGTCAGTAGTTTATTACTTTCATCCAATTCTTGGCCTTTTTCTGTCAGTAGTTCCTTACTTTCGTCCAATTCTTGGCCTTTTTTTGTCAGTAATTTCTTACTTTCGTCCAATTCTTGGCCTTTTTCTGTCAGTAGTGTATTACTTTTCTCCAGTTCTGTCCGTAGGACCTGTGGATCTACAGAACATATATGTTCAGATGAACCAAAGACATTGTAATGTGTGTTTGTGTGTGTGTGTGTGTGTATGTGTATGTGTATGTATGTGTGTGTGTGTGTGTGTGTGTGTGTGTGTGTGTGTGTGTGTGTGTGTGTGTGTGTGTGTGTGTGTGTGTGTGTGTGTGTGTGTGTGTGTGTGTGTGCATAATTGTTTCATTGATAAATGTAAAGTATAATAAAGTTGAATGTTTTCGTTGAGTCTGTTATCCTACTTACCAAGCATATGAGCTGAGTTCTTTCTTCTATTCTTCTGCTCTGCTGTCTCCTTGCTGAGATAAGCTTCAGCTTGAGTTATACCTACATAAAGAGAGTTCAACTGTGTTTTAATAGCAACTCTTCATCATGTTATACTGACTGGATAATACATACATTTAATATTAAATCAACTTCAGTCTTGAACACATGTACATGAAGAAGAACAGGCATGCAATAGTCTGAACACATCAGATAAAAAGAGACTTTGTATACCTATTGTAAATATTATTATATAATGGTATTATATACATTATTATTATGTATTACTGATTTGTGTGAATAATTATGTCACTCTCCTCCCATGGGTCCTGGGCTGAGAGTTCAAGATAACTCAACTGAATAAATAAATACATCCAGAAGTGCCACAATATTAATTTGTACATCTAATTGTAGGATGGGGAATGACTGATTTAAGCAGCCATACCTGCCCGAGTCAAACTAATTGGACTCAGAGCTATAGGTGTAACTAAGGATAAATATCAGTCATCTCCACAAACATTCAGAGAGACACTGTCCAGACAGAAGTTAACATCAGCTCTCCCCTGTGGCTTTGTACCACAGTACAGTAAACACCACACAGCATGTATGTCTGCGAAGGTATTACAAATATTGGAAGGGGTCCTTGGGGCCGAAAAGCATCGTTTATTCACACTGGGTGAGTGGATGTGATTATTTTTTTCTTGCACAGACTTTCATTTTCTGTTAGATAACAACCGACTTCATACAAGACTGTTGTGATATCTGATCACGCCTGTGACCTTTGAACTCTCTCTTGCAGGACAATTTAACCAATCCAGATCCCACTGGCCTTTTGATTCACTCCTACTCTCACACGATGACTTTGTCAACTTTGTATCAGGTCAGATACATTTCTTCATAACACTAATGTCACACCAGGTGTTTCAGCCTATGAGAGATGTTTACATATTCTATTACAGGACAAATTATATCATACTCTGGTTTCTGAAACAATGCATGAAATGAACTGCTCTTATTACAAGGCTAGATAATGAATTCCTCCTCTCCAGATTTATATCTTTCAATTCTCAAGGTTATTTGATACACTGGTTGGTTGCATAACAATCAGAATCTATGTTATTAAAATGCAATCATACTCTATCTGAGTCAGTTATTCAGCTCATGCAAATAGTACAGTATGTCTCATCTAACTAACCTGCCTATAACACATACCTGGTTCCTTTCATCCAGATACAAATGTCTACTATTTCTGCAGACTAAAGACAATTTTTAGAGAACCCAATTTCAGAAGCAGAACTTACTATAGACATTAGTACAATGCAGAGCGGGTCAGATGGTCAATGGTGTGACAAGTGGGGTGTGGCAACAGACTTTTTAAAGTGTCAGGACTAGGGAAGGGTTCATATCTGGTGCAGTGGTGAGATGGGTTGGATTACGCTGAATATTGTCTATGGGTCTGTTGCAGGTGGATTCAATCATGGTCAATCGAATGATCACTTTTTACAGTGCATTGTGCATTTACACAGTGTCATGGAAGAACAGGCATAGACATTTCTCCCAAGAGCAAACTGATGGAACATAAAATTATCTTAGGGTTAGTGATGTCTGGCGATGAGCCAAAGAGAAACTGTCAGTTTGTGTAATCATCTATCTAGTTGACCAATCAGTAAGACTTTTATGAAGGAGAAACCTATATGGATATATGCCTTCAATATTCTGTGTGAGTCATGATGACGCAGTTTCGCTGGACAAATCTTTGACCTTGTTGACACCAAAATTGCTGAATGCTGCTGATTTGCAAACCACACCCCCTACTGCACCTCTCCTCCCACACCAGTGTACAGTGAATCCCCAAAACACCAAATACAGGCAGTGGGTAAGAACTCTGAGCCACTGCAAAATGAGAAATGGTCTATCTATCATCCGAAGTCAGTGCAACTGTTGACAGTGCTCCTGCTCCAAAGTAGAGCCCTTAAACCCACCCTTACTCTATTGGAGTCATTTCTTTCTCCAGCCTCTCTTCTAACATTGAATTCTTGCCTACTTATTTCTTCAAAATCCACCCTCTCTGTGGTTCCTGTTGTTCAGGTCACCTTTAGAATTTATATACAACTTTGTAGACATTTCTGACAATTCCACTGTAAATAAACCTTCATAATAAATCCTTTGTTTCCACTGAGTAGCCACAGTATTTATTGCCTCACTCATGCCACTATTCTCTGCCTGCAGATCAGACCAGTTTATCTCTAGTCTAGCTCGCTTCAACCTGTAATTCGGAACCTGTATTTCTGCCTGTTTATGACCTCTGCCTGTATCTGGATTTTACCCTTATGCGACACGTTGTGAGCTTGTCGATCAACTATTTTCTGTGAAAACCTTCCCCGCGATAAGGATGCTGAGGTTTAAGTGGTTAAATAACCTAGACACGACATAGAATTATTAAATAAATTAATCTGCTATCTCATAATTGTGTATGATAATCTGTCAATAATATAAATCAGCTTGGCTGTTAACTTAATGACATTATTTTGTACTGTTTGGACCAGGACCGGACCCACGGACCACGGCTAGCCTTACCCCTCATGGACCAGGCGCCATGCAGACTGCCCCCTCAGAACTCTGACCCACGCTCCCCCTTTGACTATGTCTCTGCCTGGTCCCTTTGCCCCCGGTTGCTTCCCCCCCCCAGCCTTTGTTCAATAAAAGCCGTAAACCTGTTTAAATAAATAATGATGTGAAAAGGTCTTGTAGGTTTTGTATTCAAACTAAAAACATTAGTAGACTACAAGAGGTGATTTGGGAATCTCATGACCTTAAATGTTTTAGACTTGAAACAATATAAGATACAACGGCTGTTTAGAAACAAATATATTTGTACATAAAGATGACAGATTATTATTATTAATTTAATTGTTAACTACTTAAACTCTATGGTTGGTTAAAACTTTAAACATTAGTACAAGAGGTGATTTGGGAAGCTCATGACCTTAATAATAACTTATAGTTGTATTCATAAGCAAATTACACCATCCTTGTAATAAAATGTTAGACTTGAAACATCAAGCAATGTAAAATACGATGGTCATTCACTGTGAAGACTTATTAGATCCATTCAATTTGTATTCTATTATCGTGATGAAAACACATCAGAGAACATGAAGTAGAATATGTTTGATACTCACCATACTCTTCATATTCATAATGCATAAAAAGAAAAAGAAAAACACATTTGTTTAGAAAACTGATATTTTATACATAAAGATGACGGAGCGTTTTCTTATAAGTTGTTAAATAACCTGGAATAAGAAATTTAATTATTAAATAAATGAGTCTGTGAGGTTGTACATCAGCTATTTTTAATGAAGATATTTGGTATAGAGGGGAAAAGTGATCCAAGTACAGAGTTAACTCAGGTCTGTTTCACTAAGCATAGAGGGTTTCATTGGTTAAGACTCCTTCAGTTTGTATTCGGCTGATGATAAGATGACAGATTATTATTTCCATTGTTTAACTTTTTCAACCCTATATGGTTGAACGGGGTCTCGCAGGGCTCTATACTAGTGTCTTTTCTGTTTTCTGTGGGGAAAGCTTTCGCTGAAAATAGCTGATCGACAAGCTCACAACGCGTCGCAGTAGGTAGGACACTTTGTGAGCTTGTCTATCAGCTATTTTCTGTGAAAGCCTTCCCCACAATAAGGATTCTGGGGTTGAAGTGGTTAAATAACCTATAGACACAACATAGAGTTATTAAATAAATGAATCTGCTATCTCATAATTGTGTATGATAATCTGTCAATAATATGAATCAGTTTGGCTGTTAACTTAAATGACACTATTTTGTACTGCAGTGGTTCTCAACCTGTGGGTCAGGACCCCCAGGGGGGTCCCCATATTATGTTGGGGGGTCCCCAGATGATTAGCTTAATGTGCAACATTGTTTTCTCACTCAACAGTAAACAAACCAACATACAGTATAAGAGTATACAGGGTATCTGCACATTTCTAAAGTGACAATTTAACGACTTTTAAGACCTTTTTAATACCTCTAAAATGAAAAGGGGAAAGAGACCATTAGGCTAAAGTGTGAAAAGTAATCAACAAACTATTCTATTCAACATAAAGGCCAAATTGTCAAATATTACCAAAGAAAGAGGCAAACCTTGTGGAAATAGACGATCTACATCCTCACAACGCAAGGCATTGTGAGCTTGTAGATCAGCTATTTTCACAATATTTATCTGTGGAACCGAGTCAATTAAAATTGAATGCTTCAACTCCTACAATTCCAAGAGCTTGTCAGGGTGGGGGGTCCCCAGTTCAAATATGATTATTTTGGGGGGTCCCCAGTTCAAATATGATTATTTTGGGGGGTCCCCAGTTTATATATGATAATTTTGGGGGGTCGTGGCCTGAAAAGGTCGAGAACCACTGTTGTAGAGTATATGGTATGCAGTAAGGTCTGCTACTGTACTGTAAGTACTGTACTTAAGTACAATTTTGAGGTATTTGTACTTTACTTGAGTATTTCCAATTTCCAATACTTTAACTTCTACTCCACTACATTTCGGATCCAAATATTGTACTTTTACTCCACTACATTTATTTGAAAACTTTAGTTACTAGTTACTTTGTAGATTTTGATTATTATTACAAAACTTACATTGAGCACTTCAGCCCAAATACATTTCGGCCATTTGAAAATAGCTGATCTACAAGCTCACAATGCGTTGCATAGCGAAGAATTGTGAGCTTGTAGATTTTTTTCAAAAGATTGTTATACATTTGAATATTTTAAATGGGATATTCTGCATAATTAGTACTTGTACTTTTGCTCAAGTAAATTGTGAATTCAAGACTTTTACTTTTAACAGAGTATTTCTAAAATAGTGCAGTATTGATTTTACTTAAGTAAAAAACTTTGAGTACTTTTTCAACCACTGTCTTCAACACATCCTGTGTAAGAAGACATGCTCTATTAGCTCTGTGGTAAAAATGTCAGCACTTGTGCAGGTGACCTGGGTTTGAATCTCGGGTAAGACATGAAAGTTACAGAGTGCAGCTTTAATGTATTCTTTAATATGATTGGATGACTTGTCATCAATGAAGCCATCATCAGGTGTGAACTGGAGCCAAATCACACTGTGATCATTATGTTTATGATCAAAATGCCTCAAATCAAATCAGAAAGACCAATAAGCTATCAGAAAGTGACTATATGTCAAATAATGATGACTTAGATTACAGTAAACACTTATAGCCATTATATGAAAGCACAGTGTAATTTATACATGGAGAGATAAATATGATTACATAATTATATATACATATCGTTGCTGTCGGGCAGAAACCTTGTATCTCCATATTTTAACTTTTATGTTTGCTTGTTATTTTTTCACTGAATGCCTTATTGCATCATACTACAATGTCACACAACAATTGCAAAAATAATATCTACAAGCTCACAACGTGTCGCACTGTGATGCATTGTGAGCTTGCAGATCAAATATTTTTGCTAGTTTAGAAATTTGTGAAAGTGGTTAAGTTTGGGGTTTTATATATATTTGATGAAGAGTATTAACAATAGCTTGTGACTAAATAATAACTACATTAGATCCTTTAGAACACAGTCATGTTCTTTTTTTCCATTTCCTGAAAAGTAACAGTTTTGGACATACAAGGATTCCACCTGACAGCTACAATATCACGGTTAATGATAATTAACGATGTGAGTTTGTACATCGGCTATTTTTAATGAAGATATTTGGTATAGAGGGGAAAAGTGGTCCAAGTACAGAGTTAACTCAGGTCTGTTTCACTAAGTATAGAGGGTTTCATTGGTTAAGACTCCTTCAGTTTGTATTCTGCTATGGTGAAAACTTGATGTCAATCTAAAAACATATTGGAGTTCATGAAGTAGAATTGATTTAATACTCACTGTATGCTAGTTCACGTTCACATTCATCATTCATGAAAAGAGAAAACACATGGTTGGAATGGTTAGAAAACTGATACTTCACAAACAGAAAGATTACTAATAATTAGCAAATTGTTAAGGAACCTGAAATATGGAATGCAAAAATAGAATGGGTTAAATTAATCCACTATCTCAATTATTTTACAAAGTAATAGCTTGCTTCATTAATCATAATGATTCAGCATTCTAATTATAACATTCTAATTTTATTTGTGAAGTGACTAAATGTCAGCTTAGAGATACAATTCTACACTATAGTATAATATTAAGAGTGAAACATTTCCATCTGCTATGACAGATTGGTTTGTAGTAAAATGATCAGTTGGGAAAAGAAAGTGTTCAGTACTTGAATCAATCTATTGTCTGATGTCAAGATTATTTGCTATTCATGTCAACTGTTTCTGCAGTCCATGCCATTTATTATTAACCAGCCTTGTGGGCACCAACTTGTCATATTTTTAATGTTTGCACAAAACGTTCACCTCCACACTATTCAGGAATCAAGTTTATCCTCCAAAATAATCTTCTGATTCATTCCTCAGTATGCCATCATTTATATCTGGTATTAACATGCATTCTGTATCTGTATATGTTAACCCTTTAAGACCAGGAACGCATCTGTGTAATTTTAAGATTTCTTTGGCTATTAAAAGATAGCAGATATACAAGCTCGGCACCGAGTGCTGCGGTATGAGCGCATGCAGCACTTGTGCAGGTGACCTGGGTTCAAATCTCAGGTAAGACACGAAAGTTACAGAGTGCAGCTTTAATGTATCCTTTAATATGATTGGATGACTTGTCATCAATGAAGTCATCATCAGGTGCACACATGCTTGTATCATAAGCATGTGTGCGCACGCGTGTGCATGTGCACACATGCACACGCGCACACGCACACATGTGTGTCGTCGTGGACACTGGATAGTAACCATAGACTGTAACCCATGAAAAGATCTATTCTCCCCCTATCGGTTCACAACTCGGACGGCACTGATTCGACTAGCAGACCTTCGGCCGGTCGGCGCGGGCACTCGCGCCTGGAGGCCCGAGGGCGCGCCTCCTCGGCCTCAAGCTCTGCTGAGTCGGCGCGCCTCCGTCATGGACAATAACTATTATCACGTGTGCGTGTGAACGCGTGTTCAGCGTTCCCCTAGCGTAGCTTCCTGCCTGGTTGCTATGTGGGGGGGAATAACAAAAGCCAGGTCGGCCTCGCATCAAAGCCCCGTCTCCTCCTCCTCCTCCTCCTGGTGCCGCCTCGTATCAAAGCCCCGCTTCGCGCCTCCTCCTCCTCCTCCCGCCGCCTCGTATCAAAGCCTCGCCTCGCGCCTCCTCGCGCCGCCTCGTATCAAAGCCCCGCCTCGCGCCTCCTCCTCCTCCACCTCGCGAGCCTCGCGTAAAAAACCCTGTCTCGAAAAGCCCCGCCTCGCGCCGAAGCCCCGCGCCTACAAGAGAGCGCTCCTCTTTCAATTTCCCTGGAATGCCAATTTCCCTGTGACATATATACATATCGTTGCTGTCAGGCAGAAACCTTGTATCTCCGTATTTGAACTCTTCTATTTGTTTGTTATTTCGTAACTGAATGCCTTACTGCATCATGCTTCAATGTCACACAACAATTGCAAATATAGCCGATCTACAAGCTCACAACGTGTCGCACCGTGACACGTTGTGAGCTTGCAGATCAGCTATTCTTGCAAATTAATTTTCTTTTTAAAGTGGTTAAGTTACATAAATATTTGATGAAGAGTATTAACAATAGATTGTGACTAAATAATAACTACTTTAGAACACAGTCATGTTCTTTTTTTTCCATTTCCTGAAAAGTAACAGTTTTTGACATACAAGGTTTCCACCTGACATCTACAATATCACGGTTAATGATAATTAACGATGTGAGTTTGTACATCGGCTATTTTTAATGAAGATTTGGTATAGAGGGGAAAAGTGGTCCAAGTACAGAGTTAACTCAGGTCTGTTTCACTAAGTATAGAGGGTTTCATTGGTTAAGACTCCTTCAGTTTGTATTCTGCGATGGTGAAAACTGTCAATCTGAAAACATATTGGAGGCCATGAAGTGGAATTGATTTAATACTCACAGCCCACTAGTTCACGTTCACATTCATCATTCATGAAAAGAGAAAACACATGGTTGGAATGGTTAGAAAACTGATACTTCACAAACAGAAAGATTACTAATAATTAGCAAATTGTTAAGAAACCTGAAATATGGAATGCAATAATAGAATGGGTTAAAATAATCGACTATCTCAATTATTTTACAAAGTAATAGCTTGCTTCATTAATCATAATGATTCAGCATTCTAATTACAACATTCTAATTTCATTTGTGAAGTGACTAAATGTCAGCTTAGAGATACAATTCTACACTATAGTATATATTAAGAGTGAAACATTTTCATCTGCTTTGACAGATTGGTTTATAGTAAAATGATCAGTTTCATAGTAAAAAAGAAAGTGTTCAGTACTTGAATCAATCTATTGTCTGATGTCAAGATTATTTGCTATTCACGTCAACTGTTTCTGCAGTCCATGTCATTTATTATTAACCAGCCTTGTGGGCACCAACTTGTCATATTTTTTATATTTGCACAAAACGTTCACCTCCACACTACTCAGGAATCAAGTTTATCCTCCATAATAATCTTCTGATTCATTCATTTAATCTTCCTCAGTATGCCATCATTTATATCTGGTATTAACATGCATTCTGTATCTGTATATGTTAACCCTTTAAGACTGGGAATGCATCAGTGTCATTTTAAGATTTCTTTGGCTATTCAAAAATAGCAGATATACAAGTTCATAGCGCGGCACTCGGTGCCGCGCTATGAACTTGTAGATCTGCTGTTTTTGAAAAATCGTTAACGTTTGTGCAAATCTTTGAATATGTATTTTTTTTAAGCCAACATTTTTTAATCTGTTACATCTTCTGGGGGTCCCTGGAAAAAAATATTTTGAGGTGGGGGTCCACGGCCAAATACATATCATTTTGGGTGGTCCTTGACATGAACCACTGATATTATAGCAACATACGTTCAAAGATTTGAGATATAAATGTTCGCTTTAAGAAAACATAGCCTATATATATATTGAAGATTTGCAAACATTTTCACGAAAAAAAAAAAAAAAAAAAACATATTATATATATAAGTGCAGATCTACAAGCTCATAGCGCGGCACTCGGTGCCGCGCTATGAACTTATATCTGCTATTTTTGAACAGCCAAAGAAATCTGAAAGTGACACAGATGCGTTGCCATCTGAATGGGTTAAGGGAGAGCACATGTTAGTGCAATATGTAAACACATAGAAACACATGAAAGTTACATAGTGCAGCTTTAATGTATGATTGGATGACTTGTCATCAATGAAGTCATCAAATCAAATCAGAAAGACCAATAAGCTATCAAAAAGTGACTATATGGAAAATAACGAAAAATATAATGGAAAATAAGACTTAGATTACAGTACAAACACTTATAGCCATTATATGAAAGCACAGTGTAATGTATACAAGGAGAGATAAACATTACATAATTATATATATACATATTGTTGCTGTCGGGCAGAAACCTTGTATCTCCATATTTTAACTTTTATGTGTTTGTTATTTCATAACTGAATGCCTTACTGCATCATAATACAATGTCACACAACAATTGCAAAAATGGCTGATCTACAAGCTCACAACGCGTCGCACCGTGGCGCGTTGTCAGCTTGTAGATCGGCTATTTTTGCTAGTTTAAAGTTTTTTGAAAGTGGTTAAGTTTGGGGGTTTATAAATATTTAATGAAGAGTATTAACAATAGCTTGTTACTAAATATTATATTATATATATATTAGATCCTTTAGAACAGTCATGTTCTTTTCTTTTCATTTCTTGAAAAGTAACAGTTTTCATGCAAGATCCCTCCCTCCCCCCCCCCCCCGACAGCTACAATATCACGGTTAATGATAATGTACAGTGACAGTAGGTCACTTACATGTTAATACCACAGCAATCTCCTCCTCCTGTTCTCCATGTTTGACCTGACAGATGTAAACTCCATTATCTGTCTCTCTGAAGTCTCTCAGTGTCAGAGACACATTGCCTTTCTGCAGATCCTGGATGTTCAGGGTCAATCTGCCCTCGTAGCCCCTCCCCTCTATCACCTGACCATTCTTATAAAGGTAAATACACTCTGACTCCTTAAACCACCTGATTGTCATGGAAGACGCGTTGGTCTCAGGAGAGAGGTGACAGGAGAGGGTGGTATTACTACCTCTCCAACCCCAAGCATAGCCTGCAGTGACGAGTTTAAAGTCACCTGGAGTGAAGAAAAGACACAGTTAGTGAAGAAAGAATTACTGTTCATTTAAACGTAACCATAATTAAGAAGACACGCAGTGATGTAACCAACACTTTACAATGACACCCCCCAAAACACACACACACACACACACACACACACACACACACACACACACACACACACACACACACACACACACACACACACACACATTGCAAACAGATCTACAAGTTCACGTTGTGAGCTTGTAGATCAGAATTGTTTTGCTACCTTTGTGTGACACTGTAGTATGATGAAGTAGGGCATTGATTTAGTTTAAGTATAGAGATACGAGGTTTGTGACTCAACAGGGAGGATATATTAGTGGACGTTAGGGTGTTCATTTAATCCATTTGCCTAATGAAGACCTACATGGTCAAAACGTTGCCCTTATAATACACTTGTTATGGGAGCTTTAACCCATTAAGACCGGGAAAGCATCTGTCATTTTACATTTTAACCACTTTAACCATTATCTTATACTTTGGCTATTCAAAAATAGCAGATCTACAAGCTATGAGCTTGTAGATCTGCTACTTTTTTAGAAAAATCTGGCACATTTTGTGCAAATCTTTGAATATATATATTATAAAGTGAACATTTGTAACTCAAATATTTGCTTCTAGATTTCTAAATCTTTTTGTTGTTGAAAAAGCGTATGTTGCTCTAATCAGTGGTTCTCAAACCTTTTCATGTCAAGGGCCCCCAAAATGACATGTATTTGGCCGAGGACCCCCATCTCAAAATATGTTCTTCCAGGGACCCCCCATGGAAGCAAAGATTTGAGTTAAAAATGTTCGCTTTAAAAAATATATATATTCAAAGATTTGCACCAATTTTCACGATTTTTCAAAAATAGCAGATCTACAAGCTCATAGCGCGGCACTCGGTGCCGCGCTATGAGCTTGTATATTTGCTAATTTTTGAATAGCCAAAGTATAATATATGGATAATAAGTCTTAATAATAATAAGTCTTAATGGGTTAACTCTTATTTTCTTGTTTTCTTATTTATTATATTTGACCTCTCTTTGATTTCTGCCTTTTTATCTGACACCTGGCCTAAATACAGACACAAGCCTCAAAGCTGGCACAAGCAGACTGAAGAACACTTTCCTCCCCCAGGCTATAAGACTGATAAATAAGAAACCACAATGAACATCTTCTGTGGTATTACGGCCTTGTATGCCGTTTGTTTTTAACTGTTTTATGAATATGAATGACATCCTGTCACATACAGGGAATGTTTTGGAAAAGTGGATATATTTGACACATTTCCTGCCAAAACTTTCAAAGGGATTTGATACTATAGGACATGACCTCCAATTACAGCAATTAATTATTGGCTTAGAGTACACATAGAGGATGCGCACACACACACACACACACACACACACACACACACACACACACACACACACACACACACACACACACACACACACACACACACACACACACACACACACACACACACACACACACACACACACACACACACACACACACACAGCATATTTTTCATACAACAATATACAGTCATTGTGTTTTTTTTGTCTAATTGCCAAGCAGCATCTTAACCCATTAAGACCAGGAAGGGAAAGCATCTGTGTCATTTTAATATTTATTTGGCTATTAAAAAATATCAGATCTACAAGCTCATAGCGTGGCACATGTGCCGCGCTATGAGCTTGTAGATCTGCTATTTTCTTTTTAAAGATCTTGAAAATGTGTGCAAATCTTTGAATATATACATATATATACATTTTTAACTCATATCTTTGCTTCTGGGTGGTCCCTGAAATATATTCAGATGGGGGTCAGAGGCCAAATACATATAATTTTGGGAAGTCCTTGAAATGAAAAAAGTTTGAGAACCACTGATATTATAGCAACATACGTTTTTGTTTATTTTTAAACTGTTAAGATTTAGAAGACATTTTGTAAAATACCCAAAAGCAAATATTTGAGTTACAAGTGTTAGCTTTAAAAAATACATATTCAAAGACCCACGATTTTCCACAATTTTTCAAAAATTAAATGACACAGATTTTGTCCCGGTCATGTTAATCCACTGACCAATAACAGCGTGCTCACGTGAAGCCCCACCCCTTGTCCTGAATCTCACTTTATCACCCAAGAGGAAGTAACACTTTTTTAGTAGTTTAGTAGTAACAAAGATTGTTAATATAGAAAGATACACATTCTCCATTGGAGCCACTAGAGGCGAAGTAGTACACAAATCCTACAAATGGTCTCCAAAGTAGGCGTGGTTGTCTTCTCCCCCGACCATCCCACCACCCTCCCCCTCCCCTCTCCCTGGCTGACAACGTCATGTGGATGTGTATTTGTGTATTTTCTTCATTAAAGAAAATAAATGCTTTACATGTTTGAAAGTGCACTGTTATTGGCAAAGATGATTTTAAAGAAACCCCAAAAAATCCCACCACAAACTCACACGTATTATTCAGTCTTATCTTCTGCTAGACATGCTCCTAATTCTGCTCAACATTGTAACAGGTCCTTTTATTTATAAGGTATATATTTTACCACTATAGACTATAATGTGTTTAGCATGAATGTTTAGCAAAATGTCATGATTCCCAAATCATACCCATCAACCAAGACAGTTAATAATGGAAAATGATATTATTGAGCATTGGAACACACATTTTATTTAATTTTTGAAATGTCCATAATGATTTCACGTAGGCCACATTCACATATAGAATCTCAGTTTATTAGTTTTTAGAACATCTTATGGGGACAGTGCATAGAGTTCAAATCTAATATAATAATACAATATAATATAAGGGACAGACAGAGCCCTCTATGTCTCGTCCGTCAGACTGCAGATGGACTCTTCAGATATCTTCCCAGATCTCGCGAGAGTGTTGCTAGGATAGAGAAAGGTTGATAACAAAGTAGATTTTCTCCTAATTTGTGTCACCAAAAAAAAAGCCATTTTAGTATGAAAATCGTGCATATTTTGTGTCTTGTGACGATCGGGTCCAATATTTAGTTCAGTGACCATGGAGCTAAAGAATGGTTCAGAAGCTGTGTTCACGTTGACTCTTCCATTGGAATCAAATAGACTCCAGCTTGCTTCCTGTCTCCTAAAAAGGTGTACACCTACGTCACGCAGAAAATAGGAGAAACGGGAAGTAAACCGGAGAATGCGCCTCTTGCTATTTTCCTCTTGGGTAGTAAGCAGTGGTGCAACTAAGTACATTTACTCAAGTACTGTACTACAATTTTGAGGTACTTTTACTTCACTGGAGTATTTCCAATTGTCTATACTTTTACTTCTACTCCACTACATCACAGAGGGCAATATTGTACTTTTACTCCACAAAAATCATTTGACAGCTCTAGTTAGTTACTTTGTAGATGTACATTATTCCATTTTAAAACATACATTAACAACTTTAGCCCTATTTTATACCTTGGCTATTTTCAAACATTTTAGTACTTTTACTTTTGGTACTTTAAGTACATTTTGATACCAATACTTTTGAACTTTTACTCAAGTAAATTCTGAATTCCGGACTTCTACAGTTTGATACTTTTACTTAAGTAAAACATTAGAGTACTTTTCCATCACTGGTAGTAAGTAGCTAGTTTTGTTACCATTAGACACTACACTACAGAAAGTATTAATACTCAGCACTAAAGTCTCACTTGTATATGAAATAGAGGAGAAAAAGAGGATTACGTCAACAACCTAGATGACGTCTTGTGGAAAAAAGACAGACACATTCTTGTATAAATATATATTTTCACTGTTTTGAGGTGTGTTTTTTTGTTGTTGTTTATTCTTCTTTACTGTCAGTGTTGAAAGCAGTAAAGATTTAGTGAAGTACATTTAAGCAAAGCTCTGGCTGCATGGTCTGTCTGTGAATGATAATGTTTATATATATTACTGCTTGAAATGTGAACCACATATCTCCCTCCTCATATCAGGTGATCATGGTTCATCAATCAGGAAATAAAAAAAATGTGTTGTGACCTACCATGACCTCTGGCCCCTGCCATGTCTCCTGTGTAGAAGAAAAATAGCCAAATTACCACTTCATCACATTTATCTGTAAATAGTTTGTGAGCTGCAGTCTTCTTCATGGGAATTGAGATTACTTTTGTTGCAATTGGTCACAAGTAACCAACAGTTTGTACCGTCTCGTCTGTTGTTTCCTGCTCACAAACCCTGAAACCTACAGTGGTTCTGCGGCCAGATATCTTCATTATTAAAGGTTGAAAAATGTTAAGAGAATCTCTTACCTTTCACTGCTTGGCATACGCTTTAGACTTGAAAAACTAATTCATACAAATCCTCACACATTACTGACTCCTATACAACTAACACACAAGTGAAAGTATTAATGTCAGTTCCTCACTGACACTGGCCGCCGGGAGGGGCGGGACAATTCCCGGTGGCCTGCCGTCTGATTGGCCTGCCTGGCCTGTCTGTCAGGCCAGGCAGGCAGGCTCCAGGCAGCGCTTAACCTCACGTCACCAGACGTGTGACTAATTTACGGTTATACATTCAAAACAATCCCGGATTGGGCCCTTGGGACCATTTATGCTCTCGAACTGAGAAAAAGGAACTGAAATCTCAGCCATATGTATTTGTGTACGATACAAGGAAGTGGATAGAGCACTCTCATCATTATTCTACTGTAAGTATTTGTCTCATTGGCAAGAACTGCACGTGATGGTGAAGAAAGAGAACTTACGGACAAACCACACATCATTTGACTAGACATTTCCAGCAGACAGAGAACTGAGAAAAATAAATAAACTAAGGAACTGAAATTTCAACCATTAGCCCCAAACCATGCTAAAACTATCAAGTCAAGTGCAATCATCAGTATGTTAATCATAAATAATGTTTTTATTATTGTTTGATGTGCGTTACACTTTTTTCATAACTATACATATTAAACTATTAACTTATTCTCTTTGCATTATTTGAATTAGGGGTCTATAAAAAGATGAAAAGGCAGTGGCTAAATAGATCTCATGCCCACAATGAAACTGTTGGGGCACTGTTCTAACCTTCTTGAATTAGCACGCACGTCACAAATGTGTTTCGTTGTGAGCTTGTAGATCGTTTTAATTTTTCCCCGAAAATAAATACATACATACACATACACATATACATATACATATACATATATATATAGGCTAAGTATTTGTGGCACTAGTGTTTATGCAGAAATACTAGTCTAATAGTTTTTAAAATGTGTAGCATACTGGCATAGACACTATGGCACATTACGAGTAATTTCAGGGAAGCCAGGAAAGCCATGACCGTCGTTGCCCCTCAGTTTTGCCTTGTGCACTGTGGCATGCCCTGAGGCCACAGTGGCCTTAATGCCCCAACTTTGTTCCACTTTCTCCTCTGTCTCTTTCTTGTCAATATTAGACACCAGTGTCTTTTTCTTGTCATCTTGTCATGTAGACACCTGTGTCTTTTGTTGAGATTCTGAATTCTTAACTCCCCTGAGTCCCCATCTTTAAACCAATCCAGTAACTTTGATTGCAGGGCTGAGGCATGGATCAGATTGTAAATACCATCATTTATTTATTTCACAGCAGATAGTCTACATATAGAATTTAAAATCATCCTTAACCCTTAAATTCAATTAATTATTTCAATGGACTAAAATCTTGTTTTATTTGATGGCCTCCCTGCCCTGGCATCAAGGCCTTTCTGCCCTAAAAAAAACACCATAGGCCAAGTGGCCTTGCCCATAAATGACAAAATTCCAGGCCTGGTGCTAGTCATTTGGGTTTCTGGTAAAATTATTGACCATTTATTTTGTATGTCTGTGACAAAAATAAAATATTGATCAAAATGTCCGTCACAAGCTGACATGGTCATGACCCCTAAATCTAAGTAGGTGAGATACTGACCTACCCACGTTTAATCAGACTATTGATTGGTCTAAGTAGGTGAGATACTGACCTACCCATGTTTAATCAGACTATTGATTGGTCTAAGTAGGTGAGATACGACCTACCCATGTTTAATCAGACTATTGATTGGTCTAAGTAGGTGAAATACTGACCTACCGACGGGGCTCAGTAGGTGTTATACTGTATAGTTTTGGACCGCGGCGGAGGCGCGCCGTCTAAAGCAAACTTGAGCCACGAGAGGCACCGCCGAGCGAGTTGCCGTGCCGAACGTTGCGAAGTTCGCTTGAGCCGACTCAGTGCCGTCCGATTTATGTACCGATACCCACAGAATAGTAAATCATGTTTTGGGGTGAGCGTTTGCCCCAACTTTCATCAAACCACAGAATAACGACAAAATACCTACTGAGCCCCATCGGGTAGGTCAGTATCTCACCTACTTAGACCAATCAACAGTCTGATTAAACGTGATAATGTCCCATTCAGTGCATTGACAGCATCCGAAGCCGGTGAACTGCCCACCAGCTACTCAAAGCCCCGGAAGATATCAAAGGAAGGGACGGAAATGCAACCAGCTGGCTCAACTTGTCGCGCATTGTGTGGACGTTCTCTCGTGCTTGCTCTCTCTCTCTCTCTCTCTCTCTCTCTCTCTCTCTCTCTCTCTCTCTCTCTTCTCTTCTCTCTCTCTCCTCTCTCTCTCTCTCTCTCTCTCTCTCTCTCTCTCTCCTCTCTCTCTCTCTCTCTCTCTCTCTCTCTCTTCTCTCTCTCTCTCTCTCTCTCTCTCTCTCTCTCTCTCTCTCTCTCTCTCTCTCTCTCTCTCTCCTCTCTCTCTCTCTCTCTCTCTCTCAGCAGTATGTTGCTATAATATCGGTGGTGCTCCAACTTTTTCCATGTCTCTCTCTCTCTCTCTCTCTTAGCAGTATGTTGCTATAATATCGGTGGTGCTCCAACTTTTCCATGTCAAGGTCCACCCAAAATTTGCCCGCGAACCCCATCTCAAAATATGTTGTTCCAGGGACCCCCAGAAGAAAATGTTTGCTTTAAAACATATATATATTCAAAGATTTGCAAAAAAAATTCATGATTTTTCTAAAAATAACACACACATACATATATATATATTAGGGGTGTCACGATACGCCTAATCCACGATTCGATTCGACTTTCGATTTTAAGGTCACGATTCGATTCGATTTAAAACGTCCTTTTTTTCAGCTTTGAGGGCTATATCAAATGAGAATGAGAATAACAAAAAGGGTTTTATGCCCTTACAACAACTGTCATTTTCAGATTCTTCTTTAAGATGAGTTAACAACAACATTTTTGTGAAGCTCTATAACTAAATAAAATCTAAATACAAAGTTGAACATGTAAGAAAAAAGGATCCAAAGACAACTGTTATTTGGCTACATGTTCTTAAACATCTTAAAGTATGTTCACATTGTTTGAACAGATAAGAGCTTTAACAAACAAGAAATGTGAATAATAAGCTAAGCCAGGGGTCTTCAACAGGGTTTTTTTTTTTACCTTAACCCCATCCGTTTTCTGAGGTGAACTTTAGCCAAAAATAGCAGATCTACAAGCTCACAGTGAGCTTGTAGATCGGCTATTTTTGGCCGAGAGGTATAGGTGTAGAGGGGAAAAGGTGAAGACGGAGCAACTATCAATGTGCGCTGTGAGGCGTTGTGAGCTTGTAGATCGGCTATTTTTGGCAGAGAGGTATAGGTGTAGAGGGGGAAAAGTGAAGACGGAGAAACTATCAATGTGGAGCATAATCGACAAACGGTAGCCGTTTTGTCAACAACGTGTCGGGTGCCCTCATAATTCACTGGGAAGCCAAAATATTGTCAGATTTTTGACTTAATGGAAGCGGGAGGGTTTTCCAATTCTTCCGTTTGTGTATCATCATTACCATCTCTGGCTTCAGCAGTGGCCAAGGTGAAATGTAAAGTAGTAGTACAGACGCAACGCTACAGCGGTCTCGCTCTGTGTGTGGGTTTGTCCAGTCGTCTTTTTTTTCTCCCCCGTCGTAAGCACGCATGCGCGATGCACGGAAAAACATAACAGCGACTCGAGCATGGCTTCACCCGGACGTGCAATCGGATGTGCGCATGCGCAGGAGTATTTTTTGTATTTATTAACCCTTGAATCGCGATACGGCTTTTGATTTCGATACACTGTATCGAACGTCATTTTCGGTTCGATTTCGATACGTATCGAGTATCGTGACACCCCTAATATATAGATATATATATATATATATATATTGTATATCTGCTATTTTTTGAATAACCAAAGAAATCTTAAAATGACACAGATGTGTTCCCGGTCTTAATGGATTAAATATAAAGTTATAGAACCACAGTGTGTAGAACAGTGTATTGTACTCACAGGCTGCTGTATATGAGCTCCAGTCAGCCTTGCTGAGAGAGGCTCTGGTGGTCAGCAGAGCTGAGGTCAGAGGTCAGATGAGACTGACTGAGCAGCAGGCCTGATCCACTGAGTCACCTGCTGACCACTGTCCTGATGACACTGAACACACACACACAACACAGTTACACACTGTCCTGATGACACTGAACACACACACACCACAGTTACACACTGTCCTGATGACACTGAACACACACACAACACAGTTACACACTGTCCTGATGACACTGAACACACACACAACACAGTTACACACTGTCCTGATGACACTGAACACACACAACACAGTTACACACTGTCCTGATGACACTGAACACACACAACACAGTTACACGCGGTCCTGATGACACTGCACACACACACACACACACAACACAGTTACACACTGTCCTGATGACACTGAACACACACAACACAGTTACACACTGTCCTGATGACACTGAACACACACACAACACAGTTACACACTGTCCTGATGACACTGAACACACACAACACAGTTACACACTGTCCTGATGACACTGAACACACACACAACACAGTTACACACTGTCCTGATGACACTGAACACACACACAACACAGTTACACACTGTCCTGATGACACTGAACACACACACACCACAGTTACACACTGTCCTGATGACACTGAACACACACAACACAGTTACACACTGTCCTGATGACACTGAACACACACACAACACAGTTACACACTGTCCTGATGACACTGAACACACACAACACAGTTACACACTGTCCTGATGACACTGAACACACACACACACACAGTTACACACTGTCCTGATGACACTGAACACACACACACAACACAGTTACACACTGTCCTGATGACACTGAACACACACACACAACACAGTTACACACTGTCCTGATGACACACACACACACACACACACACACACACACACACACACACACACACACACACACACACACACACACACACACACACACACACACACACACACACACACACACACACACACACACACACACACACACACACACACGTTAAGTTTTAAACCGGAAATACCGCCCCGATCTGCGTCCGGAAAAGCACATCCGGGTTCCGCTCTGGTAAATGATCACCCGGAAGTGATAGGCACCAACCAATAGGACAGATACTTCCTGTGTTCTCTCCACTGGGCGGGGTTGTCTCTTGTAGTTTTCTTACAGGGGAAATGCAAGGCAGACGTTCCAGCACAGACACACACACAAGACATGCACTCTATTTCAATAAATGTAAACGTCCTTATTTATTTGTGGTGAATGGCCTGAATACTTTGCACTGTTTAGTTTATCCCTTCTGAATAGCTTATGTGAGCACAATAAAGAATAGCAGAATAATACATTAAATTACTATCCAAAATGCATTATAATGAGCATTATGAGGACCAGTTATATGAAGATAAGATATGATATAATATCATAATGAGCATTAGAGGACCAATTATATGGAGATAAGATATAATATATTATAATGAGCATAATAAAGAATAGCAGAATAATACATTAAATCACTATCCAAAATAAACGTTTCCTTTTAATTCCACAGTTTCACACACAAACGTGGGCTACAAAAAACGAAACATCTCTGTGCTTTATTGTCATTAATTGCACTCTTCTACCATATGAATCTGTCATTCATAATTATTGATGTAATTCACATGTATGTCTGTATTTGTTTGTTTGTTGATGTGGGCAACGAGACCAAAGTTATTTTGGTCTCCAGGAGACAAACTAAAAGGAGACCGTCTCCTTTCAGTTTGTTTAAATGTGTTTTCTTTATTGCTTGTCAGAACTCACTTGGGTAGCACTTTATAATAACTATACACTATAAAGCATTAGTTAAGCATTAGTAAATGCTTAATTCCTCATGAACTCATCATTAGTAAAGCATTATTCATACATTACTAAGCATTAGTAAACACGGTTATAAATGTAGCAACTATACACTATTAAGTATTAGTTAAGCACTAGTAAAACACTTAATCCATCATTAATTCATCATTTGTATAGCATCATTCATACATTACTAAGCATTAGTAAACACAGTTATAAACCTTTCAACTAAACACGATTTACAATTAGTTGAGCATTATTAAGTATTTACGTCATCATGAATTCATCATTTACATAGCAAGTGAGTACTTAATTCATCATGAATTCATCATTTATACAGCATTAATAATACATTAATAAGCGTTTGTAAACACAGTTATAAGTGTTTTATTGCCCATTGATAACCTAATCTTTAATGTGCTTAATGATTGTATTCTCAT
The DNA here is from genome assembly GCF_963280865.1 of Gymnoscopelus braueri. Taxonomy (NCBI): domain Eukaryota; kingdom Metazoa; phylum Chordata; class Actinopteri; order Myctophiformes; family Myctophidae; genus Gymnoscopelus; species Gymnoscopelus braueri. Next base: position 13,611,624 of record NC_137613.1, read on the forward strand.
ACTTTGTAAATGATAGATTCAACATTTATAAATAGGTATTATATCAATTTACAAACCAGTTATTTATGAGTTGTTAATGGTTCATACGATCATTTAGAAAGTCTAAGTAAACACCATATACAAACCACTTGGTTGTATATTTATGCGGACATTTGTACATGGTTAGTGAGTGTGTTAATAAATGTCTTATAAACACTTATTCATACTCAATGAATGATTTATTAAGGTAGTTACTACTTGTTAGTTAAGTATTTTGCGTGAGCCCATCTAAAGTGAGGACTATCTATGCCTTATAAAGCATTTATAAATGAGATAGAAGCAGTGATATAGAAAGTGCCAATATTTATTGCAACAATTGAGACAGAACATGGCCCGTGCAGTGTAAAAATAAAATTAACATAATTGTGCTGTATGAAAATAAACAAACAATATGCAATGCTATAAACATGTACACATGGCTGATAAATTAAATAAACATTTTACTTTATGAAAATTAAACAATAAACAATCTGCTATGCTATAAACATGTAAACATGGCTGATAAATTAAGTAAACATTATTGTACTTTATGAAAATAAACCATACAGAATCTGCTATGCTATAAACATGTAAACATGGCTGAAAAATGTAATAAACATTCTTGTACTGTATGTATGAAAAAATAAATCTGGGTTCTGCCTTCACTATGGGTATAGCCACATAGCTAGGCAGACAGTTAACATCAGAAGGAAAAAACAACAAAAAAAAGGCTTGTTTTGGGTTTCTTCTTTAAATTATCTTCTTTGTTTTTTCTTATTTGTAGAACAGCAATGACATGAAATACACATAGAATGGATTTGTTAAATAGTGTTTTCCACAGTAAATATTTTAACTTTTTAACAATGCTTTTAAATAAATGAATTAACTTGCAAACATGAATTAAGCAGCTAAACATTCACACAGTTGCAATGATATGAAATTAACATGTACATAAACACATCCCTGATTTTGCTGGAAATAATAATAGGCAAATCTCTCCCAATATGCACAAATAAATCCCTGGAGTGAAAATAAAAACACAACATTGCTCCCTATAATGGCATTACAGCATTAGCTCAGAGCAGAATAGCCTATAAGCTAACATGATACACAGCAGCCTGCAGCCTAATGGCTGACAGGCTAACAGGCTAACAGGCTAGGCCATATGACTGGTACTGATTAGCAACAAACATGACGTTTTTACCACAGACAGAATACACAGTTGGGCTGTGAAAAAGGTTCTAGCAATCATGTTTCATCATTACTGACACAATACATCACAAGGCCAGTACTTACAGACACAGCTGCACATAGCTTTGCTCTATGCTAAACAGGAAGTGAATGCATACTGCAGGTGTTGCCAGATTTTGCAAAAAAAACAAGCGGCCAGGTCTTTGAAAACAAGCCCAAAAGAAGCAAGCAACTAGGCTCAGTTTTACCAGCTATCGGCCATTTGAAAATAGCAGATCAACAAGCACACAATGTGTCACATCATGACACGTTGTGAGCTTGTAGATCTGTTATTTTCAAAAACATATTGGGAAAAAAAGTAAAATATTTTCATGAAAAAATGTGGGAACCACTGGTTTAAAAAAACATTAGAAAGCAAGCCCAATTAAGCAACTACACTTAAAAAAAGCTCCAAATTGTTTATTACATTGTATAACATTGTCCACCTACCTGCCCACTGTGGGCGTGGCCATGGTAGGGGATATCAATGAGTTTCCTGTTTACCAGTGTTGCCATGTCTGCTTATAATAAACAATTTGGGGCTTTTTTTTAAAGTGTAGTTGCTTCATTGGGCTTACTTTCTAATGTTTTTTTTAAACCAGTGGTTCCCAAAAATGTTCATGGAAAGGAAAAATATTTTTTGAAAATATTTTACTTTTTTCCTAATATTCTTTTGAAAATAACAGATCTACAAGCTCACAACGTGTCTTGATGTGACACATTGTGAGCTTGTTGATCTGCTATTTTCAAATTGCAGATGTAAAGTGGTAAAACTGAGCCAAGTTGCTTGCTTTTTTGGGCTTGTTTTCAAAGACCTGGCCGCTTGTTTTTTTTGCAAAATCTGGCAACACCTGCAGTATGCATTCACTTCCTGTTTAGCATAGAGCAAAGCTATGTGCAGCTGTGTCTGTAAGTACTGGCCTTGTGATGTATTGTCTCAGTAATGATGAAACATGATTGCTAGAACCTTTTTCACAGCCCAACTGTGTATTCTGTCTGTGGTAAAAACGTCATGTTTGTTGCTAATCAGTACCAGTCATATGGCCTAGCCTGTTAGCCATTAGGCTGCAGGCTGCTGTGTATCATGTTAGCTTATAGGCTATTCTGCTCTGAGCTAATGCTGTAATGCCATTATAGGGAGCAATGTTGTGTTTTTATTTTCACTCAAGTGATTTATTTGTGCATATTGGGAGAGATTTGCATATTATTATTTCCAGCACAACCAAGGATGTGTTTATGTACATGTTAATTTCAAATCATTGCAACTGTGTGAATATTTAGCTGCTTAATACATGTTTGCAAGTTGTTCATTCATTTCTTTAAAAGCATTGTTAAAAAGTTAAAATATTTACTGTGGAAAACATTATTCAGTACACATTTTAACAAATCCATTCACTGTGTTTTCCATGTCATTGCTGTTCTACAAATAAGAAAAAAACAAAGAAGATAATTTAAAGAAGAAACCCAAAACAAGACTTTGCCTCCAAACAGATTTTTTTTTTTTTTACTTCCTGAACTGTCTGCCTAGCTCTGCAAGGGTGGCTATATGCATAGTGAAGGCAGAACACAGAATGTTTTTCTTTTCATACAGTACAAGAATGTTAATTACATTTTTCAGCCATGTTTACATGTTCATAGTATAGCAGATTTTTTTGTGGTTATTTTCATAAAGTTAGTAAAATTTTTATTTAATTTATCAGCCAGGTTTACATGTTTGTAGCATAGCAGATTGTTTATCGTTTATTTTCATAAAGTAAAATTTTTATTTAATTTATCAGCCATGTTTACATGTTTGTAGCATAGCAGATTGTTTATTGTTTAATTTTCATAAAGTACAATGTTTCTTTAATTTGTCAGCCATGTATACATGTTTATAGCATTGCATATTGTTTGTTTATTTTCATACAGCACAAGAATGTTAATTTTATTTTTACACTGCACGGGCCATGTTCTGTCTCAATGGTTGCAATAAATATTGGCACTTTCTATATCACTGCTTCTATCTCATTTATAAATGCTTTATAAGGCATAGATAGTCCTCACTTTAGATGGGCTCACGCTATCTCATTTATAAATGCTTTATAAGGCATAGATAGTCCTCACTTTAGATGGGCTCACGCAAAATACTTAACTAACAAGTAGTAACTACCTTAATAAATCATTCATTGAGTATGAATAAGTGTTTATAAGACATTTATTAACACACTCACTAACCATGTACAAATGTCCGCATAAATATACATCCAAGTGGTTTGTATATGGTGTTTACTTAGACTTTCTAAATGATCGTATGAACCATTAACAACTCATAAATAACTGGTTTGTAAATTGATATAATACCTATTTATAAATGTTGAATCTATCATTTACAAAGTGTGAGAATACAATCATTAAGCACATTAAAGATTAGGTTATCAGTGGGCAATAAAACGCTTATGACTGTGTTTACAAACGCTTATTAATGTATTATTAATGCTATATAAATGTTCATGATGAATTAAGTACTTAATTGCTATATAAATGATGAATTCATTATGAATTAAGTACTTACTAATGCTTAACTAATTGAAAATCGTGCATAGTTGAAAGGTTTATAACTGTGTTTACTAATGCTTAGTAATGTATGAATGAAGCTATGATGAATTAATGATGAATTAAGTGTTTTTACTAATGCTTAACTAATACTTAATAGTGTATAGTCTCAACATTTATAACCGTGTTTACTAATGCTTAGTAATGTATGAATAATGCTTTACTAATGATGAGTTCATGATGAATTAAGCATTTACTAATGCTTAACTAATGCTTTGTAGTGTATAGTTAATATAAAGTGCTACCCTTACGTGTTGACTATGTTATTCCCTTATGTTTTATTTTACCTTACTTATATAAGTATGGTAAAATAAAACAAACATTAACTGCTGTTCAGCACTTTGTAACTCATGTTTTGTAAACTGATAAATAAAGTTATTATTTTATTATTATGTAGCCTAAACCCTCTATTTACAGTAAAAACTGACCTACTTTTCTTGGACGCTTTTTTCTGTCAACACTAAATCTCTCTGCCAAAAATAGCAGATCTACAAGCTCACAACACGTCGCGCTGCGACGCGTTGTGAGCTTGTAGATCGGCTAGTTTTGGCTTATCTTACCACCATGCTGGGGTTCATGTGGTTAATACTATTCATAATAATGTAATGGTGTTTTAATTTTGTCAAGGCACCTTGACATAAACTATTAATATTATCCAGTGATATGAAAACATTAGCTAATGTTTTCATATCACTGGATAATATTAATATTTTATATTGCACGTGCATAATGTTTTCATGATGAGTAGTGTTATTCAGTCCTCACTTGTACAAATAGAGACACACAGGGACTACAAATTTCACGCCCACTTTTGAGACAGCGCCGCTACTCGAGGTCCGTTAGAACGATGAACTGCAGCTGCCAATGCATTCCCTATGAGAGGATATGAGAATTAGCCTACTTTTAAAATTATCCTGCATTAACTGAAGACGATATTGATTTAAATAAAAATATGTTTCCAAATGTATGGAGTGTCTTTGTCAACATATCTTCTTGTTTTCTTAATAGTTGATGTGTTTCACATTTAATTTGCCACTTTAACGAGTTACCCATAATGCTAACACAGCAGAGGGTAGACAGCAGACGGGCATTTCAGTGACATCACTGTCTTTACGAGTGCCGAGCGCCGACCAGTGGCGTTCCCACTGTAGAGGCAGGAGAGGCGGTCGCCTGCCCAACTAAGATCTCGCCTCCCCTAAAAAAAATTAAAAAAAACCCGAAAATGTGTCATTGCGTGCTTAATGTCCTCAAAGTCACGCATCCAACAAGCTTTGAACTGAGCAGATTGGACCTTCTGTTCCAGAGATAATGATGAAAACGGCCACTTTCGCCAGTTTTCTGGGTATTGAAAACCTCAAGGGATGCGTCCGTGACGTATATACCATGCGATCACTTAAACTCTAGATCTCCGATGCTAGCGATTTTGACATACTGATGGAGTATATTATAGTATATTGTGGGTAGTATATCGAGATGAAAGATATGGGACATTAAAAAGGACAAATTAAACAAATGGGACAGATTATTAGAACACCAAAAAAATCGCTACAGCCTCAGTAGTTAACCAGTGAAATGACGGTATTTTACAATGCCTCTCATAGAGATTGCATTGAGAGCTGCAGTTCATCGTTCTAACGGACCCCGAGTGTCAAAAGTGGGCGTGGATTTGTAGGCCTTCCGCTTCCGGCCGTGTGTCTCTATAGCACTAGTGAAGGAACTACACTTCCTGAAAAACGGCACTGCCCACCAGCTGCTCAAAGCTCCGGAAGATATAAAAGTAACGGCGGATCCGGAACAAGGGCTAGCGTCACGTAACGTACAGTTGCACGCTAGCGAGCGCTCATGTGTGGATGTACCCAGTGTGCTACAGTGAGGTCTTTCAATTAGCCTATTGGCCCCAAAGTATAGCGTCCTGATTCCAAACACTGTGGCTGCTACGCTCCACTGACCTTGTTCTCTCACACACACACACACACACACACACACACACACACACACAGAGGCTTTACAATGTTCCTCGCAAGCCAGTCATTGGTGGAAGGTAACTAAGCACATTTACTCAAGTGCCGTACTTAAAGGGACAGTTCACTCAAAAAAATATATTTTTTTCTATCGATTAGTCACCCCATGGACACTTGAATTCAAGGTAGGCAGCGGTTCCGGTAGGAGACACAGAGACTCTTTGTATCTCCTACCGGAAAAGCTGCCGGTCATCAAATTATTGGCTTAGGAATGTGACAAAAACTAAACAATATCCATGAATTCAAGTCTCCATGGGGTGACTAATAGATAGAAAAAATCGTTTTGGATGTGAACTATCTCTTTAAGTACAATGTTGAGGTACTTGTACTTAAAGGACGACTTCACCACTTTTCAACATATCTTCATATAATAGGTCCTCACTAATGCTCATGATAAAATGATACAATTTTTTTCTACTTGGTCTGTGTCTCATAGGAGGGCTGTGGACAGTCCAGAAACCTGTCTACCAGTGACATCATCGTTAGGCAGGAAAAAAAGATTACAATTTTTTTATTCAGATTTTTATTAAGGCGAGAACAATGGGATCTATTATTGCATTGCAACTTTCCAGGAATACAAAGCCTGCAGTTTCTATTAGCTTGGATTCCCCATCGATGATGTCACTGGTAGACGGGTTTCTGAACTGTCTACAGCCCTCCTCTGAGACACAGACTGATTAGATTTTTTTTTTACCATTTTATCATGAGCATTAGTGAGGACCTATTATATGAAGATATGTTGAAAAGTGGTGAAGTCGTCCTTTAACCTGAGTAGGCCTATGTCATTTTCTTTCTATACTAAATAACACTTTTGGTACTTTAAGTCCATTTTGATACCAATTCCGGACTTTTACTTGTAACAGAATGTTTCTACATTGTAGTATTGATACTTTACCTTAAGTAAAACCTTTGAGTACTTTTTCGACCATTGCCTGGCACCAGGCTGTTAGAACAAGTGTGCCGTGCCAACACACCTCTGGATGAACATCCATGGATGCATCCATCCATCCATGCCTCGTGCAGAGCCCTGCGTAGAATAGATCGTCTCGCTAAATCATCAGAACATTGGATTTGGTCCCCGGTCTTGGCCTGCCTGATTAAATTCCACCTCACTGCTATCTTCGTTCTGAAAAACACCTTTCATATTTGGAAATAACAACAGCAACAAAAAATATACTCATTTATTATTATGATCTCATGACAAATTGTGTTGATTACCGTTAGTGATCAGTAGTAGTTCTACAGTTTCAGTCTTGGCAACCCAGCCAGCTGCCAGGTTTCTATTGTACAATCATGATGCTGTGTTTGCATCCACCTGGTGCGCCACGATTAAAATCCATCCCTTCTAAAAGATTTTGGGGAAAATGACAATTTACTGTAGAACGTTTAAGTTGCCTTTTTCTATATGGTCCCCTTTTCTGCAACCAGTATGTCTGCCACTGTAAATCTGAAGGGAAAACAAATCCTTTTACACAACTATGCTAAATAAACAGAGCAAAAAGCATACTTACTGTCATTGTCTCCGCCAGGCCGAAAGGAATGGCGAGAGAGTATGTTTTGCACCCTGTCCGTCCGTGTGTCCTTCTGTCTATGAGCAGCTAACACTCCCTGGATGCCAATTCAGAACCTCTGGCCCGAATATTTCAGTTTGGCCTGTTATAGCGCCACCAGGAGGCTGATTTGTGCAAAACAAATTTTTTATACTACTCCTACAGATTTTGTCCAAACATCACGTAAATCGGTACACAGTATCTCTATAGTCATGTGATCAACATGGATCTGTCCGATTTCCCATATTCCATCCTGATTGCCTGGCTTCCAAAGTTTGCAGGACAGATCCGTTTTGAACAAAATGCCTCAAATCATGAACGCAGCGTGCAATTTCCGTGAGATTTTGCACACACATTCCCACTAGGCCGATGCCACCATTTTCACATTGGCCTGTTATAGCACCACCAGCAGGTCTAATTTAGCAAAACACATTTTTGGAACAAAATGCCTCAAATCATGAATGCAGTGTCCGATTGCTGTGAAAGGCCTAAGAAGAAAGGGCACCCTTTTCACATTGGCCTATTATAGTGCCACCAGGAGGCCACAATAACGTACCTGACCTGGCGGAGACCTGTGCTCTGTGCAATATGTTTCTTTATCAGCTCCTGATTTCATAGATTAATACATTCAAGCTTATTTTGTCTGCATCCCATAGTACGGGTAGTAGTTGCATTATAAAGAGAACAAATAATGAAACGGTTGATGAATCTTCACCAAAAAGCATTCTTGAATTATACCAACAATTAGATTAGATTTTATTTTACATATATTTACATTTATTACATGATACATTCAAGTGTATTCATAATCATTTAAAAGACCAATAAGAAACATTAAAATATTAAACTCTTTGATTTACATTGTCCACAAATTAGCACATTAGATTCAAAGGTAACCGTTAAAGGGGCATGCTGTAGTTTTTGACCCAAAGTTGAAAACAAACTACATCATCAGCCAAGGGCAGGGGTTCTCAACCTTTTCAGGCCGTGACCCCCCCAAAATGATCATATTTGAACTGGGGACCCCCCCCCCCCACACACACACACACACACACACACACCCTGATAAGCACTTGGAATGTAGGAGTTGAAGCATTACATTTTGTTTGACTCAGTTCCACAGATAAATATTGTGAAAATAGCCGATCTACAAGCTCACATATTTTCCTCTTTCTAATATTATTTGATAATTTGGCCAAGGTTTGACCATTTTCTATTGTATAGTTTGTTGATTACTTTTGATACAGTAATGGTCTCTTTTTTTTTTTTAGGTATTAAAAAGGTCTTAAAAGTCCTTACATTGTCGTTTCACTGTCATCTGGGGACCCCCCCCCTGGGTGGGGGTCCCGACCCACAGGTTGAGAACCACTGTCCTAAGGAGTCATGCTCCTATAATGTGACAAGGCTAAGGTGTCATTAGGCTAGAGTGACACGCTGTCCGGGTTGAAAAGGGACTGAAGTCTGCACTTTGCTTTCTCCTGTAGCACCGAACGCTTCATACCTAGAGAAACATATAAAATAACATTAAACTAACTTTTACATCCTCCAATGCAGGACTTTGGGTTTATTTGTGTCGTCCTTTTCATTACACAGAAGTTTCGGGGAAAATGTATCATTTTATTTAAATCAATATTTTTAAATAATCAATGTGTGTGTGTGTGTGTGTGTGTGTGTGTGTGTGTGTGTGTGTGTGTGTGTGTGTGTGTGTGTGTGTGTGTGTGTGTGTGTGTGTGTGTGTGTGTGTGTGTGTGTGTGTGTGTGTGTGCATTACTATACCTATATAGTTTGGTCCTATATATAGGACCAAACCAAACTAACAAGAGAAATTGTTGTTTTGGTTGAAAAACAATTAGCGAAGAAATGTGTGTGTGTGTGATTCCTGTTTGTACACACAGTGGTATTGTTATTGTAGAATGTGTACATTCTCAGAGTTATGGGGGTTCTTGAAATACATGATAAATAAAGTTATAGAACCACAGTGTGTAGAACAGTGTATTGTACTCACAGGCTGCTGTATGAGCTCCAGTCAGCCTTGCTGAGAGAGGCTCTGGTGGTCAGCAGAGCTGAGGTCAGATGAGACTGACTGAGAAGCAGGCCTGATCCACTGGACACTGGAGTCACCTGCTCACTGGATCCACCTGCTTTCTGTCCCTAAAAAACAAAAACAAACGTGGGGATTGGGGAAGCAGCATTTAGTTTATATGTACATATACTGGAACAAACTCTCAGAAAACTGCAGGTTCTGCTGCCACTCTTATTTCTGTTAAAACACAACTAAAGACCTTTCTGTTTGCCTTTACCTTTCTTTCCGCCAGTGTTGATTTTAACAGCAAATTTTGATTTAGTTTCAGTCATAATCTTTTGAATAAAATTCCATTTAGTTTTAGTCATATTTTAGTCATCTTAAATGTTTTACTTTTTGTCTAGTTTTAGTCGACTAAATATCATATAATTATAGTCGACTAAATCTACCAGTTTATTGTCAACTGGGGGCATAGCTGAATGGTTAGAGAGCCCGTCTGGGGCCAGGTTCGCGATTCCAGGCCTGGGCCAGCAATGTGTCGAATATGACTGGTCGAAGTGTTCACGGGGAACATTCAATCGTAAATGTCAGTAACAGTTTCCCCTTTCTTTTCTTTTTTTTAAATGATGATGTTTCACTTGCTTTTGCCATTGTTTATATAATGACATCTGCATCTTCCAACCTGTAGAATAGTGACACGCCCACTTTGGTTACGAGTTCAGGGCAAGAAAAAACAAGACATTTTTGGTTCCAGCTCCAAACGAACATTTAGGGTTCTGAACCAATTGATTTTCAGTGGAAACACTCTGAACTGGTTCAAAATTAGGCGGGGGAAAAAAACGGAACCGGTTCAATCCCGGTGGAAAAGTCCTCACTCCTGTATTGACAAACATTGACTCACACTGCCTCCTCTGGGCTTTTTTCATGAGTATCCTCATGGCATCATTAAAAGCAACTTGCAAACTGTGCAGTAGAAGTATAAAGTACAAAAACAACTGAAAATACTCAAGTAAAGCTCAGTACTTAAGCAAATAAACTTAGTTAATTTCCACCACAGCTCTCGGGCGGTGTTGTGCACGGTGTAACTCACATTGTCTCTCCTGTGGCTGCTCTTGATGGTTCTGATCTCCTGTAGGAGGCGCTCCATCTGCTCCTGGTTCAGCTCCTCAAAGCCCCTCTGGATGGAAGGCATGTAGGCCGGGGGGAGTCGTACCGACAACCCTGTGAGGTCCTGGCTCATGGAGTTTGGACCAGAGACGCACTGAGAGTTCTGGGGTTTTACAACAAAAGAAGTTGTCTTACAGTGCCATCTAGTGGCTTTCTGGTATACGTGTGGTGCCTCCATGTATTTTAAAGGAGATGACATTGATGATCAGTAATAGGCGCAGTGGTGGAAGAAATACTCAGTAGATTTTACTTGAGTAAAAGTATCAGTACCAATATAGATACGCTGTTAAAAGTAATACGCCTGCATTCAAAATCTTACTTGAGTAAAAGCGTAAAGGCATGGTCTGCTAAATGGCTAAATTGTGGTATTGGTATCAAAATATGCTTACAGCGCCAAAGAAAAAAAGTATTTATAAAACTTCATCGACAATAGTCAACTTAAATTTAGTTTGTGTTCACAAATTTCCTCTCACCTGTCCAGGCGGCGAGGCGTGGTTGTTCCCCAGCTCCGACTCGTAGGAGCTTCCAAAGTAGAGCCTCCACAGGTTGCTGCGGTGGAGCTCTGGTTCCAGATGGCGGTGGTTCTCCGGGAGAAGTGCCGCCGCGGCCTGGTCCAGCCCCGCCCCCACTCCCGGCTCCGCCTCCCCGGCAGAGTCGTCCGAGCCGCTGCTGTGGTTGAGGAAGATCATGGAGCCCAGGCTCATGTCGCTGTCTGACCCCGAGGTCAACTCCTGAACGCCACACGGGAGAACAAAGACAACATTTTTACATCTTAGGAGGAGCTGACATGTTAGTCCAGAGCAGAGGTATAGGGCATAGCAGTGGCAGCCATTTTCTGGTTCCACTCCAAAATAGTCAATGCATTTTTCCCATTGAGATTTCCAAAAATATTTATATCAATTCATTTAAGCCTAGACAAGCCATCCAGGGTCCTGGTGAATCATGACCATAAAAAAAAAATCTGTGATTTAAAAAAAATATATATTTAATTATATGATATACTATATTTAATAAATACCCTTTGTTTTCCCGTTTTCAAAAACGTTTTTTCACAGAATCAAACGTTTTATGGTCATGATTCACCAGGACCCTGGATGGCTTGATTCTAGGCTTAAAATAATTGATATAAATATTTTTGGAAATCTCAATGAGAAAAATGCATTGTCTATTTTGGAGTGGAAACAGAAAATGTCCGCCACTGCTATGCCCTCGCCTGTCACAATTATTCCATTATCACCTAATCGCAATTATTTGAGATAATCGCAATGAATTTGCATGATCGTCGTTAATCGTTTCCATGTTGAGAAAGGTTCATACATTTTGAAACATTTTCAAAAATAGTGTAAATATTATTTATTTACACTATTTTGTTACAAATCTTTAGTATAAAATATTAAACATGCCGTGTTTTCGCCACAATACAATATTCATTTTGACTATTGGTATCGTTCATCGTCAGTAATTTCTTTGTGCATTTGAGTTTTTTGTCATATCTGCCCCATGCAACTTGTGTTTAAAAGCCACACAATTAAATTGTTAATTGCAACTATTTGTATGACAATTAATCGTCAAGTAAAATTCATAATGGTGACAGGCCTAAGCAGATGTACTCAAACTTTTTTTTTTTTATCCCAGCCATGATGATAAAATGATCATGAAAGCGACATCAGAAAGAGTTGGACAAGGGATAGAAGACATAATGGTACAGTTTGTTTTTTCACAATAGACTTGTTAGTGGAGGAGGGAACACAAAATAAAATAAAGATATCTGGTGGTTCTCAAACTTTTTAATTTCAAGGACCACCATAACTCTGTGAGGGAATCGTTAAGGAACCGGAATGGTTAAAAGGAACCCAACCCCCAGTAGTACTGACATGTGTGGTGCTGGCCGCCAGGCTGCCGTGTGCCGCCTCCAGCTGTCCGTTGTACAGCAGGGCTCTCAGGTCGGCTCCGGTGAAACGCTCCGTGGCGGCGGCCAGGTGCCCCAGGTCCACGTCATCGGCCAGGGGCAGGCCCGCGCTCAGAGCCCTGAGGATCTCCACACGATCCTCCTGAACCCGCCGCCAGAGGAAGAGACACACAGAGAGAGAGAGAAGGTTTTAAGGTGGTTATTTCGTCGACTAAATCTATGACGAAAAATGTTCGTCGACTACCTTTTTTGACTGACGAAAACTAGATAAAAACGAAATAAAAACTAAGCTACAATGACTAAAACTAAGACTAAATATATTGACAATTTCGTCAACAAATAAAAACGAGACTAAAATGTTAGTGAGGGACTAGTAGTGGAGAAGAGATCCAGTAGAACTAAAAGACAAGTAAATGTATGTTTGGTTGCGCTCGGGTGTTGTGCTCTGACAATAGCAGATCTACAAGCTGACAACGCGTCGCGCTGCGACATGTTGTGAGCTTGTAGTTCGGCTATTTTCAGCATGCAAACAAGTGTAAGATCAGCCATTACAACACCATCAAGGCACCGCCAACATACATTTTAGCCGACTAAATCAACTATGGATTTAGTCGACAATAATCTTATGATATTTAGTCGACTAAAACTAGACAAAAACTAAAACATTTCAGATGTCTAAAATATGACAAAAACTAAATCAAAATTTGCTGTAAAAATTAACACTGTTAGATCCACATGGAAGGCAGTTCATTACATTAACCACTGACTTGAACCCTAGCGTCCCTATTCTGTGGGCGAACAGTTGCCGATCTATAAGCTCACAATCTATAAACTTACAATCTACTATCTATAAGATCTATAGGCTCGCAACGCGTGTTAAGCGTCGCAAAGCGTCTTGTTGTGAACTTATTAGGCATGTAACGATTCACTCAACTCACGATATGATTCTAATCACGATACTAGGTTCACAATAAAAAATGTCATGATTTTTTCAACACAAAATACATTTCCAGACAAAATCTTTTTACATTTTTTTTTCTCTTACGCAAATCCAGTATTTTCTTCTCTTTAATTTTTTTTTACAATACTGTGTTTTCTCATATCCTATTTTAAATACAGTAGCAAATGACTTAAACTATTTTTTTATCAATTCTCATACAAAGATCCTGTATTTTCTTCTCTTTTTTTTACACGCCCTCTGCTGTTTGCATCGCAAATCCGCAAGCTCAAAACCCGTCGCTTCGCGCCGCGTATCAAACTTCAAACAGATCTGCTACTTTAGTAGTACGATCAAGTAGGGTGTTATTTTACGAAAAAACACAGAAATGATCTGATCTGATGTCAGACAGACCAGGTCTGGGGGAGGGCAGTACTAAAGCAGTGATCAGTGAGTGTATAATGTTAAACAGACCAGGTCTGGGGGAGGGCAGTACAGGGACTTGTCCAGTCTACCAGGTCTCAGCAGGGCCGGGTCTATCAGGTCTGGTCGACTGCTGGCTGCGAGCACATACACACCTGATAGCAAACACACACAAAAATATTATCACACAAATTAGGTACTAACCACACCGGATAGATACTGTATGTAGATCATTATTTGGTTTGTTTTGTCTTCTTCCCTTTCTCTTATGGATTTAAAAAAAAAAAAAAATTCTCTTATGGAAATAATGCATTAAAAAAAAATTACCCACCATTTTACACTTGTAAACCTGTGCTGTGACAATAAAGTTGGTTAGTACAGTTAGTACACTGTTTCCCAAATTGGGTCACAGACACAGTTTTATGGGTCGCAAGTAAATGTCCATTCTTTATACTTTCAGAGTTAAATGAACACTCAGGATGTTGCTAGCAGACCATGGTAAACAGTATGTGTTGCTACAGTGTGAAGTGAAGTGAAGTGTTACAGTACCTTGCAGACCCTCCACCCCGTCCAGCTGTGTGAGGAGCTGGTTGACCACGCGGTCCGTCACCCCCGTGTTGTCATGACCCCTCCTGGGGGCCAGCGAGTCAAACTCATCAAAGAACAGGATGCAGGGCCTGGCTGCCTGGGCCCTGAGGGGGGGGGGGGGGGGACAACACCGTCACCACCACGTCACTGCTACCAGTTTACAGTTACAGGCACTAAATTAAAGCCTAGATTTAGAATAGAATGTAAAACATGTTAACTGAGCGGATTAGAGAACAGACCTTTGAAAGACGTCCCGGACTGCCTGTTCACTGGCTCCGATGTACTTGCTGAGAAGCTCAGGTCCCTGGAGGGGTAGGAAAACAATCTGCTATTTTCTATAATACTAGCTTTTAGATCTGCTATTTTCTACTACTACTACTTTCTACTACCAAGTAGTCTGTGAGATTTTAAACAAAAGTTGTAAAAATTGCTGTATAAAAGGCATTAAAACTATTATTTTGCATTGTACAGAGGTCTCCCTCCTCATTTGTTTTTTGCATTGGATTTCTGCCTCCTTGGGAACCCTAGGAATTTTTTGTGTGGCAAAAGAAATTTGTTAAAATTAATAAACTCTCACAGGTTTATCTACCAACATTAAACCAACTCATCGACTGGGGCAGCAGTGGCCCAAAGGTTGAATGGTGAATGGCCACCACTCACCCCTCCCCCAACACTGCTGGTTTTAATGTGCGTGCGTGCGTGCGCATGTGCGTGTGTGTGTGTGTGGAGTTGCTGAAAATGAGCGCTTTATTTACCCAGCTACTACCCTGGGTAAATAAAGAACAAAAAGAAATAAAATAAACTGTCACCAGAAGGTCCTGGTCAAGCCATATACTGTACCTTGATTGAGATGAAGTTCATGCCACTGTCTTTGGCCACGGCCCCTGCCAGCAGGGTCTTGCCCGTGCCAGGGGCTCCGTAGAGGAGCAGCCCTGAGCAATGGCGGATAGGCAGCTTGGAGAACAGGATGGGATACTGCAACGTACAGGAGACACATGCCATTTAAAGTGCACATAACCAAACATACAAAAATTATATCTTAAGGCACTATGTAACTTTCCATTGAACCCGGTGCTGAAATATGTGCTGAAATATTTACCATTGAGATAATTGAGCCTGCTTGCTCAAAATTCGTGTCAGATCCTGTGTCTAGGTGAGGCATGACCTTTGACACGATTTAAATGTATCAATAGAAGAGCAGGGAGATCAAATACAACCACCCCAATTGTATGTTATATTGTATTAACATACTCTACCATACAGATTGGATAATATTACATTTTATTCATTAAAATAGTGTTTCATAGTGCCGCTTTATTGTCATTTTAACTTACTTCAGCTACTGTAGATATATTTATTTTAGCCTTGTCAGGTGTTACATATTAGACAAAATAGATAGACAGACAGACGGATACTTTTCTTTCTTACAATAATCTATTTTAACTCCTAGGAAGCCGCGAAATGAGCTTTCTAAAGTTTCACACAAAAAGAAGAAAAATCTGTTCCCAAAATCTTAGTCCATGAGCCAGAGCCCCAAAATTGAGCAATTATTATCGAAAGAGTGGGCAAAACCAAACCTATATTAAATTGTTCAGAGGGTCAATACGAGTAAATAAATGTATGATAACCTCACCACAGGAGCAGCTTTTTCATGGTTATCACACATTTTGTAATTTTCCCCATACGTACATGACAGGTCAAAAAATGACAATTTTAAAAAGAGTTATCATAATGAAACTTCCTGAGTTGATTACTTACATGAAGACAATGATTTATCGTATTACAAGTTTTCTGAAATTGTATATTTAAATATGCAAATTAGGCATTTAGTCCATGAGCCAGAGCCCCAAAATTGAGCCAGATATTGAATATTCCCTCGTTAAAAACCTTTGAATCCAACATCTTAACAAAATGAAATAAGTATGTTGACTCTGGCTTTGTCCAATGTTGATTCTGGAAAGTTATGCAAATGTGGGCATATTTTCCTATGCCTAATTTGCATATTTAAATATACAATTTCAGAAAACTTGTAATACGATAAATCATCGTCTTCATGTAAGTAATCAACTCAGGCAGTTTCATTATGATAACTCTTTTTAAAATTTTGTCATTTTTTGACCTGTCATGTACGTATGGGGAAAATTACAAAATGTGTGATAACCATGAAAAAGCTGCTCCTGTGGTGAGGTTATCATACATTTATTTACTCGTATTGACCCTCTGAACAATTTAATATAGGTTTGGTTTTGCCCACTCTTTCGATAATAATTGCTCAATTTTGGGGCTCTGGCTCATGGACTATCTGCTCTCGGGACAGTTTTTGTAAAGAAATATAAAACCTGGCCAAGAGGGCAGTGTGTTCTCATAAGCGTTTACTGAAATCAGACGTACGATTAAAGAAAATAGTTGATTTTTGCGAGTCATTTTCCCCTTTACATTGTACATTAAGGACACTTTTGATATCTTTGTATTTAACATTTTTATCCAACCCATTTAGACATTTTCAAGCTGGGAACACCTCTGTGTCATTTTATTTGTTGCTATATATCGTATAGCAACATTTTCTTGTTTTTATTTTCTTTTTTTTAAAGTTTGAATAAAAAATAGTTTTTCAGAACATTTGTCAGAATTTAGAGGCCGTTTTTAGAAACAGCCTCAGGTCTAAAATGGATTAAAGCAGTGATTCTCAATCCCTTTCATTTCTTTCAAAGACTCCCAGCGTGATATTAAATAATTATGGCATGGACCCCCATTTCTAATATGATTTTGAGTCTGGCCCCAATCTATACAGTAAAACCCTCAGTATCAATGTAACTCTGAGAGCTTACATAAGCTCTCAGAGTTACAGACACGTAAAAGGTCCATTTGGTGCTATCAATCATTTAGCTGGGGACGCCCCTGGAACCCCCTCAAGGACCCCTGGTGGTTCCCCCACACACTCTATATCCCACATGGTTTGACCGTTGTGCAGCTGACCTTGGCAGGGAGCAGGATGGCGTCCATCAGCTGCCATCGCACGTCTTTCAGCCCCCCCACCCTGTCCAGCCCCGCCCCGCTGGGGGGGGTGTGGAGGTCCATGGCCAACAGCGAGGGGGGCGTGAAGCCCTCCAGAGCCTGCTGGAAGTCCTCCTGAGACAGACACACACCTGAGGACGGACAGACACAGTATTAGTAGTCTCGCGTAGCCAGACAACTATTCCACAACCTCCGAACGCTATATAGAGTCTGGAACTACACCTCCTGAATGCTATATAGAGTCTGGAACTACACCTCCTGAAAGCTATATAGAGTCTGGAACTACACCTCCTGAATGCTATATAGAGTCTGGAACTACACCTCCTGAACGCTATATAGAGTCTGGAACTACACCTCCTGAATGCTATATAGAGTCTGGAACTACACCTCCTGAATGCTATATAGAGTCTGGAACTACACCTCCTGAATGCTATATAGAGTCTGGAACTACACCTCCTGAACGCTATATAGAGTCTGGAACTACACCTCCTGAATGCTATATAGTCTGGAACTACACCTTCTGAATGCTATATAGAGTCTGGAACTACACCTCCTGAATGCTATATAGAGTCTGGAACTACACCTCCTGAATGCTATATAGAGTCTGGAACTACACCTCCTGAATGCTATATAGAGTCTGGAACTACACCTCCTGAACGCTATATAGAGTCTGGAACTACACCTCCTGAATGCCGAAACTGGCACTTCAGTTCACAAAAATATATTTTAAAATATCTTTACATTTTATTTTTTAATTTCCATTTCTGCTAAGCATCAAGCTGTATATATTTAGATGATTTTGATTTATATTAGGATAAATTGGCGCGACTGTAAAGACGAAACGGAAGTGGGGAGGAGGCTTCACATCCGCTTTATATTTTAATCATGATCAGAGGCAACAGTGTGGCCACACAAGACTACTGTATTAGTGACGCTAGTGATATATACTGTAGATGATATGGCCCTTTAACCACTTAAACCCTACAGTATTCAGTTTAGCCCCCCCCCCCCCCCCCCCCGGGGGGGCTTAACTGTACTACCAGAAGTAGTATGTGGATGTGACGTCGTCGCAAAAAACGTCGCATCCGTTCATCCCAACGATGGGATTTTCAGAAAAACAGCTGTAACTCAGTTTCTTTTTTTTGCATTGAAAACCACCCGTTTTCAATGGGGCGTAGCCCCAAAATGGCGGATCGCGGTTGGAATGTTGTCGTTCCTATGGATACACAGATATCTCCACCAACCCACGGGGACTATTTTTTTTGGGACACAAATGTCACATCCACAGCGTTTCAAATATGATCGGATTGAGGTAATTACGCTGGCAAGGGGATAGAAAACTATGTTTAATATCTTGGCAATCAATGTGTTAAAACCAAATCTCTTCCCCAAATAGCCGTGAAACCATGAAACGTCTGTCTTCTTGAACAGACCATATAGAAACGTTACCATGTTTGAATGACATCTCCTTACCAGAAGCTCAATCCTGGTATAAGCTATATAAATAAAAACGATGTCCGTAACTCATTCACTGCCTGGCTTATTTCAAGCTTGTTGATCCATATGCCAAAGGCATTATGGATCAAACGGAGAAAAAAATTTCTCCGTTTACATTTTAACATTGAAGTGGATGGAGCATTAACTTTTTGAAAACCGTTTTCTCCTAGTTCCTTTGAGATTAAAAAGGAAAAAAAATAACCAAAAAAATAATAAAAATTTTATTTTGAAAAAAAAAAAAAAAAATTAGGTGACGTCAAAAGACGTCATTGGCACTAGTGGCACACTGAAAACGGACGTCAAAAGACGTCATTGGCACTATATGAGTTAATTATTCAAGCCATATTTAATACTTTATTGTACGACAGTGTAATGCAAAAAGCGATGATAGATACTGGATGTAATAATGCTCAAAATAGGGCCACCAGGCTGAAAGTTAACATTAAAATGTGTTAATGTACAGTAGTACGGTGGTTGGTTACCGTGTCCAGTGCGTACAACACTGGCGTGCACGCTCCTCTCTAGCAGCAGAGCCAGGTCACGGGGCACGTAACCCTCCGTCTCCTTGGAGACCATCCCCAGGTCCAGAGTGCGTAGGGTCTCCTCTGATAGGCCGGTCCTCCTGAGGATCAGACAGCGCAGGATCTCTGCTCTCTGCGTCTGAGGGAAGACGTACAGTATAACGCTGTTGTCGGGCAGAAACCTCTTATCTCCATATTTTAACTTTTTGTGTTTTTTCTAATTAACTAACTAGTTAGTTAGTTAATTAGTATTATATTTACAGTATATATCAACTGGTGTCTTTATTCATGCAATTCTCTTTTCATTGTGTGTAGGGCTGCAACTATCAATTATTCTCTCTCTCAATTATTGTATTGATCACTTTTCATAAAATGATCGAAAAGCATATTTTTTGATAATTTGGTTTATTTTGTAGATATCAATGATTGACACGTACACATGTGTACGTTTTACAGTAGAATTATTATAATTATAATAGAATACATTGACTAGTCTGACTAACAACTTAAGGCCTATTTTTTCTTTGTTGCACAACAGTGTCGCACAGAAATTGCAGAAATCGTCAATATTATGGCCAGATTTGTTCCCTTTAGAATAAATCACTTTTATTAAAATTATTTTTTGATAAAAAAAATTATAATAAATTACATCAGTTCAATAAACTGTAGTACCCCTAATTGTGTGTGTGTGTGTGTGTGTGTGTGTGTGTGTGTGTGTGTGTGTGTGTGTGTGTGTGTGTGTGTGTGTGTGTGTGTGTGTGTGTGTGTGTGTGTGTGTGTCACATGGAAATTGGCATTCCAGGGAAATTGAAAGAGGAGCGCTC